>NC_091069.1:127448123-128073123 GCF_032405125.1 Capricornis sumatraensis
TTTGGCTTAAAACTCAACATTCAAATAATGAAGATCATGCATCTGGCCCCATCACTTCATGACAAATAGATAGGGAAACAGTAGAAACAATGAGAGACTTTATTTTCTTAGGTTCCAAAACCACTGCAGATGGTGACTGTAGCCATGAAATTAAAAGACACTTGCTCCTTGGAAGAATTATGACCAACCTAGATAGCATATTAAAAAGCAGAGACATTATATTGCCAACAAAGGCCTGTCTAGTCAAAGCCATGGTTTTTCCAGTAGTCATGTATGGATGTGAGAGTTGAACCATAAAGAAAAGTGAGCGCTGAAAGAGTTGATGCTTTTGAACTGTGGTGTTGGAGAAGACTCTTGAGAGTCCTTTGGACAGCAAGGATATTCAACCAGTCCATCCTGAAGGAAATCAGTCCTGAATATTCAATGGAAGGACTGATGCTGAAGCTGAAGCTTCAACACTTTGGCCACCTGATGCAAAGAACTGACTCATTGGAAAAGACCCTGATGCTGGGAAAGATTGAAGGTGGGAGGAGAAGCAGATGACAGAGGATGAGATGGTGGATGGCATCACCGACTCAATGGACATGAGTTTGAGGAAACTCTGGACTGGTGATGGGCAGGGAAGCCGGGCGTGCTGCAGTCCAGGGTGTCACAAAGAGCTGGACACGACTGAGCCACTGAACTGAAATGATGGGTCAATAACGTGATGTGTGACAAAGGAGCAAAAATACCTAGTAAAAAGTTAAGCTAGAGTGGCCAGAACAGGTTTGGCAAAACTCCATTTCATAGGCATTTATAAATCACAAAGGAACATTTGTTCATTTGGGGACATTTTGGCAAATTGGAACTATCCTTGCTGTTATAGAAGAGATTTGTGCATTCTGAGGTTTCTTGCAATTCATAATTGTGCGAAACCCTTTCCCTGTGGAAATATTTTTTTGTTAATATTATGCTCACTACAATTTAAAACTTTCCTTCTACACTCTAACTTAGTTGCCTATGTGTAAGTTCTTGTTCAGTTTCAAACCACTTTCCAATCACTGGATCTAAATGATATATAAAAGGAAAATCATACCACCTGACCACCTGTGCAGGTCAATTTGGGGAAAAGTCTTGTATTATAGCCTATATAACAGTTATCTTCTGGAAAAAGATGAATGAAGACACTTGACAAAGATGCTGGGAAAAAAAAAAAGTGTTTTTTTCCTTTAATGTTATATTTAAAGCCTCATTATAAGTAAAGCAGCAAGGAGAAATCAGTTTCATCCTGTGTTATACAACAACATTTTAAACAATAGACAGTTTCTTCAGGTCTTCACTCATATATCACACTTCCTGGTCACCCTATTTAATGCTATGAATGGCCTCTCCAATTCTTTTATTTTTTTAGCTCTTATCACCTTCTAAAATGGCATAAAATCTATCTACTTATTTTCCTGTTTAATATTGTCTTTCTCATTTCACTAACATGTAAATTCCATGATAGCATGTTTTTTGTCTGTTTACCAGTGACTCTCAAGCACACATGAATGAATACAATTATAGTATCACCTAACACAAGTGCTTGCCATGTAAAAAGTAGTGTTCTTTACTTACTGCATTTGTTATGGGTACAGATGAAGGGAATGGAATCCATACTTTGAATGTTGAGCCTCAAATGATTTATTACAGTGGGTAACAGAGGGAGGGCTGGGGGTGGGGGGAACAAAAACACTCTTGGTTGAACTTGCAGGAAGAACTCCTAAAGCCACAGTTCAGAGCTAGGTCATGGTGAAAACCAATGCTGCTTCTACAATGGGAGGTTGCCTGGCTGCTTGGGAAACTTCCGGTATAGCTGCCAGCCCCAGAACCACATCATCACTGACATAACGTGCTAACCACTAAGATTTATGAACTGACAAGATCATAGTCATTACAGAGGGGAAACCACATCTACTACTGCTGGATTCAAGATCATGTAATATTTACTACATTATCTCCATCACAACCAGGGACTCATTTTTTTCTGAATTTTTAATACTGTTCATTACTTCGCCTTTCTACTCATCTGCTCTATGCTCCTTTTTGCTGAAGAATGACTTATTTGTCCCCAACCCTCTATAAGACACCATAGCTTTATACAAAGAATTCATATAATTCTATATCATAAAGCCAAAATAAAACAAATAATTAAAAAATGAGCAGAGAATCTGAATAGACATTTCTCTGAAGAAGACATACAGATGGCCAACAGGCACATTAAAAGATCCTTAGTATCCCTAAACATCAGAGAAATGCTAATCAAATCAAGAGTGAGATATCACTTCACACCTGTAAGAATGTCTATTAATAAAAAGACAACCAACAACAAGTGCTGGGGAAGATGTGGAGAGAAGGAAACCCTTGTGCACTCTTGGTGGGACTGATTATAAATTGGTGCAGCCATTATGGAGAACAGTACAGAGATTCCTCAAAAAATTAAGAATAGTACTACTGCATGATCCAGCAAAGTTCTCATCACAAGGAAAAAAATTTCTAGTTCTTTATTTTCATGTCTGTATGAAGTGATGGCTGTTCTCTAACTTATAGTGGTAATCTCAAAACATTGTGCTGTACATCCTAAACTCATGCAATGCTATAGGTCAATTAGATCTTAATAAAACTGTTAGAAAAGGAAGAAGAAGATACTCTATCTTTTGACAGCTCCTCAGTTTTACATGTTCCAACCCAGGCACTCAGAAATAACTAAGCTGACCCACAATTCCAATTTCAAAATGGAGGAGAGAGATCTTAATCGGGTACAATGCTCACCATGGATTGACACTCACCACTGTATTAACAGAGGCCACATAGGGAGCCAGACTATGCTTTACCAAGGTGCCAATGTGAATACCAGAGAAGTAGAATGGGGAACTTCAAAGACAAGAAGATGAAGTGGCAAATACAGGAAAAACATGGATGTCTTCTACAATGACATTTGCTCAAAACTGCTCAATACTACTTACTGAAGCCACTGGCTACAGAGATAAAGTCTACCTTCAAATAAAAATACTTGAGGTTTCGAACTTTTTTTTCCCTTCAGGTTATGAGTTGCCTTGCCCTTTCTCTAAATGACTTCACCCAAGCTTATCTTGGCTACTAAGTGGCAAAGACTTCTACATGTTTCCAAAGATAGCATTAGCAATACAGTCTAACCCAGAAGAGGGTCATAAATAAAAGGAGTGTGAGTGGAAAAAAATTATCATCCCTCAGCTTTCCTAAGAAGAAAGACTAAAACTATCATTGTGATATACAGGTTTAAAGGCTGGGCAAAAAAATGAAAAAGAATGCTATAATTTTTTTTTTCTATTTACATAGGAAATTTTTAAACAACTTTTTTTTAAAGAATTATTTCAGAATTTCACAATTTTTTAAAATTCCAGGATTGTAAGAAGCAAAAGTTATCCATGCCCTATGATTTCAAGGGTTGAACAAATGTAAGAACTGGACTGCAGCCATTATCACTTTTTAAGTCTGTTTTCCTCTCAATTTTTTTTTAATTATAAAAAGCACTAATTTTGTTTTTTAAAGGAGGGGGGAATCACTAAGAAATAACCCTGTTTTCCATTTAAATGATCTTGAAAGTGAAAGTGTTAGTCTCACAGTCCTGTTGGACTCTGTGACCCTATGGACTGTAGCCCACCAGGCTCCTCTGCCCATGGGATTTCCCTGGCAAGAGTACCGGAGTGGGTAGCCTTTCCCTTCTCCAGAGGATCAGCCTAACCCAGGGATTAAACCCCAGTTTCCTGTACTGAAGAAAGATTCTTTACCATCTGAGCCACTAGGGAAGCCCCTGGTGATCACAGAAGAGACAATAATCACAGCTGATATCAAGAAATACAGTAGACTGTGTGTGATTGATTGGCCGACAGGGGACATGAAAGCGAGACCGGGCATGTTAGGGATTAGGCTCAGTATCAGCCATCTTCCCATTGTGTTCCCAGCCTCTGTTGAACCAGGGTCTCTGTAATGTCAGTGAAGCCTCTATGTGGTAGAGCTCCAGCTGAAGACGTGGGGTAAGTAAGGAGGTCTCTGGAGGAAGGATCCTTCTAAGCCAACTGTTTGCACATATACCAGTGGTAAAGCAAGGAGGAAAGAAGGGCTACAAAAGCTGCTCACCAGAGTGCGCCCTCTACTGGAGGAGTGAAGAAACCTCGTCATCACCAGCCTGATACTGAGGCACTCCGTGAAATTAAACGTTTTGATTCAAAAGTCCCTGATTCACAAAGTTCCCTTCCAATATCTGGTACAAGAAGTTTCTCAAAACCTCAAAATAAATCTGTGCTTCCAGAGCGCAGCTATTGGAGCTGTGCAACGAAGGGGGAAAATGCAAATAATACATGACTTCAGGAAATCTTTCTTATCATCTGCTATGTGCTGGTTTCTTTGAAGACTACTGAACCTCTGCCTTCATTCAAGTCCTAGTCTAAAGCTGGATTGTATTAGGGCCACCAAATAGTTAATATGTGAAATCATTTATTTAGTGCTTGAGGCTAACATAAATTACATCCAGCATTGCAATCTATAAAGTTCAATAGCTAGCTCAAATATTCTAGGAAGGAGGTTTATCTATGCTATCCCACACCAATTGCAGATCAGTTCAGTTCAGTCTCTCAGTCATGTCCAACCCTTTGTAACCCCATGGACTGCAGCACACCAGGCTTCCCTGTCCATCACCAACTCCCAGAGTTTGCTCAAACTCATGTCTACTGAGTCAGTGGTGCTGTCCAACCATCTCATCCTCTGTCATCCCCTTCTCCTCCTGCCTTCAATCTTGCCCAGCACCATAGTCTTCTCCAGTGACTCAGTTCTTAGCATCAGGTGGCCAAAGTATTGGAGCTTCAGCATCAGCCCTTCCAATGAATATTCAGGACTGATTTCCTTTAAGACTGACTGGCTTGGTCTCCTTGCAGTCAAAGGGACTCTCAAGAGTCTTCTCCAACATCACACTTCAAAAGCATCAATTCTTTCGGTGCTCAGCTTTCTTTATGGTCCAACTCTCACATTCACACATGACTACTAGAAAAACCATAGCTTTGACAAAACAGGCCTTTGTCAGCAAAGTGATGTCTCTGCTTTTTAATATGCTGTCTATGTTGGTCATAGCTTTTCTTCCAAGGAGCAAGCATCTTTTAATTTCATGGCTGCAGCTACCATGTGCAGGATCCCAAGAAAATAAAGTCTGTCACTGTTTCCATTTTGTCCCCATCTATTTGCCGTGAAGTGATGGGACCAGATGCCATGATCTTAGTTTTTTTAATGTTATGTTTTAAGCCAGTTTTTCTACTCTCGTTTTTCACTTTCGTTAAGATGCTCCTCAGTTCCTCTTCGCCAATCTTGATTCCAGCTTGTGCTTCATCCAGGCATTTCACATGATGTACTCTGCATATAAGTTAAATAATTTACTTATATGCAACATCCAATTACAGATACTAGATTTTTTATCAACTACCATGATGAATCTACTTTAAAACCTACTGGAGTATGTTCTCAAATTTAATAAACTCTACCTGTCCAGCTTAGATCCCTATTTCTTCAGATTTCCAAACATCTTCTATTAACACCTAAAGCTTTTAGGTGTTTAGTTACTGCTTAATGGATTTTTTAAAACGTTGAATCTCGTCTAATAAATGAAAATATATGTCTACCTAGAGGCAGAAGAAATGTGATGTTCTATTGTAAATGAAGAAGCACATATATATTTTTAAATGTAGCTTGCTTCCCTATATCTTATAGTATACATTAAAATGTTGAATATGTAAAACTCGGTCACTGAGATAGCTATTTTTACATAAACATAATATAATAAAATATATTATTATATAAAATTATAAAAAGTTACGTTTTTAAATTTTTATTTAAAATAAGTTATAAAAATATATAATATATAAAGTATAATAATATACATTAAAATATTAAACAATAGCTAAACTATAAAGGAAAATTATAACAAGTGTGAAACATTGCTTAGATACAGAATCAAAAGCAGAAGTGGAAGCACCAATGAAGAGGTTCTCTATCAGTCTGAAATTAGTAGAGACAGAAGACATGGAAAGAGGTGGATGAATTCCAGATACAATAGGGAAGTTGATTGAAAGGACTATGTTAAGAGATGCCCACATGTTGAAACTGACACAGACACACCCCCACATCCCCACATACATTCACACATCCCCTAGGAAGGAAGGGAGGGAGGGAAGCAGGAAGATATTAAGTGAAAACGGAAGCATCCTTACACTTCCCAACTTTTTTGTTGTTGTTCAGTTGCTCAGTCAGTTTTGACTCTTTGCAGCCCCAAGGACTGCAGCACGTGAGGTTTCCGTGTCCTTCACCATCCCGGGGTTTGCTCAAACTCATGTCCATTGAGTCAGTGATGCCATCCAACCATCTCACCCAGCTTTTTTAGGAGAGGTCATAATCAAGATCACTCATAGTAAACATTCTCTTATTATGGACATATAATAGTATTATCAGCTATGAAGTAAGCAGAGCAAAGGAATTCTTTTCAACTCTGTGAGAAGTGACCTATTTTGCATCACAGTAGAAAATATCTACCCTTTCATTCCATGATATCTATAGCTTTTGCCATATCTCTTTCTATCACAGAAAAATTCATACATGAGAAATGTAGTTCCCAAGAAGGTTAGAAAGAAACAATGAAAATATGAATAAGCACAGCTGTTTTCAGCTATTGTTGTCCTCACTACAGATAATAGCATTAAGAATCAAAAAAATACTGGCCAAAACCCACAATTTTTTCCTTTTATGTTGCCTCTGAAAAAAGAATCCAAAGAGATACAAGCCTTATTAAGTGGGAAAAAGAAGAGTCTTAGAGAAATTGATCTTTCTAAAGACTGGGCCTAAAAGTTATGCCCCAATTCTTTCTATCTGAGACTATGCATTTCAAAATTTGAGATGAAAGAGGTCATGTCTGGAAAACTACCAAGCAGGCTGATCACTATAATTTATAAAGAATAGAAACCTGATTTTTAAAATATTAATTATATTAAATAATCAAATACTGTGTTCCAAGTGATGCAGCCAATATGATTAATAAACTGATTTGTTCATGGGCTAAAATAAAGATCCTCTAAATTACTGATTACAACTGTTGATTCTAGAGACAAATTATTGAGGTTAATCCTCTGACTAGTTGTGTGACCTTGGCAAGACAGTGTTTCTAAGCCTCAGTTTCCTATCTTTAAAATGGGGATAAAAGTCACTCCTCCAACAAGGCTTGTGGTGAGAACCAAATGAGGTTCATTCATAAACTCAGAGTCTAGAGCTTGGCGTAGAGCAAGCACTCAGTAAACTTTAGTTATTAGTGTCATCGTTTGCTTCATTTCAGTCGTGTCCAACTCTTCGTGACCCTCTGGACTGTAGCTTGCCAGGCTCCTCTGTCCATGGGATTGTTCAGGCTAGAATACTGGAGTGGGTTGCCATTTCCTACTCCAGGGGGTCTTCCAGACCCAGGGATTGAATCCATGTCTCTTGAGTCTCCTGCATTGGCAGGGGGGTTCTTTACCAGTAGCACCACCTGGGAAGCCACTAATTAATAATAATTAATGTCAAAATTAGTGTCATAGTTGGGCTTCTTAGGTGGTGCTAGTGGTAAAGAACCAGCCTGCCATGCAGGTTAGACATAAGAGAAATGGGTTCGATCCCTGGGTCAGGAAGATCTCCTGGAGGAGAGCATAGCAACCCAGTCCAGTATTCTTGCCTGGAGAGTACCATGGATAGAAGAGCCTGGCAGACTGCAGTTCATAGGATCACACAGAGTCAGACATGACTGAAGCAACTTAGCACACAGCACACAGTGTCATCATCACTTCTATTATTATTAAAATAGAACATGCCATTTGTTCATTTAATTATTATTTATCAAGAATCTGCTATTGAGAAGAAGGTAAAAAATTTATTTGCCTTTAAAAATTATTCAGGTAGGTTTACCAGGTATAAATTATTATATGATATTAGCAAAAAAAGTAATAATGTTAACTCCAGATCAACCACAATAGCTGTTGGTGGCAAGTTCAGTATTAAACTACTTTTAAGGCTTTGCCCAAACTCCTTCAATCATATGAGATCATATAAGAATCTCAGGCTTATGTGGTCCAGAAAGTAGGGAGATCCATGGTTCTTAGATTATGGGAGTCACTATTGACAGTATTCTTAAAAAAAAAAACTATTTTGAAATAATTATCTAGTTAATTAATTAAGGTATCATTGATATATCACTATGTTAGTTTCATGTGTATAATGTAATGCTTCAATATTTGTATGTATTGCAAAATGATGGAATCTTTGAAAGGTTTTAAGCAGAGGAGAAGCATGGCCTTACTTGCACTTTAGAAAAACCATTTTTACAGACACATAGATACAGGTTGGAGGGAAGAAATACAGAAACAGAAACCCTGGTTATGAGGTTGTACCAATTATAAGGCATCATTTTCAAAGTATAATATGGATAATAGTCCAGAAATCTACAGTTTAAAAACACTTTGCAGGACATTTATTTCTGCCCAAGGTGAAAAGAACTTAATTTGTCATCCCAAATTAAACAACTAGAAAACCAACAAAAATACATACAATACAATAATTTTCATGTGTTGAACAACCAGTAATATGAGTGTGATACATGAAAGAAGGGAAACATTCAAAGTGAGATCTAAGGTTGTTGCAGCTTACTGCTTGGAGGTGGTTCCCAGGCCATGGATTAAAGAATGTAGATCCAAATAGAGCCCAGAATTGAAACTGAAGAGATCATAGAGACTAGAATTTGTAGATGGCGTTACATACAGAGATCTGGAGCTGTGTAGAGGGGATTCCCTTAAGTCTTTGGCTAAGTACTTACTTATGCGTGTATGAGGGGAAACTATGAGAGGCTGGAAAAAGTACCACTACAAAGGATTAGGCAGAACAGTTTTTAGAGCTCACAGAGGACTGGAAATAAATTATGTCCCCACAGTCAGAGGGAAAATTCCTTAAAATACACATGAACCCGGTAGAATCCTCAGAATAATGTCACTTTAGTGGTGACACATATTGGTCCAGAAATAAAGCATATAACACACCTTAAAAGCATACCTAGATAGGGTTCAATTGATTATAAGTAAAACTTAAATCTATGAAAGATAAAAATTTACACTCTTTAAAGAACTACAACGAAATAAAGTCACAAAAAACATAAAAAGAACAATATTTAACAAATGCTATGCACTGAATTGAGTCCTCTCAAAATTCATTTGTTGAAGTTCCAACACCCAAGGTATATTTGGGTGATGGTGTCTTTATGGAGATAATTACGATTAAATGAACTCAGGAAAGTGGGACCTTGATAGAATAGGATCAGTGCCCTTTGAAAGGAAGAGACACAAAAGCACTCTCTCTGTCTATACACAAAGACACCATGTGAAGAACAAACAGAAAGAAGATGGTTGTCTGCAAGCTAGGAAGAGAGCTCTCATCACAAGGACCTTGCTGGATCTTGAAGCAGGACTTTCAGTTTCCAGAACTGTGAGAAAATAATTTATACTGTTTAAGCTTCTCAGTCTATGATATTTTCTTATGGAAGCCTGAGTAGACTAATACAACACCCAATAAAAAATTGCCAACCATGTAAAAAAGCAGAAAACTATGACTATGAAAAGGGTAGAAACAGACCATAAGTCACAAGGATTTGGGAACAATTTATAATAGCTTTAGAAATATACATCTGACCCTTGACCAATGCAGAAGATAGGGACATCAATCCACCAGTCTAGTTGAAAATCCTCTCATAACTTTACAGACAGCCCTCTGTATCTGTGGTTTCCTATCTGTGGATTCAGTCAACCACAAATCGGATAGTACTGTAGTATGCATTTATGAAAAACAAATCTGTGTACAAGTTGATCCACACAATTGAAACACATGATGTCCAAGGGTCACCTGTATTCCATATGGTCAAGAAGATAAAGAAAATATGACTTATAATAATAAAACTGGAAGATATAAAAAACACATGAATGGGAATCTAGAGATGCAAAATACTACATCTGAAATAAAAATAAACTGGTGTGATTAACAGCAGATTATACATTGCAGAAGAAAGGGGGAAAAAAAACAATGAAATCGAGGACATAGTAATAGAAACCATACAAAATGAAACAGAGAGGAAAAAGACTGAAAAATAAATAAATGAACAGAGAGGTGGCCTCTAAGAAAATATATTTTCTGTCTTATATTTAATTGGAGTTCAGAATGATAAGAAATAGAGGGAATAGGCAACATTTGTTGAAGAAAGGCCAAAACTTTTCTAAATTTGATCATATTCATCAAGCTACAGATTCAAAATGCTCAATAAATCCCAAGCAGAACAAAAGTGAATACAAATAAAATCAGTATAACCAAATCAAATTGCTAAAAATCATTGATAAAATGAAAATCTTAAAATCAGCCACTTTACACACTGAGGAACAAAGATAAAGTGAAGTGAAAGTCACTCCGTCATGTCTGACACTCTATAAGTCCATGGAATTCTCTAGGCCAGAATACTGGAGTGAGTTGCTTTCCCTTCTCCGGAGGATCTTCCCAATCTGGGGATTGAACTCAGGTCTCCCACATTGTGGGTAGATTCTTTACCAGCTGAGCCACAAGGGAAGCCAAAGAATATTGGAGTAAGTAGCCTATCCCTTCTCCAGTGGATCTTCCCCACCCAGGAATTGAACTAGGGCCTCCTGCATTGCAATCATATTCTTTACCAATTGAGCTACCAGGGAAGCCCTAGAAATTATATATTTCTCCCCCCAAATTACTTAAATACAGTGTACAGAGATATTTAAAGTACTAAATGAGAAAAAGAAATTGTTAATCTGTAATGCATTACCCAGGAAAGATACCTTCAAAACTGAAGTAAAATTAAGACATTTTCAATGAAACAACCATCAAGGAAGTGAATTATCAATTAACTACACTACAGGAAAGGTCATAAAATGATCTTTAGAGAGACAGAAAATCATGTCACAAAATCTGTAACAGCAAAAGGAATGAAGAGCACTGGAACTGGCAATCAACTGGGTAAATATACTTTATATTTTAATTAATTTTAGTTACTATATAAAGCAATTCAATGCTTTAATAAGTCCATTGTGTTGTTTAAAACACATGGAAAAATAAAATGTTCAGCACAAGTAGTAAAAAGTATAAAGTTGAGGAATACCAGTGTATTCTTATAAGATTCTAACTATGCACGTAAACTAGTATACAATATCAGTTCAGTCGCTCAGTCGTGTCCGACTCTTTGTGACCCCATGAATCACAGCACGCCAGGCCTCCCTGTCCATCACCAACTCCCGGAGTTCACTCAGACTCACGTCCATCGACTCAGTGATGCCATCCAGCCATCTCATCCTCGGTCGTCCCCTTCTCCTCCTGCCCCCAATCCCTCCCAGCATCAGAGTCTTTTCCAGTGAGTCAACTCTTCATATGAGGTGGCCAAAGTACTGGAGTTTCAGCTTTAGCATCATTCCTTCCAAAGAAATCCCAGGGCTGATCTCCTTCAGAATGGACTGGTTGGATCTCCTTGCAGTCCAAGGGACTCTCAGGAGTCTTCTCCAACACCACAGTTCAAAAGCATCAATTCTTCGGTGCTCAGCCTTCTTCACAGTCCAACTCTCACATCCATACATGACTACTGGAAAAACCATAGCCTTGACTAGATGGACCTTAGTCGGCAAAGTAATGTCCCTGCTTTTCTATGTGCTATCTAGGTTGGTCATAACTTTTCTTCCAAGGAGTAAGTGTCTTTTAATTTCATGGCTGCAGTCACCATCTGCAGTGATTTTGGAGCCAAAAAAATAAAGTCTGACACTGTTTCCACTGTTTTCCCATCTATTTCCCATGAAGTGATGGGACCAGATGCCATGATCTTCATTTTCTGAATGTTGAGCTTTAAGCCAACTTTTTCACTCTCCTCTTTCACATTCCTCAAGAAGCTCTTTAGTTCCTCTTCACTTTCTGCCATAAGGGTGGTGTCAGCTGCATATCTGAAGTTATTGATATTTCTCCCGGCAATCTTGATTCCAGCTTGTGCTTCTTCCAGCCCAGCATTTCTCATGATGTACTCTGCATATAAGTTAAATAAGCACGGTGACAATATACAGCCTTGATGTACTCCTTTTCCTATTTAGAACCAGTCTGTTGTTCCATGTCCAGTTCTAACTGTTGCTTCCTGACCTGCATATAGGTTTCTCAAGAGGTATACAATATAATGTTATTTAAAAGTGTGTTGTTGTAAGCTAAAGATGTATATGATAAACCCTAGGAGAGCCAATAAAAAAATAAAAAGATAAAACCAATAGTGAAGATAAAATAATTCTCAACAATTACTTAACATACAAAATTGAAGAACAGGAATTTATTGAGACACTTATGAATATCTTGGATGAAATGGAATAATTCCTTGAAAAATATGAATAACCAAACCTTCTTCAACAAGGAATAGGTAACTGGATAGCCTTATGGCTGTTAAAGAAATAAAAGGTACAATTAAAATCCTTCTCACAAAGAAAGTTCCATGCCTAGAGGACATCACTGGTAAATTCTCCCAATAAATTCTTATTTAAAGAAGAAGTAATAACAGTTTTGTATAAACTCTCCCGGGAAATAGAGGAGTTGAGAAAACTTTCTAACTCATTTTATGATGCCAAAATTATCTGATATGAAAACCAAAGACAATTTTATAAGTGAACATACGTATGTAAATAGATAAATAAGCTTTTTGAACATAGATGAAAAACCTCAAAGTATTAGCAAGCACTCGAACAAGTTGTAAACAGACAATGTGCCAAAGAAAATTTTATAAAAATATGCTTTCTTTCACTACCAATCAAGAAAGAGTAATTAAACAATATGTTAACTTTTCAAACACATCAAAATTTGGCCAAAATACAAATATTTCTCTGATTATTGGTAAGGCTGTGAGGGAAAAGAAAGATTTATATACCATTGTTGAGAGCATAGATTTGTGCAAACATTTGGATGGAATTCTGACAACAGCTAATACAGGTGAAGCTGAACTTATAACCTACTTCTAGTTCTATACTCTGGAGATTAATGTTGAAGTGTGTGTGCATGTGTGTGTGTGCTCAGTCATGTCTGACTCTTTACAACCCCATAGACAGAAGCCTACCAGGCCCCTCTGTCCACAGGATTTCTTAGGCAAGAATAATGGAGCATGTTTTCATCTCCTACTCCAGGGGCTTTTCCTGACCCAGGGATTGAAACTATATTTCCTATGTCTTCTGCATTGACAAGAGGATCCTTTACCATTGAGCCACCAGAAGTCTGATACTGGGTGAGGCAAACAATCTTCACAATGCAACAAAATACAAACTATATAATACAAATTGTTTAATTGGACTTCATCCACATGAAAATCTTTTATTCTACAAAAAAATTACCTAAAGGAAATAAAAGAAAGACCTCAAATACAAAGCAACATTTGCAAACATACATGATAAAGGATTTATACCATGTATATTTAAAGAACTCTTAAATTACAACAGGGAAAAAAAGATGTAATAAAAAATGGGCAACAGATTTTAACAGGAACATAACAAAATAAGATAAGTGGACAATAAACACAAGGAAATGTGCTAAAAATATTAGTCCTTTGGTGTAATGCAATTAAAACTATGATGATACAGCACTATGCATACACTTGAAAGGCTAAAATTTTTTAAATGACTGATAATGCCAAGTGTAAGTGAGAATTTGGAGCAATGGATATATTCATTATTGGAAGGATTGCCAATGGTATAACCACTTTATAGAAGAAATGCTTTTGAGTTACTTAAAAAGTTAATCATGGACTTACCATGTTTATTGTTCAGGAGCATAGTTGTGTACGACTCTTTGTGACCCCATGGACTGCAGCACACCAGGCCTCCCTGTTCCTCACAATCTCCGAAATTTGAAAGTTCATGTCAATGACATTAGTGATGCCATCCAGCCATCTCATCCTCTGATGCCTTCTTCTCCTTCTGCCCTCAATCTTTCCCAGAATCAGGACGTTTTCCAATGAGTCGGCTGTTCGCAACAGGTGACCAAAATACTGGAGCTTCAGCTTCAGCATCAGTCCTTCCACTGAGTATTCAAGGTTGATTTCCCTTAAGATTGACTGGTTTGGTTTCCGTGCTGTTCAAGGGACTTCTCCACAGTTTGAAGGCATCAATTCTTTGGCATTCTGGCTTCTTTACAGTCCAGCTCCCACAACTGTATGTGACCCCGGGAAGACCATAGCCTTGAATATACAGATTTTTGTCAGCAGAGTAATGTCTCTGCTTTTCAACACACTGTATAGGTTTGTCATCACTTTCTTGCCAAGAAGCAAATGTTTTCTGATTTCATGGCTGCAGTCACCACCTGCAGTGATTTCGGAGCCCAAGAAGAGGAACTCTGTCAGTACTTCCACCTTTTCCCCTTCGATATGCCATGCAGTAATGGGATCAGATGCCATGATCTTAGTTTTTGTTTAATATATTGATCTTTTTTATATAGGATTGAAAAATTCATCTTTTTTATATATGATCTTTAGTTTTTTTAACATTTAGTCTTTAGCTGGCTCTTTCACTCTCCTTCTCTCACTCCCATCAAGAGGCTTTTTAGTTCCTTTTCTCTTTCTGTCATTAGAGTGGTATCATCCACATATCTGAGGTTGTTGATGTTTCTCCTGCCTATCTTGATTTCAGCTTGTAACTCATCCATCCTGGCATTTCTCATGATGTGCTCAGCATATAGGTTAAGTAAACAGGCTGACAGCAGAAAGCCCTGTCATATTCCTTTCTCAATCTGGAACCAATCAGTTGTTCCATACAGGGTTCTAACTGCTGCTTTTTGACCTTCATACAGGTTTCTCAGGAGACAGGTAAGATGGTCTGGCTACTCCCATCCCTTTAAAAGCTTTTCACACTGTGTTATGATCCACACAGTCAAAGGTTTTAGTGTAGTCGATGAAACAGAGGTAGATTTTTTTTTTTTCTGGAATTCCCTTGCTTTCTCTGTGATCCAGTGAATGCTGGCAATTTGACTCTGGTTCCTCTGCCTTTTCTAAACTCAGCTGGGATATCCGGAAGTGCTTGGTTCATGTTATGCTGATGCCTAGCATGCAAGATTTATATGGACTTACCACACAACCCGGCAATTCATTTCTGTGCATTTATCTATAGTAAATAAAAACTAGGTCACATAAAGATCTGTAGGTGAATATTCACAGAAGTTTTATTCCTAAATGTCCAAAACTGGAAACAATCCAAATGTCCATCAAGTAGTGGTATATTTATTTAATACAGAATACTATTTAGCAATAAATAAGAAGGGACTATTGATTCCCTTCACATAGTGTATAACAAAAGCATTACACTGAGTAAAAAATGCCAGCCATGAATGACTGCATACCACATGATTCCATTTACATGAAGTTTCAGAAAATGCAAATCTGGAAGGACAGAAGGCAAATCAGTGGTTGACAGAAGCTGAAGGTGAGTGAAGGGGACTGACTATGAGGGGCCATGAGAAAACTTCTGTAGGTGAAGGAAGTGTTCTCTATCATGATTATGAGATTTGTGACGTGAATATATGGGCTTCCAATATGGCACAGTGGATATGGGTTTATCAACACAACAAATTGTACCTTTAACATTTTAGTATTACTTTATATATAAATATAAAAATAGACTTGCTTAAAAAGATCTCTCCTATTTAATACTTAAAATACTTTTATAGATTTAAAAATGTTATTACTATCATTATATGACTAGGAAATCAAGGTCTGACCTTGGTTACATGGCTAATAAATAGTAGAAACAGGACCATTCCCTTAAATACGCTGCTTATATCTGCATTGAAATCTAAACCAAATGCTGTCAGTTAAATGCTGTCCACATGCCATTGATACGAGAGGAAAAAAGGAAAACTAGTAATCCAATTAAGATGAACCCTATTTCCAGCCCCCCAAATAAGCAACACAACTTCTATCTTCCTAATAATTTTATATCATTTACATCTAAACATAAGCATATATATGAGTCAAGGAAATTGGTACAATATATAAACAATCTGTTGCAGCCAGCCAAATTTCTCTAAGAATATAATCTATACCAAATAAATTCCCTTCTTTCTTCTTCAAATTTCATATTTGGTAAAGGAAAAAAAACTTGTTTTGGCTTTCTCTTTTTAAACAAATCAGAGATATGGCTTAATGACATTCTGAAATAAGAAACAGAAAGGCAATAATTTTCCTTTCCTACAAATCCTACAAAGTACATTAAAAGATTATGTCGGGAGGATTTTAGCACAAAGAAAATAAGATTTGTTTATAACATGCTGCTGCTTCCTAGTCTCAGTAAATAGGCCAGTAAAAGGCATTTTTCAGTCCTTTTAACATTTACTCTGTAAGTTCTATTTATTAGGATTACCTTTCTTGAAGTTAACCTGTCAAGCTAAGGTATTCACCTCTTCTTTGAAGGGTAGACTGCTCAGTTCCCTGGAAACCTGAGTTATACTGTTATCTGAAGTGTCAGAACAGAGAACTTCAAAGGAAGACAGCTGCAGAACACATCTTCACAGCTCCTTGATCTCTGGATTGGAGTGTGTACATATACTTCTAAATTGTCTAAAGGGAAATTTAGAGTTTACTTTTGGAATGCTTAAAGGTAATTTGTTCTGATAAAGGTGAAATGGGGAGAATGTTAGGCCAAGAGATAGTATCAACTTAATGTAACTAAATGGTGACATGTTACTCTTCAACCTAAACCTATTCTGATAAACATTTGTCAAACATATACTATTATATGAAAACCATAAATATTACATTTATTAAAGAATACTTATCATTTGGAGATAAATGTTGAAATTTGTAAGACAAAATGATAGAATGCCTGGATTTACTTCAAAATAATGTAGGAGGAAGAAGTTTGATGGGAGTAGGGATAGGAGAGAACTGGTGGTTATTTGGACTGGGGTAATAGCAGCATGGTGGTTTAATAGACGGTTACTTACTTTAGGTATCTTCAAATTTTTCTACAAAAAACAATAAAATATTAATACTACTAATAATTAAAGGTGCATATAAAATCCACTGTTTATGCCCAAATGAAAAAAATAGCTATATTCTAAACTCCTTGGTAAGTTAGTTATTGGAAACTAGACCACATTTTTCATTTAATGCCATGTTTTATATACACAATGATTAGAAACCTGAACCAATCCACAAAAACCGAAAACATTTTATTTTACATTTACTAATCACTATGGTTTAACTCAGTTATGAATTTAAAAACCTTTTGTGGGCTAGTCTGGGCATCTAACAACCCCATATATGGTTACTTCGGTGCAATGATATATTCCACAGAACTAAGAATGAAAAACACTTAGCGGTACCACATCCATGTTTTCCAAACTATCACTGTAGAGTCTGGCCCCATGAACACACAATACAATGTATCATCTAATTCAGCACCATCCCTGAATGAAGAGGACAGTATTGTGAATTACCAGACAATGCACACAGACTGTGGCCATCCCAAGCAAAGCAGGGCACAGTTGCATATCTATGAGGTAAATCCTTATATGTTCTTTTGCTAAAACAGTTTATGTGTCTTAGAAACAGTTTGCTAGTTTCACACTATTTAAAAAATAAAAAAACAAAATTATACTTTATTCATTAATTATATAATCATAATTTATTTATTTATACAGTTATACGTTGATCTTTTAAACCACAAACTATGGAATATTATAGACTTTTCCTTCCTTTCTTATAAGAATTCTTCTTACAGATTATATATGATGGGTGAAATAATCCTACAGGTTCTGGGAAATTTTCTGTATTTTAGTTAAATTAAACATTGTTTACAGGAGAGTCTAATTTCATGTTTTTATTACTTTGAAATAATGACCTGTCTTAATACTTGCTTGAAATAATCTCAGTTATGGCAAGGACTAACCAAGACAAAAAAAAAATTTAATTGCAAAACATACAATGCCTGTGTTAGTCAAAAAAGTTCAGGTTGCACTATGATAACAAATCTGAAATTATGACACAGAATTATTTTTTTCAGTATTTGGAATATTTTACTTCACTCTATTTCATTTCCACTTAGCTCCTTTGAGTTTCCTTTGTGGCTCAGCTGGGAAAGAATATGCCTACAATGCAGTTTGATCTCTGGGTTGGGACGATCCCCTGGAGAAGGGAAAAGCTACCCATTCCAGGATTCTGGCCTGGAGAATATATACAGTCCATGGGGTTACAAAGAGTAGGACACGACTGAGCATCTTTCAGTTCAACTTCACTTCAGTTAGCTCCTTTGAAATCAGTCTTGGAAATCCAGGCTGTTTCTACCCTGGGGCTCTGCTATCTCAGCACATGTTCCCACTGCCACTATGATGGGAAGAACAAGGAGAGGGGGCATGTGACTCCTCAGAGCTCTTTCAGAAGTGATTGATGACTTCTGATCACATTTCGTTGGCCAGAACGAGTCACATTGTGCCACCTAACTTCTAAGGGGTTAGGGAACCTAATCTTTCTTTGTACTCAAGAAGAAGAAAAAGAAACAGGATTTTCTAGTGAACAGAAGTGAATCTATCAGAAAGACATAGGAGATTTTACACTAAACAAGTAACCATTTCTATACTCTGTCTACTAAAAGTAATATGGTAACATTTGTGAGAATGTTATGTTCACTGCCCTTCAACTTGGCATGATGATGTCCAAATACCACAAATGAAATAAATAATTTTCAGAGAAAAAGCTGTGCACAAATGTCTTTAGGAGCCATCTCTGATAGCTAGTAAACAAGGATTCCTGAAGTAATTCTAAACAACATGTCTCTAGTTATTTAATCTATCTTTCCATGTTCTACATGGAAATAAACAAAAAGATCATCCCGGACGGGGAGGGGAAAAATGACTCTTTGCACTTTGAAAAAGAATACCCCTCAGTCTCTTTGGGTGAAACATTTCAAACAGTCTCTTAGCATTTGTTCATGATAAACCTGTTCTGAGGGGAAAAAATAGATTTTGGAATGTATGATTTGCTACATTAAATCCATTCAATTAAAATGACAGAGGACTAATGTGAGGGGAAAGTATTTAAAGATCTAAAGATATAATTATTAGAGAATTGGGGGTAATGACTTAGATGGAAAGATAACTACATCCCATACATTCAGTGGTAATGTGAATTATTATTGAGTAATAATTAAAAGACTTAATCTATCATTTATGCAGAAGAGATGGTGAATTCACCATCTTTAAGGCTCTCATTTTAGAATTTTCTCTGGTATTTATAATGTAATACAGGCAAACCACTTAAATTCTTTGCTAGCTTTATTAATTTTCCTTATTGATGAAAATCATATTCCAGTTTCCATAATGCATTAGAAAAGACTGTATCTAGCAGATAAAATTGAGCTAATGAAGTAGAAACCTGAATTTAAAGTTAAATTGCTTCTTTAAATTCTCTTTTCCTTTATTCTAAGGACTTCACAGTTGGGAGTCCATACAACTTAAAATGCCTGTGGCCCACAAGTGCTTCCTAAGTAGCTTCAGGCAATGCTTTTCACATTATTCGAGTCTTGGCCACATTACCCAGTCCTGAAGAGCAGGAACTAGGTCAAGGCAAAGACTATGTATACAGGTAATAATGAAATTTATCACCCTAATTGGAACCATCCTGGGAATAAAATAGGGAGCTATTACTAATATCACCTAGAAAATGGGCCAAAACTTTCATCTTTTACCTTGACCGTTTTATGGACAAAACTGTCCTCAGTGTAATCCAACTGGCTTTGAGGAAGCTTAAAGACCACTTATAAGGGGTGCTCTGTTGTAAAATGACAAAATAAAAAGAATGGAGTAAGAAACTTAATGTCCTTTATTCAAGGGAAAACAATCCATGGAGTGGGGAAGTACATTGCCTCAGAAAAGCCCTGTTCCTAAGCGATTTGGAGCAAGAGCAAGTTTTACATGTTTTATAGAGTCATAGAAGAGACAGCAAAGAAACAAGGAATGCTTACCTAGGAGGCTGAGAATTTCCTTAAAAGGCTAGCAGGTCTGACTTTGTAGGGTAAGGTGAGCGAGCTAAAGCTGAGCTGGAGGATTGTAATGATTCATGTTAGGTTTTCTAGACTGACTTAGGTTTAGATTTGTGATGTGGGCTGGGCCACTAGGACAACTTTCAACTTCTTCACTATGTAAAATGACAACCAATTCACCCCGTTTCTCTCATGAGGAGTCTAAATAAATGGGGCCAAAAATAAGGAGCAGGTAGCAACTTTTAGGGGGCTCAGTGTTGACATGAAGTTAAAAAAACTGTTGTTGTTGTTGTTCAGTCGCTAAGTTGTGTCCGACTTTTTGTAACCCCAAGGACTGCAGCATACCAGGAACCGTCTCCGGGAGTTTGCTCAAATTCGTGTCCATTGAGTCAGTGATGCTATCCAACAATCTCAGAACTGTTGGGTCCTAGAAAACCATCTGAATCCTTCAGGAGGCAGTCATTGTTCCACTCTTCCATGAGGCTGCAGTACTTTGAATGTTGGAAGCATCTAGCAGCTTCCTTCCTGGGCTAAACTCACTTGCCTGGTTATTCTTATCATGAACACCCATCACTTAGTGTGACCTGACATCATCTCCTCCTTAAAACATTAATACACAGAATAATGCAGCCTACCATGCTAATGGCATTATGAATAAATTTAAATGATCATGTATGCTTATTTCTTTGAATATTATGCAATTAAAGTAAAGTTCCCAAGACCAGAGCAAGTCATAAAGACTGTTTGGACTAACCGATAATTCCACAATGTCCTGAAAATAGGACATGAAGTGAAAATAAATTGAGAGTCTGAAGAAGAATTTCAAAATATAAACTATGATAAGATGGAATTATCTTGAAAGCTTTGTAAATAATCCAAATATGTACTTCAATGCTGGACTGAAGATTGTCAACTGAAATGATTAAAACAAAGATTTGATCTACTGCCATCTAGTGGATATTTTATTTATATTTATTTATAGCAGTTGACGAAAGCAAAAACAAAAATGAAAACACATTGTCAGTCTGATTTCAAAACCTAAGGAGCCTAAAAGATTACCTGCCCCAGTGGCTTCAGCCTCATGGAGTTCTTTCTGAGACTTCACCAGCGCACCCTGAGCACCACATGAAGAGATGAAAGGTTATGGCTCTAAAGTCCCACCTCCAGTCCAACCACAGGGGTACAATTTCATCTGTTCTATATTTTGAGTTTCTAATTGAATTTCACTTGAAGAAAGGATTTCACTTCTAAAAAGGAAAAGTGATGGTGAAAGACCTCACCTGGTCTCATGTCCATTGTTGTGTAAATGGATATGCCATTGTTTTCTAATGTCACACAAACGGTTAGTAGCATAGCTAGAGATGTTTTGATTCCTGTTCTCCTACAGAGGATTTTGGGTTAACTTCAAGACCAACAGACTTCAAGTTCAGTGTTCTTTTTCCAAGGCACACAGAGTTTATTTCATAAAAAATAGAGTATTTTCTTGATCTTCATTTAAAATCATTTGACTCCACTATCTTGCCTGTACCATTAGAAACCTGAGAGTGGACAGGTTTATTTTGAATCTCAGAATAAATCAGTGCAAATGAAATCATGGCTGTAAATTATATACTATGAATAAGTAGCTTTATGGGCTATTGCCTCTCTTCTCCCTTAACTTCATCTAATTTTAGAGATGACAGAGATATCACAAATCATTCAATAAAGCTATCTTTAAAAAGATTATGTCAGGTTTTATAAAACACAAAGTGATTAACTCTTCCCAGGTGCAGAGAAGTCACACTATTTGTCCCATGTTAGTTAGTTTCTCTACTCTCCTGATCTGCTATCCAGCAATAGCATCAAAGAATGAGAGAGTGAAAGGAAACAGGTTTATGGGAGATGGTTGTTACTGTTCGTCTATGACTGGTGAAAATTGGAGATTTCTGAGTGCTAGAAGGAAGGAGTTGGTGAAAGAGAGGTGATATAAAAGAAGATTTAAGAGAATATGTATCATTCAAAATACATGTGGAGAGAAGAGACACTGTCCAAAAATAGAGTGCCCACATCTGTAATAGCATTATTACTCTGGTATATCTCCAACGAATTTGCCACAAAATCAATATTTTTATCAAGCACATTACATCCATGCATGCTCAATCACCAAGTCATGTCCAACTCTTTACAACCCCTTGGACTGTATGCAGCGCACCAGGCTCCTCTGTCCATGGAAGTTTCCAGACAAGAATACTGGAGTGAGTTGCCATTTCCTCCTCAACAAATACATTGATATAGTTATATTAACTTCTACATTTATCCTGTATCATCTCATAATTTGTAATTCAAAAATCCAGGGTTTTCCTACATCTATCTTATGAGCTACTTCTTCCTTTATTTTTATTCCAAATGTACATCTGTTCCGTGATATCACATAATATCATGCATCCTTTAGCATTTAAAAAAATTTATAAAACCATTCATTATTCAAAAGATGTATATATATCTTAAATAGTTTTGTAACCACAGTAGCTTACATACAATAATTTAACGAGACACTTTTTCCATATCCTTCTTGAATTTTTCAAGTTTATAATTTTACTTTTATAATCAGAAATATATATTTAAGCAAAAAATATATTATTGTTAAAATCAGAATTTTTAAAAAAAGCAAAACAATTAGTTCTTTTTCTGAGTCTACTGCAGACTATTCTGTGAACTTGGGCAAGTCAAATATAATTTCCTGGCCATACTTCTTATGCCCATTTGAAAAATAAGGGAATTAAACTAGATCATCTTAAGTCTATTTCAAACACTAAATAGCTCTGATTTTAGTATATGATTGTTCTGATTTTGAATAAGTATTATTGTCATATAAATTGCTGATTATTTCTTTTATGCCCATAATGTAAGTCAATAAAATTGTTCAATATTCATGGGCTTTATGAAGAACCAAACAAGAGAATTTGCTTTCTTTAAACAGAAATCATTTGAAAAGCTCCAGGATGCGATTTAAAAAATGAATTATACACAATTGGTAGAAAATGACAATAGCCTCTCTTTCTCAGTAAGGGAAGAGGAAAATTTTCAAAGACAAATGAAGTAATAAATTAGCCATGTACATTTACATGTTGGTTACAACATGGAAGATATCAAGACTAATAGGAATTTGATTTTCTGTGCCTCTTCTTTATTAAATTATAATATAAAAATCACAGGCAACTGGCACCATCAACTTCAGGAGAGCCTATGGTGTCAGGTAAACTATTGAGTAAAAGAAAGAAGAATATACCCAGTAGGAATTCACTGTATAAAGTTAGCCTATGTCATGCAGCCATCTTACTAAGAATAGACTGGGTTTAAAAATAGACTTCTTTTTATCCAAGTGATTTGTGTAAGAGAGCAGAATCTCATCAACATAATGTATATTATTACCCTATAAAGGACCTCAAGAACAAAGATCTCATGAGAACATGGGACTTTGCTTTACTGCTATGTTCTGGCTGATGGCAGGTTGGCACATAAACACTACTTAGCCAATACTTGTCCAAAGAATTAACATCCTGGACTCCTTCCTGGTCTTGGTGTGGACCAGAGTACTAATGACATTTGATGTTCAAGTGAGAGAACTTAATTCATCTAATACTCACTGAGTGTCTAACACATATTAACAATATTATCTATTACTATTGAAACCATACTTTCAAACCCTAAACTGTTTGCATGATCAGCAAAGTACAAATAACCCTATGAATGTAACATAATATGATCTTGAAAATATAAATTTGGCAAAAAACGCAGGCGTTACCTTTATATTATGGGCTTCCCTGGTGACTCAGACGGTAAAGAATCTGCCTGCAATGCAGGAGACCTCGGTTCGATCCCTGGGTTGGGAAGATCACCTGGAGGAGGGCATGGCAACTCACTCCAGTATTCTTGCCTGAAGAATCCCCATGGACTGAGGAGCCTGGCGGGCTACAGTCCATGGGGTCACAAAGAGTCAGACATGACCAAGCACAGCACAGTACACCTTTATATTATAGAAGGTCCACATAATTACTAATCTAAAATTGGTTATAATGGAAATGAAAGCACACATCTTTAGTAATTACCCAGGATATCAGACATCAACTTGAAGTGTCCCTGGGGAAATATTATGTATGGTCTCTTTCATAGACACCATGCTAAAGTCTATATCTCGGAGAGGGCAATGGCACCCCACTCCAGTACTCTTGCCTGGAAAATCCCATGGATGGAGAAGCCTGATGGGCTGCAGTCCATGGGGTCGCTAAAAGTTGGACACGACTGAGCAACTTCACTTTCACTTTTCACTTTCATGCATTGGAGAAGGAAATGGCAACCCACTCCAGTGTTCTTGCCTGGAGAATCCCAGGGACGGGGGAGCCTGGTGGGCTACCGTCTATGGAGTCGCACAAATTCGGACACGACTGAAGCGACTTAGCAGCAGCAGCAAAGTCTATATCTAGGGGAAGGACATGTTTCTACAGTGGTAATAACCCTGGTCAGATTATTAAATAACAAAGGTAAAAAATCATTATGACATATCGAAGAATCTGAGACCATCACTGCAAGGAAGGAACTGATAAAATTTAACTCCAGAGAAAAATGAATAGCTTTTAAGAACTGAAAAGCCAAACAGATCGTAATGCACAATGACAGTGACATTCAAGACTATGATGCTTAATAGGATGTTAGTTAATTGCTGTTTAAAAGAAAAATGGGAGCAGAGATTATTAAAAGACAACCCTACCATAATACACTCTCAAACAATGTGTAATTTTTTTGCTTTTCCTATCTTTTTACTAATAATTATACCTATGAGATATCGTGACAAAGTTCAATCACCATCATCATTATTGACACCATGAGAAAACATGCACAGAGCTTGAAGTAAATAGTTACAAACCTTATAAATGAGATGAAATCATAAAACTGGCACATAAGAGTTCAAATATGATATTGACAGATATAGGGATATTATTTCTGCACCTTAATGATACTTCTGAGAATTAGTTGCATCTCAAAATTTGTATGCCTTTGAACATCCCTCTGCCTTAATCATCAGAGATCCTTTCTGATTCTTTTATCTACTCAAATACGTTAAGCCCTTGAGAGCAGGGAGAAAAAGACACATCTTGTACCTCTTTTAAAAACGCAACTATTTTTAGTCTCAGTCATACCTAAGTTAAGATTTATAAAAATCTGATGTAATTAGATTGCACTCACAATCCCCTCAAATCAGTCAAATTAATGGAGATTTTGATTGGAAGTGCAAATAAAAGCAATCTTATTTTCTAGTCTATAGAACACATAATACTAGAAGTCTCCTTAGAAACTGGGATTTATTGAAATCATATTGCTCTTATTGACATTTAAGCATGCACTTGAACAGGCTTTGCAATGCCCACAGAAGAGAGAGAAAACCTAACATTATTCTGCAGGTCTTCTTACTTCACCTGCACAATTATCTTTCTTTGCTAGTCATTATAACTATCCTTATCTTATAATAAGAAGAGTGAGGCTTCTAATCCAGGCCTTCTGCTTACAATATATGTCTTTCTTCCTGAGAATAACAGAGATTGCTATAGGAACATGCATATCAATTTTCTGACTCATGGGCATTAGACACTTGAACTGTGGGTTAACTTTCTGTACAGAATGCCATTGATTAGGAACCTATCACTGGTCATTCTAGGGCATCACAGAATCTGAAAAAAATCAAAATAAGTGTTTTTATGCATTTTTACATATGTCTTAGAACTTTTTTTTTGACAAATCCAACCCATAAGAAAGGAAAAAGTAGAATAAAAGAATTAAATAATATTAGTTGCCTGGATTTTTAAAATTATACCAATTTTATTAAAATATTACACAAGTTTTAGAAACTGTTTAATCAAACCAATATTTGATGGGATAAAACTGATAATTATAGCAATAATTTGACAACTTATTCAATAAAAGGAAAAGCTGATTGAATTAGTTTAGTAGAATCAGTAAATAAAAGTATTTACACAAGCAGGGACATATCTTGGTTAAACTATATTGTATTACTGTTTACTTAAATATATAAATACACACACATACACACCTGGCTTCTCAGGTGGTGCTAATGTTAAAGAACCCACCTACCGATGCAGGACATGTAAGAAGCTGGTTTGATGCCTGGATTGGGAAGCTCTCCTGGAGTAAGAAATGGCAACCTGCTCCAGTATTCTTACCTGGAAAATTCCATGGAGAGAGGAGCCTGGTGGGTGACAGTTTACGGAGCTGCAAAGAGTCAGACATGACTGACTGAACACACCCACATATGCATTCACTCACTTATTCACACTCCCCAAATATATGCTGCACTTTGAAAAATACAAACCATGAGTTTGCCCATCTTTATATCACCATCATTTGCAAAAATGCACAGAATCCTCACAACGTTTATCATTTGTATAAATGAGAAAACCGAGACACAGAGAAGTTCCATAACGTGTATCATATGGTTATAAGATTGTATATGTAGTGAGAATGGGAGTCTAGATTCAGAAGTAGGCATTTGACCAGAGACTGCAGTTCTCCTAACCACTTCTAAACTGCCCCACAAAGTTAAGTGATAATTAAGTTGTTAATCATTTTTAATTAATTGACATAGGTTTCCTTATTATTAGCTCTGCTTTTCGTTGTGTAAAAGGGAACATCCCAAAAATAGTCACCTTAAATACTTTGCTTAAATACTTTTCTGGGCAGATTCAGAAAGCAATGAGAAAAACTACTACATTGACCTTAATTCTTGCCCACAAATAGAAAACTGTTAGTAACATTAAAATAAAGAAACCTTGTGAAGAAAAAAAATAATTATCAAGCTTTAACTGTAGAGGAGGATAATGCAGGGCATAGGAAATCACAATGTGACCCTGAAAACTGCTAATGAGCCTTAAACCACATCAATGGGCCTAGTGTCTTCATAACACAGATTTAGCCCTGCTTCTGCCTACATTCATTATACTTTCCAAGGAGCAGTCTCTTAAATTCTAGGTGTCAGAATTATAGAACCACAGATAAAATTGAACAAACTCAAATGCAAATCATAGGGCTCAAAACTTTTGCTTTTCTAGGTTTCTTTCTTTTTTTTTTCTTTTGATGCGATGCTAACACACATTAAACAAGACTAAACACTCAAACTCTAATTTTATAGTAATACATATTGACTTCCAAATGAACATTAATAACAATACTGAACTAGAGTTCAAGAGGATAGATTTATTGTCTGTACAGTTTCTAGCACATGCTAAGTATATAACATGTTTAAGGAAGAAACAGTAAGAAAATTGAAGGAGAAACTGAACAATAATTCACTCTGAAAAGGAAGAGATTAACCATACTTCTGTTTTCCCTTTTGTTTTCGCCAAATTAAACTTATTCTGTAAATTTGACAACTTGTTGACTAGGTCACTTGTCCTGACCATGAAGTAAAAGCTAGAAAATCTAATATTAGCCACAAGATTTATCAGTAAATAGTGTCTCAGATGGTAAAGAATCTGCCTGCAATACAAGAGACCCAGGTTCAATCCCTGGGTCAGGAAGATCCTTGACAGAAGGGAATGGCTACACACTCCAGTATTCTTACCTGGAGAATTCCATGGACAGAAGAGCCTGGCAGGCTACACTCCATGCGGTAGCAAACAGTCAAGCTCAACTGAGCAGCTGACTGCAAGGAGAGCCAACCAGTCCATTCTGAGGGAGATCAGCCCTGGGATTTCTCTGGAAGGAATGATGCTAAAGCTGAAACTCCAGTACTTTGGCCACCTCGTGCTAAGAGTTGACTCATTGGAAAAGACTGTGATACTGGGAGGGATTGGGGGCAGGAGGAGAAGGGGACGACAGAGGATGAGATGGCTGGATGGCATCACTGACTCGTTGGATGTGAGTCTGAGTGAACTCTGGGAGTTGGTGATGGACAGGGAGGCCTGGCGTGCTGCGATTCATGGGGTCGCAAAGAGTCGGACACGACTGAATGACTGAACTGAAGAGATCCTCTTTTTCAACATCCCATGGATTGCAGTGGGTTATAAACAGATGCCTAATGAGGACTAAGAAAGCTGAAATGCCTTAAGTGTCAGAATAGTCAAGATCCAGTGAGACTGTTAAGTGACATTCTGCAATTGTCAAATCAATTAGCATTAATTTTCTTATAAAATAGGTGACATATTTAATAAAAAATATAGCTAGAGAAAAGAGGAAATGGTAATATTTAGTCTAATAATATTTTTTAGTGATTCACACTGACAAAGACATTTTAATAATATCATGACCTTACATTCATCTAGTACTTTACTGTTGCAAAATTGCTTTTGCATGTATTACCTTAAGTAATCTGAATTGTTATATAAATAGAAAAATATAAGGAATATATTAATCTAGATATTATAGCTAAGGCAGTAGCTTTCAAAGTGATTTATAAAATACTAAAGTAAACTTATGTGCGCATATCTAAAAAAATGAACCAGATAAACTACTTTGAACATAATACAAGGAAAAGCATTGTATTCCTAGAGCCACACAGCAATAGCACCTGTACTGTTATTCAGTTTGGGCTCAGGGGTTAAGAATATGGGCTCTCAAGTCAGAATCTTTGGACTGAATCCTGGTTTTGCTGTGACTTAATTCATGATTTTGACAAAATGAAAATAATACCAAAGGACATGGGTACCTATATAACACCCAGGTAAGTATCAGCCATTAATCCACATCATTTTGTTCCTCTTCTTGAACCAGCAATCAGTTATAGAACGATGGCAGTGCTCATTAATAGTAAGACATTATCATCAATGTTATGAAAATACTCAATATGTTCCTGAATGTATTTGATATTGCTCATGATATTGATTGCTTTAAGGGTTAAGTTTTAAAAAGTGCTAGAATATGCAAGTTTTTTAGGCCAGTTTCATTCCTTTGCTATCTTACAAATAAGTGATCCTCAGTCAAAACCTTATGGATTTATTGTATAAGCATAGGTCTCAATATTTAGCCTCACTTTGTTGATTAAGAGTTAATTATGGAACAAGAATCATATGATTATGATATCAAAAAAATCACCAACATGAAGGGAAATGCTTCATCACTTTTGTCTAATTTATCACTATTTTAATAAGTTTAGAAAAGACAGCAATATTATTGAGATGCAAATGACTTTTAGTTATGATGTCTCAAACCATGATGCAAAGTAACATTTTTTTTTCTTTAATTAAGATGTTCCGCATTTACTCAATCACTCTACATGCTGTTAAACATCATATTCTGAATAGAAGAGCTGGAGAGACCTCTACTATTTTTACTGAATTTGAGGAACATTTGTTCCCTAAGTGGATATAACCCATCTCTCAGTATTTGTGAGATTCAGAAATCCACTTTTTAATATTGGGTTAGAAGAAATCATTGTTGAGATGACCTAAAACCAGCAAGGAAAAGCAATGAGTTCTAACAGCACAACTCATTGATTTAAAAAAGTTCAGATTGGCCCCACCCTAATCTATACAACCAATCCTATAATTTAAGATACAATATTTGTGTTAGTTAAATTCGAAACCACTGCAATGTGAACTGAGATATCAGGTTTCCATTTTTTTTTGGTCACAATCGAAACTATTTTAAAGAATTCTAATATGAATGATACTTTATTATAGTTGATTATATCATTATAAGGTAGTGGAAAAAATACATTTCAATAAGTCCAGGGACCTTGTTTTCAACCATAAAATAGGAATCCTATACACACACAGTGTGTTGGATCACATAAATGAATATAATTTGTGTTAGCAGTGTAAAACTATATAATCTTATCTGGCTGATTTTAAAAGTAAAGATTATTTGGTGGAGTGGAAGAATAATGAACCAGTCTTTCTGAATTCTTTATAACAGTTTCAGATGTCCTAGAAAATTGAAGAACATACTCTTGGGTAAGATATATTTCCCCTCTAAGACTTTTACAAAATAGAGATGTTAGCTGATTTCCAGTACTAAAATTTCTATTTTCCTAGTTGTAAAAAGCAAAAATGTATATATTTTCTAGTTATTTCATTCCTTTCTAATAACATGCACTGAGCAGTCTGAAGAATAATTTTTAAAATGTAAACACAACTTGCAAACATACTAATAAGAATATCACTGTATGCAAAGAAATTAATTTCTACTTTGCAGTAAGTACAGTAGTCAAAAGTGTAAACTTATATAGATGAGTAGCATAAAATCAACCATATTTTCCCCAAAGGTTATCAGATTATATCAAAACACATAGAAATATACTCTTAAAAGATTACTATACTAGCTTATAGATTAAAAATGCATAATATCTCAGTGATAACATTAGGACTCAAGATTCCATATTTCCTGATTTATTACATTTTGTAGAGCATTTCAACATTAATTGCTTACCTCTTCTAAGTAATTAATTCTTTCATATCATTAACAGTTGACTCGCTACCGTAATTTGCTTATCCTGGCTATTTTACAATTAATCTACATCAATTTCATTTATCTTTAAGTTTTAAAACACCAGGCTAAGTCAGCTTAATTCCACTCTTGATAAATGAAAAGATTCACAACTCCCAGAGCTGGTTATTTAAGAAAAATAATGCAACAACCATTTACTCTGAGCTTCATAGTAAATGGCCGGTGAAATGAAAGACATAAAACTGACAAGGCAAAACTGATATCGGTGGTGTCACGGCAGTGATTGTTGATGATAACAACAGTAACTGGAACTAGTAAACCCTCCGTCTACAATTTACAATGCAATTCTAACTTATTAATTAGAACATTGATTTGAAACTTAGAAGCACAATATTATCCTTAGAACTAGAGATGGTGGGATGAATTCAACATGTCTCTGGCCCCAAGGGGCTTTCAGTCTAGTGGGAAAGACAGGCACACACGTGGCCCTATAGCAATGTTGACTGCCACACACACAATAATGGAAGCACAAAGAGAATGACGGAAAAGTGAGAGGTTCTGGCCGCAATGATTTGGAAAGATTTCACAGAAGAGGGAACGCTTAACCTAGTCCCTGAAGCAAAGAAGGATTCAGATATCTAAAAAAAGGCAGGGGTGTGTAATGGAGGAGTATTCCATACAACTCTATGCTGCCAGTGTATTGAATTTTCACAGATAAGGAATAACAAAGATGAACATTATCGGATCAAGGTCAGAACAAGAGAAAGAATCAGAGCCGTTCCTTGAACTTTTCAGTCCTGGGTCAAACGGTTCCCGCTTTATCACATGGCTTGCTTTCTGATTTAGGGCAAGATTTCTCTGCCCTGACAACCATCTCCACCCTCCATTTATTCTCCCATGCTGCCACACCCTTTGCAGGATGTTGCTAGGATGTCCAGAGAAAAACACAGAGGCAGCCATGTCTTCATAAAACACATTACATTTCAGCTTGTGTCTCAAAACCAAATGAACACATTGAGGTCTATCTGGAGGTGCCCTTTCCTCACCATTCTCCAACATGTCAAAGGACTGGGAACTGTGTTTTGCCATATGGCAGGCTCAATAAAGCTGTGTTCCATTCCTCTACACCTTCCATTTTTCTCCTTCAGTTTTGTCAAATGTTCCCAGTTCCAAGAAATTGTAATTCAGAATGTGGGGGAGGTTACAGAGTTTTGGCTCAGGAGGTCGTGCAGATGTTATTCCTTAAGGAAGACGATCATGATCGCCTATGTGAGTAATGGCTATAAATCGGCTAGAAGCCAAAAGTTCTCTTATAGCAGAATGTATAAACCATTCTCCTACTGAAAGAAGACCCCCAGTAGGATAATATATTATTACACATGATTCAAATTATAGGATCTGCAGCAGGGGAGCTCATGACTGATTCAGGACAGTCGCTCCCTGAATACTGATGATGGGATGATGGAATGCCTCATGAATTAAAAGGGCCGTGGTTTAGTGTCTAAATCCTTCATATGCTTTAAAAAGTGCCTCTGTCTATCACTGTATTCTTTAAGCTTCTTAAACGAGTCGTGTAGTGTTATGAAACCCTTGTCGATGTTTTTAAAGTTCCATGTCTTTGAATAATTATATTCAAAGTATTCTTTAAAAAAGAAGACAATGACACTATCTTCTCTGCTAGAAAACTGTATCCCTTTAATGCCAATATGCAATAAAGATATGGTTTACGAGAAATCGCATTTAAGTGTGACCCAGTTTCCGCTCTTTGGGATTCTCTAAAGCAACCTGAAAATCTTCACATGCCACATCTTCTGGGCTTTTTAAGTTATCTATAGAACAAATAAGTTTATCTCTGACAAACTAAATAGAAATGTACAAGACAAAATTGTGTTTCCAAAGGTTTCCTGCTGATTAAATGTACTCATTCCTAAATATTATTTATCTTGCTCTATTTTGGTTATATAACAAAGCAATAAATTTGCTAAAGATATTACTTTGGGAATGGAGATCAGGCATTTTTATAGAAACACTAAGGCAGATGTTAAATATTACACATTCTGAAAAACAAATGGCTGTGATATATTCTGAAATAATATGTGAGCTCGTCCCTTAACTTCTTTTCAATTGGTCCTTGCATTCTGTTTTTCTCGTAAATGGATGCAAATCAGGTGCATTGTGCTAAGATGGGAAGAGAGAGATTCGTCCAGAAATGACCTCAGTTCTATTCATTAATAAAATGACACATTGGCTGAGAGCAGTAAAGAATAAAATATAACAAGAGTGAACTTTCCTCCCTGTAACAGATGCACATAAGCGACTTTTGGATAAAGCACTGTATGCAAAAATGACCCCTGCAGCATAAAATCTGGACACGTTAAAGGAGGCTCTAAGATGCAGATTTCTTGGAAAAATTGCAACTTCCAAGGCAATGTACCCACTTATTCTCCATTACCTTACACAATCCTGAATCCCAACTTGCCAAAAGCATGCTGTTCCTAAGAGGGGAGTGAGGTCAGATAAAATAAATGTTTAATTTTTTCTAAGATTTTTTTTTACAAGAAGGTAATTTGGCAAGGTCAAAAAAAAAAAAAAAAAATAGAATTGCACCCAGAATCACTTTCAGTGACAGCAGACACGCATGGAGGGAGAAAAAGAAGGTAGAAGCTATCAGAGAGAATATAGCCACATTTTTGCATAGCGGTTTAAATTATGCCAGCAGAATAATTAATGGAAGGACCTAATACAGGGAAGGGGGGGTTACAGGAAAGAGGGGAGGCTATGTTAAACAAAGTTCATTACTGCATGATGTAAATGAGTTTCTCACCAGTGATGTCACTGATTGGCTGAGCTGCAGAGCTGGCTTCGAGCATGGCCGGATTGGCTGCTAGCTCTTCTGGTGCCTGCCTGCTTGGGCAGCGGTTGAACCAGATACTTTCTGTCTCTCTTGTTGTCGTTTGAAGCAAATCTTGTTCAGCCCAGCTGTGTCTCCATAGTAGTGGCACCCTAAGAGAGTCTCCCTCCTGCTTCCCACAGCCCGTCTGTGAGGCGGTCGCTGCTGTGAAATACCAGCACTTGGCACCAAGCCCAGACAGCGTTCTCAGATCCATCTATAACACACACATACAAAAAGAAAAATTAAAAAAAAAAAGCAGTTCTTTCATCTGAATTGCATCCTAAGGAGGATTAAGAAGGCTTCTATTGCTACTGATTTGTGTCCTTTCAATTTGATGGCTAAAATAGTTTTTGAAACACAGTATCCTCTCATCTGCAGTAGAACACCATTGGTTCAAATGAGTTAAAAAAAAAAAAATAGGAGGGAAATCCCCTCTCCCATGTTTACCTTGATTACAGGAAAATAATTCTTCATTTCCCTCCTAAGCACCGTAACTGATGTTTATGGTCCCCTCCCAGAATTTTAAACTTTCAGCAGATTTCTAATTATATCCGAGTCATTATTTTCAGGTTAAGACAAGGGGTCTTAATTAGCGTTCTCTTTTAGCTATGCGAAATGAGACAGGGCATGAAACAGAAACGATCTATGGAGAGGCAGAGAGAGAGAGAAGGAAAAAAAAAAAAAATCTGTGCAGCTTTTACAGTTGAGCTGACACCCCCGCCTTCCCCACTCTCCCTCCACCCCCTTGCAAAAAAAGAATGCAGTCATATGAACTTTACCAGACAATGGAGTACCTACAGGCTCTCCCCTAGTCAAGTCCTTTATAACCAGCCAGTGCTATGTGCTGCAGACAGTGGCCAATCGGCAGGCTCCTTTCTGCAGCAGGGACACAATAGGTGCATTGGCCACACTGTCCTCCTAGCCCCTGACAGCAGTTCAGGTTCATTTATTGTACACTGGAAGGCACATATGTCTTTAATAGTCACTGTGAAATTATCAGTGAGGCTGTCTTTATTTCACCATAATTACATCAACCTAATTACTGCGCACAAGCTGCAATAGCACTGTTTGCACAGAGTGGCGCATGGGCATGCAAGCCGGAAAAATATGTATGGACATGCTTGCTTATTTCAATAATAAAATCCTCCAATTATTTCTTTCCCAGAGCTTAACGCTTCTTCCAGAACACTCTAGTGGATACAGTCATCACTTCTTCTTTTCAAAAGAAAAAAAAGTGCAGATACATTCAAGTGTGTGTTTGTGTACATGCATACGTGTATAATTTAAACACTATTTTAGCCATTTATAGGGCGGTAAGGTATAGAGGTTGAACCTAGTCAGCAAAGAAAAGGTTACTGAGGATCTAAGGCATGAACCCCTTATCACTAGGCATTAGAGCGAAATAATAAGTGAATCTGCACTCATCACTGTAGTCACACGTAGAAGCCGATTTATTTGGAGTCCAACTGTCATGAGCATTTGCATATGTAGCATTTATGTATTTCCATGTTACATAATTACAGCGTTTTGGGCATCAGTGACTCAAAATGCTTGAAAAACAAAAATCTTTGCTTTTCCTCTGTTAGTCGAACAGAGGTGGGTACAGTCTGAAGCGGGAAACGCCCGTTATTTTTTTTATTTTATTTTATGCATGTTTCATTTACATATTCATGAACAGACTAGTTGTTATGACAGCTGATTCTGCAGCAGGAGATGAAAAGGCAGGATTCAGCACACAGAGTGTATTCATTTTGAGGGGGAGAGTGGCAGCATATGATGGCCAGGAAGAGAAGATAGTCAGGGTTTCATTTGGGAGTTACCTCATTATATAATAAAAGATCTGACTAGACGACCTATCAAAAAATGTATAACAAACCTAGGAGGTAGAAGCAATTTGCATTGCTCATGGCCATTCAGTCAGGCACACTGTAAAGAAATAAGCATTTTGAAATGGAAATTTCTGGCTCGAATCTTTGCAGGTAAATAAAATTGCATATTGTTTTCTGGCTACTTATAAGATTCCTAAAATGGAATGTGCTCAGCAGCTCTGTATTTCTCATTATTTTATAATTTGCATACTTCTTGTTCCAAAATCAAAATGCTAAACTTTAAGCACTGATTATAGTATAAGATAGAATTTTACCAAATTTTACCTAAATTGCTTATATATATATTTTTTTACCTTATGATTCTCTAATCAAGAATAGAATTCATCATCACAGGGGGCATATTTGGAGAAAGTAACTCATCTATTTCCATATAGATACATGTATATAATACATATGCATCCCCACTACAGAGAAAGAATCCCATTAATGTTATTTTTATTGACATATTTTATCATCCCATTTTTATTAATGTTTGCAAATTTTTATTATAAAATGTATCCAAGTTTATTTTGCATTTTGTAAGCATGTGTATGTGTGTGTGTCTGTGTTTTTAATACAGCTCTTCTATCTACACTTTCCCAAAATCTAGTTTTGGTAGAAGAGATAAGTGAGGCAAATTCCTAAGTAGACCAGTAGGAGACCACAAGACTCAATTATAAAAAAAAATAATAATATAAGAAATGACTACATCTATAATTCTGAACTGCTATATACATTGAAATCAAAACACCTGAAATCAAAGGCATAATTTGGTTACTTGAAATATAAAGTAAGATGTTTTTTCTCTAAGTGATTGCAGGAAAACTTAAGAAGCTACTTGCAACATTTAATTGATGGTTTTCCTATAAAAGATAGTCTTTCTAAATCTTCAAGAAAAACATGAAGATTTCCTGGTAATCAAATTAAGATATGTAGACTTCTACATCTCTCTATCATCCCTTCCTCCCTCCCTCCTCTCCTTCTCTCTCTCTCTCACACACACACACACAGACACACACACACAGAAATAAACATATGTAAAATCATGACTGTCCTTTTATTATAAGAATTTGCAATTCTTTTAGTTTTCTCAATTTTTGGTCTCTCACTGAACAAAAAGCTTATGAAAGTCCAAATGGAAAAAGGTAATACTTAATTGTTAGTTATCCTTATTGCTATGTAAAAATCAAACAGGGGAGAAGGTTTCATAATATCACATACATTTAGATTCCACTAGCACATAGAACACATTTGGAAATTCACTGTTATACAAAGGATTTTGATGACAATGCTAATTTTAATAACAAGATTAGTTAATAGTCCATTTCTGACTCCCTTAAACAGAGATTTGCAAACAATGACCACTAGAAATAAAAGAGGCCTTCCTTAAGTACTACAATTCATTAAACCACACAGGGTTCCTACTCCTTGTTATAACATTCTGTCATAGTTTGAGTTACTAGATATATATGAAAACAATATTACATTTTTTATAGTATTTTAGTATTACACTTTACTATTCTTCTCACATCTCAACAAAATGCAACTAGGAGCTATTAGCATACTACCCAAACCAAAATAACTGCAATAAAATCTTATTTGGGATCATTGTACTAGAAAACTTGGAATTAAGCTATACCTTAGAGATTGAATCCATTCATTTTAGACATGAGACTAAAGAAAATTAGTAACTACTTAATGTGTTTCCACCCATTACTTTGCCATCCTACATTAAAAATATGGTTCTGACCTGTTGTCAAGATATTCTTAATTAGTAGAGTTTTACCAAAGATAGGGAATTTATGGCATCTTCACATAAGATCAAAGACATGCATTTATAAGATAATGTATGGAGCCTGCCATCTGTTTTCCCACAGTGGAATTAAACTAACTCCTTTATAAAGATCAAAAGCATAACCTTAGACTTATAATCATGATCTCACCAAGAGTCAACTCAGCACAAATTGGCTGTAAGAATGTGAAATAACAGCCAATCACATTAACCTTATAAATAATAAAGGGCATTCCATATGTAGAGCCAACTTAGAGATGTGAAAATAATATGTTAAAGAGTAACTTGTCAGTCTCCTGATGTGACTCATTCTCATTAAAAAAATAATCCATTTTAATAAGTATGGGAAATATTCACAGTATAATCAACATTAAGAAACCACTGTTTATGTCTTTGTCAACACAATGACAAGCATCCATATGACAAAACAAGATGCGGTTAATCATCAAGATAGCTCTAAATATCTGGCTGTTTTTGTGCCCACAAATTCATTGCTTGAAATATCAGTGTGTGTATGTTGGATTCAAAGTGAATATTCTTGAACTCATTAATAATGATCATCTTTATGGGATTTGAGAAACAGGATTTTTAGAGGCGTCACTTTTGGATCATCCAAACATAAATCAGTTTCCAAATAATACTTTTTAGAGCATAGTTCTGATTAAGCTCTTTTATGTTGACCTCAAAACTGATAGCAGTGCACTACCTATGAAAATACAGCACTTTATACCATAGTTTGTAAAACTCATTTCTCTTGCAGTGTTTCCAGTTGTTTTAATTAAGATTGCTTATCAAAGGTGCACTTTATGAAAAAAACAACAAATTAAGACTCTAAATACCCAGTAGAAAAGAAAAAAATTTCAAGCAGATTAATCACCTAAAAAGACTTGGAAAGAAAAATGAAAATCTTTCATCTGAGAGATTGTCGCCAAGCATCTGAAATATCTCAGTCTTTGTATAATAATTTTTTTCTAAGTAAAAATTGTTTTTAACATCTATGATGAATAAAAAAGAAATGTTCTACATAAGACATAAGATATATGCAAAACTATACTATGCAGTGGTTGCTAAATCTGTCATTAACAAAAAAGTTAATCAAATTGTATCTCATAATGCAATGAAGTAAAAAAGAAAAAAATGAACTACAGCACAGATGAACAAAGAAAATATGGCTTCCCCATTTTAAAAGTGGTCTAATTTTTGTCAAATGCTGATCCCATAGAGTAAGGGAAAATTATTTTTCAATTAATTTATGTCATTCTTTCATGCTTAAATAGCCTCTTTTGAGTTATTCCCTGTGTGGCAGACATAATAATAGTCCTCCAAAAATGTGCACATCCTAATCCTCAGAATCTGTAACTATATTATATTACATGGCAAAGGGGAATTAAATAAACTGATGGAATTAAGGTTACTAATCAGATGCTTTTAAAATAGGAAGATTATCCTAGATTATTTGCATAGGTCCAAATTAACCTCAAGGGTCCTTGAAAGTGGAGGAAGGAAGCAGGAGAGTTAGAAAGAGAGGTGATTATGGAAGAATGGTCAGAGATGCAACATTGCTGACCTTTAAAATGGAAGAAGAAGGCTAGGAAGGTAGGCAATCTCTAAAAGTTAGAAAAAGAAAGAAAAAGCTTCTACCTTAGAATCTCCAGAAACATAACCTTGCCAGTACCTTGATTTTAGCCTGGTGACACCCATTTTGGACTTCCAACCTCAAGAACTATAAGATAGTATATTTGTATGGTTTTAAGCCACTGCTGCTGCTAATCTGTAGTAATTTATTGCAGCAGCAATAGGAAACCAATAAATGCCATCTTTTGAATAAGTTAAGGTCTTAAGTTTAATTCTCTTGTCCTCTAAAATAAGAGGGGGGGGTGGTGAATGAACTTATAGATCTTGTGATTCTGAGGAGTGTAAATCTGTCCTTGATGATATTTCTTGACTATGTGTTGTCTTGTCTCTGGGTTCCAGTGTCTGGGTTTACTAAGGTAGAGTAGCTGATCTGGACCTATTGAAGCAAATTGAAATTATTGCATGTCACCACTTTTTTCTCCTCTCAGTATCTTCATCATGTGTAGCCCCTTAATTCCAGCTTCAGGCTTTTGTTGCAAAATCAGCCCTTGGCATCTCATTGCATTTATGCACCTGGGTACCACAAAAATATTTGAATACTCTATAAATTTTGTGATCATAATGAATTGGCAGACTATCTCCATGTCTTCATTTTCAACACCACATTCAGGGACTGCTAACCTCTTTTAAAAAATTAATGTATTTTAATTGGAAGCTAATTACTTTACAATATTGTGGTAGTTTTTCCATACATAGACACAAATCGGCCATGGGTGTCCATGTGTTCCCCCATCCTGAAACTCCCTCCCCACCCCATCCCCTGAGTTGTTCCAGAGAACCAGCTTTGGGTGCCCTGCTTCATGCACTGAATTTGCACTGGTCATCTATTTTACATATGGTAACATACATGTTTCAATGCTATTCTCTCATATCATTTTTTTTCAGTTTATGCCCAATTTCTTTGGTTATGAGAAGTTTCTCGTCTCTTTCCTTCTGCTCCCTTCAGTGGCTGCACAAAATTTATCTACAGGTGTACTTAATAAAAAAAAAAAAAAAAACAACCTTGGGACTTTAGCCTAGAGAAAGAAGAGCAAGGACACACATATGTCCTATCTCTTGTTTTTCTTCCAGTTGTCTTTCCCCACACTCACTTAGGTCAGAAGGGTTAGGATTTTTTGTTCTCATATAATATTTTCTTTCATATAATACCATCTTCCTTCATGAGGTGGCACTCAAAAATTCTTCTTCACTGAAGCCAAATAGTAGAATGACAATAGAGGAATATGGCAAACATGATTTTCCAGGATAAAAGTGTATTCATTTATTATTTTCAAAATATTATACTCATGGACTTCTTTAAAATGGTAGTTATCATCTCAAAACTGTACTAAAACTACAGAAAATGTAGTATTAGTAAGGAAGAACAAAGAAGGAAAACAAAACAAAATTTTGAAAAGTGGAGCAAAATTTTGAGAGTTGGATAGTTACTGACTGACCTATAAGACCTGAAAAAACTAGATCCTGAGCCAGCAGCAGATAAAGCTTAAAGGCCTCCCAAGAAATTTTAAAGAATCGGGAGCACCAAATGCTTTGGGAAATGAGGATAGAGAGAGGCATAGTTGAAAAATGGTTAGATTTTGTTTTGGCTGTGTTGTGTAGTTGCTAAGTCACGTCCAACTCTTTGTGACCCCATGGACTATAGCCTGCCAGGCACCTCTGTCCATGGGACTCTCCAGGCAAGAATACTGGAGTGGGTTGCCATCACCTTCTCCAAAGATTATGATTACCAAGAAGTCAAATCCTTGTAACTCTTTCTTCACCCCATGTTTGTAGGCAAATTCCTCTTTCTCACTGCAGCTTAAGACTAGAGACTTATTTTCTGAAGAAATTGAAACACAGTTCACACACTTGAGGAAGAATTCCCATACTCTAAGGAGTAGTTTTAAATCAATCTATACACTCTAGACTGGTGGACGGTTCTGACAATATGTGGTCCACTGGAGAAGGGAATGGCAAACCACTTCAGTGTTCTTGCTTTGAGAACCACCAAAACAGTATGAAAAGGCAAAAAGATAGGACACTGAAGGATGAACTCCCCAGGTCTGTAGGTGCCCGATATGCTACTGGAGATCCGTGGAGAAATAACTCCAGAAAGAATGAAGAGACAGAGCCAAAGTGAAAACAGTGCCTAGTTGTGGATGTGACTGGTGATGGAAGTAAAGTCTGATGCAGTAAAGAACAATATTTCATAAGAACCTGGAATGTCAGGTCCATGAATTAAGGAAATTGGAAGTGGTTAAACAGAAGATGACAAGAGTGAACGTTGACATTTTACTAATCAGTGGACTAAAATGGACTGGAATGGGTGAATTTAATTCAGATGACCATTATACCTACTACTGTGGGCAAGAATCCCTTGGAAGAAATGGAGTAGCCCCCATAGTAGACAAAAGAGCCTGAAATGCAGTACTTGAATGCAGTCTCGAAAACAACAGATTGATCTCCGTTTCTTTCCAAGGCAAACCATATTCAATATTAGTGTCATCCAAGTCTATGCCCCAACCAGTAATGGTGAAGCGTAAGTTGAATGGTTCTGTGAAGACCTACAAGACTTTCTAGAACTAACATCCAAAAGAGATGTCCTTTTTATTATAGGGACCTGGAATGCAAGTAGGAAGTCAAGAGATACCTGGAATAACAGGCAAATTTGGCCTTGGAGTACAAAATGAAGCAGGACAAAGTCTAATAGAGTTTTCCCAAGAAAACGCACTGGTTATAGCAAATACCTTCTTCTAACAAGAGAAGACTCTATACCTGGACATCACCAGATGGTCAGTTCTGAACTCAGACTGATTATATTCTTTGCAGCCAAAGATGGAGATGCTCTATAAAATGAGCAAAACAAGACTAGGAGCCAACTCTGGCTCAGACCATGAACTCCTTACCTACAAAATCCAGAATTAAACTGAAGAAAGTAGGAAAAATGACTAGACCATACAGGCATGACCTAAATCAAATCCCTTACAATTATACAATGTAAGTGACAAACAGATTCAAGGGATTAGATCTGAAAGATAGTGCCTGAAGAACTCTGGATGGAGGTTCATGACATTGTACAGGAGGCAGTGATCAAGACCATCCCCAAGAAAAAGAAATGCAAAAGGACAAAATGATTGTCTGAGGAGACCTTAAAAATAGCTGAGCAAAGAAGAGACATGAAATGCAAAGGAGAAAAGGAGAATGGAGAAAACCCATTTGAATGCAGAGTTCCAAAGGAGAGCAAGGAGAGATAAGAAAGCCTTCCTCAGTGATCAATGGAAAGAAATAGAAGAGAGCAATAGAATAGGAAAGACTGGAGATCTCTTCAAGAAAATTAGAGATACCAAGGGAACATTACATGCAAATATGGGCACAATAAAGGACAGAAAAGCTATGGACCTAACAGAAGCAGAAGATATGAAGAAAAGGTGGCAAGAATACACAAAAGAACTGTACAAAAAAGATCTTCATGACCAGATAACCACAATGGTGTGATCACTCACCTAGAGTCAGATATCCTGGAATGCGTAATCAGGCAGGCCTTAGGAAGCATCACTATGAACAAAGCTAATGGAGGTGATGGAATTCAAGTTGTGCTATTTCAAATCCTAAACGATGATGCTGGGAAAGTGCTGCACTCCATATGCCAAAAAATCGGGAAAACTTAGCAGTGGCCACAGGACTGGAAAATGTCAGCTTTCATTCCAATCCCAAAGAAAGGCAATGCCAAAGAATGCTCAAACCACTGTACAGATGCACTCTTCTCACACATTAGCAAAGTAACGCTTAAACTTCTCCAAGCCAGGCTTCAACAATACGTGAACTGTGAACTTGGAGATGTTGAAGCTGGATTTAGAAAAGGTAAAGGAACCAGAGTTCAAATTGCCAACATTCATTGGATCATCGAGAAAGCAAAAGAGTTCCAGAAAAACATCTACTTCTGCTTTATTGACTACGCCAAAACTTTTGACTGTGTGGATCACAACAAACTGAAAAATTCTGAAAGAGATGGGAATACCAGACCACCTGACCTACCTCCTGAGAAATCTGTTTGCAGATCAAGAAAAACAGTTAGATCTGGACAAGGAACAACAGACTGGTTCCAAATTGAGAAAGGAGTACATCAAGGACATAAATTGTCACCCTTATTTAACTTATAAGCAGAGAACATCATGAGAAATGCTGGGCTGGACATAGCACAAGCTGGAATCAAAATTGCCAGGACAAATATCAATAACCTCAGATATGCAGATGATACCACCCTTATGGCAGAAAGCAAAGAAGAACTAAGAGGCTCTTGATGAAAGTGAAAGGGGGGAGTGAAAAAGCTGGCTTCAGACTCAACATTCAGAAAACAAATATCATGGCATCTGGTCCCATCACTTCATGGCAAATAGATGGGGAAACAGTGGAAACAATGTGAGACTTTATGATTTTGGGCTCCAAAATCACTACAGATGGTGACTGCAGCCATGAAATTAAGACGCTTGCTCCTTGGAAGAAAAGTTATGACCAACCTAGACAACATATTAAAAAGCAGAGACATTACTTTGCCAACAAAGGTCCATCTAGTCAAGGCTACGGTTTTTCCAGTGATCACGTATGGATGTAAGAGTTGGACTATGAAGAAAGCCGAGCACTGAAAAATTGATGCTTTTGAACTGTGGTGTTGGAGAAGACTATTGAGAGTCCCTTGGACTGTAAGGAGATCCAACCAGTCCATCCTAAAGGAGATCAGTCCTGAATATTCATTGGAAGGACTGATGCTGAAGCTGAAGCTCCAATACTTAGACCACCTGATGCAAAGAAATGACTCACTGGACATGACCCTGATGCTGCAAAAGAATGAAGGCAGGATGAGAAGGGGATGACATAGGATGAGATGGTTTGATGGCATTACCAACTCGATGGACTTGAGTTTGAGCAAACTCCAAGAGTTGGTGATGGACAGGGAAGCCTGGTGTGCTGCAGTCCATGCGATCACAAAGAGTCAGACTTGACCGAGTGATTGAACTGAACTGATAAACTCTAGATACTGAGAATACTCTTCCCAAGTTATTTTCTTCCCTAACTGGTGCTGCTGCTGCTGCTAAATCGTTTCAGTTGTGTCCGACTCTATGCCACCCCATAGACGGCAGCCCACCAGGCTCCCCCATCCCTGGGATTCTCCAGGCAAGAACACTGGAGTGGGTTGCCATTTCCTTCTCCAATGCATGAAAGTGAAAAGGGAAAGTGAAGTCCCTCAGTCGTGTCCAACTCTTAGCGACGCCATGGACTGCAGCCGACCAGGCTCCTCCATCCGTGGGATTTTCCAGGCAAGAGTACTAGAGTGGGCTGCCATTGCCTTCTCCATCTTCCTTAGCTAGGTTGAGTCTAAAAACACTAGATTCTACATCTTCTTTTCTGAGCAATCTGATGTAGTAAGAACAATAAAATATACATACATTGTGGAAGTGATAACTGGGTATATAGCAACTATTATCATCTGTTTCCATAGCATAGATTTGCCCTTGGTAGAGGCTGCACAGCCAGAGCCATATATCCCATGCCCTACAAATATATATATGCAAAATGATGGTAATGAAATATGAGTGGACAAAATCTGCATCTCTTCTAGGCCTGGCAGGTCCATAAAACCTTTTTACATAGCTTTCTTCCATGTTCCCTTCTCTTTTCATCTGTTTGAAATATATATGGCCTCCAAGGTAACCTTGAACATCATATATGACAGATGATAAAGCCGCCATTGGTCTAGACTACTAAATAATTGTGTGCAGAAGGGATGCTCTTTAACATAATTTTTAGTTCAACACTATTATATGAGCAAGAAGTATCTTTATATGTAATTTGGTTATTAAACACTTTGTCTTCACTAAGTACAGTAAATAGCATACGTAAGTAAACACACAGTTTCACCAGGTATAATTATTTATAGTGAAAATCATAGTTAGTAAGCCTCACTCGTGAACTCAGAGGATCTGTCAGCTTTTTAATCATTATCTCTTAATTTTAAACAGAAAAAGAAATATATGGGATGCTAGAAGTGTAGCATAGAAGACAGGAAATGAAACAAATATAAAGAAAAAGTCAAATGGAAGAATTAAGACTACATTAAAAGAATAAAAATTTTAAATGACTATCATTAATGTTGTCAGAAAAAATATTTACAATATTATGTCCATGAAATAGTAAGAAGATGTTGCCAAAAAATCTAGATAATAAGAAAAAATTATTGAAAATTAAATTAAGATCATGATGATAAAAATAAAAGCATAAAAAACTTGGAAGTTAAATTTGAGAAAACTCTTTCCTAAAGTGAAGAAAAAAGATGAATCTACAACAGAAGATAAACTTTGAGAAAGAAGAGAGATTTGGGAAATGTAAAATTCAAACAATTGGGAATCCATGGAAAGAGAAAAAAATAAAATTAAGGAGGAAAATCATCAATGACATAATTCAAGGAAACATTCTGGAACTAAAAACATGAGTTACCAGAAATAGTTCCTAAGAAAGCCATGAGTGTGGATTCACAGCACAGTTATAAGTGCAGAATTTCCAAATACTTGAAATAGGAACTTCTAGGTCTGGTCATGGATGGAGTACATAGCACTGAGCAATGTTCCTACTAAAAACAATTATAAAGTTGAATAAATATAAAAATTGACTATTTTAATAACAACATAACCAAGTAAAACATTTTAAAACTGACACCAATCATAAGCATACACTAGAAAACTAGAAAACACCAAGTGTATAGGTCTTTGAAAACATTTGGTTTATTCACTGTTTTTTTTTTCACATTCTTCCAGATGGCTAAGATCATGTAGACATTTCCACAGTTAATATTTCAGTTCAGTTCAGTTCAGTTCAGTCACTCAGTCGTGTCCGACTCTTTGGGACCCCATTAACCGCAGCACGCCAGGCCTCCCTGTCCATCACCAACTCCCAGAGTTCACTAGACTCATGTCCATTGAGTCGGTGATGCCATCCAGCCATCTCATCCTCTGTCATCCCCTTCTCCTCCTGCCCCCAGTCCCTCCCAGCATCACAGTCTTTTCTGTGATGAGTCAAGGGTTGATAATGAGTCAACCCTTCGCATGAAGTGGCCAAAGTACTAGAGTTTCAGCTTTAGCATCATTCCTTCCAAAGAAATCCCAGGGCTGATCTCCTTCAGAATGGACTGGTTGGATCTCCTTGCAGTACAAGGCACTCTCAAGAGTCTTCTCCAACACCACAGTTCAGAAGCATCAGTTCTTCGGCCCTCAGCCTTCCTCACAGTCCAACTCTCACATCCATACATGACCACAGGAAAAACCATACCCTTGACTAGACGGACCTTTGTTGGCAAAGTAATGTCTCTGCTGTTCAACATGCTATCTATGTTGGTCATAACTTTTCTTCCAAAGAGTAAGTGTCTTTTAATTTCATGGCTGCAGTCACCATCTGCAGTGATTTTGGAGCCCCCAAAAGTAAAGTCTGACACTGTTTCCACTGTTTCCCCATCTATTTCCCATGAAGTGATGGGACCAGATGCTTGATCTTCCAATGCCATGATCTTCGTTTTCTGAATGTTGAGCTTTAAGTCAACATTTTCACTCTCCTCTTTCACTTTCATCAAGAGGCTTTTGAGTTCCTCTTCACTTTCTGCCATAAGGGTGATGTCGTCTGCATATCTGAGGTTATTGATATTTCTCCCGGCAATCTTGATTCCAGCTTGTGCTTCTTCCAGTCCAGTATTTCTCATGATGTACTCTACATATAAGTTAAATAAGCACTGTGACATTATACAGCCTTGATGTACTCCTTTTCCTATTTGGAACCTGTCTGTTGTCCCATGTCCAGTTCTAACTGTTGCTTCCTGACCTGCATATAGGTTTCTCAAGAGGCAGGTCAGGTGGTCTGGTATTCCCATCTCTTTCAGAATTTTCCACAGTTTATTGTGATGACACAGTCAAAGTCTTTGGCATAGTCAATAAAGCAGAAATAGATGTTTCTCTGGAACATCTTGCTTTTTCCATGATCCAGCAGATGTTAGCAATTTGATCTCTGGTTCCTCTGCCTTTTCTAAAACCAGCCTGAATATCTGGAAGTTCACAGTTCACATATTGTTGAAGCCTGGCTTGGAGAATTTTGAGCATTACTTTACTAGCATGTGAGATGAGTGCAATTGTGTGGTAGTTTGAGCATTCTCTTCATTGCCTTTCTTTGGGATTGGAATGAAAACTGACCTTTTCCAGTTAATATTTCAGTTCAGTTCAGTCGCTCAGTCGTGTCCAACTCTTTGCGACCCCGTGAATCGCAGCATGCCAGGCCTCACTGTCCATCACCAACCCTGGAGTTCACTTAGATTCACGTCCATCGAGTCAGTGATGCCATCCAGCCATCTCATCCTCGGTCGTCCCCTTCTCCTCCGGCCCCCAATCCCTCCCACCATCAGAGTCTTTTCTAAGGAGTCAGCTCTTTGCATGAGGTGGCCAATGTACTGGAGTTTGAGCTTTAGCATCATTCCCTCCAAAGAAATCCCAGGGCTGATCTCCTTCAGAATGGACTGGTTGGATCTCCTTGCAGTACAAGGCACTCTCAAGAGTCTTCTCCAACACCACAGTTCAAAAGCATCAGTTCTTCGGCGCTCAGCCTTCCTCACAGTCCAACTCTCACATCCATACATGACCACAGGAAAAACCATAGCCTTGACTAGATGGACCTTAGTCGGCAAAGTAATGTCTCTGCTTTTCAATATGCTATCTAGGTTGATTCATAACTTTTCTTCCAAGGAGTAAGTGTCTTTTAATTTCATGGCTGCAATCACCATCTGCAGTGATTTTGGAGCCCAAAAAAATAAAATCTGACACTGTTTCCACTGTTTCCCCATCTATTTCCCATGAAGTGATGGGACTGGATGCCATGATCTTCGTTTTCTGAATGTTGCACATTAAGTCAACTTTTTCACTCTCCTCTTTTACTTTATCAAGAGGCTTTTTAGTTCCTCTTCACTTTCTGCCGTAAGAGTGGTGTCATCTGCATATCTGAGGTTATTGATATTTCTCCCATCAATCTTGATTCCAGCTTGTGTTACTTCCAGTCCAGCGTTTCTCATGATGTACTCTGCATGTAATAAATAAGCAGGGTGACAATATACAGCCTTAACGTACTCCTTTTCCTATCTGGAACCAGTCTGTTGTTCCATGTCCAGTTCTAACTGTTGTTTCCTGACCTACATACAGATTTCTCAAGAGGCAGGTTAGGTGGTCTGGTATTCCCATCTCTTTCAGAATTTTCCACAGTTTATTGTGATCCACATAGTTAATATTTAAGAAGTGTTAAAATTGGTAGCATCTTCCTTCACTATGGAGGTATAGAAATTAAAGTATTTACCTTCATTTATTTCTTCCTAAGATAATTACCAATGAGTATTTCTGAAGGGAAATTATGTAAAATAAATATTAAAGTAATCCAAAGGGAATAGTGTAGATATGGCAAGGAAGAATAGGTTTGAGTCTTGGCTTTGAGGTGGAACATTCATTTATAAAACAGAAAAAGTAAAGCTATTTTTTAAATGCTATTGTGATGATTAAATGAAATAACATGTTAAAATCCCCTCCTTAGTGCATACATGCTCAGTTTCACAATCCCATGGAATAACCCTTCAGGCTTCTCTGTCCATGGGATTTCCAAGGCAAGAATACTGGAGTGGGTTGCCATGCCTTCTTCCAGGGGATCTTCTAAATCTGGACATTGAATCCATCTCTCTTGTGTCTCTATTTTGGCAGGTGAATTTTTTTACCACTACACCACCTGGGAAGCCTCCTAGGCATCTAGCCCAAATATGTACTTGATGTATGTCACTTCTCTCAGTTTCCTTGATAATCAATATCCTAACACAAACAGCTTTTAGAATAGTTTTATTCTATTTATCTAATTCAGAATTTTGAAGACAAATATACTAGGATGGTAAAAAAGCTTTACCCACCCTTTTATTTTTATATGAGCTTTATTTATATAAAGCTCAGAAAATTTTAAAATCCTTTTTAGGGTTAAAAGGAAAGATGAATTAGCCCTTTCCATAATTTTTCTGTCAGATGTAGGTTAGGAAAACGATGGAGTCTGACTCTCACATTGAGAACCTCCTGCCAGTGTAGAATCAACAAAGTAGAATTTCAACAAAGATGGTCTTACAACATCTGAATTTTGAGAACAATGCTTAACTCTTCAAGGACTTATCCTTTTTTGTTTAATGCTTATCTTCATAAGAGGTTGCTGATGTACCAGGCATCCAAAGGCCTGAATCAAAAGTCACTACTGTCTAAGTAAACTTGCCTTTTTCAGGTCTTCACACTCTGGCCTAGAGTAGAGAAAACATATAGAATTATATATTAAAGCTTATAGTTTTGTTTACCCACTGGCCTTGCCATTGAAAGTTTTGTCTCTACTCTTTACACACAGAAAAGAAGCCGTGGTTGTAAACAACATCGCCACTCTGGGCAACGGTGCTTGAGGCTCCCTTGCCTGAACTGATGTGTGGGAAGGGTAGGTTCTTACCTTTCTTTCTCAGTGGGATTTTCCAAAAGCAGGCGGTGTTTGCCTTCATGAAGACTGTCTCTAAAAGACTTCTTTTCCAAAGAAGAAAGTGCCTGATTTACTCTCTTAACCATAACATTGATTTTTCATCAGCAGAAATCAACTTTTCTTTCAGCTGCTCCTTCCAGGATGTACTGTACTGCCCCACTAAGTAAAGCTTTCAAAAATTGAAGTCCCTGAAAACACAATCTGGGAGCCTTCCTAAAATGCCTCCATGAACCACAACAGAGACTTTGTTCCCTAAGGACCCAATGAGAAAAATTTCTTTTTATCTTTTTCTAAACCATGGTTAAAAGAATGGTCTTCAGTGTTTCTCAGTGTCTTCTAAGCAAGGTCACTTCAATAAATCCCAGGCTAGCACAGTCTAAAGAAAAATGTTGCATCTTCAAGTGTACTTAGATGTTGTCATCAGAATATAAAAACTACCTAACCAAAAAATGTTTCTCTTTTCACCCTTGATGTCAGAAATAGTGAAGCAAAACATGTTTTGCCAGTTTTGTAGTCTGTATCTGCTCTTTTGCCTTAGTGGGATCTTTATACCTTTAAATGTCTCCTTGTTCAGCTCTTTTCTCTCTAATCTCTTTAGTCTTTTCTTAAATAGATGGGGTATATATTTATTCCCTATTGCTGCTATCACAAATTTAGTAATTTAAAAAGCCCAGACTTATCATCTTGCAGTTCTGGAGGTCAGAAGTTGAAAATGAGTCTCAGTGAGCTAAAGTCAAGGTGTTGGGAGGATTATGTTTCTTCTGGAGGCTGTAGGGTAGAATCTGGGTTTTGTTTTGTTTGGTCTTTTCTAGCTTCTAGAAGCCACTGACCCACATTCCCTGCCTTATGGCATCATCCTCAGTTTTCAAAGCCAGCACACAAAATTGCATCTCTCTGGCCATTCTTCTCTAATCACACCTCTTTCAGACTCTGTTGATTAGCAATCTTAATTCCATTTGCAATCATAATTCCTCTTTGTGATGTAATGGAATATATTTCCAGGTTCTGGGAATTGGGACATGAATGCCTTTGGGGACCCATTATTCTGCCTACCACATGGAACATGTCTTACATTAACAATGAAGAATATAAAAAATATGGGTTGGAAAATAGTCTGGGGTCAAGAATACGAATCCACATGCCCTTGAAAAGGAGTGAGTAGCATTTGAAATAAGATTACCAGATAGAAATAATCAGGTTGGGGGTGGGCATGGGAACGGAGGGTTCTCTCAAACAGACAGCTGGACAGACCTGGAAAGCATACAATCAACCACTAAGAAAAAGGGCCAAGATATCAAACCCCAGGTCACTCCCTGGTCTTCTTCCACCAGAATCAACTTTTTTGTCTTTTGCAGATCACAGATCTCTCATGGGCCTCCACTCCCAGTCTTACTATATGATTGGCTGACACTGGGATTCAGAAATGTGAAGCTAAATATTAAACATGCAAAGTCAAGTGGGTTTTGGGAGGCACCACTACAAGCAAAGCTAGTGGAGGTGATGGAATTCCAGTTGAGCTATTTCAAATCCTAAAAGATGATGCTGTTATAGTGATGCACTCCATATGTCACCAAATTTGGAAAATTCAGCAGTGGCCACAGGACTGGAAAAGGTCAGTTTTCATTACGATGCCAAAGAATGCTCAAACTACTATACAATTGCACTCATCTCACACACTAGCAAAGTAATGCTCAAACTTCTCCAAACCAGGCTTCAACAGCACATGATCCATGAATTTTCAGACATTCAAGCTGGATTTAGACAAGGCAAAGGAACAAGAGATAAAATTACCAACATCCATTGGATCATTGATAAAGCAAAAGAGTTCCAGAAAATCATCTAATTTCCGGCATATTGACTATGCCAAAGCCTTTGACTGTGTGGATCACAATAAACTGTGGAAAATTCTGAAAGAGATGGGATACCACAGCACCTGACCTGCCTCCTGAGAAATCTGTATGCAGGCCAAGAAGCAACAGTTAGAATTGGACATGGAACAACAGACTGGTTCCAAATTGGGAAAGGAGCACATCAAGGCTGTATATTGTCACTCTGCTTATTTAACTTATATGCAGAGTACATCATGAGAAACCCTGGGCTAGATGAAGCACAAGCTGGAATCAAGATTGCTGGGAGGAACATCAATAACCTCAGATATGCAGATGACACCACCCTTATGGCAGAAAGTGAAGGACTAAAGAGCCTCTTGATGAAAGTGAAAAAAGAGAGTGAAAAAGTTGGCGTAAAGCTCAACATTTAGAAAACTAAGATCATGGCATCTGGTCCCATCATTTCATGGCAAGTGGATGGGGAAACAGTGGAAACAGTGGCTGACTTTATTTTTGGGCTCCAAAATCACCGCACATGGTGACTGCAGTAATGAAATTAAAAGATGCTAACTCCTTGGAAGAAAAGTTATGACCAATCTAAATAGCACATTAAAAAGCAGAGACATTACTTTGTCAACAAAGATCCGTCTAGTCAAGGCTATGGTTTTCCCAGTGCTCATGTTAGATGTGAGAGTTGGACTATAAAGAAGGCTGAGCACCAACAAGAATTGATGCTTTTGAACTGTGGTGTTGGAGAAGACTCTTGAGAGTCCCTTGGACTGCAAGGACATCCAACCAGTCCATCCTAAAGGAAATCAGTCCTGGGTGTTCATTGGAAGGGCTGATTTTGAAGCTGAAACTCCAATACTTTGGCCACCTCATGCGAAGAGCTGATTCATTTGAAAAGACCCTGATACTGGGAAAGATTGAGGGCAGGAGGGGAAGGGGATGACAGAGGATCAGATGGCTGGATGGCATCACCGACTCGATGGACGTGAGCCTGAGTAAACTCTGGGAGTTGGTGATGGACAGGGAGGCCTGGCGTGCTGCGATTCACGGGGTCGCAAAGAGTCAGACAAGACTTAGCGACTGAAATGAAAGGAACTTAGTACACATTCCCAGATAGAACTTCTCAATTCAATTATTTCTATATTCAATTATATATTTTCTATATTTAATTATATATATGTGTGTATACACACGTATCACTTCACTGATATGTGTATTATCTTCAAATGAAATACAAAGCCATAACGGAGTTCTTTCTGTTGTATATGTATCCCATTTCTATTCATTTTAGCATTGTTGGAGAGGGGGTTAAACTGATTACCACCTTCTTAGTAATGTTTAACTTGTATATCTGTATATAACAGACATATTTCATACATGGAAATATATATAAATTTATAGTAATAGTATTTGTGAAAGATGTACTTTTGCTTCTCTATATATAAATTCTCCAAATGTTACACTTACATATGAATGAAAATTTAAAGGCAAATAATATAGATGATATTTATGTGCATACAAACATAACAATATTCAAATGTAATAAATATTATATTTAACCCATAGAAATAAACAGTGAAGATAACCAAAAGCATAAGAAAAAAATCTGTTATATGCTATCAATACATATTGACTGGCATAATCCTTAATATTTGGCTATTTTGCAGCTACATGATTATACCAAAGTAAACAGAATTGTAAAATAAATAGTAATGGAGCATGTGCTAACATAGACTCCAACTTACAAGAATTAATGTCCCAAAAGTTTATCTGTAAGTTGACTGCTCAAAGCTCAGAGTATATTTTTGTTGTGTTTTCCCCAACCCTATACCTTAACTAATTTCAAGGTTTCAAAGGAGTTGAAAGAATTTTACAATAAGTAAGCATATTCTCCCCAACCAATATTCTCCCGTTAACATTAACTATATTCACTAGATCATCTATCTCAAAATAATTAAATAATCACATTTCTTTCTAATGGCAGGCTGCTGTTCAAAGTCACATAAATTGAATTAAGCTTACAGCATAGCACTAATTTACATTACATTGTTTGACCTCCTCCAAATTAAAATGGTAATGTTCCATTTGTGTAATAAAAAACTAGTAAATGAAGCAAGAGAGAAAAATCAAATCAATAAAATTAGAAATGAAAATGGAGAGATCACAACAGACAACACAGAAATACAAAGGATCATAAGAGACTACTATCAGCAGTTGTATGCCAATAAAATGGACAACGTGGAAGAAATGGATAAATTCTTAGAAAAGTACAATTTTCCAAAACTGAACCAGGAAGAAATAGAAAATCTTAACAGACCCATCACAAGCACGGAAATTGAAACTGTAATCAGAAATCTTCCAGCAAACAAAAGCCCAGGTCCAGACGGCTTCACAGCTGAATTCTACCAAAAATTTTGAGAAGAGCTAACACCTATCCTACTCAAACTCTTCCAGAAAATTGCAGAGGAAGGTAAACTCCCAAACTCATTCTATGAGGCCACCATCACCCTAATACCAAAACCTGACAAAGATGTCACAAAAAAAGAAAACTACAGGCCAATATCACTGATGAACATAGATGCAAAAACCCTCAACAAAATTCTAGCAATCAGAATCCAACAACACATTAAAAAGATCATACACCATGACCAAGTGGGCTTTATCCCAGGGATGCAAGGATTCTTCAATATCCGCAAATCAATCAATGTAATTCACCACATTAACAAATTGAAAAATAAAAACCATATGATTATCTCAATAGATGCAGAGAAGGCCTTTGACAAAATTCAACATCCATTTATGATAAAAACTCTCCAGAAAGCAGGAATAGAAGGAACATATCTCAACATAATAAAAGCTATATATGACAAACCCACAGCAAACATTATCCTCAATGGTGAAAAATTGAAAGCATTTCCCCTAAAGTCAGGAACAAGACAAGGGTGTCCACTTTCACCGCTACTATTCAACATAGTTCTGGAAGTTTTGGCCACAGCAATCAGAGCAGAAAAAGAAATAAAAGGAATCCAAATTGGAAAAGAAGAAGTAAAACTCTCACTGTTTGCAGACAACATGATCCTCTACATGGAAAACCCTAAAGACTCCACCAGAAAATTACTAGAGCTCATCAATGAATATAGTAAAGTTGCAGGATATAAAATCAACACACAGAAATCCCTTGCATTCCTATACACTAATAATGAGAAAGTAGAAAAAGAAATTAAGGAAACAATTCCATTCACCATTGCAACGAAAAGAATAAAATACTTAGGAATATATCTACCCAAAGAAACTAAAGACCTATATATAGAAAACTATAAAACACTGATGAAAGAAATCAAAGAGGACACTAATAGATGGAGAAATATACCATGTTCATGGATCGGAAGAATCAATATAATGAAAATGAGTATACTACTCAAAGCAACCTACAAATTCAATGCAATCCCTATCAAGCTACCAGCCATATTTTTCACAGAACTAGAACAAATAATTTCAAGATTTGTATGGAAATACAAAAAACCTCGAATTGCCAAAGCAATCTTGAGAAAGAAGAATGGAACTGGAGTAATCAACTTGCCTGACTTCAGGCTCTACTACAAAGCCACAGTCATCGAAACAGTATGGTACTGGCACAAAGACAGACATATAGATCAATGGAACAAAATAGAAAGCCCAGAGATAAATCCACACACATATGGACACCTTATCTTTGACAAAGGAGGCAAGAATATACAATGGAGTAAAGACAATCTCTTTAACAAGTGGTGCTGGGAAAACTGGTCAACCACTTGTAAAAGAATGAAACTAGATCACTTTCTAACACCGCACACAAAAATAAACTCAAAATGGATTAAAGATCTAAATGTAAGACCAGAAACTATAAAACTCCTAGAGGAGAACATAGGCAAAACACTCTCAGACATAAATCACAGCAGGATCCTCTATGATCCACCTCCCAGAATTCTGGAAATAAAAGCAAAAATAAACAAATGGGATCTAATTAAAATTAAAAGCTTCTGCACAACAAAGGAAACTATAAGCAAGGTGAAAAGACAGCCTTCGGAATGGGAGAAAATAATAGCAAACGAAGCAACTGACAAACAACTAATCTCCAAAATATACAAGCAACTTATGCAGCTCAATTCCAGAAAAATAAATGACCCAATCAAAAAATGGGCCAAAGAACTAAATAGACATTTCTCCAAAGAAGACATACAGATGGCTAACAAACACATGAAAAGATGCTCAACATCACTCATTGTCAGAGAAATGCAAATCAAAACCACAACGAGGTACCACTTCACACCAGTCAGAATGGCTGCGATCCAAAAATCTGCAAGCAATAAATGCTGGAGAGGGTGTGGAGAAAAGGGAACCCTCCTACACTGTTGGTGGGAATGCAAACTAGTACAGCCACTATGGAGAACAGTGTGGAGATTCCTTAAAAAATTGCAAATAGAACTACCTTATGACCCAGCAATCCCACTGCTGGGCATACACACTGAGGAAACCAGAACTGAAAGAGACACATGTACCCCAATGTTCATCGCAGCACTGTTTATAATAGCCAGGACATGGAAACAACCCAGATGTCCATCAGCAGATGAATGGATAAGAAAGCAGTGGTACATATACACAATGGAGTATTACTCAGCTGTTAAAAAGAATTCATTTGAATCAGTTCTGATGAGATGGATGAAACTGGAGCAGATTATACAGAGTGAAGTAAGCCAGAAAGAAAAACACCAGTACAGTATACTAACACATATATACGGAATTTAGAAATATGGCAATGACGACCCTGTATGCAAGACAGGAAAAAAGACACAGCTGTGTATAACGGACTTTTGGACTTAGAGGGAGAGGGAGAGGGTGGGATGATTTTGGAGAATGGCATTCTATCATGTATACTATCATGTAAGAATTGAATCGCCAGTCCATGTCTGACGCAGGATACAGCTTGCTTGGGGTTGGTGCATGGGGATGACCCACTGAGATGTTATGGGGAGGGAGGGGAGGGGGGTTCATGTTTGGGAACACATGTAAGAATTAAAGATTTTTAAATTTAAAAAAAAAATAAAAAAATTAAAAAAAAATAAAGCAACCTCCTTCACCAAAAAAAAAAAAAAAAAGAAGAAATAGACCATCCATATCACCAAAGATAACCATAGTAATAGTTTTAAAATTTTTTAAACATTTTAATTTTGTTCCCATAGATCTTTTTTTTAATATATTACCAGGAGAAATATCAATAACCTCAGATATTCAGATGACACCACCCTTATGGCAGAAAGTGAAGAGGAACTAAAAAGCCTCTTGATGAAAGTGAAAGAGGAGAGCGAAAAAGTTGGCTTAAAGCTCAATATTCAGAAAACGAAGATCATAGCATCCGGTCCCATCACTTCATGGGAAATAGATGGGGAAACAGTGGAAACAGTGTCAGACTTTATTTCTTTGGGCTCCAAAATCACTACAGATGGTGACTGCAGCCATGAAATTAAAAGACGCTTACTCCTTGGAAGAAAAGTCATGACCAACCTAGATAGCATATTGAAAAGCAGAGACATTACTTTGCCAACTAAGGTCCATCTAGTCAAGGCTATGGTTTTTCCGGTAGTCATGTACGGATGTGAGAGTTGGACTGTGAAGAAGGCTGAGCGCTGAAGAATTGATGCTTTTGAACCGTGGTGTTGGAGAAGACTCTTGAGAGTGCCTTGGACTGCAAAGAGATCCAACCAGTCCATTCTGAAGGAGATCAACCCTGGGATTTCTTTGGAAGGACTGACGCTAAAGCTGAAACTCCAGTACTTTGGCCACCTCATGGGAAGAGTTGACTCATTGGAAAAGACTCTGATGGTGGGAGGGATTGGGGGCAGGAGGAGAAGGGGATGACAGAGGATGAGATAGCTGGATGGCATCACTGACTCAATGGATGTGAATCTGAGTAAACTCCAGGAGCTGGTGATGGACAGTGAGGCCTGGTGTGCTGCGATTCATGGGGTCACAAAGAGTCAGACATGACTGAAAGACTGAACTGAATTGAATGATATTTAGCAGTTTTCATAACTTTGGTTATCATTTTAAATAAGTAACAAGTTGAATAAATGTACTAAAATTTGCTTAATCATTACTTAAGTGTTCACTTGTAATGTCATATTTGAGCAGTTTCCAAGTCTTGTTATCATAAAGTGCTAAAATGAAGTACTTTGTGCTTTTTCTCCCTCAACTGCTCTTCCTTAGATTCAGAAGTGGAGTTGTTATTAAGTAGAAGAAAAAAGTGTTTTATTTACTTATTTCATATTAAGTATTAATCCACATTTTATCTATTAATAAACATCCAGGTTTTACACCTAAGGATGATAAAGAACAATAATGTCTTCCCTACTGATATTTAAAATCTGCCTCTTTCCCATTTCAACAAAAAATGCTGTATTTCACATGTCTTTACATTGGGAAGTCTAACAATCCAAAATTTCAGTATGTTTTTGAAGTATTCAGTGGGGAAAAAGCTAGGAAGAGTGTTTATTGCTACAGATGGAGACTGAAAGAGAGGAACACAGCCACTCATTTCACTGGTAACAATCCATATGTCACAGGAGACAAAGTCAAGCTAACTTGTGCTGAATTCTAATGCTGTAAGTTCCCATTTGACTTAGAGTATGCAGACACACACTATCAAAATTATGAAAAATAGAAATACAGAAAAATTGCAAGTAATTTATGGAAGATTTTAAAGTGATTCTGCAGTGAGAGCTATGTAACAGTGTAAAGAGGAGTGAATTTAAAAAAATAGAAAATAAATTATTGAGTGAGAAATAAAAGTGAAAAAAAATAATATCTAGCAGATTTGGTGCTAGAGAAAGCAGTACATTAACATCCAAAGGCAGAGAAACATCAAAAACTGTCTGAGGTCACACATTCTAAGATTACCATACTATTATGATCTTTGTTTTGATTCTATAACAATCTTATATGAATGATTAAAAAATCTAGTGTTCATACAACTGAGGAAGATTTCTTCAAAACAATATTAATAAAAAGCATTCTGGATCCTTGATACATTTATCAAGTTCCAAGGACATAACATAGCTTGTGAAAATCCTCTCAGTGACTATAATCAGAAAAATAGAAAGCTCATTTTATCCATAGCTGACAGGGAACACTCTCCTCCCATCCCAGGGTCATCATACAAGCAAGTTCAGTATAGAATATTACATCATGAAATATTACCTTTGAGTCTGGATATGTCCATATTCAGCCCCAAGACACATCATTAGAATTCAGATACCACTACCTAAAACCTAAATATATCTTTTAAAATTATTTTATGAGTACATCACATTGACAGGCTGTTAATCACCTTCTCTATGTACTACATTTCTCCATTCTTAATGGAAATTCTCATTGATTACTTAATCTTGTTATGCTTTTGCTAAGTGCATTAATATGCTTAGGATATTAAATTGAAGGATCCCTGCTCATCTGCTCAAACTTTGTATTTTCACCAGGTTGACAGATTAATTTCCAAGAAAAGAAGATACTAGCAATAGTCTCCTCTCTGCCATTAAACATGACATGTGAAATGAAAATAATTTGAAACAGCTGAAGCAGGACATTCCAGGGAAATATGTAAGGACTATGCTCAGTGAAAAATGACTCCATATTACTATGCTTAAGTAAGGTTTGCCATATAGTTTAAAGTTCAATGTAACTTTGGAGAATTGTCCCATAATCACTAGAAAGGAATGTAGCAGTGGAAACCAGTTGCAGCTCTCCCCTTATCTGAGCCGAGAACCCAAAAGGGAGACTAGAAACAGAAGTAACTGAAAGAATAAGAAAAAGATACCCCTCCAAAAAAGACATACAGATAGCCAATAAACATATAAATGCTCAACATCACTCATTATTAGAGAAACGCAAATCAAAACTATAAAGAGGCATCAACTTACACCAGTCAGAATGGCCATCATCAAAAAACAAAATCTACAAGCAATAATAACTGCTGGAGAGGATGTGGAGAAAGGGGAACCCTCTTGGAGAAAGGGGAACCCTCTTGGAGAAAGGGGAACCCTCTTGCACAGGTGGTACAGCCACTATGGAAAACAGTATGGATATGTAGGCCTAATGATATAGGTCCAGTGAAATCTTCTCAGGTGGCTAAGTGGTAAAGAATCTGCCTGCCAAGGCAGAAGACACAGGTTCAATCCCTGGGTTGGGAAGATCCCTTGGAGAAGGAAATCGCAACCCACTCCAGTATCCTTGCCTGGGAAATTCCATGGACAGAGGAGCCTGGCAGCCTACAGTACGTGGAGATACAGAGTCAGAAATGACAGCATGCACAGAGATCTAGTAAAGCATTAGAGAGGTTTCCCACTCTTCTACTTTTATTTGTTGTTTAAGCCTTTGACTGTATGGATCACAATCAACTGTGGAAAATTCTGAGAGAGATGGGAATACCAGACCACCTGACCTGCCTCTTGAGAAATCTGTATGCAGGTCAGGAAGCAACAGTTAGAACTGGACATGGAACAACAGACTGGTTCCAAATAGGAAAAGGAGTATGTCAAGGCTGTATATTGTCACCCTGCTTATTTAATTTCTATGCAGAGTACATCATGAGAAACACTGGACTGGAAGAAACACAAGCTGGAATCAAGGTTGCGGGGAGAAATATCAATAACCTCAGATATGCAGATGACACCACCCTTATGGCAGAAAGTGAAAAAGAGCTAAAAAGCCTCTTGATGAAAGTGAAAGAGGAGAGTGAAAAAGTTGGCTTAAAGCTCAACGTTCAGAAAACAAAGGTCATGGCATCCGGTCCCATCACTTCATGGCAAATAGATGGGGAAACAGTGGAAACAGTGTCAGACTTTATTTTTTGGGGCTCCAAAATCACTGCAAATGGCGACTGCAGCCATGAAATTAAAAGACGCTTACTCCTTGGAAGAAAAGTTATGATCAACCTAGATAGTATATTCAAAAGCAGAGACATTACTTTGCTGACTAAGGTCTGTCTAGTCAAGGCTATGGTTTTTCCAGTATTCATGTATGGATGTGAGAGTTGGACTGTGAAGAAGGCTGAGAGCTGAAGAATTGATGTGTTTGAACTGTGGTGTTGGAGAAGACTCTTGAGAGTCCCTTGGCCTGCACGGAGATCCAACCAGTCCATTCTGAAGGAGATCAGCCCTGGGATTTCTTTGGAGGGAATGATGCTAAAGCTCAAACTCCAGTACTTTGGCCACTTCATGCAAAGAGTTGACTCATTGGAAAAGACTCTGATGGTGGGAGGGATTGGGGGCAGGAGGAGAAGGGGATGACAGAGGATGAGATGGTGGATGGCATCACTGACTCGATGGACATGAGTCTGAGTGAACTCCGGGAGTTGGTGATGGACAGGGAGGCCTGGCGTGCTGCGGCTCATGGGGTCACAAAGAGTCGGACACAACTAAGCAACTGAACTGAACTGAACTGAGTGATGTAGTAAAGCCATGTGGCACAAACTTGGAAATTTTATCTAATACAGCACAATTTGGGTCAAACTGAAAAAAAAAATCTTATAAGCTGAAACAGAAACTCTTTCCTTAAGAAAACATTTTTTTTATGTGAAATAACTGGTGAAATTGCCAGTGAATCTCACTAATACTCCTCAGCTTGTAAAAACAAAAGAAGGGGGTGTAACATAGGACAGGGGAAAGACAGGTTTCCTGATCCCCACTACTGATCACCAGTCTTCTGAAGCCATGGCCATCTGAGAGTGTGGCTATTCTCCGACCCAGAATCCCAGCAGAAGGCTGGAATCCTTGATTGTGAGAGAGTCATGCTTATCTGGCTCAGTGAGATCTGGAGGTGAGCTCAAGTCTGAAGTTATTAGAAATAAGAATCAACTTGGAGTGATTTTACACTTAAGAAAATAATGTAAGAATGTTAAAAAAAATAATAAATTTTATCATAACTGAATGCAGAAACAATATTGCAGAAAATCTAATCCACAGAATGAAATCCTCTACAACATAAAAGGGAACAGAAATGAAAGAAAAAGTTCTATGAGAAGACATGAAAATGAAGGACGTAATGGTGATGGAATCGACAATGACTGTTTTTGAGAAAAAAAAAAAAAAGAACATAAATGGAAATTTAAAAAAATAGCCAGTTATAAAATAGACAAAATCTTGAGTAAAGTGAGAATGTGAATCTTCAGATCAAATGTATTCATTATGTGGTAGGTCAAATTGATAAAATACACAATCTAGATAGTCTGGTAAAATATTCTATTTTAAGGATGGATTAAGGATTCTACAAGCTTCTGCTCATCAGCATGACTCACCAGAAGCCTACATTTACCATGCTCCCCCTTGGAAATTAGCAGGACAAAAATCACTCATAAGAACAAAAATCAAACAGGTGCCAGTTTTCCCCATGTACAATATTAGATGCCACGGATGAACTAATAACTAGAGATAACTGATAAAGGTTATGATTTCAGAATTCTATCCTCATTTTTGCTGACATTTACTTAATAAAGCAACAGAAAGATTGAAATATAGAAGAAATTAGAAACTATATATCTGCATTGTTTCATTGCCATGCAGAAAATAAAAACTATCTGAAGAAACCTAAGAATGAATCCAAATAGAAAACTAATGATTTAGAAGTCAATATAAATTTTTTATAATAATTTTCTATGTGTAATTGTTAGTTTACAATTTGATGTTAAATAATTGGATTTTAAGGTAAGAGTCCTTAATGTAAATTTTGTTGTTTGATATATAAATTTAAAAAAAAAATTTAATTCAGTAGCATCAAATGGTAGGGAAAGGGTCTCCCGGGAGATATGGGAAAGAAAAATGAGTTTATTACAACCCTGTCTACAGGATACAACTTTAGCTTACTTTCAGAGAATTTGATCTTCAAAATTTAGAATATTTTGACAGTTGCCCCACAGGTGATTTGCAGCAGGAAATAGCTTCCTAAGACAACTGCAGTTTCATAACTTGAGGGCAATCTCCAATTAAATTGTAAGTAGTAGTAGTGATAGAAATGGTAGTAACAGTAGTGATAGTTGTGGTGGTAATGTTAGTAGTCATCCTCTGTCCAGAAAATGCCATGATTTCTAGAAGAGTACTGACCATCTCCCCTCCTGCCCTGTGCCTGACTCACAGGTCTGCTCCCTTTATCAACTAAGTATCACAGACAACTTCTCAACAGATATCTCTTTATATCCACCTCATCACAAGATTAGAAGGGCTTCCCAGGTGGTGCTAGGGGTAAAGCACCTGCCTATGCAGGAGACATGAGACATGGGTTTGATCCCTGTCTTGGGAAGATCTCCTGGAGAAGTAAATGGCAACCCACTCTGGTATTCTTGCCTAGGAAATCCCTTGGACAGAGGAGCCTGGTGGGCAAAAGTCCATGGGGTTGCATAGAGTCAGACATGACTGAAGTGACTTAGCACACATGCACAAGTGATTAAGAATAATAATAATAAGGGAAAAATGTTTACAGTGGCAACCAAGCATGGAACTCACTTTTTAAAAACAATACTTTTGTAAAAATGGTCATGCTCTAAAATGCCAGCATTAAATGAAACACTAAATATTATAGAATTCAATGTGAAAGTAATTTTAGTTAAATAAACTGAGGCCCAAATCTCACAACATATCAACAAAACTCAAAAAGTTGAGGGTGGGAGGTGAAGAAAAGAGGAAATACAAGTGTGCTAATTGTCTAAAATGTCATAGAGGAAATTAATACTTTTAAATTCTGAAGTTGACAAATACATGTTTGTGCATGTTACTGAAATCTATCAAAACAGCCCTTTAAAGAACCACAATAACATCAAAAGGCTGTGTACCTGCCATCAATAGATGACACAGATCTGTAATAAAAAGTTGTGTTCTGGTAGTGATGGTTTACTGGAAGATAAGGTTGATAATTTCTATACTCAAAGCCCACTTCATGGGAAAATACATGAAAGACTCTAGGGAACAATATTTAAATATCAGAAGTATTCATTAATCTGACATAAGTGATGGGAAAATAGAATCACTTTAACTATGACAAAAACTAATAGTGCTCACAAATCAATGCAGGTACCTACATCAAAGGGATGTGATGTGAAATACTTGCTTGTGGCAAACACCCAGGGCAAGAAATGACTTATACCATCTTCTGTCTCTTTGTGAGTACCTTTCCCCACCAAAACATAGCATATAGCTTAAAATCAAAATCAAAACTCTGAATTCCAATTCCGTTGATTTCAAAGGATTTCAAAGAGAATTTTCCCCAAATTCTGCCCATGAATATCATTAACTGTCAAAGAATGAGAATTTCTCCTTTGCAAATTCCACAGTAAGCTACGAAAGGAAAAAAGCAGCAATATGATTAAAAGAAGGAGTCCTTGAGCCAAATGGCCCTTAGAGGCGTCCTCTGTCTCCCAGGAAGGACACTGACTTTGTTTCCCCGCCCTGCTCAGTTGCTGACTGGGAGCATCTCATAGGAAGCATGGCTCTATCACACGCCATGCAGTGGAGTTTTCAGGAGCCAGCACCCTCAGTCAGTTATACTTCCTGAGACTGGAGATCTGTGAATCCATGACCACCAAGCATGCAAGGCTTTGGAGGATAGATAAATTGCACTAATAAAAATTTAGAATGATATTTCCAACAGCATCTGCTGTTAGAAAATTATTTTAATATATGAGGTTAAGCTCTGTCTCACACACACACACAAACACACATGCATTGTTCTGACACTATATTAACCACTGAGAAGCTGGCCCCTGAGGGAGAGTGGGAAGGAAGTGGATCTCATTCTATAACTTTTGCCATCCCTAAAAGGATTACACTAATACAAATATGTAGACTCCTTGCACTTACCCTAAGGTTCTTTGAAATCTAAAGGGGAAAAGGACCGAACATTTTTTCTGGATGTATTACATACGTTATCTCATACCTCCTCATAACACTATCCTGATATATGTATAATTACCTCTATTTTCAGACATGAGGAATTGGATCTGCCATGATTTTTAAACTGGCTTAACACAGTCATTAGGTTTTGAATCTAGGTCTTTTTGTCAGCCTTTAAATTTATTCTACTGTACTCCATTGGAATCTTCCAAATAATCTTAGACTCAGAACAAACAGAATTTAAATTAAGAAGGAAGTGAAATTTTACTAGGTGATATATTTATATTTCTAAAAGACATAAAAATTCAGATATACATTTTGCTGTAAAGATGCTTAGAGAAAGTAATTCATTACATAAGCTATGAAAAAGAAAAGAGATAAAATGTAATATTTAGCAGTTATTTGAATCTGCAATACTTTGGCTATCTGATGTGAAGAGCTGACTCATTGGGAAAGATCCTGATGCTGGGAAAGAGAGAGGGCAGGAAGAGAATGGGGCAACAGAGGATGAGATGGTTAGATGGCATCAGTGACTCAATGGACATAATTTGAGCAAACTTTGGGAGATAGTGAAGGACAGGGAAGCCTGGCATGCTGCAGTCCATGGGGTCTCAAAGAGTTGGACAAGATTTAGCAACTGAACAACAACAACTTCAGCATGTTATTGATCACAGAATCCTTATTAACCTATATAAAAAGAAGAATAAATTCTTCACACCGTAGAAATATTAAGAGATTGATTAGATATATGTGCAATGACTTGAGCTAACTACCTACAATTTGACTAAATTTCATAGCTTGAGGACATAGTCTTCCACACAAATGACCTCACTTCAGAAGCCAGCTACAAACTTAAGGGTTCCCACAACATCCACATTTCTGCCCAATAGGCTAAACATTGGGAGATTTCCATAACCTCCTTAGATTCAATAATTTGCTAGAGGAACTCAGAATTCAAATGGTAACTATAGCCATGAAATTAAAGGATATTTATCCTTGGAATGAAAGCTATGACAAACCTAGAGGGCATATTAAAAAGTAGAGACATCAGTTTGCCAACAAAGGTTCATATAGTCAAAGTTATGATTTTCCCAGTACTCATATACAGATGTGAGAATTGGACCATCAAGAAGGCTGAGCACTAAAAAATTGATGCTTTCAAATTGTGGTGCTGGAGAAGACTGTTGAGAGTCTCTTGGACTACAAGAAGATCAAACCAGTCAATCCTAAAGGCAATCAGCCCTGAATATTCATTAGAAGGACTCATGCTGAAGCTGAAGCAAAGTTAGCCATCTGATACAAAAAGCTGACATTGGAAAAGACCCTGATGTTGGGAAAGATAGAAGGCAAAAGGAGAAGGGGGAGGTAGAGGATGAGATGGTTGGATAGCATAACTGACTCAATAGACATGAATTTGAGCAAACTCCAGGAAACAGTGAAGGACAAAGGAGCTTAGCGTGCTACCGCCCATGGGGGCACAAAGAGCCACAAATGACTTAGTGACGGAGCAACATTACAGCAAAAAGGATACAAATCAGGACCTTCACAGAGAAGAAACACAAGCAGAAGTCTAGGAGGGTCCATCCCAACAAAAAAGTAAAGCTTCTAGGGTCTTCTCACTGTGGAATCAGGACACATATCTCTCCCAGTACATGATAAGCAACATTATGCAAAGAGAATCGCTAGCCAGAGAAGCTCATATGAGCATCAATATCCAGATATGTTATTGGGCTTTCATTGTGTAAGCATAATGACTGAACCACTGGTCATTTACTTAGACTCAATCATCAGTTCTTCTTCCCATCTCTGGTGGGCAGGCTTATATGATATAGACCAAATCCTTAATCCTCTAACCACATTGTTAGTCTTTCTGGAGTGGCCAGCTCCTATGCTGAGTCATTTTGTTAGCACAGATTATCCAGGACTCTCCACAGCTCACGTCATCATTATAAACTACTGTGATTTTTCATGAATAAAAAAGACACTCCTATCACTCAGGAACTTCCATGTCATCAGAGGCTAATTACAGAAACAAGGGCCAGGCAATTTTTTATACTATTGTTATACAATAATTTGTATAGCACCCTGGTGGCTTGACAGTAAAGAACCTGACTTTGAGGCAGGAGCCCCAGGTACGATCCCTGGGTTGGAACGATTCCCTGGAGAAGGAAATGGCAGCCCATACTAGTATTGCTGCCTGGGAAATCCCATGAACTGAAGAGCCCGGTGGGTCACAAAGAATTGGAAACGACTGAGAAATTTTCACTTACATGGCACAAAGCAAATATTGTCATTGTTGTTAATATTCATAGAATATTAATTATAAAGAGAAAGTTTTAAACTGATCTATGATTTATCTTCTAGCCTTGGAGGCATTTCAGGGGTTGGCCTTTGCACATAAACCCAAGGAATCATGAGGGCATACTAGAACCAAGGTTAATAAGGAGTCATCTGAAGTTACTCTTTTCCAGACTATATGCTTACACATTATCATTGATAGATTTTATTGAATAACACATATATTGAGTAACACATCAGTATTTTTTTATTGAGTAACACATACATATTCTGCTGCAGTGGAAAATGGGGATCAATCACGTACATTTGAGGAAGATGTCATGTACATCTTCAAGGTATAAAAGCCGAAAGGATTTGCAGAGCATAAGACTTTCCTGAATTGAGGTGGTTAGTATTTGGCTTATCTTGTCTCATGTGACCATATTCATCTCAATAATGAATTAAGGATATCAGAAGACACACCTAGGGCTCCCAAGACATTTGATTTGTTGCTGCCATTACTGCAGTGTGGCCACCATATCTACATACTGTCTTAAAGTTAAGAAAACTTAGACTTGGATAAAATGTATTTTGACTGTGAATTTAAGGATCAAGTAGAAGCCCACAGCATTGCTACTGTTCAAGCAGACTGGCCATTATCCTAATGTTCTGTGAATCATTCTTTGAGAATTCACATTTTCACAAATGTGAAAAAATTCTTTAGAAACTCTAGACAAGGAAATTCAACAGCGCTATAACATTAATAGCGAGAAACCATCTCAAATTGGCTCAAACCTAAAGAGAAATACATTAGCCCACATAAAAGTCTAGAGGCAGTATGAACTTCAAGTGGAATTCTATCTGGGTCTGTCTCGGTTCTCCAATCTAAATCCCTCTTTTTTCATACCAGCCGGTTTTTGTCTTGGGTACAAAACAATTTCAGTTGTTCCAGTATGATATCTTCTCATAAAACCAACCAGAGGAAGAGCTGATGTCTCATGAGTAAATATATCAAATGAAATTCATGGTCTTCACTACACAGATGCTTAGATGCTGCCCAAATCTGAAGAGTCACTAGTCAAAGTGGTGCTATGCACTAATGGTTTAGGTCTAGCCTTCATGTTTATCACTAAACCAAACATTGCTTACTAGAAATACAATTAAGTCTATTGGGTTGCTTTGTTTGTTTCAAGGGTTGGAGTGAGAGTACAAATAATAAATAATAGCTCTGTCTTTCCTTCCCAAGTTCAGAAACAGAGGCAAAATAATACATACAGGATAGACACATGGAGAGTAAAATGTCTCCTTTGCTTACATAGACTGAGTGGAGAATATGATTTGGACTGTAGCCCAATGGGTTTGTTCACATTTCAACCAAAGATCTCTGGAGACCCTCGTTAAGGCAAAACTTGTGCTCCTAAGGTTACCTGTGCTGCCTTGCTGAAGCGAAGAAAATCTAACAAGAAAGAAAAAGGTTGAGTTGAGAACACTGGATTTCTCCTTCCAGCTCACAATCAGCTATGTTTTTCCATAGGTAAGACTGAAGGAAGAGTTGAGAGTGTTACTCCACCTGAAATCTCTCCGTATGGAAAAGTAAAGCCAAGAACTAGAAGATTCTGGACTCTCCTTCCCATCAATGATAATGATTAGCATGAGTCAAAAGGGCCCTCTCCTACAAAATCATATAGCTGGTAAATCTGAAGTCCTGTTAACAATGGGAAAAGAGAAAAATGATTCCAGGGAGCTAAGTGGCTTTGTCCATCACAGATAGTATATGAATATATCATGACAGAAAATTCCTTAAAAAAGTGACAGACACACATTTCTGTCTGCTCCCTCCACAGGGAAAATGTACATATGTACAAGAAAAGAGACACATTATCAAGAAATAAAACTATTGATGCAATTAAGTATGATAACAATATATTAATAATACTCATTCTTGAATAAGCAAGTAGGATGTTTAAAAATGAAAATGTATCTCATGACAATATTAACTAAAATTATGATTGAAATGGCACTTACATAGTTTAAAAAAATAAAATCATTAACCCACAAGGCCATAGAAAATGATAAAAGAAATAAAAGCACCCTAGTGAAGTCAATAAAATTTTGGAAGCATATGGATGGAATAACAGTAACAAGAAGCTAAGTGACTTTTTGGAGAGCAGCCAGGATAAATAAGCCAATTTATGTCATAACACTCTAGAAAGACTCAGGAATTGAAGGTATGCGCTATCTCCAGAGGAAAGGATAGAGGGGTGTGGGGATAAGGCATAAAACAAGAAGACTGATAGAAAATCTGAATCAAAAGTATTGTTTATATCCCCATTTTGAAGCTGTGATTAATCACTCCTCATGACAGCTGAAGTGTTGATTTGTGGAGAAACTGTGTCATAAAGCAGAGAAACAATTGACAACAAGTATGAGAAACAGAATTGCCAAAGAAGGAATAAGTCAAAGTCTGAATGCTGAATTAGAAGAGCACCCCTCCAAACCCCATCATTACCCACACAAGTATCCCAGGCTAACCAGTGTTGACAGCTCAGCCCATTGGAAATGTTGGGCATCCCTTTCTAAACACCCTTCAGTAAATACAAGCCTGTAAGCCTTGCCAAAACAGATAGAACTTCCCGTAAGAATGCTGGCAAACCATGAGATATAAATCTGTTGCTTAAGTTATTAAATATTTGCAGCTATTTTTGCTTTCCCTTCTTTTCAGATCAAGAAAAAAATGGTACATGAGATTAAGTAAATGTATCATGATTTAGAAAACTTAGCTGAGAAATTCCACAACTGCTCAATAGAAGATGATCACAATAAACAATTTAAGAAAGGTATATAAAAAATAATAATTCTGATAAATATCATTTTTAAAACATTTGTCCAAATTTAACAATTATTTACAAATAAAAACCAGTGAAAATGGAAATAAAATCTGATTACTTGTCATGATAATGAATGTTTACCCTGAGACAACCGTCATACTGAACAGAGATGTACATACATATAAGAAAGGAAGAGACATACCATTATCAATAAATAAAACTATTGCATGCAGTATAAGATAATAATATTATACCCTAAATTATCCCTAAATAACCAAGTAAGATGATAAAATAAAGAGTATCTCATCACAATATTAACTAAAACTATATAAATCAAAAATCTGAATGAGAATATATATGACATAATTGCAAAAACTAGAAAACTTTGTTGGAAGAAAATTATATTCAACCAAACGTAAAGAAATGACAGGGCTTCCCTGGTGGCTCAGACAGTAAAGAATCTACCTGCAATGCAGGAGACCATGGTTCAATCCCTGAGTGCAATAGATACCCTGGAGAGGGAAATGGCTACCCACTCCAGCATTCTTGCCTGGAGAATTCCAAGGACAGAGGAGCCTGGCAGGTTACAGTCCATGGGATCACAAAGTGTTGGACACAACTGAACAAATAACACATACATACAAAGAAATGACATGTTCCTGGATAGGAGGAGACAGTCACTTATAATATTAGCATTGTAAAGTAAAATAAAGTAAAAATAAAATTTAAAAAAAAGATATAACAGAAAAAAAAAGAATGTAGGCTTTGAAGTCAGAATTCTGGAATCAAATCTTTAATAACTCTGTTCTCTGTACCTTTTTATCTTCACCTGCAAAATGGAAATAAATACCTTATAAAGATGTGAAAAAAAAAGAAAAATAATATGAATGTTTAATAAAAACTCAAAATCAAAAGTTCCTTCTTGGACCAAAATATTCAAATGATAAATTGTATTTGGACTATTAATTAGTAAAGAATATCTCAGAACAGACTCAAAAGGAAAATAATTGGAGAGCTAGATTAATTAGATATTAAAATATATGCTAATCAATTGGTAGAACAGTGTACTACAAACATCAACACATTACATTATTGAGAAGTTGGGAAAACTAAAAATTAACCCATACATCAAAATTTTTAAATATGTTTTGAATTAAAATATGCTTAGATAATAGTTTTACATGTATGGGAAAAATCTCTATTCATATGATCACAAAATGTAACAGCTCATCCCTAAACATTTTGGCATGCACTATACATCATTATACAAAACATTAACAATATCCAAAATGCCCCAAATAAAATAAAACTGGATGGTTAGCCCATAGTGGAAGGGTGATATGAAGTGGTAGTTCATAAATTTTGAGCTATCTAAGAAAAAGAGGTATTTCCTTGCCCCAAACCAAATGAAATTATATAAAATTTTGAATTATAGCCATAAATAAAAACTCAAAGTCTTTAAAAAGTTTGGAGTAAAAGTAACAAAAATTGATTAAAATGTAATTATAATACCTGGTTTACAAACTAAGCTCAGTGTACAAATGTGCAAATTCACCAGCAAGCAACTGTAAAGAATACCATTTTAGTAAGCAAATTAAAATATTTAGCCTCAATTGTATTTCAAATGTACAATTTAAAGTCAGTGATATAATTGTTTACTGTACTAGTAAAATTAAATGATGTGTGCTTTGGCAGATATCTTAAAATTGGCATCTTCTGGAGAAGGTCAACATGTCCTTTCACAAGAATGACACAGAAAAACAGGAAACATTTCATTTTTAAAAGAATACACTAAAAATACAGAATGCAAATCTGTTAATTTAAAAATGATAAAGTCATAACGAAACAATTCACCAAAATATGAAGTAATTTGGCATTTATCATAACTGTGAAGAAGATTTCTATGATTAATTCAAATCAGTGCAACATTTGCCATTTGTTTAATATGTGTTAGGTATTATTCTAGTGCCTCAGAAAATTAAAGATTGAACAATAAATATATAGTCTTATGTCTCTAAGAGCATATGATTTGCTGTAAGACTAGAAGTGGGACAGTAAAAAAAAAATTTTTTAATCAAATGTAATACATATTGGAAAGTAACAAAACTAATATATATGCTGTATTATGAAATTTAAATTTTTTAAAACCCTTTTTAGAAAAAAGTTTGGCATTTCATACAATGAGCCATAAACATTTCATAACCATTTTTATTCAGTAATATGATTTCTGGAAATTTAGTCTAAGAAAATGTATCCAAGGAAATAAAAGCATAATGAATTAATTTGGTATTAAGGCAGTTAGACCTGAAGGGTATTCTTCGGAAAACTGGTTACATTTAATAGTCATTATGAATATCATAGCAGTCAACATTAAAATTATACATACACTGTACAGACACATACATATGTATAGAAAACTTGAGATACATGGTTTTAGTATTACGTTAAATATGTTTCAAAAGCATAAACTCGGAAAAAGTCTGGAAGGAAATGATAATGTAGAGATGCATATGCTTGAATTAGGGATGATTTTCATTTATATGGGCAAACATTCTCTAAAGCTGTTGGATTTTTTAATAATTTTAACACAATTTAAAACAAAGGGGTTTTATATGCTTCGCTAATACAAATTTTTGAACCCAAGAGTCCTACTCTTCTATTTTATTAGGAGGTCTTTTAGACTTACAGCTTCACCTGTTAAGCAGTTAACTGGAGCAGAACCTGGCGGCAGAGAAGGTTAACAAAGGGAGGACTTCCAGGCTTTGGCCAGGCCTACGCTGATGCTAAGAACCGACTTATTGGAAAAGACCCTGATGCTGGGAAAGACTGAAGGCAGGAAGACAAGGAGTTGACAGAGAATGAGGTGGTTGGATGGCATCACCAACTCAATAACATGAGTTTGAGAAAACTTCAAGAGAGAGAGAAAGGCAAGGAAGCCTGGCATGCTGCAGTACATGGGGTTGCAAAGAATCAGACATGACTTCACAACTAAACAACAACAACTCTTAGTTCCTTGAAATTTGACTTTTGTCTCTCAATCCTTCAACACTGGATTTAGATTGGGGGTACTGAATTTTATCCAAGATTACAGAATCTAAAGCAATATGGTTTTATCCTATTACATAGGAAAGAGGAAGTGGAATACCATATTAGATGTTGTATGTAGGTGCAGAGAAAGGACAAACATTTTACCTATATTTTGCAAGGCATTCATTTAAAGATTTACTGTGAATAAACTGAGTACCAAATAATAGCATTAACTGCATGGTGCCTAGAAACAAACCCTCATCCACCTCCTGACTAATTCATTCCAAGAGTGGGCACACTCCTTCCCTTGACAATCACCCCAGCAACACAACCAAGTGAAATGCCCAAGAAACCTCAATGGTTCATAACATTTTTCTCAAAGCTGTAGGCGTTCCACCTTCAATAACCCACATGAGGCACATTTAGTACAATCTCAGTTTCCCTCTCAGGAAAATCATTTTTCTACTTACTTAAGTAAATAACTGAAATTAAAGCTCAACTGACCATATTAAAAACCCAGCACTTAGTATCCTGTTTGCAGACTCAGGTGATCTTCTTTTTCTCCCAAGGGCAAGACAATGAAAGTGAAAATGAAAGTGAAGTCGTGTCCAGCTATTTGTGACTCCATGGACTCTAGCCAGAGAGTTCCAGAAAAATATCTATTTCTGCTTTATTGATTATGACAAAGCCTTTGACTGTGTATATCACAATAAACTGTGAAAAATTCTGAAAGAGATGGGAATACCAGACCACCTGACCTGCCTCTTGAGAAACCTATATGCATGTCAGGAAGCAACAGTTAGAACTGGACATGGAACAACAGACTGGTTCCAAATAGGAAAAGAAGTACATCAAGGCTGTATATTGTCACCCTGCTTATTTAACTTATATGCAGAGTACATCATGAGAAACCCTGGGCTGGAAGAAGCACAAGCTGGAATCAAGATTGCTGGGAGAAATATCAATAACCTCAGATATGCAGATGACACCACTCTTATGGCAGAAAATGAAGAGGAACTGAAAAGCCTCTTGATGAAAGTGAAAGAGGAGAGTGAAAAAGTTGGCTTAAAGCTCAACATTCAGAAAATGAAGATCATGGCATCCAGTCCCATCACTTCATGGCAAATAGATGGGGAAACAGAGGAAACAGTATCAAACTTTATTTTTTGGGCTCCAAAATCACTGCAGATGGTGATTGCAGCCATGAAATTAAAAGACGCTTACTCCTTGGAAGAAAAGTTATGATCAACCTAGATAGCATATTGAAAAGCAGAGACATTACTTTGCCAACAAAGGTCCGTCTAGTCAAGGCTATGGTTTTTCCAGTGGTCATGTATGGATGTGAGAGTTGGACTGTGAAGAAAGCTGAGTACCGAAGAATTGATGCTTTTGAACTGTGGTGTTGGAGAAGACTCTTGAGAGTCCCTTGGACTGCGAGGAGATCCAACCAGTCCATTCTGAAGGAGATCAGCCCTGGGATTTCTTTGGAAGGACTGATGCTAAAGCTGAAACTCCAGTACTTCGGCAACCTCATGTGAAGAGTTGACTCACTGGAAAAGACTCTGATGCTGGGAGGGATTGGGGGCAGGAGGAGAAGGGGACGACAGAGGATAAGGTGGCTGGATGGCATCACGGACTTGATGGACATGAGTCTGAGTGAACTCCAGGAGTTGGTGGTGGACAGGGGGGCCTGGCGTGCTGCAATTCATGGGGTTGCAAAGAGTTGGACACGACTGAGCGACTGAACTGAACTGAACTGAACTGGACTCTAGCTTACCAGGCTCCTTAGTCCAGGGAATTTTCCAGGCATGAGTACTGGAGTGGGTTGCCATTTCCTTTTCCAGGGGATCTTCCTGACCCGGGGATCGAACCAGGGTCTCCCACATTGCAGGCAGATACTTTTACCATCTGAGTCACCAGGGAAGCCAATAAGTTACTTGAAAAAATAAAAGTGCTAGTCCCTCATTCATGTCCAACTCTTTGCGACCCAATAGAGATCTACCTTGTTGTTTTGGGTCCATATAGTCTCAGATCACAAAGAAAATCAACTTTCAAGAGAGAGTAGTTGGTTGTCAATGGATTGGAAGTGGAAAAAATTATTTCAGATTGAGGTGACAGAGGAAAAAAGAACTCAGAAGCTTTATTCTGCTTTGCTGGTTCAGGGAGCTATGCTTAGTTCAGAGGGACATGGGGTTTAAAGTGCCATAGAAATGCAATAGGACATGCAGCTAGAGACTCAGGCTCGTACCTGGTCACTGAAGTGTAAAGGTGCTACACGTTAACCTATGTTGTTTGCATTGCGTAGGACTGATTGTTGTGTTGTTTAGTTGCTAAGTTGTGTCTGACTCTTTTGAGACCTCATGGACTGTGGTCTGTCAGGATCTTCTGTCCATGGGATTTCCCAACCCACTGGAGTCAGTTGCCATTTCTTTCTCCAGAGGATTTTCCTGGCCGAGGGATTGAACCTGAGTCTCTGACATTGGAAAGCAGATTCTTTACCACTGGCCCCCCAGGGATGCTCTTCCCAACTCCCTAGTCATTGGAACACCCAGAGTGCAGGGCTGGAGCTATAAGGCCTTGTAAAGGGCCATCAGCTGAGCCAGGGGTGGTTCAGGAACTCAGCTGATGCCATTCTGTGGATGACATTCCCTAGACTAGAGTCCTGACTTAGAAAATGTATGTGACCTAGTCTGGAAAAACAAGCAAGATGCAAGGGTTTCCTGTGGACTTATGGGGATGAAGTTTTCTTGGTCTCCATAGAGAACCACCCACTACAAGGTACTGATTCTTTGGTTGTCAGGAGAGAGAATGACCACATGGTATTGCTTCAACCAGTTCGTCACCAGTTGGGAACTCTACAGCTAAAGGGTAAAGTCCATACATATGAGAGCAGAACTAAAGAGAGAAAAATAGTTGGAGAAATGGGCTTTCACCTGCCTCAAATTTCTTCCTGTTTCTGGACTTTAAGGCGGTTGTTGTTGTTCAGTCACTAAATCAAGTCTGACTCTTTGCAACCCCATGGACCTGCAGCACACCAGGCTTCCCTGTCCTTCGCTACCTCCCAGAGTTTGCTCAAAATCATGTCTATTGAGTCAGTGATATTATCTAACCATCTCATCCTCTGCCATCCCCTTCTCCTCTTGCCCTCAATCTTTCTCAGCATCAGGATCTTTTCTAGCTCTTCACATCAGGTGCCAAAGTATTACAGCTTTAGCATCTGTCCTTCCAATGAATATTCAGGGGTTATTTCCTTTAGGATTGACTGGTTTGGTTTCTTTGCTGTCCAAGGGACTCTCAAGAGTCTTCACCAGCACCACAGTTTGAAAGCATCGGTTCTTCAGCACTCAGCCTTCCCTATGGTCCGACTCTCACATACATACATGACTACTGGAAAAACATATCTTTGACTATACAAACCTTTGTCAGCAAAGTGATATCTCTACTCTTTAATACACTGTCTAGGTTTGTCATAGCTTTTTTTCCAAGGAGCAAGTGTCTTTTAATTTTGTGGCTATAGTCACCATCTGCAGTCATACTGGAGCCCAAGAAAATAAAATCTGTCACTGTTTCAACTTTTTCCCCATCTATTTGCCATGAAGTGACGGGATAAGATGCTATGATCTCAGTTTTATGAATGAATTTAAGGTACAGAAAGCAATAAGCAGAGTAATATTCAAAATATGAAACAACCTATATGCTATGACACACGTATATATGCAACATAAATATAACTCAATATACATCAGTCACAATATCATTCTGATAACTTCCAAACTTTTTCTTGATTTTAGAAACTGTTGTCATGATCATTTCTTTGATATGCTACCTCAAGCTAAATGATTTTTTAAGTCTATTTAAGTCATATTTGACAAAAAGAACTTCTTCCAAAAATTTCCCATGAAATTATTATGTGACATAATCTAAATAGAGAAATATAGTTCAGTATATGGAATCTTTTCCATGTTTCTGCTAAAATTAACAAAATTATATGCATTACTTTGCCGACTAAGGTCCATCTACTCAAGGCTATGGTTTTTCCTGTGGTCATGTATGGATGTGAGAGTTGGACTGTGAAGAAGGCTGAGCACCGAAGAACTGATGCGTTTGAACTGTGGTGTTGGAGAAGACTCTTGAGGGTCCCTTGGACTGCAAGGAGATCCAACCAGTCCATTCTGAAGGAGATCAGCCCTGGGATTTCTTTGGAAGGAATGATGCTAAAGCTGAAACTCCAGTACTTTGGACACCTCATGCGAAGAGTTGACTCATTGGAAAAGACTCTGATGCTGGGAGAGATTGGGGATAGGAGGAGAAGGGGACGACAGAGGATGAGATGGCTGGATGGCATCAGGGACTCGATGGACGTGTGTCTGAGTGAACTCCAGGAGCGGGTGATAGACAGGGAGGCCTGGCGTGCTGCGATTCATGAGGTTGCAAAGAGTCGGACATGACTGAGCGACTGAACTGAACTGAACTGACTGATATTCAAAATATGTTTAGCTTATAATGCTCTTTGGTTTTTATATATTAACTGTCTAATTCACGAGAACCATTTATTGGAATATAATTATTTAGCCCAGCTATACTGATTTTTATTAATTTTCAATCTACAGATGAAAATATTATTTGAAAAGAATTCAAAATAATACATTGAAAGAACTCTGATGCTTATTAAATATTTTACTTTGCTATCACTTTATGTGAACTTTCAGTGTATATTATAGTCTTTTCATTAGAATTATTTTGCTTCAAATGTTATAACATGCTTTTATATCTATATCTTGTTCTCTTTCTTAGATTTTTTAATTTAATGTATATATTTAATCATTTTATCATGCATTAATCAGACAGCTTTAATAAAACAATTTTTTTTTGTAAAACTAAACAAAGTCAAAAATATACTACTCTTCAAACTCTAATTCCCTTGAGGAAAAAGTCCACTTTCCCAGCTCCTAATTATTCCCACTGCAAAATTTCTATTACAATTGACTCCTGGATGCTTCTTAAAGTTTCCAGACCACATTTGGTGCTCCAGCGGCACAGACTGCCTACAGAGATACAAATACTCTTCCAATTTTCATGTCGTCAATTCCAAGCAAGTTAGTATGTCATTTAACTCTCTTGAATATGTATCAAGGGCTTCCCAGGTGGTGCTAGTGGTAAAGAACCCGCCTGCCAATGCAGGGGATGCAAGAGACACGGGTTCAATCCCTGGGTCAGGGAGATTCCCTGGAGAAGGGCCTGGCAACCCACTCGAGTTTTCTTGCCTGGAAAATCCCATGGACAGAGGAGCCAGGTGGCTACAGTCCACAGGGTTGTACAGAGTTGGACACAAGTGAAGCAACGTAACACACACGTACACAGTGGGGGTCTAATATATGATGATAAAATTCATCAAGAAAGGAATTTAATCCTGTGTTGTTTACATGTTCTATTGCCTTATCCAGAAATAACTGAATGTGATAATGTACTGCCAAATTAAAACATCCAGAAATTTTAACAAAAATTTGGCTTAAACTCTAAACATTTTCCTTCATAATATATTGGCCCAACTATGTAAAAATATAAGATTTCCAGTCAGATGTTTCTCATTTAAGTTATTTTTCTTGAACACCAACAAAGAAGATTGCTAAGTTATTTCAGTAATCATATGTTTTCTCACAAGTGGAGCCATAAATCTGAATTACAAAAATATGCATATATTAGTAGTATTATTTGTGAAATCCTCTTAATATTTTATATCTAGACATGATTGAATATTTTTAATATAAAATAAAGTTCTAATGGTACTTTCTAAGTTATTTTAATTTACTTTATTGATATTCTTTTAAGAAATCTTTGGGGCAGTTTATATTATTTCAATTATTTTACTAAGTGATGTTAGAGGTGATATTATATGAAACTGAACTGAAGACTAATGATTTTCCCCTTTGGTGATTGCAAATTTTCTCAATTTGAACCATGAGCTTTAATAAAACAAGATTAACATTCTGATGAAATACATGTGTTTAGCACTTTCAAACTTTATTGACAAAATTTTTGAATGCTCAAAAGCCATGATAAGCTACTTATATATTTCCTTGAAATAAATTGCTTTTTATTCAAGAAATACAAATGATTTGTTTTATTTTATATTAATTCTTGTACATTATCTGAACTTTTCTAGTTTTTTGCTCAACATCAGTTGTCCCAGGAGTAAGTTTATTATTTTATTTCATAAAATCTTTGCTGTGCTCCTCCAAATTCTAAAGAGTCATCTTTATAACATCTATTCCTACATAAACTCTGACAGTCCCAATAGATTCTTAAAGTAAGAGATACTTATATTTCAAAGTAATAATGATCAACTAATTAAAAGACAATGAAAACTGTCAATTCTCCTAACAATAAAAAAGAGCACTTTTTTTTTCAGAATACATATTAAATGGTATAGATTCATTTAGTATTTGGAACTGCAAATATTTTGGGTCTCACTATGGGAAGAGGACTACTTATTAATTCATAATGTGACATCATATGACAATTAACTTGCATCAACAAACTTGTAGTTTGATTTTTATCAATGGCCTCACTACTTCACTATTCTTTGTATCCATGTGTCTTTGCTATGTAGCTTTGCAGTGCCATCTCAATCTGTTTCTAGGCTCCAAGTGACTTGCTTGGGCAACATGATATTAGTAAGTATGATGCAGGTAGAAGTTTGAAGGAGACGCAGGGAACATAGTTTCAATCCCTGGGTTGGGAAGATTCCCTGGAGGAGAAAATGGCAACCCATTCCAATATTCTTGCTGAGAAAATCCCATGGACAGAAGAAGCTGACAGTCTAGAGTCCACAGAGTTGCAGAGTTGGACACTACCGAAGGACTGAGCATACACATTAATGGGTATACATTTGCTTCCCTGTCTTTGCCAAGAAACCATACCTAGGCTAAATTTCTGCAGGATGGTCTGTGTGTGGAACAGAGCTGAGTCACTCCAACTGGGTAACTCAGATTCATCCCTGAGAAATGCAACAAAACCAGGCAAGATAAAAAAGACACCTCCTGATACGTAGCTGACAGCAGCCACATGAACATATACAGCTGAGATCAACTGAGCACATGAGATCATCTAAATCCTAGAAAAATCACAAGCTGAATGAATTGTATTATTGCACACCACTGTGCTTTTGTGGCCATAAACAAGTTTTATGGCTAATTTCTATTCATTAATTAATTTTACTCTTTTTGCCATTACTATTAGAGATTTACCAACCAATGAAAAGACACTATACATTTAAAAAAAACTAGCATAACTATGCTGGTATGAATCGGCTAAACATCAGCCAAGCAGTGAGTGTCAGAATTTAGAGCTGCTTGCGTGGGTTTTCTGTTACCTATGTCCAAAATCAACAAAAATGATGTAATTTGTCCTTTTATCCTGGAAGTAATAGGAAAACATTCAGTGATGGCAACACTTCAAAGTCCCACAACATAATGGCCAATAATTTGTCTACATTTTCTGCACATCTGCTTGACCCAGAAGCCAATTTTCCAATTTGAATATAAATATCTTACCATCTTCCTTTCTATTCTGAGCCAAGAATGATCACATGACTTTTAGTAACTTAAAGTAGTCATAATCACTGAGATCAACTTCATATAACATCATATGAGGCCAGTAGAAACTTCAGATAAAACTTAACTTTTATAAATTTGATAGTTACTGAATTAATGATATTGGAGGGAAGAAGTTATACCTTAAGAGATCAAAAACTATTATCTAGTAAATTGGAAATCAACATTTTTCATTTCTACACCATTTAAGAGGAAATAAATCTGATAAATATCATCTTAGTTCTAAAAAAATAATTTAGGAAGAACTTCACTCTGAAATATGATTTGTTTTAATGAAATGACAGCTAACATAGTGACTTTATCATCAGAAGGAAAGATTTTATTATCATGAGAAAAAAAAGCTTTTAAAATGTTGCATTTAAGTAAAGCATAACACTAATTATCTTTTATCCAACTAGCAAATATTACAATAATAATAAACCTAGATGGAGAGGGTAGCAAATTGCTACCCCCAAAAGGTTTTGGAAAACAACTTATCAATATGAATTATAAGATGTAAAAATGTTCCTTTTTTTGTTCAAATAGATTGCATACATTTGATTTACTATGAAATGCCGCCTCAAAACTTAGCTATGTGAATCACCAAGCATATTATTTTTTTTTAAACTGGGTAGCTCTGGCCATGCTTGTCTCATTCGGTGCAAATGCCTCAGTTCCTTTACCACTAGCTCCAGGTGGCCAGGTTGCCATACCCTCCTCCAGGTGGTGCTAGTGGTAAAGAACACTTTGGCCAATGCAGGAGACATAAGAGATGCAGATTTGATCCCTGGGTGGAGCAGATCCTCTAGAGGAGGGTATGGCAACCCACTCCAGTATCTTGCCTAGAGAATCCCACGAACTGAGAAGCCTGGCAGGCTACAGTCCATAGGTTCACAAAGAGACAGAGATGACAGAAGCCATTTGGCATGCTTGCACACCACTCAGGGAAGCAGCTCTGCTTCTGCAATGGACTGACAATTGGCTAGAGCAACAGGGGCAAATGGGTTACATGTATCTCATGGATCAGCAACTGGTTTAATGGCAGCAAGGATTCTAAGAATCAGATAAGAAGCTGCAAGATACCTTGAGACCTCAGTTTGGAACAGGAACAATGGTTACTTAAGCTTCATTTTATTGGCCAAAGTAAAGGAGGGATAAGAAAGCCTTCTTCAGTGAATAATGCAAAGAAATAGTGGAAAACAATAGTGTGAGAAAGACTAGAGATCTCGTCAAGAAAATTAGAAATACCAAGGGAATATTTCATGCAAAGATGGGCACAATAAAGGACAGAAATGGTATGGATATAACAGAAGCAGAAGATATTAAGAAGAGGTGGCAAGAATAGACAGAAGAGCTATACAAAAAAAGGTCTTCATGACCCAGATAACTGCATTGGTGTGATCACTCACCTAGAGCCAGACATCCTGGAATGTGAAGTCAAGTAGGCCTTAGGAAGCATCACTCTCAACAAAGCTAGCGGAGGGGATGGAATTCCAGGTAAGCTATTTCAAATCCTAAAAGATGATGCTGCTATAGTGCTAGACTCCATATGCAAGCAAATTTGGAAAACACAGTAGTAGCCACAGGACTGGACAATGTCAGTTTCATTCCAATCCCAAAGAAAGACAATGCCAAAGATTGCTAAAACTTCCACAGAATTGCACTCATCTCACACACTAGTAAAGTAAGGCAGAACATTCTCCAAGCCAGGCTTCAACAGTACATGAACCAAGAAATTCCAGGTGTTCAACCTGGATTTAGAAAAGGCAGAGGGACCAGAGATTAAATTGCCAACATCTATTGGATCATCGAGAAAGCAAGAGAGTTCCAGAAAAACATCTACTTCTGCTTTATTGACTACACCAAAGCCTTTGTCTGTGTGAATCACAACAAAAATGTGGAAGATTCTTCAAGAGATGGGAATACCAGACCAACTGACCTGCCTCCTGAGAAATCTGTATGCACATCTAGAAGCAACAGTTAGAACCGGATATGGAACAGACTGGTTCCAAATCGGGAAAGGAGTACGTCAAGGCTGTATATTGTCATTGTGCTTATTTAACGTACATGCAGAGTACATCATGCGAAATGCCAGGCTGGGTGAAACACAAGCTGGAATCCAAGATTGCCGGTAGAAATATCAATAACCTTAGATATGCAGATGAGACCACCCTTTTAGCAGAAAGTGAAGAAGAACTAAAAAGCCTCTTGATGAAAGTGAAAGAGGAGAGTGAAAAAGTTGGCTTAAAGCTCAACAGAAAACTAAGATCATGGCATCCAGCCCCATCACTTCATGGCAAATAGATGGGGAAGCAATGGAAACAGTGAGAGACTTTATTTTCTTGGGCTCCAAATCACTGCAGATAGTGATTGCAGCCATGAAATTAAAAGATGCTTACTCTTTGGAAGAAAAGCTATGGCAAACTTGACAGCATATTAAAAAGCAGAGACATTATTACTTTACTGACAGAGGTCTGTCTAGTCAAGGCTATGGTTTTTCCAGTAGTCATGTACGGATGTGAGAGTTGGAGCATAAATAAAACTGAACGCTAAAGAACTGATGCTTTTGAACTGTGGTGTTGGAGAAGACTCTTGAGAGTCCTTTGGACTGCAAGGAGATCAAACGAGTCAACCCTAAAGGAAATCAGTCCTGAATATTCATTGGAAGGACTGATGCTGAAGCTGAAACTCCAATACTTTGGCCACCTAATGCAAAGAACTGACTCATCGGAAAAGACCCTGATGCTGGGAAAGATCGAAGGCAGGAGAAGAAGGAGATGACAGAGGATGAGATGGTTGGATGGCATGAACAACTTGATGGACATGATCTTGAGCTTGCTCAAGCTTGCTCACAGCTGGGAGTTGGTTGTGGACAAGGAAGCCTGGCATGCTGCTGTCCACGGGGCCATAAAGAGTCAGACATGACTGAGCAGCTGAACTGAACTGAAGTTACAAGTTCTGATTCAGGTGGTAAGGGAACAGATTTTACTTCTTAATGGAAGAAGCTGTAAAATGACCCTGCGGATTGTGTGGGTAAGGGAAGCATGGAGAATTGTTGGTCAGTTTTGCAAACTATCACATAGACTCTGACAATATCATCCAAGCAACTATCAAAAATATGGGGACTAGAGGCACCTTTTGCACAAAGATGTTTATTGAGGTAAAATTAGAGGAAACATTATTTCCAACTCTTTTGAAAAATTGTCATATGCATTATGAAAAATTTTACTTTATGGGATAATATGCTGATAGTATTAAAAATCTAAGGAATAGATACTTGTAACGTTGAAAAACAAAGTAGACCTAAATGAAAGTAATATGATTACAGTTACATTCAACACTGAAAACACATCAGACTGTGCATAGCAACATGTGTTTATGAAGTAAGACTACAGATCACTTTGTCTATATTCCTGACTTGTATTCTTCTCTATACTGAGTGTGTATAGCCTCCACGATACTGGACACAAATTGATTACAAGAAAACATCCCCTCCACTATGCTTTTAGAAGACATTTTAAAGATCGTACATGGAAAGCAACATCACATTTTCGAGTGGGGGAGGGACTTTTTTTTAAATTTCTTTCTCAAGTAAGAGGTGACCCATATGACTTGAAACACCAAATCCATTATGAAACTGAAACAACCAGAGAGAGCCCAGGTAGAGACATAGTGCATTATTGGTAGAAAGACAGAGACATTCAGTAAACAAGAACCACAACATTCACTGAACATGTGAGCAAGGCTTCATTGCTGTTAGCTGCTGCTCCAAGTTCTACTTTGAGGGAGTACATCAGTAAAGACTAAGAAATGTCTGTCATTGGTAACCTGGGACCTGAAGCCAAAGCACTCATTCTGCCTAGTTCAAATTACACAAATTAGTACCAGAGAAAGGATCAGAGGAACAGAAAAGTAAACATTTGGCTACTCCAGTTAATAACTATAAAATTACACAGCGAGAATGGTATAAAAACCTTCATATATGCTTCATAACTTGTTGGAGATATATATAGATATAGATAGATAGATAGATAGATAGATAGATATGTATATCTATATATATAGTATATGGAGACCATAATCACAATCACATTCAACAAGTTAAGGACTTTTAACAACAAAAGTCATCCCTATCCTAGTAAGGTTGAAGCTTCACTATTATATGTCCATTACAGTGCATAGTTGAACCCTGCTTGAGTATTTTTTTTCTTCCCTAATCTACATGTTCTTTAGATGTTTAGGATGACTGTCTTCCAAAATTGCCTCTGGCATAAAAATTCTATGATTTGATGATTCTGCTTTGAATTTGTTGTTGTTCAGTAAATCAGTCCTGTCCGACTCTTTGTAAATCCATGCACTGCAGTACACCAGGCCTCCTTGTCCATTACCAACTCCCAGAGTTTACTCAAACTCATGTTCATTGAGTTAGTGATGCCATCCAAACACCTCATCCTCTGTCGTCCCCTTCTCCTCCCGCCTTCAATTTTCCCCAGCATCAGGGTCTTTTCAAATGAGTCAGTTCTTCCAATCAAGTGGCCAAAGTATTGGAGTTTCAGCTTCAGCATCAGTCCTTCCAATGAATATTCAGGACTGATTTCCTTTAGGATGGACTGGTTGGATCTCCGAGCAGTCCAAGGGTCTCTCAAGAGTCTTCTCCAACACCACAGTTCAAAAGCATCAATTCTTCGGTGCTCAGTTTTCTTTATAGTCCAACTCTCACATCCATACATGACTACTGGAAATACCATAGCCTTGACTAAGATGAACCTTTGTCAGCAAAGTAATGACTCTGTTTTTTAATATGCTGTCTAGGTTGGTCTGTGGCTTCCCTGGTGGCTCAGAGGTTAAAGCGTCTGCCTGCAATGCGGGAGACCTGGGTTCAATCCCTGGGTTGGGAAGATCCCCTGGAGAAGGAAGTGGCAATCCACTCCAGTATTCTTGCCTGGAGAATCCCAATGACAGAGGAGCCTGGCGAGCTACAGTCCACGGGGTTGCAAAGAGTCAGACACGACTGAGCGACTTCACTTCACTTCTAGGTTGGTCATAACTTTCCTTTCAAGGAGCAAGCATCTTTTAATTTCATGGCTGTAGTCACTATCTGCAGTGATTTGAAGCCAAAAAAAAAAAAAAAAAAAAAAAGTCTCTCACTGTTTCCACTGCTTCCCCACCTATTTGCCATTAAGTGATGGGACCAGATGCCATGATCTTAGTTTTCTGAATGTTGAGCTTTAAGCCAACTTTTTCACTCTTCACTTTCACTTTCATCAAGAGGTTCTCTAGTTCTTCTTCACTTTCTGCCATAAGGGTGGTGCCATCTGCATATATGAGGTTACTGATATTTCTCTCGGCAATCTTGATTCCAGCTTGTGCTTCCTCCAGCCCAGTGTTTCTCATGATGTACTCTGCATATAATTTAAATAAGCAGGGTAACAGTATACAGCCTTGACATATTCCTTTCACAATTTGGAACAAGTCTGTTGTTCCATGTCTAGTTGTAACTGTTGCTACTTGACCTGCATACAGATTTCTTAAGAGGCAGGTCAGGTAGTCTGGTATTCCCATTTCTTTCAGAATTTTCCACAGTTTGTGGTGATCCACACAGTCAAAGGCTTTGGTATAGTCAATAAAGCAGAAGTAGACTTTTTCTGGAACTCTCTTGCTTTTTCGATGATCCAATGGATGTTGGCAATTTGATCTGGTTCCTCTGCCTTTTCTAAAACCAGCTTAAACATCTGGAAATTCATGTTCTGTGTACTATTGAAGCTTGACTTGGAGAATTTTGAACATTATTTTACTAGCGTGTGAGATGAATGCAATTGTGCAGTAGTTTGAGCATTCTTTGGCATTGTCTTTCTTTGGGATTGGAATGAAAACTGACCTTTTCCAGTCCTGTGGCCACTGCTGTGTTTTCCAAATTTGCTGGCATATTGAATGCAGCACTCTCACAGCATCATCTTTTAGGATTTGAAATAGCTCAACTGGAATTCCATCACCTTCACTAGCTTTGTTTGTAGTGATGCTTCCTAAGACCCACTTGACTTCACATTCCAGGATGTCTGGCTCTACGTAAGTAATCACACCATCATGATTATCTTGGTCATGAAGATCTTTTTTATATAGTTCTTTTCTGTATTCTTGCCATCTCTTAATATCTTCTGCTTCTATTAGGTTCATACAATTTCCGTTCTTTATAGTATCCATTTTGCATGAAATGTTCCCTTGGTATCTCTAATTTTCTCAAATTTGCCTGTTACTCCAGATCTTGAAAGAGCTCTAGTCTTTCCCATTCTATTGTTTTCCTCTATTTCTTTGCACTGATCACTGAGGAAAGTTTTCCTATCTCTCCTTGCTATTCTTTGGAACTCTTCATTCAAATGGGTATATCTTTTCTTTACTCCTTTGCTTTTCGCTTCTCTTCTTTTCACAGCTATTTGTAACGCCTCCTCAGACAGCCATTTTGCTTTTTTGCATTTGTTTTTCTTGAGGATGGTCTTGATCCTTGTCTCTTGTACAATGTCACGAACCTCCGTCCATAGTTCATCAGGCACTCTATCAGATCTAGTCCCTTAAATCTATTTCTTACTTCCACTATATAATCGTAAGAGATTTTATTCAGGTCATACTCAATTGGTCTAGTGGTTATCCCTACTTTTTTTCAATTTAAGTCTGAATTTGGCAATAAGGAGTTCATGATCTGAGCCATAGTCATCTCCCTGTCTTGTTTTTGCTGACTGTATAGAGCTTTCCCACCTTTGCCTGCAAAGAATAGAATCAATCTTATTTTGGTGTTGACAATCTGGGGATGTCCATGTGTAGAGTCTTTTCTTGTGTTGTTGGAAGAGGGTGTTTGCTATGACCAGTGCATTCTCTTGGCAAAACTCTATTAGCCTTTGCCCTGCTTCTTTCTGTACTCTAAGGCTTTCAGCTTTTTGTTTTGATCATACCCACTCTTATAATAATTTATTTCTATGAGACAGACCTTTATAAATAGACATTTTATCAAATAGATGAAACACCATTAGATGCTGAGCTTTTTAAAAGGTTTTTATTTAGTTAACCTGATAAATTATATTTCTAAATGAAAATTTGACCAATTCATTTTTATACCACTTGAAATAAACAAGACTGAAATACTGACTTTTTCTTATAGCAACAATTTTTGTGATTATTTTATATGTTCCAGGGAGGAATATTTTACTAGCTATGAAATGCTTAAGAAGAAAACTAACATAATCTTTTTTATTTTTTTATTATAAATTTATTTGTTTTAATTGGAGGTTAATTACTTTACAATATTGTATTGGTTTTGCCATACATCAACATGAATCCACCACAGGTATACATGTGTTCCCCATCCTGAACCCCCCTCCCTCCTCCCTTCCCATACCATCCCTCTGGGTCATCTCAGTGCACTAGCCCCAAGCATCCAGTATCATGCATCTAACCTGGACTGGCAATTCGTTTCATATATGATATTACACATGTTTCAATGCCATTCTCTCAAACCATCCCACCCCCTCTCTCTCCCCTAGAGTCCAAAAGACTGTTCTATACATCTGTGTCTCTTTTGCTGTCTCGTATACAGGGTTATCATTACCATCTTTCTAAAGTCCATATATATGCATTAGTATACTGTATTGGTGTTTTTCTTTCTGGCTTACTTCACTCTGTATAAGGATCAATATAGTGAAAATGAGTATACTACCCAAAGCAATCTATAGATTCAATGCAATCCCTATCAAGCTACCAACGGTATTTTTCACAGAGCTAGAACATAATCTTTTTTTAAAAAAATTGTTTAGAAGAACACCAAATCTAAAGTTTATCAATCAGGTAAAGAACAAAATATGAGTAGGAAAAAAATCTTGAAATTTATTTGGTAAATTTTAGTCATCACTCTATCCTACTAGTTATATAGGATTTAAAGAAGAGTAAAACTACACTTTGATAATACAATAGAAATAGAACAAAGGCATTTGTAAACGTTTAAGTTCAGTTTCTAACCTCCACCACAAAATATCTAATTCAAAACCCTGCATATTTAAGAACATAATTATTTTTCTCACCAAACCCTTTTTTTATTATTATTTTACAGATTTTTCTTGCAGCCTATGAGTCAGTATATTAGGTTCCCAAATAGCTGCTAAAATCAGAAGCAGTGCTAAAATTTTCAATTCCATTTAGTCTTTAAAATATATTGTACTTCTTACTTTTAATAGCAACCTACAAAATTTTCAATTCTTAGTTAATATGATTACATGTAAATTAAGCTGTGATCATACAGTTCATGTTAACAGTTTACACCTCTTATGTATTTCATACATCACAGCACAAATATGTTTACATTGTCATTTAATCAATTCAAAACTAAAAACATATGTTGCCCTGTTGATAAGTCAGATATGACTAGTAAAAACATTCTTAAGTGTTTTATCATAAGCCAAAAATTCAACTTGGCCTAAAATGGAAATTTTAATCTGCAATCTTCCTTGGAATATTGAAACATTATATTCTATTTATAGGATTGGTCAAAAATTTCATCTGGATTTTTCTGTAAGATTTTATGGAAAAATTGAAACAAACATTTTGGCTAACCCAGTTTTTTCCATACAAATTGGTCTTCTTACTTTATGTATGCTTACATCAAGCCTAGGTGAAGGAAAGAATATGTGAAAGAGAAGGATAATAAAGGTGAGACGGGGGTCTGACCACTGAAAATCTTTGACATCATCTGCAATATGTGCATGTTTGTTCCTGCAGGCATTAGGAAGCCATTGAAAGGTTTTATGTAGGGGAATAGCATGACATATTTGTTTCATTTACAAGTAAGAAAGTATTAGAGAATCATACTCATTGAAAAATAGGATTTCCCTAGTGATTCAATGGTAAAGAATCCACCTGCCAAATCAGGAGACTCAGGTTTCATCCATCTGTTGGGAAGAGCCCCTGGAGAAGGAAATGACAACCCACTCCAGTATTCTTGCCTGGGAAATTAAATGGACAGAGGAGTCTGGTGGACCAAGAAGTCCATGGGGTTGCAAAGAGTCAGACATGACTTAGCAACTAAACAACAGCATAGCATAATATATTTAAAATCTAGTAAACTCACTCTGGAAGCAATAAGGGTAGTAGAATAATGAAGAAAAGAAGAATGATCTTCATATCAGGAAAAAGGTTATGTGAGGTATGAGGAAATTTTAAACTATGACAGCAGTAAGTAATCTTAAAAGGATTACAGATTCATGCTTGGAGTTATGAGAGAAATGGACAATTCACTCTTTCTGACTTAATGGCTAGTTGGAAATGCTCACTGACATAAAAAGTACAAAAGTCAGAAGTAATGTCAGGGTGATGGGTGGAGACAAAGAGTTCAGGTTGGCAAAACAATTGTCTATGCCTGTAAGTAGTCAACTAGAAGTGTCCTGTAAGCCGAAACTTAGTAGTATTGAAGCTGAAGATAGAAACATAGATTTTGTGATTACAGATGATCAATCATCCCATTAGAAAGAAGGATGATGGTTAGGATGGTTGTATAATTGAGAACATGTCAAAAACAATAGCCTGAACGACAGAAATTTTTGTAGAGTGGGAGAAAAGACTCCAACAGAAGAGTCTCAGAAGGAATAGTTAGAAAGGTCAAAAGAGAGATGGGACAGAGTAACATTTTATAATCCAAGGAAGAAGGAAGTGTCCAGAGGAGAAGAGTGGTTAGTAATACCAAATACAGAGATGTCAGTATGATGAGGATTTCATGGAATTCACTGAATCGATTCTCCTTATTTTAATAACATAAAGGCTTCTGCTATTTTAAGTCTCTTGCCAGTTATTCAAGCAGAAATAATTTTATTTCTGTTTCAAAGAATAGTCGCATTTTGGCCCCATTGTGAAGATCATTTTGACTAATCATTATGTTCTTTCTTCAGCTTTTTGACAATTTTTAGCAGAAACAGAGATCCTGGGCAGTTTTTTTAGTGTATATACACAAAATAAAAGTAAACAAATGTATTTGTATATATACAAACAATATATTTACCTTCCACATATTAGGCATTCATAGAATATCCAAATGTGCTTTATGACCTTGCTTCTCTTACAGTTTTTTTTTTCTCTAGTTAGAGATACTTATATGACCATCTTACCCATCTCCTGAGAAACCTGTATGTGAGTCAAGAAGCAACAGTTAGAACCCTGTATGGAACAGCTGATTGGTTCTAAACTGAAAAAAAGAATACAATAGGGCTATCTGCTGTCACCCTGTTTGTTTAATCTATATGCTGAGCACATCATGAGAAATGTCATGCTGGATGAATTACAAGCTGGAAGTAGGGCAGACGGGAGAAACTTCAACAACCTCAGATATGTGGATGATACCACTCTAATGGCAGAAAGCAAAGAGGAACTAAACAGCCTCTTGATGAGGGTGAAGGAGGAGAGTGAAAGAGCTGGCTTAAACTAAATATTAAAAGAAACTAAAATCATGGCATCTGGCCCCATTACTTTAATGGCAAATGGAAGGGGAAAAGGTGGAAGCCTTGACAGATTTCCTCTTCTTGGGCTCTAAAATCCCTGTGGATGATGACTGCAACCGTGAAATCAGAAGACCTTTTCTTCTTGGCAGGAAAGCAATGACAAACCTAGACAGTGTGTTGAAAAGAAGAGACATTATTCTGCCAACAAAGGCCAATATAGTCAAGGCTGTGGTCTTCCCAATGGTCACATACAGTTGTAAGAGCTGGACTGTAAAGGAGGCAGAGCACCAAAGGGTTGATGCCTTCAAACTGTGGTGCTGGAGAAGACTCCTGAGAACACCTTGGACAGCAAGGAGGTCAAACCAGTCAATCTTAAGAGAAATCAACCCTGAACATTAGTTGGAAGGACTGATGCTGAAGCTGAAACTCTAGTATTTTGGTCGAGTCTCAGATGCTGGGAAAGATTGAGGGCAGAAGGAGAAGAGGGTGTCAGAGGATTAGATGGCTGGATGACATTACCAATACAATGGACATTAACTTGGGCAGACTTTGGCAGATAGTGAAGGACAGGGAGGCCTAGCGTGCTGCAGTCCATATGGTCCCAAAGAGTCAGATATGACTGACTGAACAGCCACCACCTAAGCATCAGCAATAAGGGAAAGGTACAGAGCAACTGTGGTGAAGCCTTCCACAGGCTCTCTGAGACTCCTCCAGGTGAACTGACATGGAAAGCAAAGTGACCAGTCTTTATACTGAGAATTAAAGACAGAAGCCCAACAGTAAAGGCAGGAGCAGAAAGAGATGATACAAAGAAGATGGGAAACAGGTCACTAAGTTCATGCTAGTCAGAAACAGAAATGCCAGGTGGAGAAAACACTAAGGCTCAGGGCAAGTTGGAGAAGGAGTCAGAATGCCTAATATATTTCTGAGAAGATGTCATTTCTAGGTAAAAATTCTTATAAGCATCTCATTTCTACTTTTAGGTAACTTGATGAATCTGTTCTTCTTAACCAAACCTTAAAGATAAAAGCTTAAAAAGAATTTTAAGCTCAGGAAGGAGAAAGCAAACAAGTGAACAAACAAAGTAATAGAGGAAAACTTTCTGGAGAATGTAATATCTGAACTAAGCTGGTCCATCAGACAAGTGGGTTGTGCCAATACGTCTGTCTTTCAGTTCAGAGAATGACAGTCTTGAAATCAGGCCTGAGGTCTCCAATGAACAGTATTTTGCATTTATGACCTTGAGAAATATTTCTACATTGAATAAAGAATATGGAAGCATGAGAAACTGCAACCAAAAGTCCACTCCACTCCAGAACAGCTCAATATAAAAATGTGCGATTTGATTACAAAGACAACTTAAGAAACCTCTAACAAACGTATCTCCCTATATTTCTTCAGTTCTGGAGTTAATCAACCATTTTTATATAAGCCCTAACATCTATCTGAATTTTATTGTAAGAAACATTTTATTCCCCTGAATACCAAAGAATAATTACAATGGCCTCCAAATATTTTAAAACGTGTATTTTACTAATATATTCTTGTATCCCAGATTTTAAGACCAACCAAATAAAAGTGAAACCTTCGTCTTACTATGTTAACTTAATTTCTTGAATTCCATGCTTCTTGTTCATATGCAACTATTGAAAAGATGTCAAAAGTTAAGCAAATGAACTTCATATATGGGAATATTTATAGTGATACTATTTCAAGTTCTTGATTGGTGATGGTGTTACTGTTGGGAGCAATGAAAATATCTCACAATATACAAAAGTGTCCTACTCTTCCTCGTGATTCCTTGGCCAACAGTCTCATCCCCAGATATCATGGCATAGGGGAGAAGTGGTGTTGGCTTCATTTAGATTTGATTTATGTACTACATCATCAGGGACAGACAAACCTGCATGATAAATAGCATATGTTGGCCTCAACCAAGCATGTGGATTCTGTTATATTAAAAGCAAATGTTCAAGTAACAAAATTAATATTAATGTGTTTTGCAAAATCAAAGTCAGGAGCTACTTTTGGAGGAGCTGAATAATTGCAGACCCTGCTGTAGGCCAAATCTCACTTATTGCACATAATAAAAGAGACCGGGTGGTCTCCAGTATTGAATCCCACAGGTCTAACACTCAAAACTAAGTTTCTTTTATTCCTCATATAGAAAGTCTCTGTGAGAAAAAATGCTGTATAAAAATGGTAATTATAGTTTTTGACAAGAAAAATGGAATTATTCTAGAAGATAACCACCACCATTGCAAAATTCTCCCAAGTCATATTCACAGTTATTCTGTGTTCTAGTTGCTCCACTTCATTTTGGAATCCTCAACTGCAAAGATCATAATAAGCAATAAAGGGAAGAAATTCCTTTAAGGATAAGGGGAAGGGCAATTGATTTCCATCTTGCTCTAAACTTTGCTATTGGGGATATATCTATAATCACTTAAAACATAAAATTAAACAGTGAATGTTTAAAAATTATTCTATAAGAATCCCAGGAGGCCAGTTTTCCTGAAATCCCATATTCAGATCTCACTTTTGATTTCTGGAGTCACATTTACCCATACATTCTTATACCATATGCATACTTTTACATATTTACTGCCCCTCTTCTTGGGTCTTTCTGTTTCTCATTGTGTCCGCTATGACAAATGATAGTTGTCAAGGCTCCACTCTCCTCACAGATGGAACATGGAAGTGTTTTTACTTTGAATTACACAACTCCTCTCTACACAGGCTTGCAGCCAACCTGCTTAGAACCAAGTGTTCCACTGTCGATATTTCTTTGAAACAGTCAGAAATAAATCTGTCCATTTCATATTAATGTGTACTCATATCTTTAAAATTCAGAATGAATTGCCTTGGGGTTCTGTTGTTTTATCTGAGAATTTTTCAAACATGTATTGCAGCTTTCCCTGTCATTAAACTTCAAATCTCAGTGAGTCAAATCTCATCTTAGTGAGTCCAAGTTCTATATATCTGACCTCGTCATGTAAGCATGAAGGGTAGAAAAGAAGCAAACTGAGAAAGTACTGAAAGCCTTCTCTGTTCAGTTGTTTATAAAAAAATGAAAAAGAGGTCACTAGCCTAAAAGGCATTGTTATTTTTAATCATCCATAATAGTGAACAAGTTTTTTTCAAATGTGATTTTCTCAAGATTCTAAAAATCTGAAGCATGTCTGCTGCCTGAGGTTCAGTGTCAAAAGTCACTATTGAAAATGATGCCACACATTTTTTAAAATAACATATTTTCTAAAATATTAATAAAGTGCTTTCTTTAAAATAATTCCTAAGAATAAAGAAAAACATGGAGAAATAAAAATAGACTATGATCTTTTACCCAGACATACCTATTCTCAATTTCTCCTATACTTTTACAATATGTATATGTGCATGCACATATATTGTCAAAAGATAGATTGAGGGCATATTAAAATTTTATTTGAGGGAAAATTGATTGGAATTGAGCAGCATCCAATCTAGCAGCTAAGGAAGGAATTCTGAAGTGCTGTACAAAATGAAAGACAAAAAGACAAGGGAACGAGGAAGTTATATCAGGCAAAAGAGCAAGTTGTTTATTGTAAAGTTACTTTCCTTTGCAGGATGGCAGGAGTCTATCAGCCAAAGCAAAGTACTGATTAAGCAATCCTTGATCCACTGGTTTAAGATTCCATTTCTAGGAAAGCAAACCTGTAATTAGTTTGGGGGTGGAAGGTTTAGCAAACACAACTGTTGTATGTCTGTTACAGAAAAAAGATCATATAGTTGCATAACCAACTTTTCACACCTGCCAGCAAACATATCATGAGACTTTCTCACCACTAAGTGCATCTTTACACCACTTCTAATGGCTACACACTATTCCATTGTATGCCTGTTGCACAACTTTTAAATCAGCAATTAGGATGTTTCTAACTTGTCCCTATTGAAGACAATGTCTTAATGATTATAACTGAAAATATATCTTGGTAAAAAATCTCAATGTCTCCTTAAGATATATTTTTAGAAATTAAGTTGCTGAGTCAAACAGCAAGCATATTTTAAAATCTGAACCATGGTGTCCAGGTGCCTTCCAAACTGCAGTAGATGGATGTGGTACCTTGCCTTACCTTTCATTAGTTTTTCAGAGGCAACACACGTACTTTCTAAGTCCTAGGACATGTGCTAGTATAAGACAAGGAGCTATGGAAGGAATAAAACATGGTTCCAGCCAAGTTCTCCCAGAGCTTATAGCTTTAGTAATGGGATATAAACATAATTTAAATGCAATATTATATTTGACAGAGTTTGAGCAGTAACATTTAATCCTCCTTAATCAGAGGATAAATAACATACATTAAACATGAGCTGGGTACTTTTGCCTATTACCTCATCTTCTACTACAAACATTATGAGATGGGTCTTCTTATCTTCATTTTATTAATACACAGGAAAATCTAAGACCTAGAGAATGTAAGTAATTTTTAATGGCTTGGCTGCTCTAGTCTCAGCTCCATAATCCACTAGGTTTGTGATTCTGGATGTGTGAACTTTAAGATTTGCTTTTCTTTTCTGCAACATGAGAATAAAATGAAGGTCAGGACTGTAAAGGACTGAATTAAATGTGAATTAGTGGAATGTTTAGCACGGTGCTTCCTTGGTGGCTCAGACGGTAAAGAATCTGCCTGCAATGCAGGAGACCCAGGTTCGATCTCTGGGTTGGGAAGATCCCCTAAAGAAGGAAATGGCAACTCACTCCAATATTCTTCCCTAGAGGATCCCATGGACAGAGGAGCCTGGCAGGCTACAGTCCATGTGGTCACAAAGAATCAGACACGACTGAGTGACTAAAACACACACTTTAGCACATGGCAATCATTGGATCAGTTCAGTTCAGTTCAGTTCAGTCGCTCAGTCATGTCCAGCTCTTTGCAACCCCATGAATCGCAGCACACCAGGCCTCCCTGTCCATCACCAACTCCCAGAGTTCACTCAGAGTCGCGTCCATTGAGTCAGTGATGCCATCCAGCCATCTCATTCTCGGTCGTCCCCTTCTCTTCCTGCCCCCAATCCCTCCCAGCATCAAAGTCTTCTCCAATGAGTCAACTCTTTGCATGAGGTGGCCAAAGTACTGGAGTTTCAGCTTTAGCATCATTCCTTCCAAAGAAATCCCAGGGTTGATTTCCTTTAGAATGGACTGGTTGGATCTCCTTGCAGTCCAAGGGACTCTCAAGAGTCTTCTCCAACACCACAGTTCAAAAACATCAATTCTTTGGTGCTCAGCCTTCTTCACAGTCCAACTCTCACATCCATACATGACTACTGGAAAAACCATAGGCTTGACTAGACAGACCTTAGTCGGCAAAGTAATGTCTCTGCTTTTGAATATGCTATCTAGGTTGGTCATAACTTTTCTTCCAAGGAGTAAGTGTCTTTTAATTTCATGGCTGCAGGCACCATTTGCAGTGATTTTGGAGACCCAAAAAATAAAGTCTGACACTGTTTCCACTGTTTCCCCATCTATTTCCCATGGAGTGATGGGACCGGATGCAATGATCTTCGTTTTCTGAATGTTGAGCTTTAAGCCTACTTTTTCACTCTCCTCTTTCACTTTCATCAAGAGGCTTTTTAGTTCCTGTTCACTTTCTGCCATAAGGGTGGTGTCATCTGCATATCTGAGGTTATTGATATTTCTCCAGGATAGACATCATTAATATCACCACTGCCTCTACTAATATCTGCATCACAGAAAAGTGAGAATGGCCACTCTGCTTCTAATCTTTTTCTTAATCAGAAAGGTTTCTTTAGTGTTCAACCTAAATCTCCTCAGCACCCTTCAGTGACACCTGGCAACATAAAAAATAAATAAATATAATAATATTAAGTAATTGAAATATGTCTAATCTAAGATATTCTTCCCACTTATTTGCTGGTTCTTTAGTTATTTTTATGAAAACTCTGCTGTCTCTTAAGGATATATCACAGTCCTGCACTTGGTTTTGAACATGTGAAGATGTTATTATAAATTCAGTTTCTAAAACAATTTAAAATACATTTTTAAAAAATATTCTAGCAGTAGGAGCTACCTCATGGCATTATCTAAAAGCAGGAAGAACAGACTGCAGGTAATTCAAATAAGTTACAGGTGTAGAATTCCAAGGTAAGAAAACATCTTTGAACTACTTCGATTTTAGCATTTCTCATTTATGTAAGATACATAAAAATTCATAAGTGATATACTCTGAGCTTCTCAAGTAATCTATTAAACCAGATCATCTTTTCCATTAATTGTTCCAGAAACTGCTCACAGTCAAAGGCATAACTGGCATTTTATTCTCTTATTTGAATTTCTATAGTGTTTCTAAATAGAAGTCAGCAACTTACTTTTGCTTATTTCTGTTAAACAGAAAGATTTCATTCAGAGAGACACAGAGAGAAAAGTTTTTATCTGTCTTTATGCTTCTAATATTTATTTTAATCAGTTAACAGGCTCTATTTGGGTTTTGGAGCATGAATAAAATAGCCCTCAAAGTGAAACTATCTCAAGCATTTCACCAAAAACACAGAGATGTTCTTCATTAAACATGTAAAGATGCAGATGAATTATCTGCTTAAAAATGCTCAGGTAAGCAGTAATGATGAATATAAAAAGGGTTAATATCAGTATCTTGAAAATTTACTATACTAGGCATCTGCCTGCTTTGCTGTTTATCATTTACCTAAAATTAGCTCCATAGGGTGCTTCTTTAGTAGATTCACTAATTACTGATATCAGTTGCTTTAATTTCAAGTTTTAGGGTAACCAGTACTGGCGGGATATTTGTCCCAAATTCCAATATAATCTTTCTTTTGCTCTCAATGACTTAAAAACTGTGGATCACTAAGCCTTAATTATTGCTATAGCAAAGAAATTCATTTAAATCATCTCAACAAAGGATTACTCTTAATGCAATATTATTACACTGAGAATTTGTGGGAGATCATGAAAAGGAAAAAAGCATTCCAGTATACTAGGAAATACATACACAGGACTTACAATTAATGTAATTCATGTAATAAAAAATATTGCTTTCATCTGTTACAAAAATTTTTATTAGCATGGATATTGGATTTATAAAGCCATTAATAAATTCAAATAGTTAAACAGCAATACAAACACCACCCTTATGGCAGAAAGTGAAGAGGAACTAAAAAGCCTCTTGATGAAAGTGAAAGAGGAGAGTGAAAAAGGTGGATTAAAGCTCAACATTCAGAAAATGAACATCATGGCATCCAGTCCCATCACTTCATGGGAAATAGATGGGGAAACAGTGGAAACAGTGTCAGACTTTATTTTTGGGGGCTCCAAAATCACTGCAGATGGTGCCTGCAGCCATGAAATTAAAAGACGTTTACTCCTTGGAAGAAAAGTTATGACCAACCTAGATAGCATATTCAAAAGCAGATATTACTCTGCCGACTAAGGTTCATCTAGTCAAACTGTGGTGTTGGAGAAGACTCTTGAGAGTCCCTTGGACTGCAAGGACATCCAACCAGTCCATTCTGAAGGAGATCAGCCCTGGGATTTCTTTGGAAAGAATGATGCTAAAGCTGAAACTCCAGTACTCCGGCCACCTCAAAGAGTTGACTCATTGGAAAAGACTCTGATGCTGGGAGGGATTGGGGGCAGGAGGAGAAGGGGACGACAGAGGATGATATGGCTGGATGGCATCACTGACTCGATGGACATGACTGAGTGAACTCTGGGAGTTGGTGATGGACAGGGAGGCCTGGCATGCTGCGATTCATGGGGTTGCAAAGAGTCGGACACGACTGAGCTACTGAAATGAACTGAACTGAATACAAACCCACTCCTAAAAACGAATGATACTCACTTTTCTTTTTCCTACTTGAAGTATACTTTAGAAAGTCTCTCTGGCCAGAAGAGAACCATATTATCCATTTGTAGTGAACATTTTTTTTCTTATAAATGGGACATCAACCTTGCATATACAGAGTCAAAGAATTTACTAGTGCATGCATTTGAAGGCCAGAGAGCTTCAAGTCAATAAAAAAAAAAAAGAAAGATTTGTTTTCTCTAAGTGTCATATAGCCCTTCAATGACTTCAAAGTCAGACCCATTTCCAGTCCTCTAAGCCATAAAATACAGTACTCATGTCAAGTGAATTTTCTAGTGGGTTATTTATTTTCATCTGTCTTATATTTATGGGTGGGTCAAGCACAAGATCTGAGCCTGCTTGAGAGGGAGATGAAAGACAGACTACTCTAAAGAAAGCGTCAACATTAAACAAGAAAATAAGAGTCAACATAAGCAAATTAAACTAAAAAGTTGGGGGGATGTCTACCTTTTAGGCAATTTCATGTGCAAATCTTAATTTGCAAGTATGGAAATTTAGCCATCTCCACTATATACAATATAGTTAGAAAGAATCATTTATGTAAACAAAACTGATGGATGTGTATTTCCTAAGCAGCTTGATGCAGTTTTATCTGTTGAAATCTTCTTAGTTCTTATAACACTGTTTCAGGTTCTCAAGTTCTCTTTAAATGAATACTATCCATTTTTAGCACTCTTATTTACCTTTCCTATGAAATTTCATTTTTCATTAAGGTTTATGAACCTTATTTTCTGCCAATAATTAAGCAAAAATAAATATTCTGGTGCTGTGTTGGACAGAGGTTCTTGACTCATCGCACATTAAAACTGTGCCTAATTTAAGCTAGTGTTTAATGCAGATTTATGGTCTTTGAACTTTTTAAATAAGTGAATGCTTTATTTCTCTAATGTAAACACTGTTGTTTGTTCAGATTTCTATAAAATATTTAACAAGTTACTCTGATGTCCTCAGGTAAAAGTAACTTAAAAGTGAGACCAGACTAATTGAATCAGTTGCTATGTAGCTTTCTGTGCTAAGTGCCTTGTGTTAGGTCGATTTAGTTGTTTCTGACTCTTTGCGACCCCATGGACTATAGCCCTCCAGGCCCTCTGTCCATGGGATTTTCCAGGCAAGAATGCTGGAGTGGGTTGCCATTCCCTTTTCCAGGGGATGTGCCCAACCCAAGACTGAACTGACATCTCTTTATGTCTCCTGCATTGGCAGGTGGGTTCTTTACCAAGAGCGCCACCTGGGAATTTTTAGCAGTTTTCTTCCTGTCCATAATTATAGATAAAAACCAATGTTATTTACCAGAAAGAAAATACATACAACTTTAATCAGTCTTTTGAGATGGTCAAAATGTTAATAATGTGATGTGATTAGAATCAGATAATCTTATTTAAGTTGTTCACTCCAATGTTTACTCAAAAATAATAATAACCCACTTGAGCTTTTCTAATTGGTAAACCTTTTATAGATTTAATCTTAAAAAATCATTAACTCCAAATCTCAAAGGCTTAGCACAACAATATATGTCACTTCTTGCCCATATGCATGAACAAAATTTTCTCCTCTGCAAAGGTTGTTAGGACCTGGACTAACAGGAGACTTTACTGTCTCGTAATGCCGCGCCTTGTGATGCTTCGGCATTGGCCACAGCAAAGGAAGACAGAGCGTAGAAACCCACAGCTGCTCTTAAGAGAAGTGCTTCATCTCTGTTTTCAGTTCATTGGCAGGTTATGTCCCCAACATAAACTTCAAGAGATATTAGGAAATTTTCAAGCAAAGGGGAAAGAGTCAACTACAGTGAAGTCTAGTAAACTCTATCACCTTCTGTTCACTAATTATTCAGTTTCTTCTTGCCACATATAACACATATCCAGTAACTCGTACGGAGACAGCCTGAATCTCAATAAGTCAACGCCAGAATCTCAAAGTCCAGTATGTCCAGGGAAAGTTCAATAGTCCTTACCAAGCCCAGATGTGGCTTCTCTTGGTCTGGAGACTTATGAATTTAGAAGACAAATTTCCTGTCCCTATACACACACACTCACTGTCTCTCTCTCTCTCAATTTCTTTCCCTCCTTCTCTCTCAATAAACAAAGGCATGACAGGACCAGAATAATTACAATAATATACTCAATTTTAGAAAAAAGACAATTACTGCTGGCTCAGATGGTAAAGAATCTGCCTGCAATGCGGGAGACCTGGGTTCGATCCCTGGGTCGGGAAGATCCCCTGGAGAAAGAAATGGCAACCCACTCCTGTATTCTTGCCTGGAGAATCCCATGGACAGAAGAGCCTGGAGGGCTAGAGTTCATGGGGTCACAAAGAGTCAGACACGGCTGAGTGATTCACACACACACACACACACAAATCAGGCATAATCAGCAGCTCATATGAACCCCAAAGTCCTGCCGAGCACACTCAGAGAAGATTCCCTACCTGTGTGTGCCTTCAATATCCACCCTATGGCAGCTCTTTTTCTCCCCATTGCCTTCTGTGATTGTATCTGGAAATAAGTCTCGGGGCTGCATAGCAGCCTCCTCAGGCTCCTTATTCACTTAAGCTTCTGAGCACAAAGGCCATGTTCAGCTTCTACAGTCAAAGGCCCCTTCAGTCCAGGTTTGCGGTTTCTTTGGCAGTACTCCTCTCAAATACTTAAGAGGCTTCTTCTCTATTTGTTTCATCAGCTCCACATGCCAGTAGCCACACCCATGCTTTTAAATACCTAGTTCTCAAATCTCCAGTGGCCCTTTGTTTTCTTCTCTGCCTGTCTTTTTCTCTCAATTTGATGGTGGCTCTCTGAAGTTTATCTGTAATAATGGGTGGGAAGACCTCATTTAACACTTTTAACACTTTCTCTGCCCTTGTGCATGTGTGCTCATTCATGTCTGACTGTGACCCCGTGCACTGCAGACCACCAGACTCTTCTGTCCTGGAATTTCCCAGGAAAGGATACTGGAGTGAGTTGCCATTTTCTCCTCCGGGGCATCTTCCTGACCCAGGGATCAAACCTGACTCTCCTGTGTCTCCTGCATTGGCAGGCAGATCATTTACCACTGCACCACCTGGGAGGCATAAGTCCTGTAATCAAATGAAAGTTTTTGTCGAGTATTTTTTACTTGAAGCCTCTGTAAAATGTCTTTGAGTATAGTTTGGGTCTAGAAGCAGTTGACTTTTCCGATACTATGGGGATCCCCATTTCTAGACCCTCTCTGTATCTTCATTTCTGCTTTTGAACCAGTCAGTTCTTTCCTGGGTTCATCTTTATTTTTGAAGTAGCTTGCCAAGCACAGCAAATGGCAGTTAGCATACACTGCTGTGGTTCTGTTTTCTGCCTCTTACCTAGGAACAGTTATATAGGTATATGATCTGCCTTTCAAGCTGTGACATGCCAGAGCTTCACCAAATGTTTTACTGCCACATAACATTCATTTTCTTCTCTGTCCCCTAGAGCCTCATTTTTCTCACTGCCTTTCCTGTACATATCAATTTTTTCTTATAGTACAGTCTTCATTTCTAAAGCTAATTTCTGAGTTAGTGAGAACAGCTGAGGTTAAACTGTAGTAGCACAATAACTGCAGAATCTAATCTGTCATAACACAGGTTAATTTCTTGTTCACAGGAAGTATATATATGTTATAAGAAAACTCTTCTCCATCAAGTCACTCGAGGAACCAGGCTATCTGTGGTCCATCTGTCTTTCCCCTGGCCATCTCAATCTGAAGCTCTCAAGGCTGCCAAGTTAAGAGGAACTTACAACCACACTTAAATGCCTCAGACTTGAAGTGACACATGACAGTGCTCTCCTGGCAAGAGGGGCTAGGAAACCTTTGAATGCATTTAGGGAGAAGAGTCAGACTGAGTATTGTGGGGACTAGTCACTTCTAGCTTCTGGTACTTTTAATGTTCAGATAAACATGGAAACATAGATAAGTCATAGTAATGTTATTTGATCACTTTGATGGAGAAATATTTGTCAAATAAAATAATTGGATCATATAATAAATGTAAATTGAAAGTAGGAATTTTATCCATTTCTTCACTTTTGAAAACACCTATTGACTAATATGGTTTTCCTTGGTGGTTCAGTGGTAAAAAATCTGCCTGCCAATGCTGGTGACACGGATTTGATCCCTGGGTTCGGAAGATCCCCTGGAAAAGGAAATGGCAACCCACTCCAGTATTCTTTCCTGAGAAATCCCATGGACAGAGTAGCCTGATGGGCTACAGTCCACAGGGTTACAAGACTTGGACATGACTTAGTGAGTAAGCAACAGCAACAGATGGACTAAAATGCTATACAACAAACATGTGTGTGTGGGTGCTAAGTCGCTTCAGTCATGTCTGACTCTTTGCAGCTCTATGGACTGTTGCCCACCAGGCTCCTCTGTCCATAGGATTCTCCAGGCAAGAATACTGAAGTGGGTTGCCAGGCCCTCCTCCAGAGAATCTTTGTAACCCAGGGATTGAACCAGCATCTATGCTGTCTCCTGCATCAACAGGCAGATTCTTTACCATTGGCACCACCTAAGAAGCCATACAAGAAAGATAGATGACAATACAATTAGCTCTTTATTAAAAAAAAAAAAAAAGTCCCTCAAAACTAGTGATACCACATGGAAAACAAATGTTTGAAGAAAGCTAAAACACTAGCAGGAAACTAAGAAGTGGGGCATGAAATACAAAGCAAAAGAGATGAGCAGATAGGAGAAAAGTGAGAGTAAAGCCACATAAAAACATCCAGTAAAGATTTAAAATGATCTAGAACATAAGGTGTTATTTTTTAAGAAGATAAGTAAGGAGTCCACATAAGGCATTTCCTTACAACTTCAAAGCTTTATCATAGTTAGGCCATCAAGGTTGAACACAAATAGAAATATTCTAAGTGATTCTCAGAAAATAGATATTCCTTAACATCTAGGTCAAGAATGAGAGCTCTATGCATTTTGATGAGAAAAATGATGACCCAGATAATAAATTATTCCATCCACCATTCATAATAAACAGGATAGTCTTAGCCCTTCTAAGTCAAAGGACACTATATTCATCATTCCAGCACCCCATGCACAAGGGGTCTGAGAGAAAGAGGGAATAGAGATAGAAACCATCAGGGCTTGATCAAGCCAGAAAAAGACATGGAATAAACTATTTGCAAGAAATATTTCAAACAAGAATAAACACTCTTACTCCATAAATAGTTCATTCAAGTTAATTTTTAAAAAATTAGCCCTCTAAAATATGACTAAGGAATCATAAACTCTTTCTATAAATACTAGAAATTAAACATTGTAGCCTCTGATGGTCATACAGTCCTATCAAAACTACTTGTCCCTGCTGTTGTAGCAAGAAAAAAAAAAAACATATTATAAGGAAATTAAGGAAATGAATGGGCCTGTTGTGTCTCAATGAAACTTTATTAACAAAAATAAGTAGAGGTTGAATTGGCCTGTAGCCCACAGCTTGCCAACCTGTGCTCTAATAAGGAAAAAAGGCAAAGAATAGTAACAAAAATATTTAATAAACTGGTCCCCAAAATAGTAAACCATATTCAACCATACTAGTCATCAAAGAAATGTAAAGGAAAACAATGAAATCCTATTTTTCCTTACAACATTATGGATTAAATACCATGATACATGGCTAGAAGGTGGAAGTGCATATCGACACAAATTTCACAAACTTTCTGAAGGTCAAATGCATATGCAAATATAGATAGAGAGACACATACATTATACACACACACACACACACACACATACATATATATATATAGACAGAGAGAGATGGGAGGATGGGGGAACCATAGAATTAGAATTAGCACTTTTTACTAAGGATGTGTGGTGATTGGTTTGAATTTTAAAACTCCAGTACAAAAGCTATCTATAGATGAATCCAGAATGAAACTACTTCCGAATAGCCATAATGATTTACTTATGTACTTATATCCACTTTCCTAGCCCCATTATTTACCTGGATGATAAAAAATGGTAAGAAGTGGGAAAAGTCATATAACCTCTCTGTTGGTTACAGTATTTCTTAATGGCAACCTGAGGTCTCCTACTCAGTCTCCCTGTATCACATTCTTTCATCTCATGGATTGAACAACTTTCTAGAGAAACAATATTAAGAAATAGCCAGACACGTACTTCTAACCGTAAGACGTCTACCCTCTATGAGGGATCCTAATATCCCTCTCTGTCTACGGGTCCAACAATCCCTGCCTGAAAATATTTCCCTAGTATGTTTGGTGGAGAAGGCAGTGGCACCCCACTCCAGTACTCTTGCCTGGCAAATCCCATGGACGGAGGAGCCTGGTGGGCTGCAGTCCATGGGGTCGCTAAGAGTCAGACACGACTGAGCGACTTCACTTTCACTTTTCACTTTCATGCATTGGAGAAGAAAATGGCAACCCACTCCAGTGTTCTTGACTAGAGAATCCCAGGGACGGGGGAGCCTGGTGGTCTGCCGTCTCTGGGGTTGCACAGAGTTGGACACGATTGAAGTGACTTAGCAGCAGCAGCAGCAGCAGCAGCATGTTTGAACTGTAAACATAATAGTTACAAAGATCTTTGGGTGTTATATAAATGAAAACTTCACTAAAAGGAAAGTAAATAATCCTCACTGTCAAATGTCACAAACAAAAATTTGAAGTGAAACAGTCACCCATGATGCCAGAAATTAGAGATAACTACAGTAGGTATTATGAGGTATATTATCCCCATTATATACATATATATGGATGTGTTTACTAAACCAGGATCTGCCAAACTATTTCACTTAAAACAATATAAATAATTTTAATGTACAAGAGCTCATTCACTTTTAACCACATTGCATTTTACTGGGATATATGCACAACAATTATTTATGCAGCCTTGTGACAGACATTTAGATTGCAAAATTATTTTCATTGTCATACACTCTAACGTGAACATTTTAGTCCACATATTTGATTGAGCTTGCCCAGTCAGTCCCCTTAGGGAAAATTCCAAGAAATGCAATTTTTCATGTTGAAGAGTATTTAAATTTAACATTTTATATTATATTAATAAATTACCCTCTAGAAAAGTTGTAACAATTTACTCTCTCTCCCAGTGTCCAATATGAGCTTGTTTAAATAAATTATGGTATTTCCACAGACTACAATCCTGTGTTGAAAAAATTAATGACGTGGCAAACTACGCATAGGACTATATCAAGTAAAACAAGGCACAGGATCAAGCAGATCACTGATATTTTACTACAAACATTCTATATGTGGAGGAATAGATACAAACATATATATGGTAGAAATTGTCACAATTGAGGGAGAGAACTAGAGTAAATCTCTAAAATTTCTTTAAAACTCTCTTATATTTATTTGTTCAGTTTCCTAGAATTTCTGCATATTTCATTTGCAATCTGAAAAGCAATATGCTAAGAAAATATTGTAAATCTCAAAGCTGAAAAAACAAGTCTTCACATATCCTGCAGGTCATCTAATGTTAGACATACACTTGCATAACAGCAAACTCCTAGTGAGTGCTCGGATCTGGAATGTTTAAACATACGGCACTGAAATGCTTTTGCCCCACAAAGAACTTGTTTTAACTCATGAAAATCTTCATGCCTCATAGCAAGAAGGATAAAACCTTTCTCTTCTCCACTGAGAAAACAAATAGAATGAACTGTGAGATCCCTGAAAACAGAAAACTATCTCTTCGAACGAGCTGTAAGTCCCTGGCTGCAGGCATTTTGGAAAGCATTTTGGAGCGGAACAAACCATTAATAAAGACTCAGTACTTACACTGACCTTTGAGCAATTCCAGATGTAGACATGGAGAATTTTCCACAAATAATAAAGAAGGGTCGGCTACAAGAAGTGACAGTCCCGAGCAGGCTCGCAGGAGGTTAGAATTACATGGGACACTGAAAACAGACTCAGCAGAAATGAAACAACGCACAAAGAATGCACATCCTTGACCAAACATAACCAGAGATTTATTCTCTCATAAGAATTTTCACCAGCTCCTTAGTGCAGAGGAAATATAGACTATATTATATTTTCTGGATATGATTAGTTTCATCAGTCTTTATAATACACTTATTCTCCATGCTATGACTATGCTAACTTTTTATACAGAGTAACTCATTTAGTCCTCACTAAACCCAACCTGGTAGACTGTTATTCACATTTTACAATTAGAAAAACGAGGCCCAGAAATTTAGGGAACTCGGCTGAAATCATGCTTCTCGAACAGAGGTCAGCCAGCTTTTCCTTAAAGGACCAGAGAGTAAATACTGCGCTTGCCAGTCACAAGGTGTCGGTCACAGATACTCAACTCTGTTGCATACAACAAAAACACACAGAGACAACATTTCAAGGAGTGAATGTGGCTCTGTTATAGAAATGGGTGGTGGGTCCACTGGCTGTGGTTTACCTAGAATGTGGGAAAACAAGATTCAAACTCAAGTCTATGTATTTAATAACCAAACTGCTATACAAAAATATAGCAATAATGGATCTACTCCCATAGTATGGGTTCACTCATTTTCCAATATTCATTTGCCTCTCTGTACAGTGCTGCTCTCAAAAATCTGACCGGTTAATAGGAATTGTCACTTACTGTGACTTTGTGAGTAGAAAGATTTGGATGCCCTGAGAGCATAAATAAGACACGTAGCACCTACTTTGTAGTTAAACATGGATTTAACAACATTATATTAGGAGAGATGTACAGATCTGAAATATGGGCAGTACTCACCTTCTAAAATGGAAAAATAGGAGATGACTCTGGGTCCTTTATAAAATATGGCAATATTTAGTTTAACAAATCTCTGTATTTTTTAATTTCAAACTTATTAGTGAATTTGTCTCATAAGTATAATGATATTGGGCAATATAGCTACATCCATTATAAGTGGTTCAAAATCCAAAATTGTGAAGAAAGGTATTTCAATCACATTTAGTTTTTCTTATGTTTATAATGTAGCAATGAAAATTAATCAACAGATTGAGTCAGTTGTTTGATTTTTCAGTAGTAGATCTTCATCAGAATTTGAGAGCCACATCCATGAATACAGAATGAGTAAAGATGATATAATATTCCTAAAATAATTGAGAAGTTACAAACTCTGGGAAAGAGAATGAAAAGTCAGAAAATTTATGCTTCAGTCTTAACATTACTATGGGCCAGTCATTTGACCTTCAACCAACTCTTTCTAAATCTGAATCTTCTTTGGAAAAATAGTAGTCATATCATCTGTTATCATTTGAGGGTCATTGTGAAATTTATATGAAACAAAATCCATAAAGTTATCTTATAAAACACTGTATTCACTAAGGCAGTCTTCTAAGACTTGCAAACTGTTTTTACAAAGAAAAAGATATTTATTTATTTTTTCTTTCTTTTACAGACCTGTCAATATCAATAACCTCAGATATGCAGAGGACACCACCCTTATGGCAGAAAGCAAAGAATTAAAGAGACTCTTGATGAAAGTGAAAGAGAAGAGTGAATAACTAGGCTTCAGATTCAACATTCAGAAAACTAAGATCATGTCATCTGGTCCCATCACTTCATGGCAACTAGATGAGGAAACAATGGAAACAGTAACAGACTTTATTTTCTTGAGCTCCAAAATCACTGCAGATGGTGACTGCAGCTGTGAAATTAAAACATGCTTGCTCATTGGAAGAAAAACAATGACCAACTTAGACAGCATATTAAAAAGCAGAGACATTACTTTGCCAGCAAAGGTCTATCTAGTCAAAGGTATGGTTTTTCTAGTGGTCATGTATGGATGTGAGAGTTGAACCATAAATAAAACTGAGCACTGAAGAATTGATGCTTTTGAACTCTGGTGTTGGAGAAGGCTCTTGACAGTCCTTTGGACTGCAAGGAGATCAAGCTAGTCCATCCTAAAGGAAATCAGTTGGAATATTCATTGGAAGGACTGATGCTGAAGCTGAAACTCCAATACTTTGACCACCAGATGCAAAGAACTGACTCATTTGAAAAGACCCTGAGGCCGGTAAAGAAGAGACGGGGATGGCAGAGGATGAGATGGTTGGATGGCATCACCAACTCAATGGACATGAGTCTGAGTAAGCTCCGGGAGTTGGTGATGGACAAGGAAGCCTGCAGGGCTGCAGTTCATGGGGTCACAAAGAATCAGACAGGACTCAGCATCTGAACTGAACTGAATCCCTTTCACCAGAAACAGAAAGTAGAGACCCAGAGTTCACAAATTTTGCCAGTCCATCATTGTGAGAAAGTAGAGTAAACCCATAATCCTATTACCATTTTATTTTTTAGGATCTTTAAAAATTTTTCCTTACCATTAGTAATCACTAACATTTCTAAGTATTCAGTTCAGTTCAGTCACTCAGGTGAGTCTGACTCTTTGCGACCCCATGAATCACAGCACACCAGGCCTCCCTGTCCATCACCAACTCCCAGAGTTCACTCAAACTCATGTCCATCGAGTTGGTGATGCCATCCAGCCATCTCATCCTCTGTCGTCCCCTTCTCCTGCCCCCAATCCCTCCCAGCCTCAGGGTATTTTCCAATGAGTCAACTCTTCGCATGAGGTGGCCAAAATATCGGAGTTTCAGCTTCAGCATCAGTCCTTCCAATGAACACTCAGGACTGATCTCCTTTAGGATGGACTGGTTGGATCTCCTTGCAGTCCAAGGGACTCTCAAGAGTCTTCTCCAATACCACAGTTCAAAAGCATCAATTCTTCAGCGCTCAGCTTTCTTCACAGTCCAACTCTCACATCCATACATGACCAGTGAAAAAACCATAGCCTTGACTAGAAGGACCTTTCTTGGCAAAGTAATATCTCTGCTTTTCAATATGCTGTCTAGGGTGGTCATAACTTTTCTTCCAAGGAGTAAGTGTCTTTTAATTTCATGGCTGCAGTCACCATTTGCAGTGATTTTGGAGCCCAAAATAATAAAGTCTGACACTGTTTCCACTGTTTCCCCGTCTATCTGCCATGAAGTGATTGGACCAGATACCATGATCTTCGTTTTCTGAATGTTGAGATTTAAGCCAACTTTTTCACTCTCCTCTTTCACTTTCATCAAGAGGCTTTTTCGTTCCTGTTCACTTTCTGCCATAAGGGTGGTGTCATCTGCATATCTGAGTCTATTGATATTTCTCCAGGTAATCTTGATTCCAGCTTGTGCTTCTTCCAACCCAGCATTTCTCAGGATGTACTCTGCGTATAAGTTAAGTAAGCAGGGTGACAATATACAGCCTTGACGTACTCCTTTTCCTATTTAGAACCAGTCTGTTGTTCCATGTCCAGTTCTAACTGTTGCTTCCTGACCTGCATATAGGTTTCTCAAGAGGTTTAAATATATTCCTAAAGATCTCCTTTAGAATTCTCAGTGACTAAAAAAACTAAACAATGATATTTATAGAACACAAGTTAGTTTAATAGGCAGTTTATACAAACCAGATGACTAAAATTTTGACTAAATTTCTAAGAAATAGCATAAGAATACTGTAATATTGCATTATTTTTCACAATAGATTGTGTTATTTTTCACAAATATTTGTAGTCCATCACTTGGGAAGAATTATACTCTCTTACTCCACTGGTATTAGCCTTGGTCATATGAATTTTGTAAAGTGAAATTTACAAGTTGATATTTAATGGCCTTATATAGTTTACCAGTTTCCTGAAAATTGGAAATGTAAAACCCACCAAAACTTTACCAGTTTCTTTTTTCTATTGTGCTATAAGACCAGAATATTCGACATATTAGGCTGCTCCATCAGCCTGGGGTCCAGATGAAGACAACGTAAAACACCACTGAAACCAACCCACAAGACCACACAGAATGAGTGAGAAGTATTATTTTGTTCCTGTTAGTCACTGATATTTTAAGTCACTTGCTACCACAGGATTACCTAGGCTATCATAAATGACTAATTACAAGAATGCACAAGCCCAGTTATTCTACATATGTTGACAATTAGAATAATTAACATAAAGGTGGAGGCGGCATAAAATCTAATCTATTCAGAAAGACACAAGCATTCCAGTGCTTCCTCTCGTGAACAGAGCTACAACTGGATATAAAAACCAAGCTTTGCACTAAATCACAAAGATGTTGTGCAGGATCCAGAATCCAAAAGGATTTTTTAAAGTTACTTTTAGGATAGGAAAACATAAAACCAGAGGATCACACTCGGAAACAACGTTGGCCATCATTTAGGGATTATCTATAACCCTAGGAAGTAAAGCTCTCATCATCTTTTTCTATAATCACTTTTCTCTGCTTCTATTTTTAACCAAGAAACTTCAAAATTATTTTCAAAGAGAAAAGAAATGATCTTCAAAATGCAATAGAAAAATTCAATAGAGTTTCTAAATCCAAAGATTGGCAGTAAATATAACATTTTCATATCTAGAAGCTATCCTAATATTACATAGGTCATATCAGGATTTCTGTTTTTAATTAACAGATAAATTGTGTCATTAGTGTTTTTAAGCATAAAGTCTCTAATATGTGGCTTAACACATAAAACATATGATTTCAGGGATAACATCTAGGCCTTGCAATTTCAGGAAATTATCGACACAGTATCAGGGATACCCTGCCCTCTACTGTCAGTATTATGTATAATTTTGTATGTTAAACTAAATTAGTTAAACCATTTCATTTAAAATCCTAGTTTTTTCCCCTTTACATATTGGTGTTTAAATAGTGGGTTTCTATTCCATTAGCTGCTTTCTTAGAAAATTTAACAAGTTTCACTTAAAAAAATAATGTTCATCAGTCTTCTTATGCTGCTCCTGAATAAAGGAACTCAGAATGCCTTAATGCTAGTTATCTCCCAACTTAAATTTTCTTATTTTTCTGTACAAATTTCTCATAGTTTTTATCTTATAAATTATAAAATGATGTGATTATTTAAATTTGCTTAGAGTTATGCAGATATTTTCTATTTTATTTGCTCACCATTCCTTCGTACGTCTAAGACCTTTCTTTGAAATCAGTTTATCTGTAGAGCAGGTCTGCTGGTATGAAAATCTCTCCATCCGTGTCTATAAAAATCATCAGTTTGTCCTTCTTTAAAGTTTCAGTGGTATACAATTCTAGATTCACAATTATCTTCATCACTATTTGAAGACAAGATTCTCCTGTCTTCTACCATTGTTGTTAATGGATGTCATTAATGCCATCCAGCTCTGTACTTCACCGGGCTCTGGTTCTCTCTAGTCCCACTTAGTTTTCCAACGCGTGCTTAGTCACTCCAGTCATGTCCGATAAATGGTCCCAAAAGCAAATTCACAGTCTAGTCAAGCTCTTGTCAATGCCATTTGTGGAATTTTCCAGAGTTTGTTGAGAAATCTCACATTGTTGTTGGCTTCTTACTCTATCTATACCATAGGTTCCTCAATTTCATTTGGTTTCCCTGTGTATCTGTCATTTTTATGGTTTTCAGAATTTTCTTACCATGTGACCTCTAAAAGTTAGCTTAAAATATATATAGATGTAGTATATATGATTTACTCATCCTCATTTATGTTAATGAGGAGAAAACGTAGTAACGCATCACCATGTAGTTTTTCACGTTATCCTGGTATTCTGGATATGTACTGATGGTGTTCTTTATAGTAATATTCAAATTATTTGAATTACATACTTTGATTTGTCAAAACAAATGGAGTGCTCTACAATATATTATGTTTAGTAGCAAATCACATGCATATTCTCCTATCAATCCTAACATTAAACAGTATGTGAAAGTCACTTAGTTGTGTCTGACTGTTGGCAACCCCATGGACTATAGCCTGCCAGGCTTCTCTGTCCATGGAATGCTTCAGGCCAGAATACCGGAGTGAGTAGCTGTTCCCTTCTCCAGGAGGTCTTTCCAACCCAGGGATCAAACTCAGGTCTCCTGCATTGTAGGCAGATTCTTTACCATCTGAGCCACCAGGAAAGTATGGTTTTAATATAAAAACATCAAATAGTAGTGAAATATATTTTTATTTTTAGACAAATAAATTAAAACAAAGCATATTGGAAAGATCTTACATGTATTTTGGAATGTATATCCCACCTGATATTATAAAGGGTCTTAGAAGCTTTAAAATTGGCAGGTTTGCAGTCGGAGAGCTAGCCCTGTTCTTTGAACACAATAGATATTTTCAGAGTCTTTTAGATAATTCAAGAAATAAGTCTTAGAAAATACAAAAAAATGTCATTTTTTAAATTACTAAATATGGTACTACTTAAATAACATTATGCCGCAAAGAATATACAAATAAAATGGGTGCAATTTTACCACTACTCAGAGTACCCCCCATTAATTCAACAAAATTTGTTTTCTAATTGTAAAGTACTTGGTGCTACTGCTGCTGCTAAGTCGCTTCAGTTGTGTCCAGCTCTGTACGATTCCATAGACGGCAGCCCACCAGGCTCCGCCGTCCCTGGGATTCTCCAGGCAAGAACACTGGAGTGGGTTGCCATTTCCTTCTCCAACGCATGAAAGTGAAAAGTGAAAGTGAAGTCGCTCAGTCGTGTCTGACTCTTAGTGACTCTATATTAGGTGCAAATGATAGAGCAGTGAAAAGATAGACCTGGTCTGAGATCATAGACTAAAAACCTCTTGTGTGTTCATCTATGCTGTCGCTTCAGTCATGTCTGACTCTTTGTTACCCCATGGACTATAAACCACCAGGTTCCTCAGTCTATGGGATTTTCCAGGCAAGAATATTGTGGTGGGTTGCCATGCCCTCCTCCAAGGGATCTTCCCAACCCAAGGATCGAACCTGCATCTCTTATGCATTGGCAAGCAGGTTCTTTACCACTAGCACCATGTGGGAAGCCCAAAAAGCCTCTTACCAGAAACTAATAATGAAAAAAACCAACACAGTGAAGTAGGATGAATGCCAAACTAGGAAGAAAAATAGAGCACACTAATTGAGAACATAACTTCATAAACATTTTGAAAAGATTCATGTTCTTATGATTTGGCTTGAGATTATATATCGAAAAACCTTGATAAACACCTTTGCTACTTTTTTTGCCCTGACAGTTGCACCATAACTCTTTTATTCTCCCTGCATTATTTGAAATCCGAGATGGCCACTAAAAACAGTTCATAAAAAATTAAAACTTGTTAAAAACATTAGTGATGATTTACAAACAAAGCTTGGTAAAGATAGTTGCAAGTCAATGCAATTTTGAAAGGGCACCTCCTGTGATGGATGAGTTTACTCAAAGTGCAGATTATTGGAGATTTGGTGAATCATACAAATATATCTGGGTTCTCTGAAATCAAAATAGAGTAAGAGGAAAACAACAAAAAATAGAGAGGAGATGATATATGAATCAAATATATTTTTAAAGGTATACTGTACCAGTTTAAAATTAGATTTGGTATAACATGATCCTGCACAAATTTAAGGAGCATCACATGATAGAAGGTTATAATGACTGAAGACTCATTAAAATAGAGGTTCTATTTTAAGTACAACTACACAATAAGCATCATCTTAAAATGAAGTAAAATGACACATTTTCTTCTTCTTTGTAGGCTCTTAACACAAGGAGGTTACGATAACAAGGGGTTGTACATATAAATACTCTAAGAGGTATATAGTTGGAGTGCTGTGTCTAGGAGTTCAGCAAGTCAGGGTAAAAACACAGCTCCCCTTCCTGGCATGTAAGATTTACTTAATTGTATATAATTGAAACATTTAGATGAATTATATAGAAAAACATGTTTGTATAAAAGTGTGTGACTGGTTATATGATTACATGATTCACTTGTGTTTGTGGTTGCTCATATTTGATTGTAGCCTAATGTTGGAGTTACTAGATCACAGCCTATTTGGGTATATTTCAAGACATCTGAAACAATTGTTACTAGAAGGAACCCTCAATCAGATACAGAAGGCCTGGCTTTGATGATACCTGAGTCCGTGCCTATGGGCGAGGCTTTGACTTTCTGAGTTTTTAATAAGTGTCCAAATTCCTAAAATGGGATGTCTGAGGCTCTTCATAGACTCACATTCTGTATTTCTGTGTGGTTCCTGTTGATGTTTATTGAGTCTCGGGGCCCCAGGAAGGGACTTCCCTGGTGGTGGGGTGGATAGGAACAGGCCTGACAATGCAGGGGGAAAGTGAAAGTGAAAGTCATTCAGTTGCGTCCAACTCTTTGTGACTGTATAATCCATGGAATTCTCCAGGCCAGAATACTGGAATGGGTAGCCTTTCCCTTCTCCAAGGGATCTTCCCAACCCAGGAATCGAACCCAGGTCTCCCGCATTACAGATGGATACTTTACCAGCTGAGCCACAAGGGAAGCCCGCAGTGCAGGGGATGTGGGTTCAATCCCTGTCCGGGAAGATTCCACATGCCACGGATCAACTCAGTTCATGTGCCACAACTGAGCCCACACTCTAGAGCCCGTGAACCAAAGTCTGAGTGCTGCAATTGCTGAAGCCCGTGTGCCTAGAGTCTGTGCACCACAGTAAGAAAAGCCGCAACGATGAGAAGTCCTCACACTGCAACGAAGAGTGGCCCCCACTTGTCACAACTAGAGAAAGACCAGACAGCAATAAACACCCAGTGCAACCAAATAAATCAAAAAATTTTCAAAGAACACATTAAGTCCACCTTTCCAAGAAAAAAATTTTGAGTACCCTGTGTAATAATGGGTCATGTTTATTCATTGCCAGCACATATTCAAGGAATGTATAAGGTTGGTTGGTAGCAGTTGGGAAGGGTGGACTGGGGCCAATGAAGAATGCACATATATAAATATCTACCCTCAAATTGTCTTGTGTTATTTAGTTCTCTAATGTTAAGTAATGGAGAAGGCAATGGCAACCCACTCCAGTACTCTTGCCTGGAAAATCCCATGGACAGAGGAGCCTGGTAGGCTGCAGTCCATGGGGTTGCTGGGAGTTGGACAGGACTGAGCGACTTCACTTTCACTTTTCACTTTCATGCATTGGAGAAAGAAATGGCAACCCACTCCAGTGTTCTTGCCTGGAGAATCCCAGGGACAAGGGAGCCTGGTGGGCTGCCATCTATGGGGTCGCACAGAGTCGGACACAACTGAAGCGACTTAGCAGCAGCAGCAGCAATGTTAAATAAAATGAACATTATTTCATCACAGACTGTAAATTTTATATTGTAGGAATTATATCATACACTTAATTCTGCTACTCAAACAGCTATTTCTCAGTAACATCTTGATTAATATCTAAGTCAACTTTTAAAACAATCAAGTCATTGTTTGGGACATAGGGTTTTTACTTGCTTTATGTCAGATTGCTGCTGCTGCTAAGTCGCTTCAGTCGTGTCCGACTCTGTACGACCCCATAGACGGCAGCCCACCAGGCTCCGCTGTCCCTGAGATTCTCCAGGCAAGAACAGTGGAGTGGGTTGCCATTTCCTTCTCCAATGCATAAAAGTGAAAAGTGAAAGTGAAGTCACTCAGTCGTGTCCAACTCTCAGCGACCCCATGGACAAAACTCTGAAATAAATTTCTTAAATATAAAAAAGGAGTTAAATAACAGTTCTTACTTTTATTCCCATAGCAATTACTGGAAAAGAAAGGTAAAGAGAAAGAAAGAGTGAAACATTTATTTCAAAACAAAAGTGAGCACAGTCTTGTTTTATTAATATGAAACCTCACTCATCATTTTCATGTTAAACATTTATTTTTAGCAAGTTGGTACATGAATTATTGGTTAGGAAATTTTTCATAAGGAAAAATGGCTTTTAAAATAAACTTTGTCTGTAACAATATATGAATAAGGACTTGGAAGGCACCTCCCACAGGAGAAAGCTGCCTAGGCTTTTAGGTATGAATATTAAAAAAAAAAAATTCTCTCCTCATTTCACCTCTTCTCTGAGGGCCAGATTGTTCTGTGAACTGAACCTATTCCAACCTGAATATACTTAATATGAATGAACATTATAGCAAAAGCTAACAAGGCCAAATTCTGCTACCACAAAAATTTTAAAACAAATAATCACCATAAGGAAAATAGTCATAAACCCTGGCTTATAGCCCATGCATGGTTGAGTTTTTTAAATATGTTATTCAAAATTATTCCACACAATTTTATCAAGTCCTTAACACCCATTACTCAGTGCCTTTTAACTTTTTACTGTGACTTCCAGTACAAAATATATTTTATGTCATGGACAAGTATATGTATGTATCTTTCTTTTTATATCTTAATATATATGTGCCTGCATGAGTGCTCAATTGTGTCCGACTCTTTGTGACCTCGTGGACTGTAGCCCATAAGATTCCTCTCTGCACAGTAGTTTCCAAAGATACTGGAGTGAGTTGCCATTTCTTTCTCCAGGGGATCTTCCCAACCCAGGGATCGAACTTACATCTTTCATGACTCCTGCATTGACAGGCAGATGCAAGACTGAGCCACCTAGGAAGCCCAGTATATATATATACATACATACATATGTATGCATACACACATACATATATACATATATATATATATATATATATATACACACACACACACACATATGTTAAACTGTTTGAATCACAAAAACAACTGGAAAATTCCTACAGAGATGGGAATACCAGACCACCTTACCTGCCTTCTGAGAAACCTGTATGTAGGTCAAGAAGCAACAGTTAGAACCGGGCATGGAATAATGGACTGGTTCAAAATTAGGAAAGGAGTATATCAAGGCTATATATTGTCACCCTGCTTAAACATCGGGCTGGATAAATCACAAGCTGGAATTAAAATTGCAGGGAGAAATACCAACAACCTCAGAAATGCAGATAATACTGTTCTAATGGCAGAAAGTGAAAAGGAACTAAAGAACCTCTTGATAAGGGTGAAAAAGGAGAGTGAAATGTCTGCGTTAAAATTTGCCATTGAAACAACTAAGATTATGGCCTCCAGTCCCATCAGTTCATGGCAAATAGATGGAGGAAAAAGTGGAAACAGTGACAGATTTTATTTTCCTGGGCTCCCAAGTCACTATGCACGGTAACTGTAGTCACAAAATTAAAAGACACTTGCTCCTTGGGAGAAAAGTTATGACAAACCCAGGCAGCATATTAAAAAGCAAAGACATCATTTGCTGACAAAGGGCCATATAGTCAAAGCTATGGTTTTTCCAGTAGTCACGTATGGATGTGAGAGCTGCACCATAAAGAAGGGGGAGTGCCAAAGAATTCATACTTCCGAATTGCGGTGCTAAAGAAGACTCTTGAGAGTCTCTTGGACAGAAAGGAGATCAAACTAGTCAATTCTAAAGGAAGTCAACCCTAAATATTCTTTAGAAGGACTGATACTGAAGCTAAAGCTCTAATATGTTGGCCACCTGATGCTACTCATTGAGAAAGACCCTGATTCTGGGAAAGCTTGAAGGCAGGAAGAGAAAGGGGCAACAGAGGATGAGATGGTTGGATGGCATCACTAACTCAGCTGACATGAGTTTATGCAGGCTCCAAGAGATAGTGAAGAATGAGGAAGTCTGGCATGCTGCAGTACATAGGTTTGCAGGGTCAGCACAATTTAGTGACTGAACAACATGTTATACATAGCTTTAATTATATATATATATATATATAAACTTTATATTTTTATATATTTATATGAAATTATAAAATGGAAAAAAGTTTTATAAGATAGTGCCTAACGTTCTATATGCTATACAGTCTGATATTTTATATTTTCCTCTATTTCCTTTTTTTTTTAATTTTTATTTTTACTTTATTTTGCTTTACAATACTGTATTGTTTTTGCCATACATTGACATGAATCAGCCACGGGTGTATATGAGTTTCCAATCCTGAACCCCGCCTCCCACCTTCCACCCCATATCATCTCTCTGGATCATCCCCGTGCACCAGCCCCAAGCATCCTCTATCCTGTATCGAACATAGACTGGCAATTCGTTTCTTACCTGATAGTATACATGTTTCAATGCCATTCTCCCAAATCATTCCTTTTTTAAAAAGGTGTTTGAGTCCCAGCTAACTGATTATACAACTCGGTACTCTATCATGAACCAATGCACAATAGGAAAAAATAGGGACAAAATATTCTTTTCAATAAAATGGAGAAAGAGCAAAAGAAAGACAAAAAGTAAATGAGGGTAGAGACAAGAAAAAGAAAAGGATGAATGAACATAATAGAGAAAAGGAGTCACAGCTCTTTGGAAATCATATAACCATTATTTTATCAACTAGAAAAAAATGAAAAATTACAGAAAGTTGTTAGGTTTGAAAACTTCAAATAATCATAAATATTTTCCTCTCAGACATATGAAAACTAACAACTTCAAAAATTAACTGTGATGTTCATTAAATACATGAACTATGTCCAAACTACAAACTAGATAAAAACTAAGGTGTGTGTTGCGTGTTAAGTCACTTCATTGGTGTCTAATTCTTAGTGACCTCATGGACTGTACCCCGACAGGCTCCTCTGTCCATGCGATTCTCCAGGAAAGAATACTGGCGTGGGTCTCCACACCCTTCTCCGGGGGATCTTTCCCACGCAGGGACTGAACCCATGTCTCTTACGTCTCCCGCATTGGCAGGCAGGTTCTTTACCATTAATGCTACCTGGGAAGCCCAAAGCCCAAGGTACCCTTGCAACTTTTTAAGTTGTGGCATATTAATTTTTGTGTAACATATTTATGATTCACAAATCTTGAAATAAAAATAACTATTCATTTCAAATAATATCCATTTCATTCAATAACATTTCATTCAAAGCCTTTGATAGCAAAGGCTTTCTTAACAAATTTCTACATCCTCAGCTTATGCCTAACTCATAAGAATAGCCAACAACTGTGCAAACAGCACAGACTTTAGAGAGTTCGAAGAGCAAGTTTTATGTTTGAGTCTCGGTTTCATGATTCTATATAAAAGGGTAAATGACAAAACATGGTAGAACCACTTTGCATACCAGATCGCCAATCCAATGTATGTAATTCTCATCCAATTATAGTATCATTACATTGTCAGAGTTGTTTAGAATTAGGAGAAATTTTTTCATGGGAGAGCCATTTATAATATGAATGTTTCTCCTTTTTTTTCCCAACCATTCTGAGCTTTCCATTTAATTTTCCTGTTGCAAAATAGTCTGTCCAGAAGATTCAGAAATTATGTCTTTTTATCTGTAAGAATTCAGAAAATATCATCTTAAAATCTATCATAATAAAAACAAGTGCTTATTATTAGATTGTCTTTGAAATTAAATCAGAAAATGCTGTTGCAGATATTTCAGAGAAGTGATTTTGTCTTTCTTCTATCAAGCTGAGGTTTAGTTTAAAAATTCCATGCCGTAGTGAATTTTATTACCTTCATTAGTAATTATTTCTAGTTGCTTTACTTCTGTAGTTCTCGAGACTAGTTTCAGATCTGAATTCCCCAGGGAACTTTTGAAACTATGGGATAGATTAGAAAACCCCATTTCTCTGCCTTGGGTGGGGGCTTGGGCATTGATTGTTTTCATGTCCCCAAGTGATTCTATAGGGCAGAAAAGATTGAGAACCACTCCTTTAGTTTGTCCCACTAATCAAAAAGCAGCTAAGAGACTCAGAATTCAGTCAAGAGATTCTAAATTGATTCAGTCAAGTGACATAAAAATTACATCCTTACATTCCAGTGGGGAAAAAAAGTTATGACTGTATCAAAGATATTCTAAGAGTAATTATCCCAATTTCTGCATCAGTAATTTTTCCTTCTGCGTATTCAGAGCATATAAACCATTATTTATACCATCTTAAAACATTTAAAAATAAAACCTGCTCCTAATTGCACAACCCTTCCTCACCACCACTTCATTTTTCTGATTTTCTTGACAGCAGAACTCCTCAAGAAAGGATTTATACTGGCTATTTCCAAGTTCTCTTCTCATTCTCTGTGGAACTTACTCCATTTGGCCTCTCCCCACTACTAACACTTCATTTAAACTGTTTGTTGCAAAGGCACTGATAATTTGTATAATCCAAAACCAAATGGTCATTCCAGAGGCTTCATTTTATTGGATCCTTCAGCAGGCTTTGGCTGCAGTTGGCAGTAGTTTGATGACTTCTCCCTTCATGGCACACAAATTCACTCACTTCTAGGAATTGGCTTTCCCAGTGGCTATACCTTCTCAGTCTCTTTAGCTGGCTTTTCTGTTCCAACCACACTCCAGCTGCTGTTCTGCTCAGTGCTCAGCCAGAAAACCTCTTCTCTTTTCTCTGCTCATTCCCTTTCTGGTACTCAGTCAGTCTTGGAGCTTTAAATATCATCTAGATTTTGAGAACCAGCAACTTAAAATCTCCAACACGTCTCTCCATCTCAGTGTCCTTATACTCAATTCTGCCTACACGACATCTCAATTAAGTTTCTATTAGTCATTTCAAACCTGATGTGTTTGAAAGCAAACTCATATTATTATCCCAGACTTTCTTTGTATAGTCTTCCCCATCTCATCTCCACCACCTTTCTAGCTTTCAGGCCCCAAACTTGGGAATTATCTAGCACTACTCATACTATTATATCCTATGGTCACTCTTTCAGCAAGCCCCATCGATGCTACTTTTACAAATAAACCCAGAACTCAACCACATCACACCACCTCTTCTACTTCCCCTCTCGTCTTAATTACATCATTTTCACCTGAGTCAGGACAGCAGCTTATAAATGAATCTCTCTTCTTCTTTCACTCTTCATGTCCACACAGAAGCCAGAGGAAGGATTTTAAAAATCCACATCATATTATGTGTTTCCATCACTCGAAACCATTTCATTTTATTCAAAGTAGAATGGAAAGGGTTTACCATTTTTTACAAGATGCTATGTGATTTAACTTTCTATTTTCTGTCTAAACACATTTCCTAAGCTTTCCCATTACATGTACTGCTCCAGCCACACTGACTTCTGTGCTGTTCTTAGAAGCTACAGATAAGCTGTCACATCACGGCCTGTATACTGTGTTCTCCCATTTCTAGGAATGGTTTTGCACCTCTCCCTCTAATACACCAGGGTGTTTTCTCTCTCAGTTCCTTTAGGTCTTTCTTGCTCAGTGGTCTTAACCTGGCTGGGTTATTTAAAATTAGAATACCTCTCATAGTCTCTATAACTCTTTCTTGTGCAGCTGACCCATAACAGTTATCTGCTTATCACCATCTGATATGTGTGTGTGTGTGCTCAGTCGTGTCTGACTCTTGGTGATCCCATGGACTATAGCACACCAGGTTTCTCTGTCCGTAGGATTTCCCATGCAAGAATACTAAAGCGGGTTGCCATTTCCTTCTCCAGGGGATCTTGCTGCAGAGATTAAACCCACATGTCCTGGATTGGCAGACAGATTCCTTACTGCTGAGCCACTTGGGAAGCCCACCATTTGTTACACTGTAGGTTTAATTGTGACTCTTACTCCCATTAGAACGAAAACACTATGAAGGAAGACATTTTTGGTTTTATTTCATTTTTTTTGGTTTTTCTTGAGGTTTTCATGATTATTTTCAACTTCAGTATAATTGACAAATTGTAAGATATTTAAAATGTGCACTTGATGATTATATATATGAATATATTTTGAAAGGATTCCCTCCGTCAAGTTAATTCATACATTCTTTACCTCACTATTTAGCTTTTCAGTTGTTGTTGATAAGAACATTTAATTTCTATGTCTTAGCAAATTTCAGTTATACAATACCATGTTATCAGCTTGCCAACTACAAACTAGCCCTTGCCATCTAGGTCTATAAGGATCAAATCACATGCTGCTGCAGCTGCTAACTTTCAATACCCCTTGAAAGGAGTTCAGAGCAGAAAGCAGAAATGAGGTACTCTGTTCCCTGGGAAAAACTGGCAAGACATGTCTTCAGATAGTTCGATATTTTCAGGAGAAGATTTCATGAGCCCCATTCTTGCATCTCTGTATATCTAAAAAAGCACTAAAATCCTGCATGGTGAAGTCCACTCCTTGTGATTAGTGGAAAGCTTCTGCAAAAAAATATGTGCTTGATTGCATATATTCCCCCTTCATCAAACTCACATATATACTGAACTTCCTCCTGTCTCTTTGGAGCAGTTTCTCAAAGCTGGGAGGTTGCCTCTTGGTCTATGGTTCTCATTTTGCCCCAAATAACACTTAACTTGTAACTCACGCTGTGCATTTTCTTTTAGTTGACAAACTATAGTCACCATATTATACATTAGAACCTCAGAACTTATTCATCTCATAACTGGAACTTTGTACCCTTTTACCCACTTTATCCTATTTCTCTCACCCACAGCCCCTGGCAACCACCTTTCTACTCTTTGTCTATGAGTTTAACTTATTTTTTTTAAGAATCCACGTATAAAATTTGTCTATCTTTTCAAAAATCCGTCTCATAGTTTCATTGATCTTTATGTTATCTTCTTCATCTCTATTATTTCCACTTTGATCTTTGTATTGCCTTCTATTACTAAGTTTAGGTTTTTTCCAGTTCCTTGAAGTGTAAAGTTAAGCCGTTTGTTTAAGACCTTTCTTTTCCCTTTATGAAGGCATTTATCATTATAAATTGCCCTCTTAAAACTGCTTTTGCTGCATCCCATAAGTTTTGGTGTGTTCGGTGTGTTTCCATTTCATTTGTCTTAAAACATGTTTTGACTTCTCTTCTTAGTTGTTCAGGAGCATGTTGTTTAGCCTCCATATATTTGTGAATTTTCCAGCTTTCTTCCTGTATTGATTTATAGTTTCATACCATTGTGGTCAAAAAAGATACTTGATGTGATTTCAACCTTCATAAATTTATTTAGACTTATTTTGTGCCTAACAATATGATCTTTCTGGAAGGATATTCCATGTGCTGTTGAGAAAAACATATATTCTGCTGCTATTGGACTGAATGTTCTATAAATGGCTGTTAAGTCTATGTGGTCTAACATGTAGTTTAAGTCTAATGTTTCTTTATTGATTTTCTGTCTGGATGATCTATCCATTGTTAAAAGTGTGATTTTTGAAATCCCCTATCGTTGTACTGCTATCTATTTCTCCCTTCAAGTTTGTTAATATTTGCTTTATATATTCAGGTGCTCCTCAGTTGGGTACATAAATATTTACTGTTATATCCTCTTATGAACTGACCACTTTATCATTATACAATAACCTTATTTGTCTCTTGTTACAGTCTTTGTCTTAAAGCCTGTTTTGTCTGACACAATTATAGCTACTCCTGCTTTCTTTTGGTTACTATTTTCATGGAATATCTTTTTTCAAATCTTCACATTCAGTCTATGAGTGTTCTTAAAGCTGAAGTGAGTCTCTCATGGGACCTTGCCAGGGGCAAGTTTATGGAGAAAATGTGCCTTGGCCTCTCCTACTCATTCTGATATAGGCGTATTCTCATTTACTTGATATGCAGAAATCACTTAGCTAGTTTCTGGATGTTTCTCACAGTTGGTTGCTCCATGTGTAGCTGTACAGTTGGTGTGTCCCTGAGAGGAGGGACATTCAGGAGCCTCTATATCACCTCCTTAATTCAATCAGTTTGTTTTTGTTTTCTTGACAGTGTCAATCCCATTGACTAGAAGTATACTAGGCATATAGTTGATATTCACTGTTTATTTGTTGAATAAGTCAATAATAAGTTTCAACTTTGTCCTGGATACTTTAAAATTTATCCTAATCTAGATCATGTGCCTGCTAAATCATTTCAGTCATGTCCTGCTCTTTGCAACCCTGTGGACTGTAGCATAGCCAAGCTCCTCTGTCCATGGGATTCTCCAGGGAAAATTACTGGAGTGAGTTGCCAGTGAGTTCTCCAGGGGATCTTCCCAACCCGCAGATCGGACCTGTGTCTCTCATATCTCCTGCATTGGCAGGTGGGCTGTTTATCACTAGCGCCACCTGGGAAGCAGTAATCTAGATTAGGTAATCTCTAAATTACCTTCCAATCCTACAGTTCTGTGATTCGAACACAAACCTCATTTTAGTCTGCTTGATGTCCTTTCCTAATTCACTCAAACCAAATTAGTTCATTGCCCCCTTGCCTTTATAGTGCTCTATTCTTGCTCTATAATGTCAGCACTTATCATAATATTTTCCCCAAAATTTAACGCAGAGTTAATTAAGGGCAAGGTATGTTTTTCTCTGCTTCTTCATATCCTTGTTATAACATACCATGCAATCCAACACTCATAGTGTTAGGCTTTCAATAAATATTTATTGATTTAATGAATGTGATGTGCAAAATAATGCTTTAAGGGGTGGGGATCTGAGAATATTTTAGAGGGGGAAATATTTTTCTTTTTAAACATTTAGCTGAAGGTCAAAAACTAGAGGAGAATCTCTCTAGTGGATCACTGAGGAACTTTATAAGATTTTCTCTTTTTCCTAGTCTTGAAGCTCAAGCTCTCAAGCATCAGGTTTTCTGTTTTTGTTTTTATTTCCTATGATGTTTTCTTTTGGGGGAATTCAAAAGTTATCATTAGTCGCCTGGAAAGTAAGTCTCATTTAAAAGGACAGAAGCCTATCTAAATCCGCCAAGGTAAGTGAGAAGCAATCTTGAGGTTTTCAGAAATAGATATTACCTGAAATCTCCATGTCTATATTTTATCACAATTTTTAAAAAATGAGGAAATATCTATCATTGAACATCATTTTAACTGCATCCTCTAAATCACAATATTTAAATAAAATAAAGAGAAATAAATAACATTGTAAAATAAGAAATTTTATTTAATCACATGTCTAAAGGAAAAGTCAAGGAATTGTATGTATTTATTTTAATTATACATCTATAATATGAATTTATATTTACTCATTATTGTAATAAAAAAGGTCATCATTCTGTTATAAGATGCTACCATATAATATACATATTATATTTGACTCTGTCATCACTCCTTCCCTATAACTTATTTGCTACACAAACAGAATACATTTATTTGTTGTATGAATTTTCTGCTCTTTGAAAATGAAAATGTATCTCAACTTCACTGAAGTAAAACTCAGAGTTCCCTTTGGTTTATATTTTGTTTTTAACTTTCCATAACCAAAGCACTGCCTCTAAGTGTAAGCCCTAGATACATTCAAAAGTTAAAAATATATATATATATAGCATAGTTACCAGCAAAGAGCTACAGTCCATGGGTTTGCAAAGAGTCAGATACGAGGTAGTGACTGAATAAAAACAACAACCAGCAAAGCCCATTAACAATTCCTGGGGATAGAAATAGAATTTGAGTACCTGTCCTTCCTCCGTGTGTAGTCTAACGTCTCTTGCTCATAGGGTGCCATGTGCTGAGGCGCCACACCCGGCCCTTCAGATGAGAGCCCCTGGTGCCAAATGGCCGCTCTGAAACATCAGCTCAGTGATCAGGTGCAGAAGATGGATACAACACAGCAATTCAAGATGGTGGCAGTGGGTCTTTGCTGTGCTTGGCACTTGGATCTGTAGCCTGAGCAGCACAGCTGTGCCCACCCCATGAGAACTCCACCCCCTCCCTTCACAGCTGACAAGGACCCCTTTAAAGTAAGCCCCACCCACCGTCTGTAAGGAGCCTGTGTGCTCTAGAGCAAGCTCCCACCTCACCATTCTCTGCCATTCTCTGATCAGAATCAGTGAATGCTTTTGCCTTTGCCCCCAAATTAGTCTTCTTCTATTGGCCTGACTGACCTTAGATAAGGTTTCCCTGGCGGCTCACTGGTAAAGGATTCACCTGCCAATGAAAGAGTTGTGTGTTTGACCCATGGTTTGGGAAGATAGGGCTTCCCTTGTGGCTCAGCTGGTAAAGAATCCACCTGCAATGTGGGAGACCTGGGTTCAATCCCTGGGTTGGGAAGATATCCTGGAGAAGGAAATGGAAACCCACTCTAGGCTTCTTGCATAGAGAATATGTTTATATTTATATTTATTTACATTTAATATAAGTACCAAAATCAGTTTGATTATATTATTTGAAGCCAAAATTGGAGAAGCTGTATACCGTCAGCAAAAACAAGAAAGACCAGGAGTTGACTGTGGCTCAGATCATGAACTCCTAATTGCCAAATTCTAATCTTAAACTGAAGAAAGTAGAGAAAACCACTAGACCATTCAGGTATGACCTAAGTCAAATCCCTTATGGTTACACAGTGGAAGTGACAAATAGATTCAAGGGATTAGATCTGAAAGAGTGCCTGAAGAACTATGGAAGGAGGTTCATGACATTGTATAGGAGGCAGGGATCAAGACCATCCCCAAGAAAAAGAAAGGCAAATGGTTGTCTGAGGAGGCCTTGCAAATAGCTGTGAAAAGAAGAGAAGCAAAAGACAAAAAGAGAACAGGAAAGATATATCCATTTGAATGCAGAGTTCCAAAGAATAGCAAGGAGAGATAAGAAAGCCTTCTTCAGTGATCAATGGAAAGAAATAGAGGAAAACAATAGAATGAGAAAGACTAGAGATCTCTTCAAGAAACTTAGAGATATCAAGGGAACATTTCATGCAAAATGGGCAAAATAAAGGACAGAATTGGTATGGACGTAACAGAAGCAGAAGATATTAAGAAGAGGTGGCAAAAATACACAGAAGAACTATACAAAAAAGATTTTCATGACCAAGATAACCATGATGGTGTGATCACTCACCTAGAGCCAGACATCCTGGAACGTGAAGTCAAGTGGGCCTTAGGAAGCATCACTACAAAGAAAGCTAGTGGAGGTCATGAAATTCCAGTGGAGCTATTTCAAATCCTAAAAGATGATGCTGTGAAAGTGCTGCACTCAATATGCCAGCAAATTTGGCAAACACAGCAGTGGTCACAGGCCTGGAAAAGGTCCATTTTCATTCCAATCCCAAAGAAAGACAATGCCAAAGAATGCTCAAACTACTGCACAATTTTGTTCATCTCACATGCTAGCAAAGTAATGCTCAAAATTCTCCAAGTCAGGCTTCAATAGTGCATGAACTATGAACTTTCAGATGCTCAAGCAGGATTTGGACAAGGGAGAGGAGCCAGAGATCGAATTGCTAACATCTGTTGAAACATCAAATAAGCAAGAGAGTTTCAGAAAAACATCTGCTTTATTGACTACACCAAGGCCTTTGCCTGTGTGGATCACAGCAAACTGTAGAAAATGCTGAAAAAGATGAGAATAACAGAACATCTGACCTGCCTCCTGAGAAATCTGTATGCAGGTCAGGAAGCAACAGTTAGAACTGGACATGGAACAACAGACTGGTTCCAAACAGGGGAAAGGAGTACATCAACACTGTACATTGTCACTCTGCTTATTTAACTTATATGCAGAGTACATCATGAGAAACTCTGGGCTGGATGAAGCACAAGCTGGAATCAAGATTGCTGGAAGAAATATCAATAACCTCAGATATGCAGATGACACCACCCTTATGGCAGAAAGCAAAGAAGAACTAAAGAGCCTCTTAATGAAAGTGAAGAGGGGAGTGAAAAAGCTAGGTTAAAACTCAACATTCAGAAAACGAAGTTCATGGTATCCAGTCCCATCACTTCATGCCAAATGGGGAAACAATGGAAACAGAGACAGACTTTATTTTCTTGGAATCCAAAATCACTGCAGATGGTGACTGCAGCCATGAAATTAAAGACACTTGCTCCTTGGAAGAAAAGCTATGACAAATCTTAACAGCATATTAAAAGCAGAGACATTACTTTGCCAACAAAGGTCCATGTAGTCAAAGCTGTTGTGTTTTCAGTAGTCATGTATGGATGTGAGAATTGCACTGTAAAGAAAGCTGAGTGCTGAAAAACTGATGCTTTTGAACTGTGTTGTTGGAGAAGACTCTTGAGAGTACCTTGGACTGCAAGGAGATCAAACCAGTCAATCCTAAAGGAAATCAGTCCTGAATATTCATTGGAAGGACTGATGCTGAAGCTGAAGCTCCAATACTTTGGCCACCAGATGCAAAGAACCGACTCATTACAAAAGACCCTGATTCTGGGAAAGATTGAAGGTGTGACGAGAAAGGGATGACAGAGGATGAGATGGTTGGGTGGTATCACCAACTTGATGGACATGAGTTTGAGTAACCTCCAGGAGTTGGTGATGGACAGGGAAGCCTGGCATGCTGTAGTCCATGGGGTAACAAAGAGTCCGACACAACTGAGTGACTGATCTGATTATATTTATATTTATATTCATATTTATGTTTATATATTGCATGCCTGATCAACCTTGTTTTGTGACCCCATGGACTGTAGCCTACCAGGCTCCCCAGGGATTTTCCAGGCAATAATACTGGAACAGGTTGCCATGCCCTCCTCCAGGGGACATTCCTGCCATAGGAATCAAACTCGCATCTCTCCTTCATTGGCAGGCAGATTCTTTACCACTGAAACACCAGGGCTCCCAACAATATTAATAATATCTACACCTAAACATGTTCTTAAGTTAAAGAAAAATTATTAGAGTTTATTTGTAATTTGGACTCAAAGTGAAGAGAAAGTTGAAGTATTAGTCCTTTTGCAGTAGACATTTCTCTTCACATTCAAAATAGTTATCCTTATTTATGAGATAGAATTTTATGTTTTTAAACATACTGGGAAAAGTGAAATCAAGTAACTTTAAAAATGTCTTCTCTAAGCTGAGCAAACAATGCTTTCATTATAGGGTTTGATTATCTGAATTACTTAAATCAATATTTTCAAATTTTTCCAAAATGATGAATTGCTATCATATAATTACTTTCATCTAAATATGTCAATCATTTTACCAGTAAAAGCAGAGGACCCTGATAAACACCTTGAGCTTTTAAACCAATCCTTGTCAGACACTCAAACATCCCATATTCCTTTAACAAGCAATTTCTACAATTATATATCAGGTACCATGCTAGCTGGGCTTCCCATGTGGTTCAGTGGTAAAGAATCTGCCTGCCAATGCAGGAAGCACAGGTTTGAGCCCTGGAGAAGGAAATGGTAACCAAATCCAGTATTCTTGAGTAGAAAATCCCATCGACAGACGAGCCTAGTGGGCACAGTCCATGATGTCTCAAAAGAGGTGGACATGACTCAGCAACTCAACAATAAAAACCATGCTAAGTATATAGGTTTTAAAGATAAAAGTCCCTGCTTCCTTCCATAAAGAATTAACAAATGGAAAGCAAAATTAAGATAAATGCTCACTAGAATGTGAAGTGTTCTGTGCAGGATGATTCAAGTTTTATAGGGCTTGAAATTTGAAGGACATTTTTTGTTTTTTAATTTATTTTATGGAAATATAAATGGCAACCCGCTTCCAGTATTCTTGCCTGGGAAATCCCACGGACAGAGAAGCCCGTCAGGGATCACAAAGAGTTAGACTTGACTAACCAACAAGACAAAAAATAGTTGAGTTACAATATTGTGTTGAATTTCTGCTGTGTAGCAAAGTGAGTCAGTTATACATGTGTATATTCTTTCTCATATTCTTTTCCATTATGGTTAATTACAGGATATTAAATACAGTACCATGTGCTATATAGTAGGATTGTGTTGCTTATTCATTCTGTATATCATAATTTCCATCTGCTAATTCCAAACTCCCAATTCATCCCTCCCCCTTGACAAGCACACATGTGCTCTCTATGTCTGTGAGTCCATTTCTGTTTCATAGATAAGTTCATTTGTGTCATATTTTAGATCCACCTGTTCAGCTCGGTTCAGTTCAGTTCAGTTGCTCAGTCATGTTCAACTCTTTGTGACCCCATGAACCGCAGCATACCAGGTCTCCCTGTCCATCACCAACTCGCAGAGTCCACCCAAACCCATGTCCATTGAGTCAGTGATGCCATCCAACCATCTCATCCTCTGTCGTCCCCTTCTCCTCTTGCCCTCAATCTTTCCCAGAATCAGGATCTTTTCAAATGAGTCCGCTCTTCGCATGAGGTGGCCAAAGTATTGGAGTTTCAGCTTCAGCATCAGTCCTTCCAATGAACATCCACGACTGATCTCCGTTAGGATGGACTGGTTGGATCTCCTTGCAGTCCAAGGGACTCTCAAGAGTCTTCTCCAACACCACAGTTCAAAAGCATCAATTCTTTGGTGCTCAGCTTTCTTTATAGTCCAACTCACATCCACACACGGTATTCCATACTACTCACATTTTTTTATCCTGTCAACATTTTTTATCCATTTTTCACCTGTCAATGGACATTAAGATTGTTTCCATGTCTTGGTTATTATAAATAGTGCTGCTATGAACATAGGGGTACATGTATCTTTTCAAATTAAAGTTTTATCTGGAAATATGCCCAGGAATGGGATTGCTGGATCATACGGCAACTCTAGTTTTTGAGAACCCTCCATGGTGGCTGCATCAATTCACATTCTTGAGGGAACTTCTTTGTGAAAAAGAATATAAAATTACAAATGTGAAATTAGGCATGAATGTGAATATTCAAAATGAGAAAATAAGTCACAAAAAATTACAAAATTTAAAAAGCTGAAAATACTACAATTTTCACAAATTTGATTGTCAAATTCTGTCTTTTCTCTGATACAATTTAATAAAATTATTTTAGTATTGATATTTTAGAAAGCTTTTACCTTCACAACTTGTTATTTGTAATGTTATAAAAGTGTTTAGGATTGTTATCCAGTTTGAGAAAACTTTTATTAAGTTTCTTTCATGTAAATAAGATTATCAGCACTTCAAATATTCCAGCACACTGACTGTCTCACATACTGAGTTGACAACACTTATTAACCAGTTTATCACAGATAACTTCATTACTTTGATGTCATTAGGAGTTTCATGTTATCTTTATCAAAGTCAATAATCTTGTCCAAACAACAAAAAAATTAAGTCATTTTCCACTGGGTTCACATGACTTACTTATTCACTAATTTGATTATCTAACAATTTATAACTATTCAGTTCCTTGTCTCAGAAAAATATCTCTCCCTTTATTAACATTGTCAGAGTAATTTTAATTAATTTTCTTTCTCACCATTTTTTTCTTTTGTTTGTAAATTTTATTGATTTTATGTAAATTTTCTCCAATTTAAAAAAAAATGTGTCTCAAAAAGGAGTCTATAATTTCTCACTTGCTATATCAAAAACACTCCAAAAAGTATTTATTGCAGCTAACATGGCTTTTCCTTAGTCTTATCCTAGAAATGCTCTAGTGACTGTGATGAATGGAACAAGACTCAAATCATAACTACTTGCAGCTGAACTATGTTTAGCTTCACAGTATATATACATTTGTGTTATGGAAATATGGAAAGGAAAACTAACTGGGTCTGGTAAGTTTAAGGAAGTCATCAGATGTATGTGAATATTAGAGCTGACTTTTGCAAAATAAGTCAGCTTTCACAAGGAAGGGAAGACTTTGGGGAGGAATTTGTGCAAAAGTTCAAAGCCCCAGAAACCCAAGATTCTGACCCTGAAATCACTATCCTTCTCTTCCAGTTAGCTTTCCATCATTCTCATTGTCCAATTTCCACCTACTCATATACAGTAGCAATTATGGATTTTATAACTCAAGGGCAATTAAAATAAGCCATGTGACATACAAACTTGCAGGCAAAAATAGAATAAAGACAGCTTGAGATTTTTGGTTTGGAAAGGTAAAATGGAGTGCCATGCCCTCCTTCAGGGGATCTACCCAGTCCAGGGATCGAACCCATGTCTCCTGCATGGCAAGCAAATTCTTTACTGCTGAACCACTGGGGAAGCTCAAAGACCAGGAGAAGGATATATTTGAAACATATTAAATCATGAGAGAAATGCTTGTCTTCAAGTTGTGGATGTACCAAATAATGGAACGCATTCTTGAAACTTGGAGGCATTTTTGGAAAATGAATATACACTTTCACTCAGTGGGTTTCACCAACCTGAAAGATGGTAAAGATTACAATCCAGAGTTTCAGGGAAGCTCAAATGACATCAGATGAAAGATCTTTATCAAAAGGAAATTATACTATAGAGCCTCCAGTCACTACTCTTTGTGATAAAGATCAAGAAAAGGAGCTGTCATCCTCTCTACATAAGGGGTCTTATTAAAGTCAAATACTCTGGAGTCAGGTGAGCGTTTAGGGTGACCTGACCTGATGTTCTAAGTTTCTCAAACATCTTTAAAGCCTTTAAGAAAAATAAATATCAAATAGATAATCCCACAGATTAACGACAAATGCATACCACATATATGGTTTCCTTTTTCACTAATGTCATGGTTAATTTTATGTGTCAACTTGAATGGGCCACAAGATTTTCAGATATTTAGTCAAACATTAGTAGATATGTCTGTGAGGGTGGTTTGGATGATATTAACATTTGAACCTGTAGACTGAGTAAAGAAGATTACTTTCCTACTTTGACTGGGCCTCATCCAATGGATTGAAGAACCCTGGATAGAATGAAAAGGCTGACTCTCCTATGAGTAATCGGAAACTCCTCCTGCCTGATGGCTTGAGATGGAGTATTGGTCTTTTTCTGCCTTCAGATTCAGACTAAAACATTGTCTCTTCTTAGTCTTGAGCCTATCTATCAGTTCTCCTAGTTCTCAGACCTTCAGATTTGGACTCCTACTACACCAGAAGCTCTCCTGGGTCTCCAGCCTTCGGACTGTAGACCTTGGGACTTCTCAGCCTCCATCATCACTCATGGACCACTTTCAAATAATATATATCTTCATGTATTTACATATGTGTGCTATGTGTGTGCTCAGTTGTGTCCAACTTTTTGCAATCCTATGAATTAAAGCCCACCAGCTTCCTCTATCCATGGAATTGTCCAAACAAGAATACTGCGGTGGGTTGCCATTTCCTCTTCTAGTGGATCTTCCTGGCCCAGGGATTGAACTCGTGACTCCTGTGTCTCTGGCACTGCAGGCAGATTCTTTACCACTGAGCCATCGGGGAAAATATATGAAGATTTCAGATATGTGTGTGTGTGTGTGTGTTTATATAGACCACTTTCATATATATCTTCATATATATAAATATATGATATAGATATATACATATCCTATTGGTTCTGTTTCCCTGGAGAATCTAATACAACTGATTGAAATTAGACGAAGAGTTCTGTATGGTAGCTAGCTTCCTTTGTGGTTCAGATAGTAAAGAATCTGCCTGTAATAAAGGAGACCCAGTTTAGATCCCTGGGTGGGGAAGGTCCCCTAGAGAAGGAAATGGCAACCCACTCCAGCATTCTTGCCTGGAGAATCCCATGGACAGAGGAGCTTTGTGGGCTACAGTACATGGGCTCACTAAGAGTTGGACACGACTGAGCAACTAACTTTCACTTTCACAAGGTAGCTAAGAGAATGTCTCAATTAATATTTATGGCTCAGACGGTTCAATCCCTGGGTTGAGGAAATCCCCTGCAGAAGGAAATAGCAACTCACTCCAGTATTCTTGGTTAGTGAGCTACAGTCCATGAGGTCACAAAGAGTCAGACATAACTGAGCAACTTCCACTTTCAAATTAGATGAAGAATTATATATGGTAACTAAGAAGACAATATCTCAATTAATATTTATGCTTATTTAGTCCGTACGTTTGTCGTTTGCCAGTTAAAATATGGTGGTGTAAGAAAACAAAGACATACCCCAACCATAAACTTATATCCACGAATGTTAAGTTGGTCCACTTTACAGATAACAAAAAAGGAACACTGTGAGATTAAACATTTTTACCAAAGACATACAGCAAAGCAGTGGCAGGACCATCAGTAGCACACCTTTTCTGAATTCTTATCTATTGTTCCATCCTTCACACCAGACTTCTAATTTCACACTTGATTCTTCCCACATTTTAGTGGTTTAACATGTGAAACAATCTCTGAAGCTAACTGCCACTCCCCACTTCATTTACTGTGTATCATTTCTTTCTTTAAAATGAGTATGTTTAGCTGAATAAAACAGATTCTTGGGTTGGACAAGGAGTATACTTATGCTTTAGACAAAGTATGGCAGTGAAGGGTCAGAAGAGATCATCGGAATGCCTCTGGCTCATGAGGCTCAGCCAGAGAACACTCTCAAGTCCATCCCAAGATGAAAAGAGAGTAAATATTGAACTAATACCAAAGTACTCAACTGCGAGGAGAGTTGTGGATGGGGGAGGGGAAGGAAATGCCAAGGTCTACTGGGAAGCAGTGTCCTGGAGCCTCCTTAGACCACCTCATCTCCAGAGAAGGCTCTGGTAACCTGAACATGAGTAAACAAAGCTGACCCTAAGAAACACAAAAATTTGCTTCAAAGAACTTTCCCTTAATATTCTTATATGAGGTGCTCACTGTCCATCAACTAACTGCTTTTGGTAAATTTCACCACTACACTTATTCAGTTTTCATATCCTTGGAAGTCTCACTCAATATTTAATGATATGCTGGCTTGGCAAAATAAAAGAAACTGTAGATTATTTTTGCAAAACACATCTGTTTGCTGCAGAAGACAAGTGAGGAAAGGAAAATAAGGCATTGATTCAAATTTCCCTGGACAGCTTTTAAAGTTAACTGAAAAAGATTATATCAAAGAATACTTCCTAATTTCTAAGAAAGGAAATAAAAGTCACTTAGAGAATGTTTATCACAACTAGCTATATGGCTTTCGTCAAATCTATAATGATAGCTTTTTTATACAACTAATATGTTCAGTATATTTTCCCCTATTCTTTGATTTCAAGCAAGATTTCACTAGTTTGCATTATGGCAGATTTTTATAGTTGCTATGCATTTTGCTGTTTTGCTCTGATTAGTTTTATGTTGGGTCCTTGATAAGAAATATGACACCTATGACACCATTACAATTGTTCTTATGAGAAAAATCAATCTTTTTTGACAATGAAACAAGTCATGACAATTTTCATGAACACCCGCTAGTGATAAGAAAGGGTAGATTATTATATGCCTTCACTACACAGAAAGGACCAGAGGGGTAATATCCTAGAGTTTGCTTTGCATAAATCATTCTGATTTTATGAGTCCTTGCATAGATCCATTCCCTGTGTCAGAACCAGTGACAAGTTTCTAAGGGAACTTCATAGACCTCAGGGCGCTGCTAAGCTGTAGTTCTGCCTGTCCTTAGACATGGAGGTCAATGTCCAGGCCTACTTATATGAAGTGTTTAACGTATCAATGACACCTCACTCCAGTACTCTTGCCTAGAAAAATCCCATGGACAGAGGAGCCTGCAAGGATGCAGTCCATGGGGTAGCTGAGGGTCGGACACGACTGAGCGACTTCACTTTCACTTTTCACTTTCATGCATTGGAGAAAGAAATGGCAACCCACTCCAGTGTTCTTGCCTGGAGAATCCCAGGGACAGGGGAACTTGATGGTCTGCCATCTATGGGGTCACACAGAATCAGACATGACTGAAACGACTTAGCAGCAGTAGCAGCATGGTTAGTAAGCTATGAACCCTAGGATATATTCAAGAGCCAGTTATTGGTGACTACAACTATATACTCATTTCTGATGTTTCTGATGCCTCTATCTTTGGGGATGGATGAGGGATAAATTTGGATGTCTAATGAATGGACTTGAATGCTTAATCTGGATGTTGGTAAGATATTTAAAAAGAGAAGCAATTCTCCACATATAAAGAATAAACTATTTTACCTACGCAAAAGTTATTTTTTAGAAGGATCTGTGATGAAAAGGTGTCTGTGAGAGCTGTATGTTTCTTTTCTGATCCACCACTTTCATAATGTCACAAACCATAAATAAATATTTCATACACTTAGAGCTTAAAAATTAGACTCTAATCAAAACTTTCCTTCTTATCTGATGCTAACTTTCATTTCTGCCCATCATATCAACCGTTAAATGGAACCAGTGTGTCAGTCATCAGGAGTCATAAAAATCGGACAGTGGAAATTGATAGCCTAAGTGAAATTACAAATTTTGTAAAAGATGTGGAATTCCATGAAGTTCATGAAATTTTTTTTTTTTTTTTGAGGACTGCTTTTACTTATATGCACAGAAATAATTGAAGAAAAGACTTCAACACAAAAACATGACTAAGTACCAAAAGATTAACAGAGGATTGGGGGAAAAGTTATCTTTCCCAAAGATAATTCTCTCAATAATCATAGAAGTAAAACATGTGGGCTTTCGGCCTTTACAAAATGTCTGAAACCTGTTGCAATTTTGTAGTAGGTGTAAATGTCGAAAGAATTAAATCTTTTGACCACTTCCTCCCATTCCTATGCGCTTCCCTGGTGGCTCAGATGGTAAAGAATCTGCCTGCAGTGCGGGAGACCTAGGTTCGATCTCTGGGTCAGCAAGATCCCCTGGAGAAGGAAATGGCTACCCACTCCAGTATTCTTGCTTGGAGAATTCCATGGACAGAGGCTCCTGGAGGCCAGCAGTCTATGGGTGGCAAAGAGTCAGATAAGACTGAGGGACTAATACTTTCCCATTCCCATGGTGATCCACTTAGCCTATAACAACCTGATTTACCAAATACCTCTCCTCTATGCAGACTCTGTTTTTAGTTTCTCATCAAAAAAATGGAGAGGAATCTTTATTATCAAAACGGAATGAGAACACAAATTGACTTTGTATCCTGGAAAGAGATGATTTGCAATATAGAACAAGGTTAAGGGAAGATACCAGACTTTCAGGGTGAAAAGAAAGGGAAAGGGAGACACATGGTTTGAGAAACATATTCAGTATATTTACTTTAAATTTTACAAAGCAAACAAAAAGAACTTTGTAGTATCATAACAGTAAATAATACAACCCATAGAAAGTAAACATGAAATCTTCATAAGTGATAAATGCATATGATACCATGACTTAAAGAAGGTTTATTATAATTAGAAGGAAAGGAAAATTGAGAATTTTTTCTGAGATACACGTGTGTAGAAAAAGTGAGAGAAACACTGGTCTTTGTAAACAGACAAAACATAACTTACAGGTGGGAGCAAAATTCCATTTGGTCATTTGAGGACTGATCACAGCTATTTACTTGAAACTTTTCCTCTAATAAAATAATAAATGAGCTGATTTAAAGGTGGTGAATCTATTTTGACATTCTCTCTTTTCCCACCTGGATACAGGCCACTTTAGCTCCAGAACTGACTCCTTTATTTGATGAACAAGGATGGCCAGGGGAAGGCAAACACAGACATACCCTCTTTGCAAGCTCGGTCTGACACCCTAGTGTTAAAGGCAAGTCATATATTTGATACATTGATCTTAACTTTATTTATAAAAGCAGAGTTCCTCTGTTGATTCCATAACTCATTCTCAGTTCTAAGAGGTTTGTATAAAGGTCAGCTGTCATAATTTTTTCATTTATTTCGGAGTGTTTTTTACCATTTGTAATGAGATCTTGGGATGCCTGATGTAGGGATATAAAATTTCTCTTTTCACTAAATCCTTTAGACCGACTAGGAAATCCTAGGCAACAGAATCCTAGGCAAATTCTGTTTCCTAGGATTTAAGCAACAAAATTTAAAGCCAGAACAAATTTTAGAGATCATCAGTTTCTTTATTTTCATAAATATGAAAACCAAGGCCCTGAAACCAAGTCTCAAACTCATGCTTACATAGCAATGTGAAAGTGAAAAGTGAAGTCACTCAGTCGTGTCCGACACTTTGCAACCACATGGACTGTAGCCTACCAGGCTCCTCTCTCCATGGGATTCTCCAGGCAAGAATACTGGAGTGGGTTGCCATTTCCTTCTCCAGTGTAGCAGAGTACAAAAGATTGCAGGATTTGGAAGCCAGACTTTTGAATTCAAATCCTTACTCTGCCATTTATAATTATGATATACTGGGTAAATCCTTTAGCCCCAGAGGAAGGTATTTTGATGTGACTGAAGTTAAATAATTTTACCATCAGTTCAGTTCAGTCACTCAGTCATGCCCGACTCTTTGTGACCCCATGAATCGCAGCACACCAGGCCTCCCTGTCCATCGCCAATTCCCGGAGTTCAATCAGACTCACATCCATCGAGTCAGTGATGCCATCCAGCCATCTCATCCTCTGCCGTCCCCTTCTCCTCCTGCCCCCAATCCCTCCCAGCATCAGAGTCTTTTCCAATGAGTCAACTCTTTGCATGAGGTGGCCAAAGTACTGGAGCTTCAGCTTTAGCATCATTCCTTCCAAAGAAATCCCAGGGCTGACCTCCTTCAGAATGGACTGGTTGGATCTCCTTGCAGTCCAAGGGACTCTCAAGACTCTTCTCCAACACCACAGTTCAAAAGCATCAATTCTTCGGCGCATTGGTTTATTTATAGGGCAATAATAACTAGGCACAGTGGAAACAGTGTCAAATATTATTTTGGGGGGCTCCAAAATCACTGCAGATGGTGACTGCAGCCATGAAATTAAAAGACGCTTACTCCTTGGAAGAAAAGTTATGACCAACCTAGATAGCATATTCAAAAGCTGAGACAGTACTTTGCAAACAAAGGTCCATCTAGTCAAGGCTACGGTTTTTCCAGTGGTCATGTATGGATGTGAGAGTTGGACTGTGAAGAAAGCTGAGTGCAGAATTGATGCTTTTGAACTGTGGTGTTGGAGAAGACTCTTGAGAGTCCCTTGGACTGCAAGGAGATCCAACCAGTCCATTCTAAAGATCAGTCCTGGGTGTTCTTTGGAAGTACTGATGCTAAAGCTGAAACTCCAGTACTTTGGCCACCTCATGCGAAGAGTTGACTCATTGGAAAAGACCCTGATGTTGGGAGGGATTGGGGGCAGGAGGAGAAGGGGACAACAGAGGATGAGATGGCTGGATGGCATCACTGACTCAATGGACATGAGTTTGAGTGAACTCCGGGAGTTGGTGATGGATAGGGCAGCCTGGCGTTCTGCAATTCATGGGGTTGCAAAGAGTTGGACACGACTGAGTGACTGAACTGAACTGAACTGAACTAGGCTTCAGGGTTATTGCTAGAAATACAAACCATATATTAAAATGCTTTTAAAATCTTAAATGCTTTTCTTTACTAGAAGAAATTCCAGAAATCCTAGATCTCCACACTTTGCTCTTTCTAACTAAAAGATATTAGTATAAGCTTTAAAAATCTGATTCATTAAAAAAAATTCCTTTAGTAAAATTACTAATTCCTTTAATATATTCCAACAATATCACAATTAGACCTCGATTAATCATTGACAAAGAGTGAGTCTCAATAGTCGACCCAGAAAGTGCCAGGAAAAATGAGGCACATGGTGCAGGGAGCGCAGTATATGCTATGTGTTCTTGCTTGTTTCAGTTGTGTCCGACTCTTTGCAACCACATGGACTGTCGCCCTCTAGGCTCCTCCGTCCATGGGATTCTCCAGGCAAGAATACTGGAATGGGTTGCCGTGCCTTCCTCCATGCTATATGTTATGGCTCCAGACCAAAGAGAACATATGATAATAGGGAATATTATAATATCCCCTCATTAATATTAATATCTAAAAGACTTCTAAAATATCCTGCAGGAAGGAAATCTATGTATACTAGCTTAACCAGTTTCTTTGGCATCCTGAATAATTATCTATTAACGTCACATAGACTTGTGTCACCTGGACAAAATCCATCCCCAAAAATAACTTACAAAAGTGCTGCGAAAGGCACAAGTCAACTGAAATGAAATGGACTAAATAACGGCTTACATTCCTTCTGAATGTTAAGTAAATAAAATAGCAAGTCAGTTCATTTCTTTTTACTTAAAACTGCTTATACATTGGGCTGGGGAAAGTGGGGCAAAGCCGCTGGCTACATATGAAGGTTTACCTGGAGGGAGGGAAGCGTTTTGAACTAGACAGAGGTACTGTTTGCAGAGCACTGTGAATGTAATGAACGGCACTGGATTGTTTGCTTCAAAACGGTTCCACCTATTGGGCACATTTCAACCTCAATATATTATCTTTTAAAATTTCACACGTATAGAAAGTACAATTTCAAAATCTTAAAATCTAGCTATTTCAAGTGTTGTATGAGAAACCTACAAAAAGTTTCAGCATCAAAACATGTATTCCTACAAATACCGAATCAACATATCTTATACCTTAAACTAATACAATGTTATGTCAATTACACCACAATTAAAAAAAAGAACATGCATCACCAAATCAACACGTTTTCTTAATGGCCTGTGAAATGTCTGTATGTATTTGTAAAAATAAAAATCAATATTTCTTCTAAGCTCTGAAATTGCAGAAGCTATGTAATAAAGTCAATACTAGGGGAAAAAAAGGTATTTTCTACAGGTAGCTAACATTTTACGAGCAGATTACAAACCATCACGAAACACATATTGACAGAGATTGACTGCGGCCGCTGTAACTTAATCTCTGCATTGGTGATCTCAAGCCTCTTGAGTCTCACTTCATGGTTTTATGATACAGTTACATCACAACTCCTCAGCAGAATTACAGCTTTGTCACTAATCTCTCCCTATCAGTTATCCTGTAAGGAAGGAAGCTGGAAGGCACCACGAGAAAGAGGCAACAGCATGAATGATTGTGTTCAGTCTCTTTCCACCACAATATCTGTAAGTCTGGGAGTGATAAATGGCACCCAAGTTATAAACGAGCAACAAGGTCAGTAGCACCAAGCAGCCAAGAGTTCAAAGAAAAGTCACAATTCTGATGGGTTCAAGAAAAGGCCACATACTGCTGGCATGCATCAGTAGAGATAAATCCTTCGAGATGCCTTACTGCAATTACAAAACAGAATTAGAAAAGCCTGTTATGGAAGAACTAAGAGTTCTGTCCAGGAATTGAACAAAGAACATTGATTAGAATAAAAGTCATTCATTTTCTAGGAAAAAAAAAGTCAAGAATCCTGGTGGAAAATGTCTTCAAAATGTTAAATAATTCTTTGACACTGAAAGATGTATATCTGAGCAAGTCTGCTTTTCTTCTTGGTCTTCTCCTCTTAATCTCTTAACTACATCTATAAAGAATCCAGAAGAGACATGGAGGGAAGTGGCCTGACTCTTTAGAATTATTTTAGACTGAGTCTTCATCTCTTTATCAATTTCTTTAGGTGAACTGCATGAAATGAAAATGTAATCTTTTCTTATAAACTAAAATATATAAATCTCCTAAAAATATAAGGAATAAAAACCACTTAATGTTGTAATGATAAATTGAACAAGAAATAAATCCCCTTGTTTGACCATTTGTGTAATGTGTGTGTGTGTGTGTGTGTGTGTGTGTGTGTGTGTGTTCTCACTCATGTCTGACTCTTTGCAACCCTGTGGACTGTAGCCATGTAGGCTTCTCTGTGCATGGGATTTCCCAGGCAAGCATACTGGAGTGGGTTCCCATTTCCTACTCCAGGGGATGTTCTCAACCCAGGGATCTAATCTGTGTCTTGCACCTTCTGCATTGGCAGGCAGATTCTTCACCACTGTACCACCTAGAAACCTGAAAATGTTGAGGATTTTCCCAAAGTTATATCGTTGGTAATTAACAAATTAGGATTAAAATCACTGGACTCTTGAAACTTACTCCTGTCTTCTTTCTCCTTAATAAAATGTCCTCCCAAATAGCTTCTGAAGTTCTTGTAGCATCTAGCTCTCTCACTGAAGGGACAGTAGTCCTCAAGTTTTCATGCTCTGTATATTTGTAATAGATTTCAATAATCTTTGCTATTGCTCATGTATTTTTTTGTGAGAATCAAGACAAATTGTACCATATGGGAAAATTTGCTAACCATTCTGATGCAAAGCTGAAGAATACTAAAATTGAAAATCACTGAAATCTCCACTCTTCCTTGGAGAAAGAATCCTTGAAACCACTTCTCTCCACTTTCACTCTTCTTTGTCATTAAGGAGCCTCATGTTCCACCTGTGACAGCCTCAGAAATTTTCCTCCTTATTTTAAACAGCCATGTTGGAGTATAGAAAACAGCACCATGTCTCCCATGAGCAATTAATATTAGGATAATTATTTTCACAATGCTTTTGCCTTAAACAACAGAATATGAAATGTTAAAAAGCTGTTCATTGCATCCAATAATGGAAATGTAAGTTACATTTTATTTATGAATGCTTTTAAGATTCAAATTGATGTTACAAAGTTTTCAGGACAGGAAAAACATATTTTCAACAGTGGCCTAAAACTAGTTAGTATTAATCACAGGGCACAAGAGCTCTTGTTGTCCAAATTGGTAGACAATCCAAGAAAGAATTACTGGTCTTTTAAGACCATTCTTTATAGTTAATTTGTGCATGTCTAATTTTCTGAAACTACTCAAACTAAGTATTGAAATTATACCATAAAGCTTTAAAGGTTTCTTTTTTCCATTGTGTCCCATAAATGCCTCTACAACACTTCCTAATTTGCTGTGAGAACACTTGACTAGCACTATGATCAGCCCCAAAGAATTTCTGCAAACGCGCTGAGTCACACCTCTCTTGAATATGTATAATAATAGTTTTGCTTCAAAGGTATCTCTCTTCTTGCTACGCTAAACTTGAAAAGCATAAGATGAGTATTTCAATCAAGTACATCATTAAGAAGTCTAGACCATGAAAGTGAGATTTTTTTACAGGATAATGAAAAGAGGGAGTGATCAATAGAAAGCTGCTGCTGCTGCTGCTGCTGCTGCTGCTGCTGCTAAGTCGCTTACTCAGCTTCAAATACATGTGAGAGTTATGAAGAGTTGTGCTCTGATGGGAGAGTAAGATCAATAAAAATATATATAATCACTGAAGTGTTCTGTGTACTCTAGATTCTAGAAAAATTATAGTTCAGGGCAAAGCCTTCTACAACCACTTCAAAGTGTCTGAATTCTTTCCTTGTGCTGGAATGTTCTAATTATTATGGCTAGAAAAACCAAGTTACAGGATAATTAACTACCTCCTCCATTAGAATCGGACTGAAATAAAACAGATCTCAGATGCCCTTGGACTTCCTTTGGCACCTTTACTTTCATTTGGGTATGTTTACTTCATGAATATGCAAAATACAGAATTAATCATTCTCTCTTTATTCCATGAAATAAATTGCTCCTGCAGATTTATTCTGTAAGCAATGCTGTGTGCCCTGTTTGGCTTTCCTCTTTTGCTGTAGGCTTCCAGAGTAGCTGTTTACCCCTCTTCACAGAAAGCACTTCCTGTAGTCCTTGCTGAGCCAGATAATCTGCATTCGTTATCATGGAGGGAGATCACAAAGAGAGATATAACCTGGATAAAAGGCACGTTTTAACTTAATTAAGACCGCTATTATAATGAGACCATTAAAGCACAAATAGTATTGGCAATCAGCTGGAGCTGAGAGACTTTTTCTTTAAACCTGTGGCGGATTTTATTGTTGCTATAATGGTTTTTACCATAATGAAATTTAATGCATTACCAGGAAAAAGCCATGCCCTGTGGTAGGGTGCTGCTTATATTTCGAAACACGTTAGCGTGAAGCTACAGTGAGATCTAATAATAGAAATGAACTTACCTAAAGATGTATTGATTTTTATATTAGGTCATGTTGAGAATTTACAAAGAACATCGAGTCCACGAAACAAAAATCCTCTTGAGAATAGCATTGATTGCAAGAAGGGTAATATTAGAAAAATGGAAATCTCTCCTCCCGGAATGGCGTGCATTCGTATAATGGATTAAGTGCAGGAGGTAGTTTAGAAAAGGTCATCTTTCATAGAAATGATAAATTTGACAAATTTCAGTAGATTTAATCACCCCTGAGATTTGCTTAAAACAGCAATGAGGTAACACTACCCATATAATTTGCTTATTTATTATAACTTCTGAAATTAGAAACATTATATCTATTAGCATGATCTAGTCAATAAAATTCCTCACAAAATAAATTCCTACCATTTTAATATATAGCCCAGTCATTGTGGAGAAAGAGTGTCAGTTGTCAGTCCTGTCTGACTCTTTACAACCCTGTGGACTGTAGCCCACCAGACTCCTCTCTCCATGAGATTCTCCAGGCAAGAATACTGGAGTGGGTTGCCATTCCCTTCTCCAGGGGATCTTCCCAACCCAGGGATTGAACCCAGGTCTCCTGCACTGCAGGCAGGTTCATTACCATCTGAGCTACCACAGGAGCTCTAATCATTGGATGACTTCAAAGAAGTTAAGGAGACTGCCCGAGAGAGAAAGAACAGAGAAATATTGTAGGATTCAATTACATCTTTCACAAAAGCAGAGACCCCCCCTACACACACACCTTCCGAGACATAAGGGATTCTTATGCCTACATCATTAAACTTGAAGTCAGCAGTCAACAGTTTATATATGTATTCAAAAAACACTTTGCTATCAGTTTTCTTCAGAGTAGTGTATACCCTTATTTTCATCATTCTAGTTTATGTTGTTTATCCATATTGCCTATTATAATGTGTTTTGTCTTGAAATACTATATTACAGTTTTCATATCTTTGAGGGCGCATCTCTTGAGAATTTTCCTAATCTGTAGAGACATTCTGGTGCTCCTTACTTTCTCTTTACCTGTATGAAATTGGTACAAGATTTAGCTCACCTTTTTCTATTGCTCAGTTTTATGTAAAATGAGGATTCCAGTCTTTTTTGAAAGAAGGAATGAACCCTGCTATCTTTCTCTACTTCATGGCTCTAGAGCGCCCTCTTTTGTTGTTTTCTCAAAGTGATTGAAATAATAGAGTCCTTCCGTTTGTCATTTTCATGCAGAACAAGAGAGACAAACCACCACCTATGGACCGGACATGGATCTCCTGTCTGTTTTTGTACTGCCTTCAAGCTAAGACTGTCTTTCGTGTTTCTAAAACATTGGAAAGAAAAAGGAAAGGAAGGAAGGAATAAAGGAAGATGATGCACAGAGGTGCGGTTACCCCACAATAAAGCTGGCGGATTCACTCTGACCCTTCAAACAAAACACTGCCATCCCGAGTCCCTGGTCACCCTTTTCCTTTGAACTTGTCATTGTCCTGTACAGTGACAATTCTACTCCCAGAATTTTCTCCTGGTTCAAGCAAGGCTTTGACCTGAAAGAGAGCTTATAGTTTTCAGCCTCAAGAATCTTTAGGGTCCAGATTTTACATGGGTCCCCGTGCACTAACCATTAAATTCGATCCTGAGGACCCCGCCAGTTTTGCCTGGTGTTTCCAAATTGCCACTATTTCCAGCTGGCTTTCTTCCTTTTATTTGTGGAAAGTTTCAGGAAGAACTGAAGTTTTCGCCACTGCCTCCATCTTTCCAAAAATCGAGTTAATTTTTTTTAACTGAATAATGAAGAGAACCCGGAATGATTAGGAACATTTCTGCTTTCTCTCTACGAACTGGAATGTGATTCTTTTTTAAGGACCAAGGATGTGTTCAGTAAATGCTTATTAGCTTCAGTGCTTCTTTCTTATCTCTAATAAAATATTCAATTTTTTTACATATGTTAATAACGCTGATCAAATAATTAAATTTAAATTTATTTACCATTCTACAATAAAATTAAATTCCCCTCAGAAAGAGCAGACTGTTTCTCATGGGTTAATTCTATATCTCCCCAAATAATAAAGCCACTTTCAGGGAGTTGAAGCTATTTTACTTTCTTTGTTTCAGATTTCCTTTTCAAGAATGTAGCACAATATGAACCTTCATAATTAAATTTATTCTCTGAGAATGATAGAGTCAATTATACTGAACCCATAACTATTCAAAATGCTAAAGAAATATAAAAAGTAGCTCTGAGAAACCCCTAGAGAATGAGCAAAAGCAGGAATAACCAGGAGGGCATTTGATTCTCTGGACAAAGAAAGGAAGCACACCAGGTGAAATCCTTGTCTCCAAGGCTTTGGGATGAGAACACCCACCAGGCAACACAGAGGAAGGGGAGGGAAAGGTGTTGACACTCAAGCAAAGGTTCAGACTGGCCAGCTTCCTAAGTCAGAGGAGGAAGTTTGGGACTCTAAGTGGCTGGAAACTGAGAGGGGAGAATCAAATTAAAAAGACCACAGCATGTCTTTTTGAATTACGGCTTTCTCATGTATGTTCCCAGTAGTGGGATGGCTGAGTCACGCAGCATCTCTACTTTTAGTTTTCTGAGAAGTCTCCATATTGCTTTCCTTAGTGGCTGTAGCAATTTACATCCCCACCCAGAGCACAAGAGGGTTCCCTTTTCTCCACACCCTCTCCAGCATTTATTGTTTGTAGACTTTATGATGATGGCCGTTCTGACTCCTCATTATAATTCTGATTTCCATTACTCCAATACTTAATGATGCCTCCTGGCCATCTGCATATATACACTGTCACCTGCTAGTGGGAAGCTGCTGCGCCGCACAGGGAGTTCAGTTCTGGTGCGCTGTGATGACCTAGAGGAGGATGGGGGGGCTGCGAGAGAGGCTCAAGAGCAAGGGGATATATGTATATTTACAGTTGATTCACTTTATTATACAGCAGAGACCAACACAGTATTGTAAAGTAACTATCCCCCAATAAAAAAATATGATGCAACTTAAACAAAAGACCTCTTTTGTGACCCCATGGACTGTAGTCCACCAGGCTCTTCTGTCCATGGGATTTCCCAAGCAAGAATATTGGAGTAGGTTGCTATTTCCTTCCTCAGGAGATCTTCCCAACCCAGAGATCTAACCCCAGTCTCTTGCTTGGCAGGCGGATTCTTCACCACTGAGCCAAAAAACAAAAAACAGTTAGGGCAATCTTGAAAGCTAAAAATCCCTGCCAATCCCTGGATGGAGATTGGCCCATCCAGAATGGGATATGAAGAATTTCTGGTTTGCTAACTTGGGAAATGCCTGGGTGAAATCTGAAACTGGGCCCAGGGCATAGCCAGGAAGGAGAGACCCAAGAAAGAGGCTTACTTGGATTCTCTTCTATGGAATTTTACCTAAGGAAATCTCCCAGTATCTCATTTTTATTTATTTAATACCTTTGATGAAGACCTATAACATGCGCTAAGATGGGCACCACAGGAGATACAAAGTGAATGAGACAAATCTTGACCTTACAAAGAGTTTACGATCTAGGTTAGACACTAGGGTTACATATGCTGTGCTGTGCTTTGTCGCTCAGTCATGTCCAACTCTGAGACTCTATGGACTGTAGCCTGGCTGGCTCCTCTGTCCATGGGAATTCTCCAGGCTAAAATACTGAAGTGAGCAGCCTATCCCTTCTCCAGGGGATCTTTCTAACTGGGAATCAAACCAGGGGTCTCCTGCATGGCTGGTGGATTCTTTACCAGCTGAACTACAAGTGGTACATATAAATATACAAAAAAAGCAAAATAAATATAAATAATTAAAGAAGAAAAGAATTGGGGAGTTGTGGTGGTTCACCTAAGGAAACATTTACTTCTAGGGTGATTGTCTAGAGAAGATAGTATTGTAGGCAACTTTCGAAAATGAAAGCACTGTCAGAGTTTTGCCAGGTGAATGTGTTTGTATAGCGCATTCTAGTGGATAAGGCCACATTCATAAATGTTCACAAATCTGTTGAAAGAATAGCTTGCAAGTTCCGATATTCTATTTTATACCATCATTATTCTGTCAAGGCTGATGCAATTTGAATTGTATGTAAGTTTAAAAACAATCTAATTTGAGATTCAGTAACAAATCTCACTACATTGTTATGAGAGTCATCCCTCAGTATTCATGGGGGTCATTCCAGAACCCCTGTGTATACCAACATCTAACCTACACACAACCTCCCATATATGGTAAATCGTCTCTAGATTACTTATAATACCTAGTGTAATGTAAATGATATGTAAATAGTTACCATCTCTCAGCAAATTCAAGTTTTGATTCTTGGAACATTCTGAAGCTTTTCCCTCCAAAATATTTTCGATCTTCTGCTTGGCTGAATTCAAGGATGCAGAGGGCTCACTGTATCATTGCAACCAAAGAATCAGGTTTTAATCCCCAGCAAATATAAGAAATTCCTCGTGATTTACTCTTTTTAGAAATAAAACAAATAAAATCATACAAAGACATGAAATTGTGCACATTACAATTGATGCACCCCTCCTCAAGTGAAAAGAAACTGAAGTGTTATTGGCCATTTTTCATATATCAGGTATAATGGGATAACTATGTATGTGTATTATTATTTCATGTTTATTTCCACACTGTGCAAAACACTGTGCTAGATCTTACAGAAAAAGAAAATAGGTATTTATTCTTTAAGGAGTTTGCTCGTTAATGAGGGAAACACACACGAGCTCAGTTACCACAAATGAGGTCTATGCATTTATCAGTTCAAAGTCATAAATATGCCCGGCTGTTCAGAAAAAGGAAGCATTTTCCCCTTACCACTTACAGCTTACAGACTTACAGCTCTGTCTTCAGAATCTTCATTATTGTAATGTTCTATACTACAATACTTAACTGTATTTTAACTGTGCACTTGACTTGCTCTTTTGACACAGTAAGATATTAAAGGGAAAGACTGAGCTATCTCTTTTTGCCTCAGAATATGGGAAGTCCTGGAATATTCCATCATCCAATAAACATGTCATTAAAGGAGGAGTAAGTAGATAATCAGTAACTTTGAAACAATTTTTTTTTAATTGGGGTATAGTTTCTTTACAATGTTGTGTTAGTTTCTGTTGTACAATGAAGTGAATCAGCTATATGTATATATATATCGCCTCCCTCTGGACCTCCCTCCCACCAACCATCTTCATTCCACCCATCTAAGTCACCACAAAGCATAGAGCTCAGCTGCCTGTGCGATACAGTCAGTTCCCAGTAGTTATCTGTTTTACACATGGCAGAGCACATACGTCCATCCCAATATCCCAACTCATCCCCTGCCCCCATGTCTACACGTCAGTTCTCTATATCTGCGTCTTTATTCCTGATCTACCAATAGGTTCAAATAGCTAGGACATGGAAGCAGCCTAAATGTCCATCAACAGATGAATGGATAAAAAAGATGTGGTATATATATACAATAGAATACTACTCAGACATAAAAAGAAATAATATTGGGCCATTTGTAGAGACATGGGTGAACCTAGAGTCTATCATACAATGCGAAGTAGATGAGAAAGAGAAAAACACATATTATATACTAACACATTTATGTGGACTCTAAAATAAACCATTTTTTACTGTAAAATCTCATTTAACAAAAGAGTACCCTCATAACCATAGAAATTATGTAGTGATAGAGTGGGATGGGACATAAAATGATCCATCTATCATTTTATTTTCTCAACCTGACTTTTATAATCTTCTCCCAAAGCAATTTAAACATCTGAATTAAATATATATGCTGCGAAGGGTAACCTATAAAATATTTTGGTAGTATGTGCCAAAGTTCAATTAAACACTTGGATTCATATTTAATCTAAATTCTACTCATAAAAAGTCCTCATCCTTTCTCTGCAATAGAAATATATCATGTCATGGAAACTCTTTTTTTAATCATGTCCTCCTTATAATTTAAAATAACACAGCTTGTGAGTTTTTACTTTTTCTGAAAAAAAAAATATTTTTTTTAGAGGAACTTAACAGTAAAACTGAGCCAAAGGTATAGAGATTTCCCATATACCTCCTGCCCCACATACACGCAAGCCTCTCCACTGTCAGAATCCTGCACTAGAAGGGACATGTTACAGCTAATAGACCTACATTAACACATCATTATCATCCAAAGTCCATAGTTTACCTTAGGGCTCACTGTTCGTGTGGTAGCTTCTATAGGTTTTAATGACTAGGTAACGACACAAATCCACAATTATAGTATCATACAGAATAGTTTCACTGCTGCAAAAATCCTTTGTGCTCTGCCTATTCTTCCTCTTCCTTAACCCTTGGCAACGACTGATTTATTTTTTTAATAGACCTTATTTTTTAGAACAATTTAAGCTTCACAGCAAAATTGAGCAGAAAGTACAAAGATATCCCCTTCCTGTACCCCTAGCCCCACACATGCACTTTTTAATCATTTCTATTGCACAAAGGGAAGTGAATGCAGAATTAGAAGCCAAATGTTCTACTTCTAAATTCTGTGTTCTCTCTACTTTATAGCAAATACTCCTCTCTAAACACAGTCTCTACTGTAACAGACTGGCTCTATGGACTTATTCTATACAAAGTTCATTCGGGGTGATTATGGCCCTAATTCTTTTATTTAAAATGCTCCTGAAAGAACCAGTTTTTGAAAGAAAGAGTTTTGTGTATTCACATTTCACTGTCCTTCAAAATTGCATTTTCTGTTAATATTCCATATAAGTAAGGAGTCAGTCACTTAAGTTCCTTCGTTTTTAACAAAGGTCCTTGTGGACTAAATAGATTGTTAGTTTATTTCCAGCAATGGAATTCAGTGATGACACAAGCATTCTTTTCTGTCATAGAATTAGAATCTCTCAGAAAAAGTCTATTAATTTAAAAAATGAGACTGTATTATTAAATATTCTTCTATTTCCCAAAGTGACATTTTCTCTATACAAATACTGACATATTTTTAAATCAGCATTTATAATAACTTAATGTTTTCCAACACATTGCAAAATTGTTCCCATATAGTTTTTCTTATGATTTAACATGTGGAAAAAATTACATGGAAACAATTTAGCAATGTGTTGGATAAATCATTATTAATAAAGTTGGGTTGGCCAAAAAATTTCATTCCAGTAAATGTTACAGAAAAACTCAAATGAACTTTTTTGGCCAAACTGAGATTATTCAGGTAATTATAGATATGTAGGTGGTTATAATCACTTTATAATGTTGATAATTAACAATAATTGCTAATGCTATTTTATTAAAATTATTTGATGGCAAATCAGAAAATAAAATTATATCCATGAATGATATTTATATATTGTAGAAAATATAAGAGTGTAATTGGAATCTGCTGAGAATCCCAGGGACAGGGAAGCCTGGTGGGCTGCCATCTCTGGGGTCGCACAGAGTCGGACACGACTGAAGCGACTTAGCAGCAGCAGCAGCAGAAACAGGCTATCTGAAGGAAACGTTTATCAGTACTTCTCATCAAATCACAGCTTTCCAGAAATAGAGTGGCTTGCTCAGATCTCAGCCTCTGGAGAATTACAAATTTGGAGAGGAACTTTAAAAATACTGGAGAGTAATTTTCCCTGTAAGCTGTAAAGAAGACACCTTCCAAAACAATACATGTGACTGAAGCACAGCATCTCAGCCTATAAGAGAGGCTTGTAAACTGCCTCTGAATTGTGAAGAGAAGGTGCTTAAATGCCAGAATCTCTCAGGAGTGTTCTTCTGGCAACATACTCAAGGATGACACTCCCTTTCATGTGGATTGTAGGGTCCACCTTGTTGAACTAGCCCCAAACTAAATGAGGAACCAGGGTGGGTGAGAGAAGCTAATTGGAATCAGGGACAAACAAATCTCTTTAAATTGTACATTTTTGCCCTGAAGTGCCTTTCTTAAACTTTGCTCTCGGACATGCTGTGAAAAATAAAATAATACTGTAGGTTATTATCTTTCATTTGACCTTCATATATCAAGAATGCCGGTTTTTCAAATTGCTTAGATTTGCTAAACATGGATACTATCTGTAGTTTTGCTTTGTTTCCATCTGAAAAAAAGCTAAGATAAAGGACTTTACAGGTTATGCAATGAGAGATCACATTCAAGTTACCATTCCAAAAGTGAAAATGAAGATGGAAACCTTTAAAACTATAGATGAATGTTACCTAATGATTCACATGACTTCTCCAGTTTTTATTAAAACTATCAAGTGAAAAAATCAGTTTCATAGAAACTGACTTTTGACTTATGAGTAAGATGAGGCAGTGGTTCACAGTTTTATTCCTGGATGGTAAGACTTAGAAATCTGCCCCTGGTGGGCTGCCGTCAATGGGGTCGCACAGAGTCGGACACGACTGAAGCGACTTAGCAGCAGCAGCCGCAAAGTACCAGAATCATAGTAATCTCAGGAAATAAGGAAGAGACAAGAGCAGTCACTGCCTGTATTTTCAGAAGGAAATCTGACTTCTCAGTTTCTTTACAGAACAACTCCTAAAACTTTACAGTATGATGATTTATACTTCCTTTCATTTGAAGCTAGTGAGGTTGATTAGGTGATTAAAGCAATTACTTTTGCTAAAAAAAAAAAAATAGTGTGATGCTTGAATTCTAGTAAATGTCAAAATGATGATCATATCATTATTTTCTGATTCTAAAAAAGCAGCCTAAGTAAAGTTTGCTTCAGCCTTTGCTCCAGTGAACTATCTGCACGGCTCACGCATGAGTCAAGCACTCTGTTCTTTAATGATGAAAAGCAGGAAGTTCAACAAGTTCAAATGAGGAATGTAAACAGAAAGGAGATCCACAATATGCATGTATGACAGAGGAGATTCAGTTAAAAGACTCACATTTTCTATGTACAAAAAGGAAAATAATTGATTATAAAGATTGCATAAAAATAACTAAAAGTTACATTGCTTTGTGAACACCTCTAGAGAGAGATTTTAAACTTGTGAGGGGGGTGGGGGATGTTTATCGACCAAAGAAATCTAAATGATGCTAATATTTACAGGGTCAGATAGAAAATAATAGAATTTTTTGGAGCTGGAATGTGCCCTTACTAATCAAATCCTCTCTTGAAATTTTGATTATTCATTGAATCTCACTTCTCCACTGAATGAAGTTACCCCAGTGTGAATAAAAATACCAATTGGAAATTGAATAAACTCCTTTAGCACAGTGACCTAACTTTTTTAAAGATTAAGAGCTCTCAAAAGCAGGATTTTAAGTCATTTGCCTCAGCTTTGAACTTATTAAAATACAGACACTATACAGACCGTCTCCATTTTATGAAGGATTGATTTGTGATTTTGTGACTTTATAATGATTCAAAAGAGATACACATTCAGTAGAAACTGAAATTTCTGAAATTCAAATTGAATTTCAATTCAAATGTTGAATTTCAGTCTTTTCCCCAGGCTAGTGGTAAGAGGCACAATAGTTTCATACCTGTAGTTGCTGCTCCCACTCAGCCATGCAATCACAAGTGTGGACAATACACTTACAATGATTCTGCTCCCAGACAACCTTCTGTTTCTCACTTTCAGCACAACAGTCAATACATTATATAAATTTTTCAACACTTTATTATAAAATAAAATCTGTTAGATGATGACTTTGCCCAAGTGTCAGCTAATGTAAGTTTTCTGACCATGTTTAAGATAGGCTAGACTAAGCTATGATGTCCACTAGGTATTTTAAAGGCATTTTTAACTCACAATATTTTCAACTTATGATAGGCTTATTAGAACATAACCTCATCATCAGTAAAGGAAGACCTAAATTAAAAACATTTCTTTTCTGCCGTTGCCTGTTACATTGTTGCACATGTCACCATTTGCTTAATAATATTTAACACTCAAGTTATATTGCAGCATGCTGGGGCCATCTCAAAGATAATTTTTATCCCTGACACCTGCATTATTCAATTGACTATATCCTTTAGCTACGACTACTTCACTTTACCGTATCCTGCTTTCCCATCGCCATTATGTTCTATTTCTGCCTCATCCATCATCACACATGTACTTGCTCACAAGTGCACTTTCCTTACCCTTCACTTCTGAAATCAAGAGTTCATACAAGTTTAAGCGATTTACATGAACCTTCTCTTCTTATCCTATTTAAACCTGGATTCCCCTGAATATACTGTTCTCTCTATAAAAATCCTAAACTTATAAAAGCTACTGGATCCAGATAATCCAGGGCTCTGTTCCTCTACAAGGAGTCTATAAAGACTTGAAGGAAAAACAGTAAAAGGGATTGATCATGTGATTTCTCAAACCATAGGCATATACTCCCTATGGGTATATGTGGGTATTTGGTGATGCTAATGACAGCTGACCAGGAAGAAGATATTTCTCCTCTGCATTTTCTTAATACCTCCCCACCCATCCTTCCTAAAGAGAATTCACATTATATTCCAAGGAAAGATTAAGCTATTCTTTATTCAAAGCTGTACATTGCCCAAGAATGGGAATATAATTAACAAAAAACAATTTGATGCAGGTACCTAAGTATTACGTACCACACATTCTCCTGGGATGTCCAATCACATCCTGAAACAATGACTAAATCCCTGTTCCTTTTGTGTATCTTGTAAATTTCACATCCCCCAATCATTCGCTTTCAGAGATTTTTCTTCTCTATTTGATTTCTGCTGGTATGCAGTGGAGATTAAGAAGCCTTGGTCTCACTGTTAGTTGGGCATATAAGGCTTTCCACTTCAGGGTGAAGCTTTTGACAAAATCTTTCCCTAAATCCACCAATGGGTTTTCCTTTTGTCTCATTTGCTGAAACTTGGTCTAATGGTCTCTATTAGGTACAATAGAACCTAAAATCCCAGTATACAGCAGGGAATCAACATGCCATGTGTGGTTTACAGCAATAGCATTTTACCACTTGGGGACATGTTATCACATGAAAACATCTCCATCCTCCGCACATGAGGGTTCTGGTAGCAAGGAAGAAGGTAAAATGGATATTCCACAAACCGCTGTGTCTACCAGTCAGTGACTACAAATTACTCATTGTGAAGAAAACTTAGGGTTAAAACTCATAGAAAAGAAGAAAAAAATGGAAAGTTATATGTTGTCATTAATGTTTATTTATGACTACCCAATATTCTCACATTTCATTTCTTGTTTATTATGTAACAATTTCAAGAAATTTATGAAATGTAGCAAAATTTTTCTAAGAGGATGAAACCCAAAGGACATTGATAGAGTGGGAAGCTCTGATTTAAAAAATGTTCAATTTCATAACAGAAATAGCCAAGCCTGATTCCCAGTGGCTTTGGTAACTGCCTACCAAGGCAATCTATTCCATACTGAGAATATAAACAGCAGTTATTTCTTATAATTAACCAAGTGAAAATGTGGTAATGGATATAGACCTGTGTGTTAAGAAAGTGTCTATATTTTCTGATAGACGGTAGAAGCACCTCTTAGTAACAGTGCTGAGACTGAATTAAAAGCACTGTAAAAAAATAACTCTCATCTTTTATTCCTAAAGAATAAGAAGGGGGAAAAATGTACTACTGTAAGATTAGGGTGAGTCTTACAAATGGCAGAAAGGCAATGACATGATTGTTGATAAGGAATGAAGAGACCACAGAAGTACCAACTCTCTCACATTTACCAGGAAATTCCAGCATGACAGCCCCAGATGAAGCAAATATACTAAGAAACAGGAAATAGGATGTTATTGCATCTCTCTTCCTACAACTTTAAAAAGTCATTCCATCAGAAAAAAATTTCATTATATGAAGCTACAGGAACCACATGGAAAAACAAATTAAATGAGAAACACTGTATTTCACAATCTCATAATTATTTTTATGTAGTTAAATCCCTGTAAACTGTCAGGTAACTCCATGATTTGATATACTCTATTTCTTTGGGAGCAGTTACAGCTAATGGAAAAATTTTCTAGTACAATTATTTAGTACAATAGTTAGTAAAACACCAAGTGAATAAGTTATTATAACCATTACAGAGCTTTTTTAATATGCTAAAGATCTTTGCCTACAATAATTAAAGCTACAGTTTTCCTAGCAATCATATACAGATGTGAGAGCTGAACAATAAAAAGGGCTGAGTGTGAAGAATTGGTGCCTTCAAACTGCTTTCCAACTGCCTTTGAACTATAGAGTTGGACAAGACTCTTGAGAGTCCCTTGGACTGCAAGGAGATTAAACCAGTCAATCCTAAAGGAAATCAATCCTGAATACTCATTGGAAGGACTGATGCTGAAGCTCCAATACTTTGGCCACCTGATGCAAAGAACTGACTCACTGGAAAAGACCCTGATGCTGGGAAAGATTGAAGGCAGGATGAGAAGGGGATGACAGAGGATGAGATGGTTGGATGGCACCACTGACTCAAACATGAGTTTGAGCAAGCTCCAGGAGATGGTGAAGTACGGGGAAGCCTGGCGTGCCGCAGTCCATGTGGTCACAAAGAGTTGGATAGAACCAAGAGACTGAAAAACAACAACAACAAAATTCTTTGACAAAAATAAAGGCTTCTCTGACTAGTATTATTGCTGGGAGCAACTGAATAAAGCACAGGAGGCCAGATTCTCCTTTTAAATTTTTTACACAGCTCAAGACTGTACTTTCAGAGATCATTTCTATAGTTTTAAACCCAAGTTTCTACACAACTCTAAAGGTGAAAAGTATGTTCACAGAAAAGCTACCTTAAATTTTTTAGGTAAGATCATTCATTTGCTTCTTCTTTGGTGGCTCAAATGGTAAAGAATTTGCCTGCAATGCAGGAAACCCAGGTTCAGTCCCTGGATTGGGAAGATCCCTTGGAAGAGGAAACAGCAACCCACTCCAGTACTCTAGCCTGGAGAATTCCATGGGTAGAAGAGCCTGGTGGGCTACAGTCCATGAGATTGCAAAGAGTCAGACATGACTGAGCAACTAATTTTTCTTTCATTTGCTTATAGTCTTAAGCATAAGGTTGATAGTAACGTACCTCATCAGTCAGTTAATTCAGTCGCTCAGTCGTGTCTGACTGTTTGTGACCCCATGAATCACAGCATGCCAGGCCTCCCTGTCCATCACCAACTCCCGGAGTTCACTCAGACTCACATCCATTAAGTCAGTGATGCCATCCAGCCATCTCATCCTCTGTCGTCCCCTTCTCCTCCTGCCCCCAATCCCTCCCAGCATCAGAGTCTTTTCCAATGAGTCAGCTCTTCACATGAGGTGGCCAAAGTACTGGAGTTTCAGCTTTAACATCATTCCTTCCAAATGATCTCCTTCAGAATGGACTGGTTGGATCTCCTTGCAGTCCAAGGGACTCTCGAGAGTCTTCTCCAACACCACAATTCAAAAGCGTCAATTATTCGGCTCTCAGCTTTCTTCACTGTCCAACTCTCGCATCCATACATGACCACTGGAAAAACCATAGCCTTGACTAGACGGACCGTATTCTAATGGGATTGACATAACCCTGGAGGTGGACATGGCAAGCTCTCCAGTACTCTTGCCTGGAGAATAACCTCTATCCAGGATAGAAGAGCCTGATGGGCTACAGTCCATTGGGTTGCAAAGAGTTGGACACCACTGAAGCTGGAGTTACTTAACACACACGCAAGCAGAGTCAATGTATAATGACTAAATTTGGCCATATGTTAGTTAACCAACTAAGCAAGTGTATAAATGAATGACAGAAGAATTCACCAAACAGTAATGTTCTAATAAAAGATGAGTCTTAGCTAGTCACTTCTATTAGGATACTCAATCAACAATTGAAATTCACTGTGAACCAAATAAAAGCAACCTGAAATTTTATAATTAATTTTAAGAAATACGAATGTATACATTGGACCACAGTTAAAATAGATTTATTATTAAACAAAAGAAGAGATGAATCTAACACCAAATTTGAGTTGAAAATAATATACAATATAATTAATATAGTTTTAAAGTTGTGAGTAAAATAATTTCTTCAAAGAGAAACAAAACGTTTTAAAGAGTGAAGTAAGAGACATTGGACCTGACCCAGAGTTACCCCACACTCCTTAGTAGACTCTGTCCTTAAGACGAAACATGAGGGGCTTATCAGCAAGACTTTGTCTGCAGGGGAGAGGAGTATTTAAAGTTCTTTTGCCCAGGACCAATCACTTATTCTGACTCTATACTCACTTAGAAAAATCCCAGTTATGATTTGCCTTGAGGAGCCTATAGGTAGAGAACATTATAGCCTACCACCATCATAGCTAGTCCATATGGAAATAACATTTATCTTTAAAAACAAATAAAAAATGGCATTTCTCTCTATGCCTTAGATTCCTGTGAATTTAGTTTAGCTTAGATGCATGCTAAGTCACTTCAGTCATGTTCAACTCTCTGCAACCCTATAGACTGTAGCCCATGAGGCTCTCTCCATGGGGATTCTCCAGGCAAGAATACTGGAGTGGGTTGCCATGTCCTTCTCCAGGGGATCTTCCCAACCCAGGATCGAACCCACGTCTCTTACATCTCTTGCTTTGACAGACAGGTTCTTTACCACTAGCACCACCTAGATAACTAACAACATATATGTATTCTTCCTACAAACCAAAATAAGGGACCCCTATCAGAAAAGAGGCTGGCTGCCTTGTGCTAGCTGTACACTTCTCCATTCTTTCAAATCCTACACTGTGCTCTGAATATGAAAATTGTGTCACTATTCTACTCTTAATGAGAGGTATCTAGTAATATCTTGAGAACTTGAGCTAGATTCTCAGTTCAGTTCAGTTCAGTCACTCCGTCGTGTCCGACTCTTTGCGACCCCATGAATCGCAGCACGCCAGGCCTTCCTGTCCATCACCAACTCCCGGAGTTCACTCAAAGTCACGTCCATCGAGTCAGTGATGCCATCCAGCCGTCTCATCCTCTGTCGTTCCCCTTTTCCTCCTGCCCCCAATCCCTCCCAGCATCAGAGTTATTCTGCTGAACAACAAATACAAGACTTTTACCAAGAGAATATAAGTGAAATTAACTTTAGAGAATAAAGGTAAAATCTATGGCCAATTATGGAAGAATGAATATCTAGCATACTTCGTTCCTACTGTCAAATCATTGAGTTACCACCCCAGATGTTATTCAGCAAGAAGCCTGACTTGGCTGCCAAGGACAACCTAGATTCCTGGGAAATCCTAGCAATGTATCAATGAGATGACACCCCTTCTAGTTCCCCTGTGTATTTTTAAAATTTAATTATTGCCTTCTTCCTATTGTTTTTCTTCCACTTCGACTACTGGGTAAACTAATCATAATCATTGTTACATCAATTCGGATTTGTCTTGGCAGAAATTCCAATAATCTATAGGAAAATGTACAGAATTTTGTGTTTACATGATGATTGAAAAGATTAGGCAACACTAATTAGGGCATTTGTTTTCCCTTTTTCTGGTACGAATATATAGATTCAAATATGGGTCATTAAGTAACTTCCAGAGACCATTTAGCAAATGAATAAAGGGAAGGTTTTCTGATGTCCTGAGACTTAACTCACATTATGGCCTGTCCATATCACAATCAGAGCAAAAGTTAGCGTAGTGAGCCAGTTGGAGGAGAACCAGACTTGAAATATGATAAACCTGGGAGGGGAGGCCCAGGACAGGAAGCTGGAAGCAGTATGGTGCTGGCTCATGCCACTCTCAGTCATCTTCTAGATTAAGTTTTGGCCAGGTTAGCTTGCTGCAGAAAAAAATATGAAGCAGAAACTTGCTCATTATAGAGGTGTAAGTTGACTAAAAACAGAGTAATACTGTTTAGTAATTATCACCTTTTCCTCCCAGCTGCTCCATGCCCCCAACACACACATCTAATAACAAATGGATATATGGCATGAAAGTCTTTGGCACAAGACAAACAGACAAAGAGTCCAGGAAATGTGCCCCAGGAAAGAGTTCTAAAAACAGACACTTGGAAAATCTTCACTTTGCTGCCTTAGGTTTATCGATGATGTCTTCCCCAAAAGACCAATTAAAATTCTCCTCCAAAATCCAAGAGTCCTTCTAGGTTACCAAGAGATAGTCTCTTTTTTTTTAGACTAAAAACAAATATTTTAAAATACTTACAGCTAAGAAGGAGGGAAAGTTCTTTTATCTATAAATGTCCTTTTGCATTTATATTTTGTCTCCTAAAACTCGTGAAAATGCATGGCAAAATAAATCACCAGTCATAATATAGTTTAAAGTCAATACAATAAAGGCTGGTTGAGGGATGTTGGTGTCTTAGGCTTTTAAAACATAATAAGTAATATAATTACATTGATGTATATTAAAATAAATATGTCACTGCATTTGTGAGAGGAGAAAAGGTATATTTTCTTGACACAGAAGGACTTAGACCAGACATTTGTATTCATAGAGCACCACTGAAGAAGTGTTAGGCTTTTTTGGGAAAATGACTTACTTCAAATAAGAGCCAGAAATTGGTGCCCTCTGGGATTGCACACAGCCAGTTTTTTGTCCCTAAATTGCTGGAATTACATCTCTGTTTCTCTGTCTTCTCATTCTGTAATTGGCCCTATAATTTAGTTTTGACCTGTTCCCTGCCTAAGACTCCACGCTGACTCCAGTAGCCTTCCACCATCTAAGGAACAAAGCCCTGTCCTGAACCCCAACCAGCAAGGTGGACCTATGCCTACCAACAAGTCAGCGGTGTAAGCGATGACCACTGTCTCCCTGGCTCACAGTATTCCCTGTTTTCTGGCTTACTCACTACTGATCTGACTGGAAAATGGCTCTTTCTGCATTGCAAATTAGACTGCAACACTCCTCAAAGATGAACCCCTGATTCATCATCCACATCGCATCAGCGTTTATACTGAGTCACTTCCTCTATGTCAGTTCTTCCCCACAGAACAGGCTTTGTGGTGCTGCCTGAACCTGTGCAGGCAGGTTTTTGGCTCTGTTTCACTGTAGAAAGACATCGGTATTGGGCACGAGTCATCCCAAGATGTGATATTATATGCAGGATTTTAAAGATGCGACGTTCCCCTACCAAGATTCCCATTCCCTGAATCTTCAAACATGTATCTAGACATGTTGGCATATGCAAAAGATCATTAATCCGTTGACCTTCAAGCAAGGATACTATCCTGGTTTATCAGCGTGGATTCAGTATAGCCCTATGAGGAAAAAGATTAAAGAGTGCCTCTGAGAAGTGCATCCAAAGAGGAAGATGAGAGATACAGCAGAGAGAGGAAGCCAAAGAAATTCCAAGCAGGAAAAGGGCTCAGATGTACATCACTGCTGGCTCAGATGTGGGGGCCCATGTGCAAGGACAGGCAAGGGTCTGGAGGAGCTACAGGCAAACACCAGCTGACAGCCAGCAAGAAAATCTTGATTCTCCAACCACAAGGAACTGGATTCTGCCAACAATCTGAAAGACTTTTTGTCTTAATTTTATTGCAGTAGAGTTGATTTACAATGTTGTGTTAGTTTCAGGTGTAACCCTGAAAGATCTCAGAAGTGGATTCTTTCCCAGAAGTTCCAGATAAGAGATCACTGACATCTTTATTTCAATTTTGTGAGACAAAACACAGAGAAAGGAAACCAGTGAAGTCATCTGGACATATGACCTGTAGAACAGTGAGGCCATAAATTTGTACTGCTTTAAGCCATTAACTTTATGGAAATTTGCTTTGACAGCAATAGGAAACTACTTACAGATGTTCAGTTGACTCATAATTTTTTTTGGAAAAAGAATTCTTAGGTTAGGAGGGAGGAGATGTATGTATACCTATGAGATGGTTAGATTGCATCACCAACTCAATGGACATGAATTTGAGCAAACTCCAGTAGATTGTGACAGACAGGAAAGCCTGGCATGCTGCAGTCCATGGGGTCACAGAGTCAGACACAACTTCATGACTGAACAACATCAAAAACATGGCTGATTCATGTTGCTGTATGGCAGAAACCATCACAATATCATACAGTAATTATTATCCAGTTAAAAATAAAATCAAATTAAAAAAAAGATTTCCTAGGAAAAAGACACCTCTGGTTAAGGTTAAGTTCTATATTCTTTTGCAGACACAGTTAGCTCATATTTCATGTAGTTTCACCAGGACTTTACAGGTTGCAGCTTTTTGTAACCAAACATGTCTTCATTCACTAGACATTTATTGAGCATCACCTTTGCCCAAAGGTCTTTGGCAGATATAAAGAATTCCCACCTGTGGTTTCATCCTCATATGGAACATGGGCTGATCCTACAGGGCAAAGCCTAACCACTTTAACACAGCACTCACAATGTTCAGTCATCTACCTCTGGCCTCTGATTCTCCTCTTCTCCTTATGATCTGGCCTGACATGATACCAGCTTCTTTCTAAATCCCTGATATCTTTTTTGTGCTCCACTACCTCAAGTAAGCTTTTTCCTTTGTCAAGAAGACTCCTACCCGAGATAGCCTCATGGCTTTCCCATTCACCTTCTTCAAGTCATTGCCACATTTTGTTCTTTCCCATACCTTTACCCTGACCACTCTATTGAACACTGTAAGCTACCATCACCTCCACACTCTGAATTGACCTTCTTTATGTGTGTATGTGTGTATTAGTCGCTCAATCATGTCTAACTCTCTGCAATTCCATGGACTGTGTCATACCAGGCTTCTCTGTCCATGGAATTCTCCAGGCAAGAATACTGGAGTGGCTTGCCATTCTCTTCTCCAGGGGATCTTTCTGACCCAGGGACTGAACTCAGGTCTTCTGCATTGCAAGCAGATTCTTTACCATCTGAGCCACCAGGCAAGCCTGAATTGACCTCATCCCTGTACAATTTCTATTCCATAACACTTAGCAATCTCCAAAGCACTGTATTATTCATTTATTGTATTTATTGGGTGCTGTCTCCTTATTCCCCAATAAAATATAAAAATTTGCAAAAATATAAAAGAAAGTGACTTTTATCTGCTGTGTTCTCTGAGTTATCCCCAGCACCCAGAACTGTGCCTCACTCATGGCAAACAGACTCTTTAAAAATAGTAACAGATCAATGAATTATGATCTTACTAAGACTGATTGACCTTACCAAGATCATATATTTTCAATAGTTATCTGCAGCATGGAGTTTGCAAGAGCCCAGTAGATGTTCATGAAAAGTAGAAAACTGGAAGGTCCACAGGTCACCTTGCTAAGATCAAAAAGTGATCAGGGCCTCAGTTCAGTTCAGTTCAGTTTCTCAGTCATGTCTGACTCTTTGTGACCCCATGAATCGCAGCACACCAGGCCTCCCTGTCCATCACCAACTCCCAGAATTCACTCAGACTCACGTCCATCGAGTCCAGTGATGCCATCCAGCCATCTCATCCTCTGTTGTCCCCTTCTCCTCCTGCCCCCAATCCCTCTCAGCATCAGAGTCTTTTCCAATGAGTCAACTCTTCGCATGAGGTGGCTAGGACTTCACAATTGTCAAGTGTCTAGAATGCCCAACATTCTTCTAGGACTTATCTGGAAGTAAGGCAAGCATTGCTAGACAGGTTTTGGTGAAAGTAGGGTCAACCTTACCTATATAGGATGCTACCAGGATGAATAACTTTCAAATTCTTGAGAAAAGAACAGGAGAGTTTGAGTCTCACTTATAAATACCTTTTCACGACTATCCCTTTATTCAATAAAGACATAAAAAATAATGCTTAATTGAATGCAATATTTATTACTTCTACATGACCATCCCTATTGGCTCTCAGTCGTTTTTATAAACTTTCAATTCATGACTGACATTTCCTCCTAGTCTTTAAAAAAAAGAAAGCATTTTAACCTTGTTAGTCAAATACCTGAAATGCAAGGGTGAAAATTGTAAAGATTCGAGATTTTTTTCTCTCTTCCTACAAATGCAAGTTGTTCCCTTTGAGGTTATTCTTTAACATTTTCTAATTTCTGACTCATTTTCTGAAGTTGTACCTAGAAGAAAAAAGGTTGCAAAGAGCTATAAGCCCCTATGAAGCCATATATGGCTCCCAACACATAAACCAAAGCCACAAATTGATATGTATAAAACTTTGAAAGTTTAAGAATGTGCTTCTGGGATATGTGACTGAAAAGTACTGACACTGTCAATTCTAGTGAGGTGAAAGTACCTAGAACCTGTTTACAGAGTGAAGCAAGTCAGAAAAAGAAAAACCAATATTATGCATTAATTCACACATATGGAATTTAGAAAAATGGTACTGATGAACCTATTTGCAGAGTCGGAACAGAGATTCAGACATGGAGGACCGTCTTGTGAACACGGTGGGATAAGGAGAGGGTGGGACGAATCGAAAAGAGTAGCACTGAAACAAATACATTACCATGTGGAAAATAGAGCCAGCAGAAAGTCGGCGCGTTAACACGGGGAGCTCGACCTGGGGCGCTGACACCTAGAGGGGTGGTATGGCGCGAGTGATGGGAGGGAGGTTCCAGAGGGAGGGGACGTATGTCTACTTATGGCTGATTCACACTGTTGTGTGGCAGAACAAACACAACATTGTAAAGCAATTATCCTCCAATTAGAAAAATAATTTTTAAAGGTACTGACACTGTGAATGACAAGGAGACAGTGTGCTCCCTGGTTGGAAAGAAAAAAAAATCCTAGCTCGTGCTGGCATCGTACACCATGCTTGAACTTGTCCACTATTTAGTAGGTTACAGCGTGCCAGCTTTACAGAGGAAATGTTTATGAAGGAAAAGTTTCAGCTCTCTTTCTTTAGCCTTCTGTATCTTGTCCAAAGCAGTTTTTGCCAAAGCCAAAGTTTTAAGGGCTGGGCTCAATTTCTCCATTTTAAATAGGGAGCACACATGAAAGTGCCAACCAGTAAGAATAAATGGAGCGAGCTTCTTGCCCAAAGTGGTAGACTTCATTTGGCTAGCCATGCCAGAGCAAATACACCCATTGGACTCATTCAAAGCCAGTCAGATGTGGACTTGGTCCCAACAACAGCAAGTGGAAAAACTCAGTTCTCAAATCACCTCATTGTGGGTTTGCATGTTTTAAGTTATGCCTCCTGCAACCTAAATAGCAGCTATTTCAAACATGTTTTCATCCCCCAAATCCTAAAATGGATCTAATCACATAGTTTCATTTAAGTATGTTGTGTTTTTAAGTAAACACAGCAAACATGACCAACTTTCCCTTAAAACTAGAGGAATAGCAGATAAACAAAGATAATTTAAAGCTCAACATATTTAGGTATGAAGGAGGAAAAAACAGCAATTTATTTTTTGAAAAATGATGAAAATAATTTTTTTAAAGAACTCCAATCTGCTTGGGAAATTTTAATTTTAAAGGAAATTTCAATGGTCTAAATAATTTGTATTAAATATTCCAAAGGATACTCACAGTAGACTGACTGCCATGGCTACAAAGTCTCTGATATGTGCATGTCCTAAGGTAAACTTTGGCAATACTGCCTATTAGACTTATCTGAAGAATTTTTTTTTTTTAAATTAGATGACTAGATCTGACCTTTGACCAGTTCAAAAAGAATTTCTGCGAGTTCAGGTGATTCTAAAATCTGGCCAGGGCTGTAAATTGAGAAGGTTTACAAACAAAAGGAAGGTAATAGGAATTGAGAGAAAAATGTTTTGCACACTTGCCTGATGATCCGTGTCTCCTGGAATGCTTCTGAACACCTGTTGCATGCCAAATTCTGGGGAAAAGCTTGGGAAATATATTTTTAAACAGGAGCACAACAATCTTTATCACCAGGAGCCTGTCTCTTGAAAGGAGAAATGTAACAATATAAAAGCTTAAGCGGATATCCATGGAAAGCAAAATGGAGAACTGGAGAACAAAATGTTATTTAAGTTGGCTTCCAATTCACCACCTGAGCCTTTTTCAGGAAAGGCTTAAATGTTACTCGCTCAGTTGTATCCGACTCTTTGTGACCCCGTGGACTGTAGCCCACCAGGCTCCTCTGTCCATGGAATTCTCCAGGCAAGAAGACTGGAGTGGGTTGTCATTTCTTTCTCCAGGGGATCTTCCCAACCCAGAGATCAAACCCAAGTCTCCCGCATTGCAGGCAGATTCTTTACCATTTGAGCAACGAGGAAAGCCCTAAGGTTTAAGGTCTACATTAACTGAGGCACACTTCAGCGGGCATTCAAGTTTCCCTTAACATTTCTCGTTGAAACCCCAAGGAAAAACCAAGGTGAAAAAGGTCAAGAGAAAGATGACATTGTCAGGCACTGGGCCGTAGCTTTGGAGGACGGGGGATTTTCTAGAAGAGATGGATCGGGGGCAGATCCTCTCATGTCATCTTCCTGTCCTCGCATAGATTCACTCTCTTCACATCACACACTGTGTTCTGTTCACAGTCTTTTGTCGTGTTGAGCTGGGGCCTGGAGTTCCTTCAGAGGAGCAGGGATCTCCAGCTCCACAAAGCCTGATAATACATTTGATTTGGCCACTTAATTGTATGCTAAAACAGTCTTTTAAGTATCTGATTGCATTGTGCTATTTGTCTTACTAACTTATACTGTTTTATTTTTAGTAGCTTGTTTTGGTATTTCCCTCTCGGAATACTGGAGTATTGTGATAGTCATTGAAAATCTGTCTTTCTACACAAGTCCCCAACCCTTGAGATCTAATGCCTGAAGATCTGATGTGAAGCTGATGTAATAATAATAGAAATAAAGTTCATAATAAATGTAATATGCTGGAATCATCTTGAAACCATCACCCCACATTTCATGGTCCATGGAAAAATTGTATTCCACAAAACCAGTCCCTGATGCCAAAAAGATTGGGGACTAATGCTTATCAAACTATAACATAAAGAGGGCAAAGGCAGGCTTTCACAGTGTGCCATTGAATTTCCTGCATGATTTGGCCTGTGAGACCCCATGACATCAGTGGCAATGCCCAGAGGAACAACAGAGAACCTTGATGGGCACAGAAATATTCTAGTGGGATACAACAGTATCGCCAGCAGAACATGGTGATACCAGGAACTCCATGTCAAGGAATGCAGAAGAGAATCTTAGGAACCAATGGAGTAACCACTAAAATATTCAGACAAAATTTTGTTTCTATTGAGCATGACTTGAGGTTCTATGAAATAAAGACCAAAGCGAGAAAGACTGAAGAGGTCACTGTACCACATGTGTGTGTGCATGCGTGTCTGACTTTGTGCCACCCTTATGGTCTATAGGCTCCTCTGTTCATGTGGATTCTATAGGCAAGAATACTAGAGTGGGTTGCCATGCCCTCCTCCAGGGGATCTTCCTGACCCACAGATCAAACTTGTTTTTCTTAAGTCTCCTGCATTAGCAGGTGGGTTCTTAACCACTAGCACCACCTGAGAAGCCCACCGTGCCTACATCTCTACCCAAAGCCAAAGGAGGTCTAGAGATACTTATATTTAATCAATTTTTCTTAAAAAGCAAGATGCAATAACATTCATGCAACAATTTGAGTTGTGTTAGAGAAACTGGGTTCATATTTTAAAACCTTAATGATATAGCAGACACGGTTAATAGTGTTTACTTCTGGCTAGTAGGTTTGTGAGTGACTATAGGGATTTTTTTTCTTTTTGCTTAATTCTACAATCAATATTCTTATAATAACTCAAAGTATTAAAGTTATACAATTGCAATTGTTCAAATTTTAAGGTTTATTATATATGTGTGATTTAAGGAACTCAAGTTTTCAAGCATCATTATTTATTGGTTTAAGCCTTTCTCATAGAAACAGGTTGTTAAAGAAATAAATATGTATATAATGGTACTCAAATTATATATTAATCATGTCTTAAAGGAGTAATAGTGTTCATGATTAAAATACAAGAATGTGTGTATTAGTCACTCAGTTGTGTCCAACCCCATGGAATTTTGCCTACCAGGTTCCTCTGGCCATGGAATTCTAAAGGCAAGAATATTGGAATGGGTTGCCTTTCCCTCCTCCAAGGGATCTTCCTGACCCAGAGATCGAACCCGGGTATCCTGCATTGCAGGCAAACTCCTTACCATCTGAGCCACCAAGGAAGCCAAAAATATAAGAATACTGTAGTGTATTTTTGTTATCTAATACAAATATTCTTCAATAATAGTTATTCACTGTATTGGCTAATATTTTTTCAGTATACTCTCTTATTCTGTTACTTTAGACTGTGTGTTGTTTTTTTTTTTCTTTTCCCTATAGTTTTCTACTGTAAATACCTTATTTTTTTTTAATTTAATTGAAGGTTAATTACTTTACAATATTGTAGTGGTTTTTGTCATACATTAACATGAATCTGCCATGGGTGTACATGTGTTCCCCATCCTGAATCCCCTTCCCACCTGTCTCCCCATCCCATCCCTCTGGGTCATCCCAGTGCACCAGCCCTGAGCACCCTGTCTCATGCATTGAACCTGGACTGGTGATCTGTTTCACATGTGATAATTTACATGTTTCAATGCTATTCTCTCAGATCATCCCACCCTTGCCTTCTCCCACAGAGTCCAAAAGACTGTTCTATACATCTGTGTCTCTTTTGCTGTCTCACATACAGGGTTATTGTTACCATCTTTCTAAATTCCATATGTGTGTGTTAGTATACTATATTGGTGTTTTTCTTTCTGACTTACTTCACTCTGTATAATCAGCTCCAGTTTCATCCACCTCATTAGAACTGATTCCAATGTGTTCTTTTTAATGACTGAGTAATATTCCATTGTGTATATGTACCACAGCTTTCTTATCCATTCTTCTGCTGATGGACATCTAGGTTGCTTCTATGTCCTGGCTATTATAAACAGTGCTGTGATGAACATTGGGGTACACGTGTCTCTTTCAATTCTGGTTTCCTCGGTGTGTATGCCCAACAGTGTTATAAGGAATCAGTATTGTCAACATCACTGACTGTGAGGAACTGCAAAACTCAGGTTCTTTAGTTCTGGGACCCAAATCCCACCAGTAGCTCAACTGACCAGCATGGTCACCAACATAGTTCTCAGAAGAACAATTATTTTAGCTGAAAGTCAGATTTTTCTAAACACAGAGTAGAAAATCCATGATTCTATTTAGTTATTCGTTTAACAAAAAGCAGAATTTTATAATATGCTTAAGTACAATCCATCTCCATTTATATTAAATTTAATATATTACTCTTAACTTTAGTTAACATAATGTATTCAACTATTAATAAGGGTTCAAAATATCAAACTATTTGTTCCATGAAGGGTCACATATGAAAAAGTGCTGTCTCTTGAGGATTTTCTTTGTAATTCATATTTTCTCTTTGTTGTGCAAACATTGAAGTTTTTGTCATCACAACTTAAGGTATGTTTTAAGATAGATATAACAATACATCTGTTGGATGGCCAACAGAAACACCACCTATAACCCTCAGACCCCAGAGTGGTGCACACCAAAATGGGGAGCTGGAGTTATCACTTACTATCATAGAATTGTTAACTAACAATGAGTAAATTTATTGCCTTCCTCTCTTTCTGATGGGGTACACTCTAAATGGAATGACCTCATATCAGACCCAGTAGAATGAAATGGCAACCCACTCCAATACTCTTGCCAGGAGAATTCCATGGACAGAGGAGCCTGGTGGGCTATAATCCAAGGGGTCACAAAGAGTCAGATAAGACTGAAGTGGCAGAGCTCACAATGAAATAGTCTATTGATTTTAAAAAAGTATCTGATGAAAATTTAATTTAGTTAACTTTATTAAATAGAGAGGTATATAAAGGCATATCAAAAATGTTGCCATCTGAAGCAGTGAACTTTTATTCTGGGTGATGGATGTCTATTTATAGATGAGTTTTCATAATTTTGGCCTCTGTACTTCTGAAAAAAAAAAGAGTTTCCATCATGGCATTCAAAAACAACGTGCTTACAATAATCCTACAGCAAAAATCATAATCATAATCAACATTGTCAATATCATCCTAGTTATAACATGTAAACTATAACCAAGAGCCACAGTTTTAAATCTCACCTTTGCCTCAAGTCATGGCTCTGGCATTCTCCCGCCATACAAAACAGTCTTTTAAGAAATAATATCCAAAATTAGAGGCATAAAATGACAGTAAAAATCAACAAACATTTTTTAAAAATCATTTCATACTTGTGCCTTAAACCATAAGAATATAAGGGTATGATGAAAGACACAATTGATATACTTTGATTTTATATTGCTTATTGAAAAGAAAAATCTCATATTGAAGCCTTTTCCTCTGTGACTTAGTGTCCTTGAACACGATCATTATTAGTCTGTTATAGTGAAAGTATTCCATTTGAAAATAAGCTACAACTATGGACTTGGATGTATAAAAATATTAGCAGTAGGATAAATTTGCTTGTAGTACTGAGTCTAAAAACTGGTAAGTGTAACTAAAGAGGAAGAAAACATGCAGAGATTCACTGACACTCTGTCATAAGCAATACACAATAAGTGGAAACTGCATGCTCTGTAGCCGTAAGAAATTTTATTGAGTTGTATTTTTACATCTGGCCTACAGGCAAAATGTATGCCCAGGAGGCATGTTCCAATTGTGATGGATACTTGGGTAATGACTACAGTGACAGGGAAAATACTATAGTTATAAACGAAAGCATAATAGTCATCTGTGAAAACTGGACTTGTCAATCCTATCTGAAACATACAGATCATACTTCCCACTCAAGCCATGATTATAATTACAAAAATGAGAGGATAATAGAATATATTTATTATACAGGTCTAGAATATAGCTGTGTTGAACACTGTTTAAACATTAACATTAAACTAATCTGTGTTAGAGGAACTAATGGGCAGAAAAAGTCAACTAAGGATATACAGTTGCAGGATCAATTAAATCAATTAAAGGATCCATATAACAATGACTAAAACACAGAATAATGAAAGCATTAAAGAACAGGCATTACAAAGAAACCAGTCCTCCTTTGACTCAGGCATACACATAAAAAGCACTCATTAGAGAAAACAGGTAAAAAGTCACTATCCATTGTAGTACTCTCTATGTGGTTGTCTTTTCAACCTCTTAATGGTGTCATTTCAAGGTCATTTAATTTTGTTCCAGTCGAAGTTATCAAAATTTTGTTATAAATTATGCTTTTGATGTAATATCTATGAAATATTAGCTTAACCTAAGGTCATGAAGATTTTCTCCTGTTTTATTCTAGAAGTGCCATTGTTTCACATATTGCACTTAGATCTAGAGCCCATCACTACTTATTGAGACCAGACTTTCCATCAGATTATCTTGGCATATTTGTCAAAAATCAATTGTTGTAGATATAATATAGTTAAAAAAACAATACTCCAAAACTTGATCTACAGTTTCAACATAATCCTTATCAACATTCGAATTGTTTTATTCGTTTTTTGACTTTTGACATATCGATCATAAAATTATGTATAACAAAGGAATCCAGAATATCTAAACAATTCTGAGAAAGGAGAACAAAGTTGGAGAGATCACACTTCCTGATTTTAATATGGTATTAGCTTAAGGACAGATACATAGATCAATGAAATAGAACTGAGTGTCCAAAAATAATCCCTTATATTTATGGTGCATTGATTTTCAACAAGGGTGCTGAGACCACTCAATGGAGGAAGAAAAGCCTTTTCAACAGATGGTTCTGAAAAAACTGGATACCCTCCCCCGCCTCCCCCCCTCCACACACACAAACTGAAGTTGGAACCCTTTTTTATCTGTACATAAAAATTAACTCAAAATGATCATGGGCCTAAATTTTAGATCTAAAACTATAAAATTCTTTGAATAAAATATAGGGGTGAATCTTCAGGATCTTGCTTATGAAAAGCCTTCAGAGATATGATACCAAAGCACAAGAGATAAAAGAAATATTAGATAAATTGAACTTCATCAAAACTAAAAACTTTTATGCTGTGAACTATATCACCAAGAAAGCAAAAAGATAATCCATAAGTGGGATAAAATAATTTTAAATCATATAACTGATAAGGAAATTGTAGACACAGATGTAGAGAATGGACTTGTAGACAGAGCAAGGGAAGGAGAGGAGAGGACAAAATGAGAAAGTAGCATTGACATATACACACTATCATTTGTAAAATAGATAGCTATTGAGAAGCTGCTATATAACACAAGGAGCTCATCCTGGAGCTCTGGTGCTCTGTGATGACCTAGAGGGCTAGGATGGGGGTTGGGGAGAGAGGCTAAAGTGGGAAGAGATGTATATATATGGTATATATTATATAATATAATAATAATATAATATATTGTATATATAATTATGACTGATTCATACAGCAAAAACCAACACAACATGGTCATTTTCCTCTAATTAAAAAAAATTTTAAATGTCCAAAGATCTGAAGAAGATATACAAATGACAAATAAACTTGTGAAAATATGCTCATCAGGAACATGCAAATAAAAAAAAAATAAGTAGATACTAGCTCACATCCACTAGGATAGCCATAATGAAAAAGACAGATAATGAACATTGGTAAAGATGTGGAGAAACTGGAACCCTCATACATTACTGGTCAAAATGTAATATGATACAGCTACTTTGGAAAATTGTTTGGCAGCTCCTCAAAATATTAAACATAGAGTTACCATGTGTACATGTGTGCCAGATTGCTTCAGTTGTGTCCAACTCTGTGCAACTCTGTGGACTGCAGCCTGCTAGGCTCCTCTCTCCATGGGATTCTCCAGGCAAGAATACTGGAATGGATTGCCAAGCCCTCCTCCAGGGGATCTTCCCAACCCAGGGATCAAACCCACATCTCATATGTCTAACCTTCATTGGCAGGTGGATTCTCTACTACTAGTGCCACATGGGAAGGCCAAAATTTACCATGAAACCCAGTAATTCCACTCCTAAGTATCTATCCAAGAGAAATTAGAAGATATGTCCACACAAATGTGCATAGAATTATTAGTAGTAACCAAAATGCAGAACCAACTCAAATGTCCATCAAGTGATGAATAGATTAATAAATACAATATACTCATACAATGGAATATTATTCTGCCAGCTGATTTTTTTGCAAATGTGCAGAAACAATTCAGTGGATGAGATCTTTTCAACAGATGGTTCTAGAGCAATAAGACTTCCAAGGTCAAAAAATCTGAATCTCAAACCTGAACCTCACATCTTGTACAAAAATTAAGCCAGAATGGCTCACAAATTTGAGTGCAAAATATAAAACTCTTGGGGGAGGAGAATGTACAGAAAAAAAATCTTTAGAATCTAGGAGTAGACAGAGAATCCTAAGACTTGATACCAAAATAATGATGCATAAATAGAAAATCTGATAATGTAGATGACAGCAAAATTAAAAACTTCCGTGTGTTAAAAAAAATCTATGAAAAGACAAGCTACAGATTTGAGTGAAAATATTTGTAAAACACATATCCAACAAAAAATTAATATCTCAAACTTAGTAATAATAAAACAATCGAGGTAGTGGACAGAAGATATGAACAGACATTTCACTGAAGAACACATACAGACAGCAAATAAAACATAAGATATTTGGCATCATTAGCAATTAGGAAATAAAAATTCACACCAAAATCAGATACAACAACATACCTGGCCAGAGTAGATAAAATTAAAATAGTGACAACATCAAATTTTGATGAGGACCTGGGAAATCATTACCTATGTTCTGCTGGTGGGAATGTGAAATAATATAGCCTCTCTTGAAAAAAATTCGGCAGTCTTATGAAACTAAACATGTAACTACCATAACAACTTAGAAATTGCATTTTTAGGCACTTATCTGAATGAAGTATTCATTGTATAAACACAGAGTTCAATGTTAAGAATGATGCTGAAACAGAGGTTCCTTGCTCTCAGCCATCCCCAATCTACCTTTCTTCTTTAACTTCAATTTTTGAATATTTTTTATTTGAATGAGTTGGATGAAAGTATAAGGTTGGGGAGTGGGCAAGAAGAGAAGTGAGCTTTACTTTGGACTGTGAATTTAATAAACATCTGTTTTCTGTTTGTTAGAACTTACTAATATATTCTAATAGTTCAATAAAGTATTATAAGAGTAGTAAGTCTGACAAAGACAACTAGTATATTTTTCACTTATATGTGTAACCTAAAAATTAAAACGAAGGAATAAATAGAACAGAAGCTACCTCCCACCAGAGGGGAAAATTGGGGGAGGGGGCACAATAAGGGTAGGGGATTAAGAGGTACAAAGGACTAGATGCTGTATACAAAACAGAATATGGTCATTATTTTATAATAACATTATATGGTGTATAATCTATCAAGTCACTGTGCTATATACCTAAAACTAACATTGTAAGTCAACTATACTTCAGTAAATAAATAAATTAATTAAATATTGAAAGTGAAAGTGAAGTCGTTCAGTGGTGTCCGACTCTTTGCGACCCCATGGACTTCAGCCTACCAGGCTCCTCCATCCATGGGATTCTCCAGGCAAGAATACTGGAGTGGGTTGCCATTTCCTTCTCCAAATTAATTAAATATTACATACCAAAAAAATTAAATTGCAAAGTACCATGAATGTGTATACAGATGATATTCTATGTAAAAGCAATACATGCCTAAGTTCAAAATTAAGGGCTTCAGTTAGAAAGGATATTGCGCATGAATGTTTAGTTACTGAGATTTGCTAGTATGTTTGTAAGACACAATTTTTTAAATTACTGTAACGGTATTGTGTGTCCTAATGTTATCAGCAATGATTCTAGTAAGCTAACATATTTGAATTATATTTTTCTGAAAAGTAAATCACTTGGGAGACTAAAATGCTGCTTTCTATATTGCCACCCAGACAGGAGAGACCCCCAGTTCTAAAATCTGCAGACAAGGTTATGAGGAATGAGTCATTTTGGGGTGAGACAATATTTTTCCCTTTGATAACTTTTAGTTTATCTTTTGTCTAAGCTTCTGTTTCAGAATAACATACATTTCTTTTGGAAGTCCTTGTAGTGTGCATTCTAAAAAAATCAGTTCTGTCACCAAATTCTAATTTCTATTGGCTTAATATAACAATTTCCTAACAATACAGGTTTGGAGTTGAATGTGATTGTGGATGAATTTTAACACACTTTCACATCATATTTATGAAGACATTATTTTTATCAATAATGGAAAATGGGATAACCACTAATCACTCACTTGTCCATTAATTAAAATTCTTTGTCTATGTAGCTGTCATTAATTACATGTGACCATTTTGGGGACCACATCATGGACATCTTTGAAACACATCAATGCACACTTTTTCCCTCACTATGCTTTACAAACTGCTCGTATGAAGCTGATGATCTTTTTATGTTTGATAAAATCCACAAGATGTGCCCACCTTTGAACACTTGAAACGGATGGAGTTCCTTTCAAGAAGTGTGTTTTCAAAGGCAGCGGGAAGAGAAGGGCCGAGCAGCATCTTGGTGAGTGAAACGCTTAGAGTTCTGCTGTCATCTCGACCCTGGTGACCCCTTCACTCCACTTCCCTCAGCTGCAATAACACAGAGAGCAGCCTTACCCTTGCTTACTGCATGCCATGAAAAGGAAACCATGCAACCAAAATGAGGGGAGGTCAGACCTAGCAGAGAAGTCTTGTGGAAAAAGGCAAGTCAAGAATCAGAAGACCTGGACCATTTTCCACTAATCAAGAGTATGTGGCCACACACACACACACACAAAAACAACTTTCATTTCCTTATCATAAAGTGGCCATCATCACAATTTTTTTAAAATGAATGTTCAGACTTAAAAAAAGGAATACTTCCAAAAGTACATTGAAATCCAAATAAAGACTGCCTTCATTTGATGCATTATAATTGCCAAATAAGTAACAGAATTAAGTCTGAACTCTTAATTCAATTTTCCTAAGTTTGAATAGGAACCAAATAATGTTTTAGTCTCAGGGCAAATGTCTTTTAGTCAAAGGAGTTTCAAGGTTTTACCCAACGGGAAAACAGATTGCCAGAAAACAAATAAAGTTTCTTAAGGGACGTTAGTTTTTGGATATCAACCTTTAAAAATAACGTTGTGATAATATATTGACTCAGAACTCAGGGGACTGCATTCCATCAAATGATTACAGAAAGAGAAAATGTGTACTCAGATGTGACTGGAATTTCAGGGAAGACAAACTTAGGATATATTTTATGCTCTCTTTTTGGTATTTAGAGTTTGTAGTACTGCATTGGAAACTATTAAATAAGTAAGATGTGATTTTTTAAAAGATGCCCCTAAAAATGTAACGATTACTTTTAAACCAAAAATACCTATTTAGCTAACATTAGGTAATTTCCTTTGTCATTTTTCAAACTCAAGGATATTTAATGACTCTAGAAAAGCAGCAGCTTAAAATACATATCTTTATTTTTGCTGGTAATTCTAACACTTAAAATCAGTAGTTAAGAACACTCTCTGAGGAAGCTTAGAAATACAAAACAAATACTTTCAACTCATCTGTCTCTTTCCTTGATCAGACTACAAAATGTCATCTATTTATTGGTTATTCCTTCTGAATACTGATAACAACATGATCAGAAACATCATCTTGTTTTATTCTCCTCACTACTTAAGGAGTCTTATTCTCCTAACAATATTAGGCTTTAATATTTCAATATAGATGGTGTTCTCATTATATGGGTATATTGACAAAAAGTTATTTTCAGGAAGAATTTAAGTGATTTAAAATCAAAGCAGAACTGAAAAGGAAGAAAGAAGTGCCTGTTGATTTTCCCCACACAATCTAAAAGGTGATACTGCAGTTCTCTCTTACTTGCTGAGCTGTTTGCTCTTTCATGGAAAATAAAGTTCGGTGAAATTGCATGAAAAAATTGGTACTGTGTCTTTATTTCTTTTTTAATTTTACTTTACAATACTGTATTGGTTTTGCCATACATTGACATGAATCCACCACGGGTGTACATGAGTTCCCAATCCTGAACCTCCCTCCCACCTCCCTCCCCACATCATCTCTCTGGGTCATCCCAGTGCACCAGCCCCAAGCATCCTGTATCCTGTATCAAACCTAGACTGGCGATTCGCTTCTTACATGATAGTATACATGTTTCACTGTAATTCTCCCAAATCATCCCACTCTCGCCCTCTCTCACAGAGTCCAAAAGACTGTTCTATACATCTGTGTCTCTTTTGCTGTCTCGCATACAGGGTTATCGTTACCATCTTTCTAAATTCCATATATATGTGTTAGTATACTGTACTGGTGTTTTTCTTTCTGGCTTACTTCACTCTGTATAATCTGCTCAAGTTTCATCCATCTCATTAGAATGAATATAAATGTATTCTTTTTAATGGCTGAGTAATACTCCATTGTGTATATGTACCACAGCTTTCTTATCCATTCATCTGCTGATGGACATCTAGGTTGCTTCCATGTCCTGCTATTATAAACAGTGCTGTGATGAACATTGGGGTACACGTGTCTCTTTCAATTCTGGTTTCCTCAGTGTGTGTCTTTAAAAGGCAGGGGTAATGGTCTGAAAAAAGCTTATGGGGAGAATAAACTATACCAAAATATTGAAACATAGAAATCCAGAAAAAAACAATCACTATGCATAACTCAAATATTATAATGTATCTTTTATTGTAAAAATTATATCAATGGTAATCATAAACTATTTTTTGTCTAATTGCAACTAATGATATAAGACATACCTGAATGGTCAAGTGGTTTTCCCTACTTTCTTCAGTTTAAGTCTGAATTTGGCAATAAGGAGTTCATGATCTGAGCCACAGTCAGCTCCTGGTCTTGTCATTGCTGACTGTATAGAGCTTCTCCATCTTTGGCTGCAAAGAATATAATCAATCTAATTTTGGTGTTGACCATCTGGTGATGTCCATGTGTAGAGTCTTCTCTTGTGTTGTTGGAAGAGGGTGTTTGCTATGACCAGTGTGTTCTTTTGACAAAACTCTATTAGCCTTTGCCCTGCTTCATTCCATATTCCAAGGCCAAATTTGCCTGTTACTCAAGGTGTTTCTTGACTTCCTACTTTTGCATTCCAGTCCCCTATAATGAAAAGGACATCTTTTGGGGTGTTAGTTCTAAAAGGTCTTGTAGATCTTCATAGGACCATTCAACTTCAGCTTCTTCAGAGTTACTGGTTGGGGCATAGGCTTGGATTACTGTGATATTGAATGCCTTGCCTGGAAACGAACAGAGATCATTCTGTCATTTTTGAGATTGCATCCAAGTACTGCATTTTGGACACTTTTTGTTGACCATGATGGCTACTCCATTTCTTCTAAGGAATTCCTGCCCGCAGTAGTAGATATAATGGTCATCTGAGTTAAATTCACCCATTCCACTCCATTTTAGTTCGCTGATTCCTAGAATGTCGACGTTCACTCTTGCCATCTCTTGTCTGACCACTTCCAATTTGCTTTGATTCATGGACCTGACATTCCAGGTTCCTATGCAGTATTTCTCTTTACAGCATCAGACCTTTCTTCTGTCACCAGTCACTTCCCCAGCTGGGTATTGTTTTTGCTTTGGCTCCATCCCTTTTTTCTTTCTGGAGTTATTTCTCCACTGATCTCCAGTAGCATACTGGGCACTTATCGACCTGGGGAGTTCCTCTTTCAGTATCCTATCATTTTGCCTTTTCATACTGTTCATGGGGTTCTCAAGGCAAGAATACTGAAGTGGTTTGCCATTCCCTTCTCCAGTGGACCACATTCTGTCAGGCCTCTCCACCATGACCCGCCCATCTTGGGTTGCCCTGCAGGCATGGCTTGGTTTCATTGAGTTAGACAAGGCTGTGGTCTGTGTGATTAGATTGGCTAGATTTCTGTGATTATGGTTTCAGTGTGTCTGTCCTCTGAGGCCCTCTCGCAACACCTACTGTCTTACTTGGGTTTCTCTTACCTTGGACGTGGGGTATCTCTTCATGGGTGCTCCAGCAAAGTGAAACTGCTGCTCCTTACCTTGGATAAGGGGTATCTCCTCACAGCCAACCCTCCTGACCTTGAACATGGAGTAGCTCCGCTCAGTCCTCTTGGACTATGGATGGAGGTTCATGACATTGTACACGAGGCAGGGACAAGACCATCCCCATGGAAAAGAAATGCAAAAAAGGAAAATGGCTGTCTGAAGAGGCCTTACAAATAGCTGTGAAAAGAAGAGAAGTGAAAAGCAAAGGAGAAAAGGAAAGATATAAGCATCTGAATGAAGAATTCCAAAGAATAGCAAGAAGAGATAAGAAAGCCTTCCTCAGCGATCAGTGCAAAGAAATAGTGGAAAACAACAGAATGGGAAAGACTAGAGATCTCTTTAAGAAAATTAGAGATGCCAAGGGAACATTTCATGCAAAGCTGGGCTCAATAAAGGACAGAAATGGTATGGACCTAACAGAAGCAGAAGATATTAAGAAGAGGTGGCAAGAATACACAGGAGAACTGAACAAAAAAGATCTTCATGACCCAGATAATCATGATGGTGTGATCACTCACCTAGAGCCAGACATCCTGGAATGTGAAGTCAAGTGGGCCTTAGAAAGCATCACTATGAACAAAGCTAGTGGAGGTGATGGAATTCCAGTGGAGCTATTTCAAATCCTGAAAGATGATGCTGTGAAAGTACTGCACTCAATATGCCAGCAAATTTGGAAAATTCAGCAGTGGCCACAGGACAGGAAAAAGTCAGTTTTCATTCCAATCCCAAAGAAAGGCAATACCAAGGAATGTTCAAACTACCACACAATTGCACTCATCTCACATGCTGGGAAAGTAATGCTCAAAATTCTCCAAGCCAGGCTGCAGCAATATGTGAATCATGAACTTCCAGGTGTTCAAGCTGGTTTTAGAAAAAGCAGAGGATCAGAGATCAAATTGCCAACATCTGCTGAATCATCAAAAAAGCAAGAGAGTTGCAGAAAAACACCTATTTCTGCTTTATTGACTGTGCCAAAGCCTTTGACTGTGTGGATCACAATAAACTGTGGAAATTCTTCAAGAAATGGGAATACCAGACCACCTGACCTGCCTCTTGAACAACCTATATGCAGGTCAGGAAGCAACACTTAGAACTGGACATGGAACAACAGCTGCTGCTGCTGCTGCTGCTGCTAAGTCACTTCAGTTGTGTCCGACTCTGTGTGACCCCATAGACGGCAGCCCACCAGGCTCCCCCATCCCGGAGATTCTCCAGGCAAGAACACTGGAGTGGGTTGCCATTTCCTTCTCCAATACATCAAAGTGAAAAGTCAAAGAGAAGTTACTAAGTCATGTCTGACTGTTCGCGACCCCATGGACTGCAGCCTACCAGGATCCCCCGTCCATGGGATTTTCCAGTCAAGAGTACTGGAGGTTCCAAATAGGAAAAGGAGTATGTCAAGGCTGTATATTGTCACCCTGCTTATTTAACTTCTATGCAGAGTACATCATGAGAAATGCTGGACTGGAAGAAACACAAGCTGGAATCAAGATTGCTGGGAGAAATATCAGTAACCTCAGATATGCAGATGACACCACCCTTATGGCAGAAAGTGAAGAGGAACTAAAAAGCCTCTTGATGAAAGTGAAAGAGGAGAGTGAAAAAGTTGGCTTAAAGCTCAACATTCAGAAAATTAAGATCATGGCATCTGGTCCCATCACGTCATGGGAAATAGATGGGGAAACAGTGGAAACAGTGTCAGACTTTATTTTGGGGGGCTTCAAAATCACTGCAGATGGTGATTGCAGCCACAAAATTAAAAGACACTTACTCCTTGGATGGAAAGTTATGACCAACATAGATAGCATTTTAAAAAGCAGAGACATAACTTTGCTAACAAAGGTCCATCTAGTAAAGGCTATGGTTTTTCCAGTGGTCATGTACGGATGTGAGAGTTGGACTGTGAAGAAAGCTGAGTGCCGAAGAATTGATGTTTTTGAACTGTGGTGTTGGAGAAGACTCTTGAGCGTCCCTTGGACTGCAAGGAGATCCAACCAGTCCATTCTAAAGGAGATCAGTCCTGTGTGTTCATTGGAAGGACTATGTTGAAGCTGAAACTCCAATACTTTGGCCACCTCATGTGAAGAGCTGACTCATTTGAAAAGACCCTGATGCTGGGAGGGATTGGGGGCAAGAGGAGAAGGGGATGACAGAGGATGAGATGGCTGGATGGCATCACCGACTTGATGGATGTGAGTTTGAGTGAACTCTGGAAGTTGGTGATGGACAGGGAGGCCTGGCATGCTGCAATTTATGGGGTCGCAAAGAGTGGGACACGACTGAGTGGCTGAACAGAACTGAACTGATATAAGACACGGTGATAATTTAATTTATCCCATGGTTAAGTGATTACTATTCTACCTTACACTGCATCATCCAAATTATCTGAAGCACTTATTCTCAATCAATGTTAATGCTGTATGAAAAGAGGAAAAGTCCTCAGCCGGTGTTCATGCAATCTACCTCCACTGCTTAAGTTAAAAGGTACCTTGGAAAGGTTTTGATACAGTACCAAAGGGTGGAATATCAAAAATGGAGCATTTATCTGGGAGGTTTTTCTAGCATGGCATTAAATTAATAAAGACTTTAAAATAATTTTTAAACATGAAACTTTGTATCCATTTATGAATCTGTAGAGACAAAATCATGATTACTTCTAATCAAAATTAGCTAAAGTAGCTTTTCTATTATGCACTGGTGTCAAGGAAGGCAAGAAACTAATATTTCTGGCATATTTTACTTACAGAAACTTTCAAATGCTTTTTCGCTTAGTCTTTACAACAATCTCATGAACCAGGCCTATTATTTTTATTTCACAGCTAAGGAATTAGAGATACATAAGCAATTTTCTTTATATATATATATATATATATATTATTTATTTATTTTAATTTAAAAATCTTTAATTTAGTGATTCAAATTTATTTAGTTCAGAGAAATTTTGTGGCAAATTACTGAGAAAGTGTGATAAAAAAAATTATTGTTGCTCAGTCACTAAGTTGTGTTCTATTCTTTGCAACCCCATGGATTGCAGCACAACAGGCTTCCCTGTCCTTCACCATCTCCTGGAGCTGGCTCAAACTCTTGTCTGTTGAGTCAGTAAATATTCAGGGTTGATTTCCTTTAGGATTGACTGGTTTGATCTCCTTGCAGTCCAACGGATTTTCTCTCTCAAGAGTCTTCTCCAGCACCACAGTTAGAAAGCACCAGTTCTTCAGTGTCCATCTTCTTTATGGTCCAATTCTCACATCGTACATGATTACTGGAAAAACCATAGCTTTGATTACACACCTTTGTTGGCAAAGTGATATCTCTCCTTTTTAGTATGCTCTTTAGGTTTTCATAGCTATTCTCCCAAGGAGAAAGATCTTTTAATTTCATGGTTGAAGTTACCATCCACAGTGATTTTGGAAACTGAGAAAATGTTTCCATTTTTTCCCTGTCTATTTGCCATTAACTGATGGGACTGGATACCATGATCTTAGTTTTTTGAATGTTGAGTTTTAAGCCAGCTTTTTCACTCTCTGATTCCTCTGCCTTTTCTAAATCCAGTTTGTAAAGTGGTATTTTTTTCTGTATTCTATAAAAAATTATGAATGATTTTCATAATACAATTCAGGCCACCTTAAAAAAGGCAAAGAGAAGATTACAAAGAAATTAGTATATTTCAGAATCAGAGCAGTATGAGGAAGGATTAACCATTCCATCAGACCTTTTGACATGATCTTCTATTAATACTGTGTGTATGCTCAGTTGCTTCAGTCATGTCCATATCTATGATCCTGTGGACTATAGTCCACCGGGCTCTTCTGTGCATGGGATTCTCCAAACAAGAACACTGGAGTCAGTTGCCATGTCCTCCTCTTCTATTAACATTAGTGCAATCTAAATCAGTTTTGAACTGCAGAGGCCTATTGAGTTCTCTAGAGTATATTTCAAAATATTTTATTTGTTGTTTTGTCATAGTGATAGTAATCTGAAAAATAGTAATTAATTGCTTAAGCATAAATACTGCCTTCTGGTCCTGATGCTTGCATTTCTTTATATGTAACCCCTAATGAGGTTATATGTAACCTCTACTCCTTCCCAGTACAGGATAATGAGAAAACAGAAATCAACATAATAATTTATGTGACGTTTAAACTACCTAATTTTAGGACTCACTAGATATCTACAATAACTAAGACAGTATTGATACTGAGAGTAAAAACAGGTAAATAGGTCAATGCTGTAGATTAGACAATATCAGTGTTGACAAGGAAGTGAAACAAAAGAAGTTTCAAACATTTCTGGTAAAGTTGCACAATTTTGAATTGTTTGGAATCTTCTTATAAAGTTAGACATCAAACATCACTTACCATACCAGTCAAAAATAAATACAAAAAACAGATGTACAAAAAAGACTTCTAAATGAAAGTTTGTAACAGTTTTATTGAAAATAACAGCTTGAAACAATGGAAATGCTTGCCAATTGCTGAATAGATAAATAAATAATGGTATATGCATAAAATAGAATACCACTTAGATATTAAAAGAATAATAGTACTGGCATGCACAACAAAATGAATGAATCTCAAAAATATTATGCTTTCAAAAGGACCCAGATACAAAAGTATATGTACTGTGCAATCTCATTCATATGAAATTCCGGAGGAGGCAAAACTAATCTATAGTGGCAGAAAGCAGATCAGTAATTGCCTGCTGCTGGGAGTGGGCAGGGGAAAATTAATAAAGGGACAGTGGGGACTTTTTTGAATAATGAAAGTGTTTTATATCTTTAATAGATTAATGTTGGCATAAATACATCGTTCTCAAAATTCATAAAATCATATGCTTTGTATAGGTGCAATGTATTGTACATACATTATTCAATGAAGTCTATTTAAAGAACCAAAACAGCTTTAAAAAATTCTCAACTACATTAAGTTCCAAAGTGCCTTTCAGTCCCATCTTATAAAATGTTTCATTACAATTTTTTATAATCTGTTTTCCAGAGTCTTAAAACATTTTTATGACCTAGCTTCAAGGCAAATCAGCAATAATGGTGAGGACCTGCTGTGCTCTACATACCAGTGTTTTCTTCTACGCAGTGTTTTCTTCTGAAACTGTAGCCTAGGAAGAACAAAAAGAAGGTTTGAAGATTAAAAAAAAAAAAAAAAGTCTGAGACTCCCAAGGAAATAAGATTATCCAAACCAGTTAATCCTAAAGGAAATCAACTCTAAATAGTCATTGGAAGGACTGTGCTGAAGCTCCAATACTTTGGCCACCTGATGTGAAGAGTCAATTCATTTGGAAAAGACCTTGATGCTGGGAAAGACTGAGGGCAGGAGAATAAAGGGGTGACAGAGGATGACATGGTTGGATGGCATCATCAATTAAATGGACATGATTTTGAGCAAACTCCGGGAGACAGCGAAGGACAGGGAAGCCTGGTGTACTGCAGCGCATGGGCTCACAAAGAGTCGGACCTGACTTAGCAACTTGAACAATAACAAAATAGCCATAGGAACATAAATACCACAACCAGTTTTAAATCTGTCTAAACTATCAACGACAGTTAAATGGCAATGGGAATACCAGAACTGATTTTATTTTATTTTTTTTTAATTTTTATTTTTACTTTATTTTACTTTACAATACTGTATTGGTTTTGCCATACATTGACATGAATTTGCCACAGGTGTACATGAGTTCCCAAACATGAACCCCCCTCCCACCTCCCACTCCATATCATCTCTCTGGATCATCCCCGTGCGCCAGCCCCAAGCATCCTGTATCCTGCATCGAACATAGACGGGCGATTCGTTTCTTACATGATAGTATACATGTCTCAGTGCCATTCTCCCAAATCATCCCACCCTCTCCCTCTCCCTCTGAGTCCAGAAGTCCGCTCTACACAGAACTGATTTTAAATCTGTCTACTTGATTGTTGACAATTCACTTCAGAATATATACCTCTACAACTGAGACAAAACATCACCATCCTTCGGCTTCTATTTGCATTACAAAACATGCTTCCAAGATTGACTTCAATCAACTCCTTCCTGTATAACTAGCATGACCCAAAACAAGGTCTTCCTAAAGATTTTGTCCATATTCTTTGCTCTACAAGATTAACCTTAATCATCAGAGCTCTCCTTTGCTTATACTGTCACTTCAGCACTTACCTTGCAGATACTGAAAGTGAAAGAAAGTGAAAATGTCAGTTGCAAAGTCATGTCCGACTCTTTGCAACCCCGTGGACTGTAGCCTGACAGGCCCCTCTGTCCATGGAATTCTCCAGGCAAAAATACTGGAGTGGGTTGCCATTCTCTTCTGAGGATCTCCCTGACCCAGGGAAGATACTGCTGCTAGTGGTCAAATTCTTTGGTTATTCTCAGATCTCATTTTACAGATGGCAAAAATGTGACATGGAAAAATTAAAGGTTTTGTTTTTAATATAACTAATGATTATATAACTAATATAATCCAGTGGGAACTAAATATCACTCTATTAATAACAGGTCTGGTATTTTTTTCCTGCCAGCATTCTCATATAAATACATACAAACATGCACATACATCACAGACATAAAATTCTTTAAGGCAATAGATGCCATGTAAATTAGTTTCATGGTTACTCAATCTTTTTTGACTTATACTTTAGGGATTTGAAGATAAACACATGCCTCCTAATACCAAGGGGGTATGATTTACTAAATGAGACACTCAGGTAAGAAATAGTAGTTATGTGGTAAATAGAAACAAAATAAACTAGATTCATATTCTAAACTCCTGCTTATTTGCAATATAATGTTGGAAAAGTTAATTATTCTCTTAGAGTTTCAAGTTTTTTATCCATAAAATGGAAATAATAAAACATACTTTGAAAGACTATTGGGACATTTGAAGGTTTGTTAATAACATAATTAAAATCACGTTTGAAAAAATAGTTGCTATTTCATTTCACCAATATTATTACTCCCAATAAAACAAGTAGAAAGTGTTCTATGAACATACATGAGAGAATGGTTGTGATTTGGAAAAAATAAAAAAGTGATAGGTGGAATGGGTTTGCAAGAATAGGAATAAGTTCAGTGGGAAGGAATCCTGATGTGGGAGTGGAGATAGTAATGGAAGCAGTCCAGCCAGCAGCTTGTTTTTCTTCAGTCAGTCACTAAGTCTGACTCTTTGTGACCCCGTGGACTAAGCATGCCAGGCTTCCCTGTCCTTCACTGTCTCCCAGAGTTTGCTCAAATTCATGTCCATTGAGTCTGATGCTATATAATCATCTCATCCTCTGTCACTCCCTTCTTCTCCTGCCCTCAATCTTTCTCAGCATCAGGGCCTTTTGCAATGAATTGACACTTCTCATCAGGTGGCCGAAGTATCAGAGCTTCATCTTCAGAATCAGTCCTTCCAATGAATATTCAGGGCTGAGGGTGACTTCCTTCAAACGGTCCCATGCTCACACTGCTGCACTCAGTGCCCCTGAACCTGCAGTAGCCCACTGCCAACCCACACCTCTGCCGGAAAATCCTGGACCCTCATGGCCAAGTCTGGGTCAGCCTCTTGTGGGGTAGCTGTTCCTTTCTCCTGGGTCCTGGTACACATAAGGTTTTGTTTGTGCCCTCCAAGTGTCTGTTTCCCAGTCCTGTGTAAGTTCTGGCAGCTCTATGTTGGGGTTAATGATGACCTCCTCCAAGAGGGCTTATGCAATACCCAAATCTGCGGCACCCAAAGCCTCTGCCCCTGCAGCAGGCCACTGCTGACCCATACCTCTGCAGGAGACATTTACTCAAAGGCAGGTCTGGCTCAGTCCCTTTGAAGTCCCCTGGTGCACACAAGCTTTTATTTGAGCCTTCCAAGCATCTCTGGAGGGTAGGGTGTTTGATTCTAAGGACAATTTCACCCCTCCTACCATCTTGCTAGGGCCTCTCCTCTGCCCTAGGACATGGAGTATCCCATTTGGTGGGATCCAGTATTCTCCTGTTGGCAGTTGTTTAGCAGTGAGTTGTAACCCTGGAGTTCTCCCAGAAGAAGAGTGCACATTCTTCTATTCCACCATCTTCTCACCATCAGATGGATCATCAAAAAATCAAGAGAGTTACAGAACATCTACTTCTGATTTATTGACTATGCCAAAGCCTTTGACTGTGTGGATCACAACAAACTGTGGAAAATTCTTAAAGAGATGGGAATATCAGACTACCTTACCTACCAGCTGAAAAATCTGTATGCAGATCAAGAAGAAACAGTTAGAACTGGACACGGAACAATAGACTGGTTCCAAATTGGGAAAGAAATACATCAACACTGTACAATGTCACTCTGCTTATTTAACTTACATGCAGAGGACATGGTGTGAAATGCTGGGCTGGATGAAGCACAAGCTGGAATCAAGATTGCCAGGAGAAATACCAATAACCTCAGATACGGAGATGGCACCACCCTTATGGCAGAAAACAAAGAAGAAATAAACAGCCTCTTGATGAAAGTGAAAGAGGAGAGTGAAAAAGTTGGCTTAAAACTCAATATTCAGAAAACTAAGATCATGGCATCTGGTTCCATCACTTCATGGCAAATAGATGGGGAAACAATGGAAACAGTGTTAGATTTTATTTTTTGGGGTCTCCAAAATCACTGCAGTTGGAGACTGCAGCCAAGAAATTAAAAGACGCTTGCTCCTTGGAAGAAAAGCTATGACCAACATAGATAGCATATTAAAAAGCAGAGACATGACTTTGCCAGCAAAGGTCCATCTAGTCAAATCTATGGTTTTCCAGTAATCATGTATGGATGTGAGATTTGGACTATAAAGAAAGCTGAGCACCAAAGAATTGATGCTTTTGAATTGTGGTGTTGGAGAAGACTTTTGAGAGTCCCTTGGACTACAAGATCAAACCAGCCAATCCTAAAGGAAATCAGCCCTGAATATGCATTGGAAAGACTGATGCTGAAGCTGAAACTCCAATATTTTGGCCACCTGATGCAAGAACTGACTCATTGGAAAAGACCCTGATGCTGGGAAAGATTGAAGGAGGGAGGAGAAGGGGACGGCAGAGGATGAGACGGTTGGATGTCATCACCGATTCAATGAACATGAGTTTGGGTAGGCTCCAGGAGTTGGTGATGGACAGGGAAGCCTGGTCTGCTAAAGTCCATGGGGTCGCAAGGAGTCAGACACAACTGAGTGACTGAACTGAACTTCCTTTAGGATTGACTGGTTTGAGCTAAAGCAGACATAAATCTCTAGAAGTATAAATAAGTACAAGTAATATTTTTACAAGATACATACTTCCTACTTGGCATTGCCATTAATACATTACTTCATTCCATTCTCCCAACAGTTCTAAGAATTAGATATTTCAATATTGTCATTTTACGGATGAGAAAACAGGAACACAGATATTGCAACTTGCCCAAAGTCACTAGTTATTCCATGGTATGCCTTGGAATCCTACCTGAGCAGAACATGACTGCCTACACCCTAGTCCATTACACAAGAAGTAGTGTCGTTTAATGTACACAACTCCTTTATATATTTTTCAAGGCAATTCATGTCAGTCAAGTCCTTCAGAAGCCAATGAAGACATGTAGAAGACCAGTATATTCGAAAAAGATTTCAGTACAGTTCAGTCACACAGTCGTGTCCGACACTTTGTGACCCCATGGACTGCAGCATGCCAGGCTTCCCTGTCTATCACCAAATCCCAGAGTTTGCTCAAACTCATGTCCATTGAATCTGTGGTGCCATCCAACAATCTCATCCTCTGTCGTCTCCTTCTCCTCCCGCCTTCGATCATTCCCAGCATCGGGATCTTTTCCAATGAGTCAGTTCTTTGCAACAGGTGGCCAAAGTATTGGAGTTTCAGCTTCAGCATCAGTCCTTCCAATAAATATTCAAGACTGATTTTGTTAACAATTGACTGGTTTGAACTCTTTGCATTCCCAGGGACTTTCAAGAATCTTCTGCAACACGACAATTCAAAAGCATCTGTTCTTCAGCGCTCAACTTTCTTTATGGTCCAACTCTCACATCCATACATGACTACTGGAAAAACCATAGGTTTGACTAGATAGACTGTTATCAGCAAGTAATGTCTCTGCTATTTAATATGCTATCTATGTTGGTCATAGTTTTTCTTCCAAGGAGCAAGCGTCTTTTAATTTCAGCTGCAGTCACCACCTGCAATGATTTTGGAAACCAAGAAAATAAAACCTGTCACTGTTTCCATTGTTTCCCCATCTATTTGCCATGAAGTGATGGGACCAGATGCCATGATCTTAGTTTTCTGAATGTTGAGTTTTAACCCACCTTTTTCACTCTCCTCTTTCACTTTCATCAAGAGGCTCTTTAGTTCTTTGTTTTCTGCCATAAAGGTGATGTCATCTTCATATCTGAGGTTATTGATATTTATCCCAGCAACCTTGATTCCAGCTTGTGCTTCAGCCCAGCATTTCACATGATGCACTCTACATATAAGTTAAATAAGCAGAGTGACAAAGCACAGACTTGACATACTCATTTCCCAATTTGGAACCAGTCTGTTGTTCCACGTCCAATTCTAATTGTTTCTTCTTGACCTGCATATAGGTTTCTCAGGAGGCAGATAAGGAAGTCTGGTATTCCCATCTCTTTAAGAATTTTCCACAGTTTGTTGTGATCCACACAGTCAAAGGCTTTATTATAGTCAATGAAGCAGATGTTTTTCTAGAACTCTCTTGTTTTTTCTATGATCCAACAGATGTTGGCAATTTGATCTCTGTTTCCTCTGCCTTTTCTAAATCCAGCTTGAACATATCTGGAAGTTCTCTGTTCATGTACTGTTATAGCATAGCTTGGAGAATTTTCAGCATTACTTTGCTAGCGTGTGAGATGAGTGCAATTGTGCGGTAGTTTGAACATTCTATTGCATTGCCCTTTGGCATTGGAATGAAAACCTTTTCCAGTCCTGGGGCCACTGTTGAGTTTTTCAAATCTGCTGACATATTGAGTGCATCACTTTAACAGCATTATCTTTTGGGATTTGAAATCAGCTGGAATTCCATCACCTCCGCTAGCTTTGTTCATAGTGATGTTTCCTAAGACCCACTTGACTTTGCCCTGCTGGATGTCTGGCTCTAGGTGAATGATCACATCATTGTAGTTATCTGGATCATTAAGATATTTTTTGTATAGTTCTGCATATTGTTGCCACCTCTTCTTAGTATCTTCTTCTTCTGTTAGGTTTATACCATTTCTGTTCTTTATTGTGCCCATCTTTGCATGAAATTTTCCCTTGGTATCTAATTTTTTTGAAGAGATTTCTAGTCTTTCTGATTCTATTGTTTTCCTCTATTTCTCTGCATTGTTCACCTAGAAAGGCTTTCTTATCTCTCTTTGTTATTCTTTGGATAAAAATTAGGTGTTCACAAACTGCCGATTTTATTTTCTCATTACTCAGCTTATTTTCTAGCACAGACTTTCAAGCAGTCAGATCATAAAAATTTAATATCCACTTGCCTTATTATTGATTTTAAATATAGAGATGGGTAGGAGTTCCTGAGTATCCAGCCCTTGTCTTAGTATCTGTATATGTTGGCATCTCTTGAGATCAGCTGAGGAATTAATAATTCATTTCAGTCCATGAATTTCTGGCTAAACAGGTCAACGCTAATCCATGGTCCTTCCTATCCAAAAAGTTTCTTCAGACATGCAACCTGTCATATTCTTTTCGGGTATGTGGGATTATTCTGATACTCCTCATCACACAAGTCAGAGACTTACAGCATGAGAAGCTGCCTAGGACCTCTCATTACTTCCTTGCTTCTCCTAGTTTAAGGAGCTGTTTGTACTTATCAGGTACCAACCAGGTACATGAGAAAAATATTACCGTACGTTGAGCAGAGATGCTTGTCTACCTAAATCCATTTTGTCTTTTTCCTGGGACAGTGATGAATTCTCCCTTGCTGGGAGGTGTGACCACGTGACTGGGTTTTAACCAATCGGATGTGAGCTGCTTCCAACCTGGCCATCAAGCCTTGCACACACGCTCTTCTATGTTCATTCCTCCTCTGTTGTCATGACAAAGACAAATGAATCCCTAGAGGCTGAAAAAATACCAGTTGTACAAGCTGGAAAAGACTTTGGTTCCTGAATGAGTAGACAGTCATAATCTGAAATACCCACCAGGACTCCTATTGATCAAGAAGTAAACTTCTGTTTCTGCCCAGCCGTCAGCAGTTTAAGTGGGTTTCTTACCACAGGCTAGTTTATTCTAACTATATAATACACAGACCCAGATGATTAGATATTTTGAAACAGACGTTTATGTTCTATAATACTGTACTGATGTGCCTCCTTGGGGCTGTACTTTCAGAAGGAAATAGAAGCACCACTTTCACTCCAATCCCCTAAGTTTTTCTAGGGTGTCTGAATGACCCCTCATTCATCCAAGAGAGGGGTCATCTCTCTTTTATAAAGGTCATTCAGTATTTGCCTACTTACTGCTTCTCCATCTTACTCTCTTTCCCCAGCCCTAAGAAGCCATTATTTTAGTGGGAGGCAGAAAGTTTTGTGTTACTCAGCAAGTACTTCATTTTTAATTATGGTGAAGAGATTAGAAGATTATCAATTGTCTTTTGGAAATTACTCGTAGAGAAATAAGTAATGTTCGAGCTGATTAATTAAGAGAAAAGCAAAGAGGACAAAGAAAAGCCAAGGTGGGGGAATCTCTGCTAATATTCCCAAATATCACCCCATGACATCTGCAGTCCCCCATCAAACAGATCACATAACCCAGAACTGTGTCATCCCTTAGGGACTCAGAAATTAGCTTGAGTCCTACCCAGAATTTGAGGAACTGTGACATTTCAAAATGATTGTTATTTTTGATAGTGAGGAATTCAGTCCATGCTGATTTTTATTCAGTACCTACTACATATGCCACTCACTGTTCTACGTATTGACATCTCTAGAAGTAGAAATCCTAGCAGTGAAGGATCAACAATCTCTCTTTTCTCCCAAGATACAAGTACCCAAAAGAGGGACCATACCCCCACACCTTCATCCACTTCAAGCAACAGAGACCACGGCAAGGTTCTGTCATTCTCCCAGATGTTCTCATGAAGTTGCTCATGCAGCCTCAGAGGAGGAAATGAATGCAGCTCCCTTTTCGTTGCTTCAAGAAAGCCGTTAGCGCCATGAGTCCCTTGAATGTAGTTCCTGGTTTGAGATATATTTCCTTATCTCCCTACCCTCCTCAGAGTACTCACAAAATTTTGTGATGGAGAACTCAGAAAAATATGGAAGTTGCCAACTGCCTCAAATTCTTGTAGGGCCAGCCTCGCTCTTTAGTCTGGAGCAAAGAAGCACATATTCAAACTGTATCCTTGACACATGCTTGGATAAACTACAGTTTCCTGATTAAATATGCAGAGTAAATTCCAACATGGGTCCCAGGTGATATGCGGGGTGTTAAGTTTCCTAAAATAATTTTTTTTCTCAGTCATGATTCTTATTCCATCTCAGTCAAGAGTTAATCCATATTGTACAAAGTCTCACCCCATCTGGCTAAACTGAGAGCGTGAAATGAAAACCAGATATGATTCTCATGTAATAAATATGGGAATTGGGACTCCAGTGATGGAACACTGGGGAACTGACAGATAGGAGATTTTTCGGTTTCTGGACAACTCTCTTCTAAAAACAACTTGACTTGCCTGGGTTGGATTATTTTGAGTTTATAAACTGTGGGTTAAAATAAAGTTTCAGGGCTCACAAGTCTGGTAAAACCACAAAGTTCTGTCTTGAATGGAATTTCTGGCGCCAAGCTTTGCATTGTTTTCACCTGAAACCATAATGAGAGGAGTCAAGTTTGCACGTGGGTAGAAAAAAGAGAAAGAAAACAAAGGACACTCGTTCATCACGTCACCAAGCAAGTGGGCAGTCACGCTGGTGCCAGATCTGCTCAGCATTTAAGCAAGAATCCTTGAGAAAGGCTAGAGAACCACCTATTGCTTCACCCAGTTTCTCCCCAAAGATTTGGGCACTCACGTCCCACCGTCCTGGGGGAGGGCATGGGGTAAATCTGAATTTTTGTGGACAGCAGGGCCAGGGTTGGGAAAAGGGTTCCCTTTGTGGGAACTTGCTGGTTATAACAGCCAAAGTGCTTTTCATCGTATTCAATCAAATAGACTCTGTCTCCCCTTTGTCACTTCTTTTGGCTTTTTTAGTAACTTACTTCCATCCTACTTCCATGCAGCTCATGCCTTTTTGTCTCAAAACCTTTACTTGTTGTTCAGTCACCCGGTCATGTCCGACTCTTTGTGATCCCATGCACTGCAGCACACCAGGCCTTCCTGTCCCTCGCCATCTGCCATGGTTTGCCCAAGTTCATTTTCATTGTATCAGTGATGATGTACAGCCATCTCATACTCTGACGCCCTCTTCTCCTTCTGCCCTCAATCTTTCCCAGCATCAGGGACTTTTCTAACGAGTCATCTGTTCACATCAGATGACCAAAACACTGGAGCTTCAGCTTGATCACTAAAACATAATTCGTAGTTGGGGAAGATGGAGGGGAGCGACTTTTGGCTCAGATATCCTGCATGCTGCATAGAAAGCAAACAAAAGAAGGCTCTGAATCGTGGAGGCCAGAGGCTAGATTGCCTACAAAATGTGAACCCAAGGAATGACATCGTGGTGAGATCCCCGGGCTTTCTTTTTGCCTCATTCACCTCAGACTTGGAGGTGAAGAAGCCAGCAAGCAGGAAATGTTAATTGGCATAGACAATTAAGCCTCAATAAAAGTCTATTTTTCCAGAGGGCTAGGAAAGAGTCAACCTAAACAATGACACTCAACTCCAAACAAGTACTGCAGAGAAAGCTGCTGTCCCATGACCCGCCCTCCTACACCCACTTCTGCTGGTGCAGTGTCCGAGAAGGCTGAGTAAGGGCCTGGGAAGTCTGTCTCCATGAAGCTTTAATGCATCCCACTCTACCTTTTGTCAGATGCCGCATGAGGAGTCTGGACTTCCAGCCTCACACTGTGATAATGAAACTCCCCTCCCTCTCTGTGGTAGCTTAGAGGTTAAAGCGTCTGCCTGCAATGCAGAAGACCTGGGTTCGATCCCTGGGTTGGGAAGTTCCCCTGGAGGAGGAAATGGCAACCCACTCCAGGATTCTTGCCTGGAGAATCCCATGGACAGAGGAGCCTGGTGGGCTACATACAGTCCACGGGGTCACAAAGAGTCTGACACGACTGAGCAACTTCACTTTCACTTTCACTTTCCCTGTCTGTGCTCCAGGATGAAGTCTAGCAAAGGGTCAGAACTTCTACTCCTGCCACCCCGTCCCTGCCCCACATGTCAGCAGAGGACATCTGTACAAAATAAGCAGGCATTCTAGCCACAGAGATATCAGCAAAAGTCTAGACCAAGGCCTGAATTCTTATCCCCCAGCCCAAAAGCAATGAGGTGCCTCTCAACAACCTCCTCCCTTACTGTGGGGTTAACACAGTAGGGAAACCTAGATTTACTAGGTTTACTGTAGGGAAACCTAGATTTCCAGCCACTTCTAGCAGTAATGAAGTTCCTACATCGTTTGCCAGCTCCAGAGGAGGTCTGATAAAACAAAAGATTTAGATGAGATCTAATTTCATTATACAATAGTCAAACTGTCCAGGATAGATCACAGATCACTCATCATACCAAGAACCAGTAAAAACCACAACTTGAATCAGAAACAATTAGTAAAGCCACCACCAAGATGACACAGATGTTGACATTATCTGACAGGTGATTTAATAGAATTCTTCTTTAGCAGATTCACTGTAGTTTCTCAGTGAAGTGGGCAGCTCAATTAAAATAGATTTAATGAATTATAATCCACATTTACTGAAATGTCTTTCTGAAAAGGATCACTCAGCACCTGTAACCATAAAGAAGCAATGACAGCAATTAATCATGGCTTGTTACAAAATGAAATTGGAACATAGCTTAAGAAATTGAGAATCAAGATAAACAGTATCTGTGCTTTTCTTCATCCACACACATTATAACCAAACCATTATCAAGTGAGTTACAGATTGCAATTCACTTGTCCACAAACATTTATCTCCATATCTCCATCACCATCCCTCCTGACCCCTACATATACACCCCACTATCATTTAGGAGTGCCTGCATACCTGATTGCTTATAACTTAGAATTATTCAAATATAGTCTAACATAATTATGAATATCATTTGCAAGAATGGAAACTGGTGAAAATGTATGAGTCAAAGTTCTCCAGAGAAACAGATCAATAATATTTATGTTGGGGGCTTCCCTGGTGGCTCAGAGGTTAAAGCATCTGCCTGCAATGCGGGAGACCTGGGTTCGATCACTGTGTTGGGAATATCCCCTGGAGAAGGAAATGGCAACCCACTCCAGTATTCTTGCCTGCAGAATCCCATGGACGGAGGAGCCTGGTGGGCTACAGACCACAGGGTAGCAAAGAGTCAGACACAACTGAGCACAGACATGACAATATTTATGGGTATAAGATATATATTGATGTATAATATATATGTATAACATATATATGTTAATAACTGTCTACCAATAATATATATAATTATATACATATATGTGTGTGTATATATATATATATAAAACCTGTCTATCTACCTACCTACATATTTATATCTGTATATATCTCTCTATCTGGATGGATATCTACTGATGTACAGATATATCCACATAGATATAGATAGGTATATAGTATGTCCGTACTTGTATTTGCACCTATATCTATATATTGAGAGAGAGAGGTTGATTGCTAGATTATGAAAAATTAGCTCACACCATTTCAGAGGCTGAGAAGTTGCACAGTCTACCTTCTGCAAGCTGGAGACTCATGAAAGCTGATGACACGGTTTAATCTGAGTCTGAAGGCTGGAGCACCAGGAGCGTCTACACTCTGGGTCCCAGTCTGAGGGTAGGAGAAAAGGGTGTTCCAACTCCCCAACTCCGCAGTCAGGCAGAAGGGGTAATTCCTTTCTCATCCTCTCCGTTGTATCCAATGGATGGGATGATGCTCATCCACATGGGGGCGCGGGGGGGGGGGGGGGCAGGGCGTCTGCTTTACTGAGTCCAGCAATTCCAATGCTGAGGTCATCCAGAAACACCCAGATCTCACGCACACCCAGAAATAATAATGTTTAGCCAAAATCTGGGTTAAGCCCCATAGTCCAGTCAAGTGGATACATGTTACAAAAGACAAGTGGCCCATCTAACTTAAAGTTAAATAATTAATTTCCTATTTGCTCTGAACTACTTCCCTGGTGGCTTATACGGTAAAGCGTCTGCCTGCAATGCGGGAGACCTGGGTTCAGTCCCTGGGTCAGAAAGATCCCCTGGAGAAGGAAATGGCAATCCACTCCAGTACTCTTACCTGGAAAATTCCATGGATGGAGGAGCCTACACTGGGCATGCGGTCACAAAGAGTCAGACACGACTGATCGACTTTAGTTACTTTCCTTCCTTAAAGAGTTTTCAGTGCCTACTGCCTTAAGAAAACAACCCCCAACTTATTTTATTGAATCTGGTAAGTCTTTAGGATATCATTTCACTGCAAATGGTGTTTCCTCTTTCTCTCTTTATACAGTCAGATTTTATTGAGTCTTCATTTATGAGATAATGTTATGATCCAGAAGTAATACAAGGCTTTTCATGGAATTTTTCCCCCCTCTGAGATAAAAGTCTAAAAATTCTCATAAAAACCTCTACTCTTAAAAGCAAGAATTGGCAGACCCCACTAGGGTTTCAGAATCACGGGCTATCTTTAATTGCATGGTCATCTGTCTTTACATGATATCTTTCACCTGGCATTTAATGGCAAGAGAAACAAAGTGTGGATGACTAACTTTTCTATTTAAATAAATACAAACAGAAATATAAAAAGATAAGATAAGTTTATCATTTTTCACTTTTACTCATTTTGTTAGTGAATCTCAGGGACGGGTCCTGTTAGGGAAAAAAACAAGATGGTATTCAATTTGAATAAAAAGAAGGAAAGGAGGAAGGAAGGAAGAAAAGGAGGGAGGGAGGACATCCTCCTTTTAGGTAGCATCTCTAACATGTGACCATATTTGTAAAGAATTATTCCTTATCCTAGAAATCCACTTGACTGTGTTGTGAGTGAATCCTTGAAAATTTCCCAAGACACAAAAAATGGTATTTTTCTACCCAGGACTCTGTAGTATTGCGAATTATCTGAGGTAGAGCACACTCGTTATAATTCTTTCCAAATTAGTAAACCACAAAAATGTAGGAAGCAGAAAATTACTTGCAAGCAAAATGAAACCAGTATTTATAGTAATTAACAGATGAGGGGTTTCGGGGAATTAATTTAAGGAGCGGGAGAATCTACACTATTTAATTAGACAACGGCACTATTATAGAAACTTTACACAGTACGTGCTAAGCAGCTCATATTCAACCTTCTAGTATCTGAGACATCCACGTTTCAGCTCTACAGTGTTGATGGAAATATGAGATGTAAGCACTTTATCTTCACCAACGCAGCATTTTCCTGTTTAGATTACAATTGATTGCTCATGACTAGAGAACATGTTAAGGATATTTGGACATTCTCAAACCTTTAGAAATTAAATCTGAGGCATGATTAATCCTTATAGTAGAGATAAACTCTAGAAATCTTAAGCTCAACTCTATAAAATATTCTTCTTGATTTTTTTAGGATTTGGTCACATTTCTGTATCATTTCCTGGGAAATAGCAAACCCTTACTCCAACTGAGTTCTTCTCTGATTTTTTCTGCAGCCACCCCAAAACAAACTCAGGCAATAAGGACTCAGAACATTACCAGGATGGTATGAAATGTCAGAATTTTTGGAGATAACCTTGTGTGTGGTAGGGGTCCAGCTGTCTGAAGTTCTAGCATTACTAGTACCACTTGGGAAGGAGTTAGTTTTTCTTTAGATAATATCTAGATCTGTTATTTTATAGTAAACTTGAATTGTCACAGGCTTTTCAAGTGGTGCAGTAGCAAAGAATCCATCTGCCAATGCAGGAGACTCAAGAGAAACAGGTTCAATCCCCGGGTCAAGAAGGTTCCCTGGAGGAGGAAATGGCCACTAGCTCATGATTCCTGCCTGGAAAATTTCATGGACAGAGGAGCCTGGTGGGCTCCAGTCCATGAGGTTGCAAAGAGTCAGACATGACTGACCTAACTGTCACCACACCACTACCGCTAATTGTCACAGATCATTATAAATAGTAAATTATAAATTTGGCCCACCTGATGAACTCTGCCATGTCACTTCAACAGCTTTTAAGATTTTTTTGCAAGTATTTGGAAAAAAATTTATAGGAGTTAAGTGACATTAGAAAGAGAAGACTCAAAACAAATCCTTCTGGAATAGCTTTTACATAATACTTTATAACTTACAATGTGTTGTACATGTAACCTCAGCCCATAGCCTATTTATTCCCATCCAATCATAGAGTACAATTCCATGTCTTAGATGATTCAGCAGTACATAATAATCAGCTTGGCCCTAACCATGCAAATACAATCTGAACTCAATTTTTAAGAAACCACAGATTTTCCCCTTAGGGAACTGCCTGTTTGTGGGCAGTCTGTCTCTTTATAAGAAAATTATTTTCCAGTAGAGCATTTTCACAGGATAAAACTGAATTCAACTATTTTCACTGCATAAATGTATCTAGATATTTCAAAGAAATACTCCAAAAAACTAAACATGAGCTGTCTTTTTTTTTTTCAGTTTAAATAGCTATATGCAGCCCTATGAGCTTCCCAGGTGGTGCTAAAAGGTAAAGAAGCCGCCTGCCAATGCAGGAAATTTAAGAGATGTGACTTTGATCCCTGGATCGGGAAGATCCCCTGGAGGAGGGCATGGCAACCCACTCCAGTATTCTTGCCTGGAGAATTCCATGGACAGAGGAGCTTGGTGGGTTACAGTCCATGCGGTCGCAAAGAGTCGGACATGACTGGAGCGACAGAGCGCGCCTGCCTGCACTCACAGGAAACCCTTACGTAAAATTTTAATCTGATTTTTGTTATCAGATTAAACTAATGGATTCTTAGTCTTGCAAAATCTCTCGCTTTTACTTAGGAAAAAAGAAGCAATTTCACTTACCTTGTGTCAGTTACCTATTGATTACTACCTCTCATTGCCCTCCTGATGATACTGGAGCCGGACCGTAAACATTCCTGAACAAATGGCACAAGGTACATGTTGTCAGCAGATGGCGATACAGAACACTGCAGGAAATAGAGGTGGTTTTTTTGTTTGTTTCAGGGGATTTCTCTCCGCTTGCTTCTGTGGTGCACAGCCACCAGCAATGCACGGGACACCAGTGCCGTTCTGCTGAATGGCACCTTCCACCATGGCAGGTTCTTCTGGCACTTCAAAGGGCAGTGTCCCAGCAAATTCCATGAAGCAACACTTTACTACGCACAGTTTCCCAGGCTTTCCACCCAGAAGAGAGCTTCCTGGCAATTTCAGTTGGCAATATACCTCAGAGGACTTCACCGTCCACTGGGCCGGAGCCACGGCCACAACCTCTCCACGGGGGGGGACAGCGTTTCTCTTCCAGACTTGGTTTTTCTCTTGGTGCTCTGCTTCTGTACTCAGAGACAGAGGCTCCTCCCTAGATGTCTTCTTCCATTACTCTTTACAGTTTTTCTGTTGGTAAGTTAGTGGTAACAGTTATTAACACTTTTAAACTTTCTTTGTTAAAATTATAATGTGATTTCCGTCTTGTAACTGGACTCTGAATGACACATACCTTCAAACAATTTTAAATGTAATAGTAACTGACAATACAAATACAAATTTGTTTCCCCAAAAATGTGTTATAATAACATAGGAAATCTAAAGCAGTATCTTAAAAAACATGATCCCACGACTGTTCTTTCAGTAGACATTATATGTAGAGTATCCTCTTACTGTTAACATAAATAGATTGTCTAATAGAATGTGTGTGTGTTTGCTAAATCACTTTCATTGTGCTCACCTCTTTGCTGACCTGTGGACTGCATCCTGCCAGAGTTCTTTATCCATGGGATTCTCCAGGCATGAATAATGGAGTGGGTTTCCATGCCCTCCTCCAGGGATCTTCCCAAACCAGAGAACAAACCCAGGTCTCTTACATCTCCTGCACTGGTAGGCGGGGTCTTTACAACTAGTGCCACCAAGGAAGCCTGATCTAATAGAATAAATATTATCAAACTAATCTATTGATCATTGATGTTTGAAAGGGAATTTCCTTTAGTGGAAATGCAGCTGAACTATTTACACAGGTGGCTCAGTGATAAAAAATCCAGTTGCCAATGAAGGAGACACTGGGTTTGATCTGTGGGTCAGGAAGATCCCCTGGAGTAGGAAATGGCAACCCACTCCAGAATTCTTGCCTGGAAAATCCCATAGACAGAGAAGCCTGGTAGGCTATAGTCCATAGTGTCACAAGGGGTAGGACACAGTTAAGCAGGCAGGCACATAGGCATTCATCAGTAAGAATGTCAAATGAAATGAAACCAGCTATGTACTTTTGAAAAGAATTTGATTGTGTATACAGATATTCTTTGACTTGTGATGGGGAGATATCCCAATAAACTCTAATAAACTGAAAATGTCTTAAGTTGAAAATTCATTTAATACATCTAACTAACCAAACATCCTAGCTTAGGCTAGTTTACCTTAACTGTGCTCAGAACACTTACATTAGCAAAACCATCCAACTCAAAGCCTAAGATGTTGAATATCTCATGTAGTTTATTGAAAACTGTACTAAGAGTGAAGAACAATGGCTGTACTGGGTACAGAATAGTTGTACGCATATTAGCTGTTCACTCTCAAGACCATGTGCTTGTATAGGAGCTGTGAAATGATTCCACTGCCCAGAATCATGAGAAAACATTACGCTGTGTATCACTAGCCTGGGAATAGACCAAATTTAAAAATTCATAGTATACATTCTATTTTCTTTTGAAAATTTGAAGCTTTATTTAATTTAAATTCAGGAAGCATTTATGATAGATATATTCCTTCAATCTCAGGGCTGTGTTTTCTTTTCATATGAAGTATGAAAAATTCATACTTATAATATTCAATGATACCTGCACTCAAGTCCCAAACTTTATCTCATTCTGATCTCACCCTTTTGCACTCTATGTTAGTCATTAAATTAGTGAAGTACACATTACCCAAATCCTATTGCACACAGAGTGTTTTGCTTGTTGATCAGTTTCTTTCAGTTCAGTTCAGTCGCTCAGTCGTGCCCAACTCTTTGTGACTCCATGAATCTCAGCACGCCAGGCCTCCCTGTTCATCACCATCTCCTGGAGTTCACTCAAACTCACATCCATCGAGTCCGTGATGCCATCCAGCCATCTCATCCTGGATCGTCCCCTTCTCCTCCTGCCCCCAATCCCTGCCAGCATCAGAGTCTTTTCCAATGAGTCAACTCTTTGCATGAGGTGGCCAAAGTACTGGAGTTTCAGCTTTAGCATCATTCCTTCCAAAGAAATTCCAGGGTTGATCTACTTCAGAATGGACTGGTTGGATCTCCTTGCAGTCCAAGGGACCCTGAAGAGTCTTCTCCAACACCACAGTTCAAAAGCATCAATTCTTCGGTGCTCAGCCTCCTTCACAGTCCAACTCTCACATCCATACATGACCACTGGAAAAACCATAGCCTTGACTAGATGGACCTTAGTTGGCAAAGTAATGTCTCTACTTTTGAATATGCTATCTAGGTTGGTCATGACTTTTCTTCCAAGGAGTAAGCGTCTTTTAATTTCATGGCTGCAGTCACCACCTGCAGTGATTTTGGAGCCCCCCAAAATAGTCTGACACTGTTTCTACCGTTTCCCCATCTATTTCCCATGAAGTGATTGGACAAGAAGCCATGATCTTTGTTTTCTGAATGTTGAGCTTTAGGCCAACTTTTTCGCTCTCCTCTTTCACTTTCATCAAGAGGCTTTTTAGTTCCTCTTCACTTTCTGCCATAAGGGTGGTGTCATCTGCATATCTGAGGTTATTGATATTTCTCCCGGCAATCTTGATTCCAGCTTGTGTTTCTTCCAGTCCAGTGTTTCTCATGATGTACTCTGCATATAAGTTAAATAAGCAGGGTGACAATATACAGCCTTGACGTACTCCTTTTCCTATTTGGAACCAGTCTGTTGTTCCATGTCCAGTTCTAACTGTTGCTTCCTGACCTGCATACAGATTTCTCAAGAGGCAGGTTAGGTGGTCTGGTATTCCCATCCCTTTCAGAATTTTCCACAGTTTATTGTGATCCGCACAGTCAAAGGCTTTGGCATAGTCAAGAAAGCAGAAATAGATGTTTTTCTGGAACTCTCTTGCTTTTTCCATGATCCAGTGGATGTTGGCAATTTGATCTCCTCTGCCTTTTCTAAAACCAGCTTGAACATCAGGGAGTTCATGGTTCACGTATTGCTGAAGTTTGGCTTGGAGAATTTTGAGCATTACTTTACTAGCATGTGAGATGAGTGCAATTGTGTGGCAGTTTGAGCATTCTTTGGCATTGTCTTTCTTTGAGATTGGAATGAAAACTGACCTTTTCCAGTCCTGTGGCCACTGCTGAGTTTTCCAAATTTGCTGGCATATTGAGTGCAGCACTTTCACAGCATCATTTTTTAGGATTTGAAACAGCTCAACTGGAATTCCATCACCTCCACTAGCTTTGTTCATAGTGATGCTTTCTAAGGCCCACTTGACTTCACATTCCAAGATGTCTGGCTCTAGATTAGTGATCACATCATCATGACTATCTGGGTCGTGAAGATCTTTTTTGTACAGTTCTTCTGTATATTCTTGCCACCTCTTCTTAACATCTTCTGCTTCTATTAGGTCCAGACCATTTATATCCTTTATCGAGCCCATCTTTGCATGAAATGTTCCCTTGGTATCTCTCATTTTCTTGAAGAGATCTCTAGTCTTTCCCATTCTGTTGTTTTCCTCCATTTCTTTGCACTGATAGCTGAAGAAGGCTTTCTTATCTCTTCTTGCTATTCTTTGGAACTCTGCATTCAGATGCTTATATCTTTCCTTTTCTCCTTTGCTTTTCACCTCTCTTCTTTTCACAGCTATTTGTAAGGCTCCCCAGACAGCCATTTTGCTTTTTTGCATTTCTTTCCCATGGGGATGGTCTTGATCCCTGTCTCCTGTACAATGTCACGAACCTCATTCCATAGTTCATCAGGCACTCTGTCTATCAGATCTAGACCTTTAAATCTATTTTTCACTTCCACTGTATAATCATAAGGAATTTGATTTAGGTCATACCTGAATGGTCTAGCGGTTTTCCCTTCTTTCTTCAATTTAAGTCTGAATTTGGCAATAAGGAGTTCATGATCTGAGCCACAGTCAGCTCCTGGTCTTGTCATTGCTGACTGTATAGAGCTTCTCCATCTTTTGCTGCAAAGAGTATAATCAATCTGATTTTGGTGTTGACCATCTGGTGATGTCCATGTGTAGAGTCTTCTCTTGTGTTGTTGGAAGAGGGTGTTTGCTATGACCAGTGCATTTTCTTGCCAAAAGTCTATTAGTCTTTGCCCTGCTTCATTCCGCATTCCAAGGCCAAATTTGCCTGTTACTCCAGGTATTTCTTGACTTCCTACTTTTGCATTCCAGTCCCCTATCATGAAAAGGACATTTTTGGGGGGCGTTAGTTCTAAAAGATCTTGTAGGTCTTCATAAAACCGTTCAACTTCAGCTTCTTCAGCGTTACTGGTTGGGGCATAGAACTGGATTACTGTGATATTGAATGGTTTGCCTTGGAGATGAACAGAGATCATTCTGTCATTTTTGAGATTGCATCCAAGTACTGCATTTCGGACTCTTTTGTTGACCATGATGGCTACTCCATTTCTTCTAAGGGATTCCTGCCCGCAGTAGTAGATGTAATGGTCATCTGAGTTAAATTCACCCATTCCACTCCATTTTAGTTCGCTGATTCCTAGAATGTCGACATTCACCCTTGCCATCTCTTGTTTGACCACTTTCAATTTGCCTTGATTCATGGACCTAACATTCCAAGTTCCTGTGCAATATTGCTCTTTACAGCATCGGATCTTGCTTCTATCACATCCACAACTGGGTATTGTTTTTGCTTTGGCTCCATCGCTTCATTCTTTCTGGAGTTATTTCTCCACTGATCTCCAGTAGCATACTGGGCACCTAATGACCGGGGGAGTTCCTCTTTTGGTATCCTATCATTTTGCCTTTTCATACTGTTCATGGGGTTCTGAAGGCAAGAATACTGAAGTGGCTTGCCATTCCCTTCTCCAGTGGACCACATTCTGTCAGGCCTCTCCACCATGACCCGCCCATCTTGGGTTGCCCTGCAGGCATGGCTTGGTTTCATTGAGTTAGACAAGGTTTCTTTATCTAGTGGTTATCAAAGTGTGGTCTAGGACCATCAGCATCAATAACATCTTGGAATATATTAAAAATACTAAAGATACTGAATACTAATGCCATTAAATAAAAAGATGCTTGCTCCTTGTAAAAAAAAAAAAAAAAAGCTATGACAAACCTAGACAGCATATTAAAAAGCAGAGACATTACTTTGCAGTCAAAAGTCTGTATAGTCGAAGCTATGGTTTTTCCAGTAGGAATGTGTGGATGTGAGAGCTGGACCATAAAGGAGGCTGAGCACTGAAGAACTGATGCTTTCAAACTGTGGTGTTGGAGAAAATTCTTGACAGCCCCTTGGCCTGCAAGGAGATCAAGCTAGTTAATCCTAAAGGAAATCAGTCCTGAATATTCATTGGAAGAACTGATGCTGAAGCTTAAACTGCACTTCTTTGGCCACCTGATACAAAGAGCCAGCTCACTGGAAAAGACCCTGATGCTTAGAAAGATAGGAGGCAGAAGGAGAAGGGAATGACAGAGGATGAGGTGGTTGGATGGCATCAGCAACTCAATGGACATGAGTTTGAGCGAGTTCCAGCAAATGGTGAAGGACAGGGAAGCCTGCCGTGCTGCAGTCCACAGGGTTGCAAAGAGTTGGACACAACTGAGGGAATGAACAACGATAATTTCAGAAACTGTGGGGTTGAGACCCAGTAATCTCTGCAAGCTTATTTTGTACTGAATGCTTATCTCTGTGGCACCATGATAAAGACAAAAAGTCATAAGTTGAAGTGTCTACATGAGGCACCCTCTGTACATGTTAGATGACATAATTTAAAACACCTCTGAACTTTCCAGAACAAAAGGCTACTCCCTAACACTAATGGATTGTACAGAACATGGATCAAAGGAACTGAGATAATATTCAGTGATATTAAGGAACACTTTTGCCCTTAGCCAAATAAATATGTAAGTTAACATTTCTTTCCTAATTTTCTCATCAAAAGGGGCCCTCGTTCTCTCTGCCCTATGTGCAGGATACCCTCACAGTGTCAGAACTTAGTCTTAAAATTTTCTGCAGATTTAAAGGTTATTTAGTTTCAAGCAACAGAAATTTATGATGTCCAACTACAGCAAGTATGAATTTTTTTTTTTAATGTTATTGGGCAGCTTACAAAATTGGCAGGAATTCTGGAGAGTTGGGTTCAGGAAAGGCTTGGGATAAGAGCTCCTCTGGCATTCCAGGCAACAGGCATATTCCATCATCCTGTCAAGGGGACCTGTGAGAGTTCACATGCTCTGAACGCTCTTCTGTCCTTAAGTCTTTCTACCCAAAAGTCAGAGTCTTCAGATGCGATCCCAGTTTCTCTAGCTTAGTCATATGCCAATCCCTTGCTTAGACAAGAGAGCATTGTGATTTTCAGTCTCACCAAAACTGCATAATTGGGAGAGTTAATTAAGTCAATGGAAATCAGGATGATATCAGCTGAAGTAGGGTAAAAAAATATTGGAACATCTGAAAGCCTTTTACACTGTGCAGACCATTGAGATCAAGTCTCTCATTCCGGAAGCACTGCAGCTAACAGCTAAGTGACAGATGAAACACACTCAAAGAATGACTGACTGTAGTCACTGAAAGCCTGGTAAATGTCTCCTGTGGGCTGTCTGTGTGTCCAAGGAAAAGCAAGGTCACTCCAAGAACGTTGAAGAGGCAGATGTACTTTGCATGTTCCCAGTGCATGTCTCCTGGTGGCTACTGAACTTTATCCCATCGAACCAGAAATATCAGTGATAGTGATGTGGTGTCCACAGCTAAAATGTTCTTCCTTCTCCAAATAGGAAACTAAAGGTGTAGTGACTGCATAACTTCCTTCCTTGCCCTTAGGACCCACTCAAAAAATGAAGCTCAAATGATCATGAGCAGTCCTCATCCTAGTATATTAGTTTCCTGTGGCTGCCATAAAAATTGCCATGAATTTGGCAGCTTCAAACAACAGAAATTCTCTCATAGTTCTGGAGGCCAGTACAGTATCAGTTTCCCCAGGCCAGAATCAAGATGTTGGCAAGACTATGTTCTCCCTGGAATCTCTAGGGGAGAATTCACTCCTTGGTCTCTTCCAGCCGTGGGCAATTGCTGGTATTCCTTTGCTGTGACCATCTCACTCCAGCCTCTGCATCCATCTTTATACGATCTTCTCTTCGAATTTCCTTCTGCCTCTGTCTTACAAAGACACTTGTGACTACATCTACATCTCAGGATAGATAATCCAGGATAATTTCCAATGGCAAGACCCTTAATTTAATCATGCATGCAAAGACCTTTTTTTTTTTTTAATAAGGTAACATTTGTAAGTTTCAAGGAAGTAGGCCCTGTCATCTGTGGGTGGCCATTATCCAGTCTAGCACACTGAGCACCACTCAAAGCACTTTGACTGTTGTCTGAATGTAAAAGCTGAATGACTCTGGGCTCTTTCGCTTGGAGAGAAAGTCAATGTGTCCTGTGCTTGGAAAGAAAAAGTGGGTTAGGAAGCAGCTGCTCCACTAGCATCTAGATGTATCCATATGACTAGTAGTAAACGGAAAGTAAGTGGAAGTAATTGATATTTGTCATCTGGGGCCAAAGATATTACGAAGCTGGTGTCTCTCTACAGTAGTCAATTTTTCTTTCTTCTAGCTGTATATGACTATGAAAAGTAAATTTTTTAGACACAAAACAGAAAAATCTGAGTCGCTTAATGATTATGTGAAAGAAAAGTATCTGCCAATATATCTAAAATAGGATCAACACAAAGAAACATCCTCATAGAAACACTGTAGTGAAAATGTAAGCACCTGATAAATAAAGAAGATCTTAAAATATCAAAGAGAAAAGACAAACCACCTACAAAGACATGATAGATTAATTGATGATGCATAGGTTGTTGATAGAATTTTCAATAATAATAAGGGAAGCCAGAAGACAGGGGGAAGACTTTAAAGTGTTGTGAAGAAATACGCATCAACCAAGAATGATGTATCTAGCCAAACTTTACTAGTACAAAAAGGATAAAATAAAAGTATCTTAGAAACCAAAGTCTTTGAATGTTATCACCTTAAGCAAAGGAACTTCAGATGGACTTCCATAAGAAGGAAACTGATCATAAAGACAGTCAGAACATAAAAAATATTGAACAAATAAAATGATTAATAGTAAATAAATATAAAATAACTTATTTGTATAAACTGTTAATGATAGTATGTAGTTTTGAAAGTTAAAAACATAGAATTTAATATCTGAGTGGACTGTGAAGAAGGCTGAGTGCCGAAAAATTGATGCTTTTGAACTGTGGTGTTGGAGAAGACTCTTGAGAGTCCCTTGGACTGCAAGGAGATCCAACCAGTCCATTTGGAGGGAGATCAGCCCTGGGATTTCTTTGGAAGGAATGATGCTACAGCTGAAACTCCAGTACTTTGGCCACCTCATGAGAAGAGTTGACTCATTGGAAAAGACTCTGATGCTGGGAGGGATTTAGGGCAGGAGAAGGGGACGACAGAGGATGAGATGGCTGGATGACATTACTGACTCGATGGCCGTGAGTCTGAGTGAACTCCGGGAGATGATGATGGACAGGGAGGCCTGGCGTGCTGTGATTCATGGGGTCGCAAAGAGTTGGACATGACTGAGCGACTGAACTGAACTGAACTGAACTGAGAGCGTGTGAATTGCAAGGCTGTTGTATTTGAACCAACTGGGGGCTACAGAACATGAGATGGTTAGACAGCATCACCAACTCTATGGACATGAATTTGTGCAAACTCCAGGAGATCCTGAAGGACAGAGGAGACTGATGTGCTATAGTTCCGGAATCACAAAGGGCTAGATATGACTTAATGACCGAACAATAACACTCTGAATTTAGATTCTGCCTCAGGTTAAGGCAGAGAATCTGCTGAGGATGTGGACTAAAAGAAATAACTAAGGAAGCTACTTATTGTTACAAAGTACATTCATTTTCATTCAAACTCATTAAGCAATTAATCAATTAAGCAAACAAGGCGTGACAGATTATGACCTTATGCCTATTATTTGTCCAAACACTTCATTTTCTTTGGCTAATTTTTATTCACAGTTGACCCTTTGTTCATAAGGCTTCTCGACCCAAGAAGCACTAGGTGATCATAGGAGACTCAGACAAATATCTGAAGCAAGATCAGAGTACTCGGGAGAGAGGCTTGGGAGTACAGTGTCGTTCTTTTCTCTTGGGTGGTAGGCCAGTCACTTTATGCTAACTAGGGACATGGGCATATTTGATATGCTTTATCTTCTTCTGGTTCAAATGAACATCAACCTTATTTGACCCTTTAGACTCAGGATAGAGTGTATACAACTGATTCTACTTGGGATTACAAATGAAGTGTTTATTAGGTATTTATCAGTATCAACTTTCAGAACTATAGAGGTTAACTAATCAGAAAATTTCCATTAACAGTGGAATAGTGTTAGAAAAGGCAGAGGAACCAGAGATCAAATTGCCAACATCCACTGGATCATCAACAAAGCCAGAGAGTTCCAGAAAAACATCTATTTCTGCTTTATTGACTATGCCAAAGCCTTTGACTGTGTGGATCACAAGAAACTGTGGAAAATTCTGAAAGAGATGGGAATACCAGACCACATGACCTGCCTCTTGAGAAACCTGTATGCAGGTCAGGAAGCAACAGTTAAAACTGGACATGAAACAGCAGACTGGTTCCAAATAGGAAAAGGAGTACGTCAAAGCTGTATATTGTCACCCTGCTTATTTAACTTATATGCAGAGTACATCATGAGAAACGCTGGGCTGGAAGAAGCACAAGCTGGAATGAAGATTGCCAGGAGAAATATCAGTAACCTCAGATATGCAGCTGACACCACCCTTATGGCAGAAAGTGAAGAAGAACTAAAGAGTCTCTTGATGAGAGTGAAAGAGGCGAGTGAAAATGTTGGCATAAAGCTGAACATTCAGAAAACTAAGATCGTGCCATCTGGTCCCATCACTTCATGGCAAATGGATGGGGAAACAGTGGAAACAGTGGCTGACTTTATTTTTTGGGCTTCAAAATCACCGTGAATGTTGATTGCAGCCATGAAATTAAAAGATGTTTACTCCTTGGAAGGAAAGTTATGACCAACCTAGACAGCATATTAAAAAGCAGAGACATTACTTTGTCAATAAAGGTCCATCTGGTCAAGGCTATGGTTTTTCCAGCGGTCATGTATGGATGTGAGAATTGGACTATAAAGAAAGCTGAGTGCTGAAGAATTGATGCTTTTGAACTGTGGTATTGGAGAAAACTCTTGAGAGTCCCTTGGACTGCAAGGAGATCCAACCAGTCCATCCCAAAGGAGATCAGTCCTGAGTGTTCATTGGAAAGACTGATGTTGAAGTTGAAACTCCAATACTTTGGTCACCTGATGCGGAGAGCTGACTCATTTGAAAAGACCCTGATGCTGGGAAAGATTGAGGGCAGGAGGAGAAGGGGACGACAGAGGATGAGATGGTTGGATGGCATCACTGACTCAATGGACATGGGTTTGAGTGGACTCCGGGAGTTGGTGATGGACAGGGAGGCCTGGCGTGCTGCGGTTCATGAGGTTGTAGAGTTGGACACTACTGAGCGACTGAACTGAACTGAAGTGTCTTATCAGCGGTCTCACTTTCTAGGAAGCAACTGTAAAACTTGAAGGTGCTGAAGAGGAGACTGAAGTAGACTTAGATGTGACTATACCTTCAAGGCAAGGTCGTAGAGCTGTGTGAAGCAAGCACTTATTTCTGTGACTTTTAGCATAAAGTTAATTGGAGTCTTTGAGGTCACCCAGTATATATGTGTGTGTATGTGGGCTGTGGTGGGGTGTGAAAAATCACACTGTATTTCTGGGTGGGGAAGCCAAAAAACTGATCCAAGGAAAGTATCGCTAGAGTGAGGAAAGACACTAGAAGGGAAAAAGACCAAGAAAAAACATAAAATTTACATCTTTAACCTCAGAAAACACTCAAAATGACCTTGCTGTATAAATTCCAGACATAGGCTCTGTGCACTCGAATCTCTTATCTTCTCCACTTCACAAGACCACCATGCTCTTCTTGGTCTCCTTTATGTGAGAGATTAAGGATTTTTTAGGTCTTTCCTGGCCTTGGCACACCACAGCCTTTCCTGTGTGTGTGACCTTCTAGATTCCAGGAATATATCAGAACTTTAAAAAAGGCCATATGGACATTTTATTCTCCAAATTTTTTCTTTTATGTTTTTGAGCCAGCCTGTTATTTGCTCCAACTGGTATTGCTAGCTCAGCTGCTTGCACGTTAAATAATTGCTGCTGAATATTTTTCACAAAAGCCCTGGGTATAGTATCTTTCCCATCAAGCAAATGTGGAGTCAGTTTAAATAAAGCAAACCCTTTGAAGTGAACTTTTCCACAAAACTGCCAGACAGATGAAGTAGTAACAGTTATCTGGGGATGGAGAATTTTCATTATTCCATCAAAGACTAACACCATGGAGAGTATACATCTTCAGATTCATGATTACTGAGGTATCACAAGTATGAAATTAGCAAAAAATAGATCTCATAGTGTGGACATCAAATCTTTATGATGTAGGGAAATTTCAAGAAGTCAGTTTAAATGCTTAGTAACTACAGATATCTACTGTTTTCATAGTTTACAAGGGACATTGTGGTGGTTACAAAAATCAAAAACAAACAAAAAAACACCCACTAATCCATTGGTCTGATCCTCCAAGAGTATGTAATCTAGGTGAAAGTGAAAATGTTGCTCAGTCGTGTCAGACTCTTTGTGACCCTGTGGACTGCAGGCCACCAGGCTCCTCTGTCCATGAAATTCTCTAGGCATGAATACTGGCGTGGGTAGCCATTGCCTTCTCCAGGAGAGCTTCCCAACCCAGGGATCAAACCCAGGTCTCCTGCATTGCAGGCAGATTCTTTACTGTCTGAGCCACCAGGGAATTAATAATCTAGGCAATGAGACACAAAAAACATGGATGGTTACACAGTTGTTGACAGTCACCCTCTCAGAGAGACCATACTACTCACCGAGTTATAACTATCTCACTGCATGTATTATACGGACAAAGCAAATGTAAGGATTACTGAAATGTAATGTAGGGAGAATGAGAGTACATTGAATTCAACTATAAACAGCTGGATTTCCACAAAGCCAATCATTTATAATATAGATAGTTCAAAAGAGAAGCTAAAAGTAGAAAACATTTGAGTGCAAAATATAATGGTTATAATGACAGGCCTGGCATTCCTGTTTGACTCTCAGGACAAAAACAGTTTCTTTTTTCACCTAAGATATAAGAGTAAAAAAAAATATACTGGGAAATTTGGGAGGCAGACATTTTAGCCGTCTCATTCTTTTGACTGATTATGTATTATTATAAAACAATAGAGAATAAAAGAATAAAAAGTCATCACTTACTAAATATTTTCTTATAAAAATGTGAATTACAGATTCACCATAAAGAATTAAGATGTTCATAATAGTGTCATCTTACAGAAAAAACTTTTAAAAAGAAAGTACATAGATTTGAGCAAGCATATTAGTTCAAAAGTTTTTTGTTCTTTCTCCGCCTCATTAAAAAGAAAAAAAACCCTATTCTCTAAATACAGTATTATGACACCACCTACTGGGAATTTAGAAGACAACAATCAAGTTATTTCAGTGTGATCATCCCTTCATCCCTTCCTCAAACATTTTTTCAATTATCAATTCAGCCATGTTGTTGAATTTTTGAAGTCTTTCCAACGTGCTTTCCGGCTCCACCATGCCACTGAAATGACCCTTGACAACATCACCTACTCTTTGTCCTTATTTTACCCAGAAACACTCATCTTAAATGACAACTTCCTACTTTTAGAAAAATTCTTCTGCTTGGAGTAAGAGACACCAGATCGTTCTACTTCATTGGCGAGCCTTCTCTGTTTTCAGGACTGGTTTTTGTTCCAACAAAAGACTTGTTTTAATACTCCTCAGAACTCAATCGTGGGCTCTCCTCTCTTTTCTCTACATTACTTTATTACGTAACATGGATTCCCTTGACTAACTGCATCTCAGATATGATGACTGTCAAATTTAATCTCTGATTAATTAATTTGAATTAATCTCTGGAGATTAATCCTCCTCCAAACTGCAGACTTAAACTCAAACTACAAACTTTCATGCAAACATAAAATTAAAACTTCTTAAATCCTACAAAATTGGAAGCAAGTCTTGAAACCTCTCAGGTGTCCTTTTCCAATCACACCTTTATCCTCCCTGCTGGAAGTAACTGTTACCCAGACATACATGGCAATCCTTTTCTGTTTTCAGTTTGCCATTAGTGCATTTCTATATATTTCTGTTTTACTTGGGTTTTTTGAGTTGAATAAACAGAATTAAACTGTATACACTTCTGTCGTATTTCTTTCAGTCAGCCATATCTTTATAAGATCCTCTTTCTCCTTTTACTGCTGTATAGTGTTCCATTATATGAACAAACTGAAATCTATCAGTTTACGGTTAATGGATATTTGGGTTGTTTCAGGTTTTTCCTGGGAGAAATATCAATAACCTCAGATGACACCACCTTTATGGCAGAAAGTGAAGAAGAACTAAAGACCCTCTTGATGAAAGTGAAAGAGTAGAGTGAAAAAGTTGACTTAAAACTCAACATTCAGAAAACTAAGATCAAGGTATCTGGTCCCAACACTTTATGGCAAATAGATGGGGAAACAATGGAAACAGTGACAGACTTTGTTTCTTTGGGCTCCAAAATCACTGCAGATGGTGACTGCAGACATGAAATTAAAAGATGCTTGCTCCTTGGAAGAAAAGTTATGACCATCCTAGAAAGTATATTAAAAAGCAGAGACGTTACTTTGCCAACAAAGGTCTGTCTAGTCAAAGCTATGGTTTTTCCAGTAGTCATGTATGCATGTGAGAGGTGGACTATAAAGAAAGCTGAGCACCAAAGAACTGATGCTTTTGAACTGTGGTGTTGGAGAAGACTCTTGAGAGTCCCTTGGACTGCAAGGAGATGCAACCAGTCAGTCCTCAAGAAAGTCAACCCTGAATATTCATTGGAAGGACTGATGATAAAGCTGAAACACCAATACTTTGGCCACCTGTTACAAAGAACTGACTCATTGGAAAAGACCCTGATGCTGGGAAAGATTGAAGGCAGGAGCAAAAGGGGACAACAGAGGATGAGATGGTTGGATGGCATCACCGACTCAATGAACATGAATTTGAGTAAGCTCTGGGAGTTGGTGATGAACTGGGAAGCCTAGCATGCTGCAGTCCATGGGGTCGCAAAGAGTTAGACATGACTGATTGACTGAACTGTACTGAGTTTTTGCTAGTACAAAAATTGCTTCCAAGAACACTTTTGTAGGTGTAAATTGACACACATATACCTAAATATATTTAAGAAAAGTATTTAGGAAAAAGAGTCAGACACGACTGAGAAACTGAACTGAAAAAAAAAAAGCTAAAAACAAAACTGAATGATGTACTCATAGCTTTCGATGTTTTAAAATATTGCTAAACACTTCTCCAAAGATGTTGCATTAATTTGCATACCCACCAGTATAATTTGTATTCCTGTTGCTACATACACATATCCACCAGTATTTGGCTGTTGTTTTTTTTTTTGCCAGTCTTGTGGGTGTTTGGTGGTATCTCATTGTGATTTTAATTCCCATTTTGCTGATTATTTATGAGGCTGAACACTTTTCTGATTATCAGTCATTTGGATATATTTTTGGTAAAGCTCCTGTTCAAGCTCACTGTTCTTATTGAATTCTCAGATATTTTTGTATTATATATATATATATACATATATGTAATATTTGTACATATATGGACATCCCAGGTGACACTACTGGTAAAGAACCCACCTGCCAATGCAGGGGACATAAAAGATGTGGGTTTGATCCCTGGGTCAGGAAGATTCCATGGAGGAGGGTATGGCCACCCACTTCAGTATTCTAATCTGGAGAATCCCATGGACAGAGAAGCCTGGCAGACTACATACACTCCATAGGGTTGCACAGTCAGATTCAATTGAAATGACTTAGCACATAGACATATATATAATACATAATATATACACATACAATGTATGTAACAGGGCTTCCCAGGTGGCTCAGTGGTAAAGAATCTGCCTGCCAACTAGGAGACACAGGTTTGATCCCTGGGTCAGGAAGATCCCCTGGAGAAGGAAATGGCAGCTGACTCCAGGAATCTTGCCTGGGAAATCTCATGGACAGAGGAGCAGTCCATGGGGTTGCAAAGAGTCAGATACAACTTACTGACTAAATAACAACAACAAAATATATATATATATATATATATAATTTTTCTCTGTGGTTATGTTTTTCTTCTGTCTTCGTCATAGCCTGAACTCTACAACTCTGAAAGTCCATTTCCTAGAATCCTTCCTGAGTGGTTGCTAGTTAGCATGGACAAAAGAATTGCAAAACTAGGAAAGTATTAATAGAAGTGAAAGAGCCTCTGTTCTCTGAAGGCTACTAGATGAGCTGATTGATACACAGAGGTGCCGACAGGTTCCAACTTGCACCTGTTCTCCACCCCATACCCAGCTTTTTCTTCAACTGCCAACTCTGTGACTGTAAGTTGCTTCAGGCCCATCATCATGGCAGAGTTTTATACAGGGTATATCTTCTGTTAAAATGCAGAAACATTGCTTTGCTAACAAAGGTTCATAAAATGAAAGCTATGGTTTTTCCAGTAGTCATGTATGGATGTGAGAGCTGGACCCTGAAGAAGGCTGAACACTGAAGAATGGATGCTTTCAAACTGTCGTGTTGGAGAGGTTCTTGTCCCTTGGACTGCAAGGAAATCAAACCAGTCAATCCTAAAGGAAATCAACCCTGAAAATTCATTGGAAGGACTGATGCTGAAGCTGAGCTCCAATTCTTTGGCCACCTGATGTGAAGAACTGACTCACTGGAAAAGATCCTGATGCTGGGAAAGACTGAAGGAAGAAGGAGAAGGGGACAACAGAGGGCGAGATTGTTGGATGGCCTCACCGACTCAATGGACATGAGTTTGAGCAAAATCTGGGAGATGAAGGACAGGGAAGCCTGGCATGCTGAAGTCCATGGGGGTGCAGAGTTGGACATGAATGAGTGACTGAACAACATACCTTTTTGTAGACCTAGGAGCATTCTCTTCAGAGCTCCACTTCAGCAGCTGGTCACACTTGGCTTCCTAGGTTTACTGGTCAGTGACACTTCCTCTGATTTGCCAACTTCTGTCCTAGACTGTCACCTTCCAGCTCCTCCCGTAATTGTGTTTTAATTATTGAGTATCTTACCTCACAACTCATAGTTCTGCTTCCCTCATTTAACATAAATGTAGTTATTGGTATCAAGAGGCTAGAGTAACTGAATCTTGAGTACAGTAATTTATCATCTTTATCTTCAATTTGATTAGATTAAAATGGATTGATGTCTGCCATAAAGAGGATGCTGGTAGTCCATGGACTGCAGTGGTTAACACTGTGACTTAGATTATCATATGAAGTCACCTGTGGAAGGAGTGACTCAGTAGCTGCTGCTGTATTTTGCTGAAAACTTGTTATATCAAGGGATCGGTTGGTTACACCAAAGTGTACTGAAGAATCTGAAGAAAGAAAATGATGATCTCAGGGCATTAAATTCCTATCTCAAAATCTGGGTAATGGACAAGAAAACTAAAACTATCTTAAATTACCTTCCCAGGTGGCACTTGTGGTAAGGAACCTGCCTGGCAGGGGACGTAAGAGACTTGGATTCGATCCCTGAATTGGGAAGAGCCCCTGGAGGAGGGCATGGCAACCCACTCCAATATTCTTGCCTGGAAAATCTCATGGACAGAGTAGCCTGGCAGGCTACGATCCATAGAGTTGCACACAACTGAAGCAATTAGCACACACATCTTAAATGAAAACCTTGCCTCTTATAGCCACAGAGACTTTTCTGGAAGTTTCCCCAGAATGATGTTTGCCCTTCAGAAGCAATTTTGATTTTGAGCATTTTTCTACTTCCTTGCGGCTTAGATAGCCTCAGCCTCCTCCAATTTTTTTACACATGTTCCTTGGTACCACCCATCCACAAACTGAAGGTAATGAAGCATTCTCCCTATTTTAACCACTGTTCTCAGACCTATTTGCAGAAGATTCCAATTAGATCAAGGCCTTGTTTATATTTATTGGCAATTTATTTTCTGGGGGTTTTAGGATGTACAGATTTTTTTTTTACTCTGATAACTACTCATATTTGCTAAACCTGTCAAAAGTCTTGCCAAAATATAATAGCTGCATGCAGTTTGGCTCCATCCAGTATTTTGTAGCTTATGAGAATGTCTGTCACTTCATTTTGTTGAAAAATGCTGTCATTGGATTTTTAACTATATATATATATTTTTAATGAAAAAGGATCTGATTACATTTTTAGAAAGTATGTTATCAAAATTATCTCACCCAAGCCACAAATCCAATCTTTAATTTTATTATTGCACTGCCATCTTGCACATTGCAAATGCCTTCTCTCACTGCATTGCCTTGTCTCTTCACGCTCTTCAGGGAATCTTTTGATCGACAGAATTCTTAATGTCATGTGGTTATTCAATTTATCAAATATTTCCTTCATGTTTAATTCCTTTTCTGTTAAGAAGTCCACTGTTGTTTCAAGATCTTAAAGATACTCCCCATATATCATCTTCTAAAAGATTTACAGACATCTGTGATTTAGCCATCATAGAACAGCTGGTATCAGAATTAGTTTCCTGACATCAATAACCATTAAAATTGGATTTTAAAAATATGCAGCAACTCTTTTCAGTGTTAGGACAATGGACATACAAGGTGGCATTGCTTGAGGGCAGTGTAGAACATGCTTTCTTCCTGGAGACATTTTCAAAATATGGGCTACAGGAAGTGCAATCCAACCAGAGAGCAATTTTTTTGTTGGGTTAAATTTCCAGGACTAGGGAAGGCACACTGAAGTTTGAAATGGTTAGATGATTCTTCTTTTTCTAAGAAATTAAATGACCAGTTTGAAAAGTGATTCCTATCTTTAAAATAATCATGCTTGCTGGTCCAAATTTTACGTTAATCCTATGTGCTGTGTGGAAGTGTGAGCACAGCATAATTTTCATAATCATTTTCTTTTTTTTCATAATCATTTTAAGGGGTGGGGATAGTTGTAATTAGTACTTAATTTTCTCTCAAGCCTCAGGCTTGTGATTTTAAGCTCACAAGACTACAAAAGAAAAACAAGGCTTAAAATTGAGCTACTTTTTCACTTAAAATCATTTTAACATAAATGTTGACTTTTTAAATCATTTTAAAATTAATATATACTTCAAAATCAATTTCTAAAATGGTAAATATTAGATATAATTTGCTCAAATAAAAACTCTTTTATGTCCTCAATAATTTTCATGTGAGGAGGTCCTGAGACCAAAAAGTTTGAGAGCTGTGATTCTATACCAGTAATATTCAGTTAGAAAGCATTTCTTTTTAAGATGGAAAAAGCAGCTCATTTGTAACCACCACAGAAACATTAAACCATTTTAAGACACCTAGAATTAAAACAAGAAATAATTTTAAAACTCTTCTGAATACATGAATTTAATAAAAGGATACACAATACTGGTTTTGGACAGGAAGATTCATCATTGTAAATGCACCATGATTATTCTATATGCCAATCTATGCAAGCCAATGTAATTACAATAAAAACGCGAGTAGGAATTTTATTTTTAAAAAAAGATTGAATAATTTAGTTTATCTATGGGAGTATGGAAAACTCTGGGGAAAATTGAGTATTTAAGAGCATCTGTGTTGGGGAGTAATGTGACATATTAGATACTGTGAAAATGTATATTAGTTATAAAACAAACATGTTAAAACAATAGTCATTAAATTAGTAATGGTAGTTGAATAGACAAAGACATTAAGTGGAACTAGAGTGTTCATAAATATCAAATATAAAAATTTATTATCTAGTGGAAATTACATTTTAGATCAGTAAGGGAAAAGAAATATTTTATAGACAATAGATAATGGCAAAAATTTGTAAATTTTTACCTCATAATTTCCAACTGCATTAAAGACTGACATAAAAAATGAAATCATAAAAATATCAGAAGAAAACATGGGTATTTTTATAATCTTGAACAAGGAAAATCTTTCTAAACATGATATCCAAGGCAAAAACTTTAAAGTAGGTCAATAGATTTGATTACATAAAAATAAAGTCGCAAAATTGTAACATATAAGCAAGCTGAAAATAAATGACAGAATGAAGAAAATTGCAGTGTATAATAGAGAATGATTCCTAAAATGAGATATTGCAAATCTATAGACATGAACACCCAAAAGAAAAAGCACAAAGGTCATAAGCAAGTACAAACAGCTATTACCATACTGAAATATATTCACTCTCATTAAAAATTTTAAAAATACAATAAACTTTTGGCTGTCTCTGAAAAGTATTAAAAACTGACAAAATTCTATGCTGTTGATCCTGTAAAGAAATAAACTCTCATGCACTAGCGGCAGCAGTGTAGAGGAATGGCTTGGTGAAGGACAGTTTAATGATTTAGCTCAAAATTTTCGGCCTGTATACTTCATAACTCAGAAGCTATTACATCTCCAAATTTAGCAGAAAGACAGAAAGGATTAAAGTAATACAGACAAAGATGTAAGTAGCAGCCTACATTGTATGTCCATGAATAAATATTGGACATCTTCCTTATAAGCAATACTGCAGAGCAGTAAGAGACACAGTTTCTGGGAACTATGTCTGCACCTATTATGTTTTAAAATTTGTATGAAAGTCATGTAGATACACTTGTATGTGTGTGTATGTATATGCGCACATGCATAGCAAGATGTCCAAGGGAGTCAACACCAAAGTCTTAAGCTCTATTAAGCGCAGGTGTCTAACTCTGGGAAGACATGTGAATTTTGGTGGATTATTACTTTTGTCTAAGTTTGATAAATATACTACCTGGCAGATACTGCAGCATATGGCACACAAGCAAAACATGTGAGTGAATGGGCATGAATTCATACATCCTTCCACTGCTGATTTAAACAAAATAATGCATTAAATAGCATCATTAAAAGGTCTCATTTGGTTAAAAAAAGAGAGAGCAACAAAATTTTAATCAGAACTAGTGTATTTATTCTTGAGTTCCCAGAGATGGTCTGTAGATACATTTCTGAATATCTAGGGTTTCAGTGAGTAACATGTTTGGATAAGAAGGAAATCTGAGAGGAAACTCGGGTGTAGGTTGTATTCCTATTGTCTCTCAGTTCCAGTTCCACCCTTTGGTAAAAGGTGACGCTGGGGTGGGGATTTTGCAATGCATTTTACAGATCTCCTTGTTGCACTTCATTTAGGTTCTGCACTTCATTAGGAAAGCTGGAAGGCAGAAAGAGGAAAACAAGATCTACCTCTGTCTTTGCTTGCCAGTCCTACTAGCGACCTAATAATTTCAACTGATTCGTCTTCATTCAGCTCCTTTCCGAGAGCACTTAGGTGGTGAACCTTCTCAGGGGTTTGAACACCAACTCCATGGAGACCTGTTTTCTGGAACTCCAAGGTTCTGGGAAGCCCTCTTTTCACCTTTTGTTTTCCTACGCCTAGGAACAGTAGCTACATCCTGCAGTTAGGTTCCCTGGGTTACCTCTAGTGCCTCTACCACATTGCCCCTGTTGAAATATCTCGTGTAGGCTCTTTTAACTGGATATACCCCAGTAGAGGTGCTCTCTGAAGAGCAGATGTGTGAGTGGTTCATGGCTGGATTAAGATAAGGAGACGTAAATGCTTAAGGCCAGTTTGCTTAGGTTGGCATTTTACAGGTTGTGTGAAGATGTCCGTATAAGCAAAAAGTACTTCTATCCAATGAAACTTCCTGTGATAATAGAAATGTTCTAAAATGTGTTGTCCAATAGGTAGCCAATGTCGCATTGAGAATTTGAAATATGGCTAACTAATTTTACGTTTATTTGGCTTAAATTTAAACAGCTGCAGGCAGCTAGTTGATTATCATGCTAGACCAGGCCGGTCTGAGGTGACTGGAGGACCAGGCTGCACCTTTGTTAATCTGCCAGGTATTTTAACAGATACTAGGGTTACAAAAAACAGGAGATACTATCTCCTTCTAAAGGAGTTGAGGCCAGCAAAGGAAGATGGATATGCAAAACCACTTTGAAAGATGATTCTGCCAACAGTATGTAAGATGGACTAAAGTGGCAAGGTCAAAGATAGGCCACTCAGGGCAAATGCAATTGTCCAAATTAGATGAGAAATCTCATTGACAGTAGTGAGGGGTGCATGTGCAAGGGAAAATCTGACCCGTCGACACCTGGTAGTCAAGGAGAAATAAAAGTAGAATTGAGAATAATTCCTTATTTCTGAATCAGTGTATCACTCTCTAAGAGAAAATAAGAGAATCAGGTGTGGGAAGAAGCGGTGAATTCAGTTTCGGATGTGCGGAATTTAAAGTGCCCATGAAACATCCAAGTCTCTGTGTTGAACAGACACATGGGCACACACATGGATCTAAAATGTACAAAGGAGGTTCAGTTAGCAACACAAACTTGTGAATCAGAGGCATGTATAGAAGGCAAACTATAAGAAGCATAGTTTGCAGTATAAGGAAACAGACTAGCTGATATGACTGTCTGGGAAGCATGAAGAGTTAGAAGTGGGCCAAGAACAGAAGCCCTGACAACATTTGAGTAGAAAGAAAACAAAAGAACGAGAAGAATGCAAAGAAGCCTGTCTCAGGAAGGCAGAGACTCTGAAAATTACTAGCCGAAGCCAACAATGACAAACTATAAAATGGCTGACAATAAACTCAACACTCATATTGTGACACTTTCTGAGAGTTTTTGTTTAATATAGAAACCCACTTCATCTTTTAAAGGAATTATGTAAGGTAGTTTTTACTGTAATCCTATTTTATAGTGAAGGAACTTAGGCACAGAGGAGTTAAAGAGTTCACTCAAGACCAACACAGTAATCCAGACCCAGGCAATCTGGTTCTGGAACCTGCACTCTTAGCCAGCCACTCAGAAGAGAAAGTCCATGAGTGAAGGACTGAAAAACATTTGAGAGCAGCTTCGGCTAGAGCACAGACTAAACTGGGCATGCTGTATGGCTGAGGGGGTCATCTGAAAATTTAATCTCCCTGCCTTTTCATGTCACTTGCAACAATGCAGAAGGCAAGTTTCTCTGCCCTACTTTAGCCAGGCTCAGTCAGTCAGCCTCTGAGGGGAAGGCCACAGGTGATCCTTAGAAAAATTAAAGTTGGAGAAGCATTTACTCAATGTTCTCAAACATCTGTCACTGTAAAAGGCTTTTAAGAATTCACATGATAAGAGAGGATCTAGACACCTTTTGTAAAGAAAGCTCCTCATATGCTTTTGATCCACAACTAGGGTTAAGGATACATAACTGGCTCCAGATTATTGAAAAAAAGCCATTCGCTAAAGGACAAATATATTGTACAGCCTTTGGGCTAATACAAAGCAAAAAAAGTGAGTTTTCTAATTCTGTCAAAGAGCAAATATGTCCCCCATGTAATGAATGTACTTTTAATTAAATTATAAACTCATTTCATACATTTTACTTATACTTTCCTTGTAACATTGGGTTATCAATAATGTCTATTCCTCATCACAACCTGGTTAACAATTAACTGTAAATTTACGAGTATGGGGGTGAGAAATTGGAGGGGGTCATACCCAAGCTCCTTAACTTTCTTGGTAAATTAAGATCCTATCTTACTGGAGCAGCGTCGAATGGGAGGTTCAAGGATGGTAGTGAAGGTGTGAGAAGAACTGTGGTGGAATAAATAGGGAATCCGAAATTCTGGTGTGCGTGTCTGTGTGCATTCAACTGTGTACATCGTCCCTCAGTCATGACTCTTACTTTTATCTGCATACCAATGAAAAATCTAAAAAAAAGTAATTACACAAAGTTGCCCTACTCACTCTTCCCAAGTATCCTGTGGGATTTTACTTTTGGAGGATGACAATAGGACTCAGAGGTCACAGTCAACGATTCTGAATCACAAAGACACTGAACTTTTAGAGAATTAGACACAGGAGGAGAGAATCCACCTTAGTCTTAGTAAATCTAAAACTAAGGAAAAGGATTTTTAGTTACTTCCTGGAAAGCGTCAGTGAGAGAAATAATGAAGTTTCCAATAAACAAGGGTTCAAAAAGGTGCTAGGGATTATTTAGTACTGTGGTTCTCAAACTTCAGCAGATAGTAGAATCTTCTGAAGGACTTGTTGAAACGTGTTAACTCTTCAAGCTTAATATGTGTTAAATCAGTAGTTCTGATGTGGGGCTCAAGAATTTTCAGTTCTAACATGTCCTCAGATGATGCTGAATCTGCTGGTCTGGAGACATTTTGAGAAGTAGTTATTTAGTGTAGTTAGTGCATTGTATTTTAACAAATCTGAAAAGAATTACAGGCTTTCAGGCTCACTGGTGGCTACAGTCTCCTTATACACAATCTTATAAGTTCCTCCAAGTCTTAACTTCCATTTGAATTCTACATTAAATTTTTACAAAATGTAATTTTTGGGGAGTGGGAAAGGAGTACTACAGTAATCAAAATTAGAGTCATTAAGTCAAAGTGAAATCTGCCATGGACAATAGTTCTATGAGGTTTTGATTTTTAAATTACTAGCCCTAAGTTATATTTAATCCAGTACATAATGTAAGAAAACTTCACTGACCTAAACCATTAGATTAAAAGCTGATACAAAAACGAGTTGCTTCCTCAGGTCTTAAAAAAGGTCACTTTTTAAAAGAAGAACTTCAGATTCATAATTAGGAATGAATAAACTGGCTTTAATTACAGAGTAAATATAATACTTACCTGGATGTACCTTATAAAAGAAGTAATTTCCATATGATGTTTAGCAAATTGTGTCTCAGTAGTCAATTATACACAAACGACTTTACTGTTATGGTAGAATATCATAAAATGCTGAAGATACTTTATAAATGCTTTGATGATACACAGTAAGTTTCTAAACTTTCAACAGGACTTGAAATCAATGCAGAATACTAATTCTGCTAAGTAGAGAATTTAAAATCTAAACCAAAACACATTCTGATGGCTATAATATACAAAATCTAACTTTACAAAGAAATAGCAATTTATCACTAATACCTTAGCAGTACATTGATACCTTTATAAGGAGTATTATATAATAGCTTAATATTTTCTTGTTCTTCCTCCATCCAGATCTTTTATGAGAGGCACTTATAAAAAGCACTAGTTTTGGCGACGCTGTAACAAACATACACATAGTATAATGATATATTTTACTATGCTGACAAAGTATCATTTATAAAGAAATTTTTATAAATTCAAAAATAGGTTGTTGGTAGCATGATTACCTTTAAAGCATTGGATTTCATTCACAATATTACTTCATTAATCTTAAACAGCAGTTCCACCTATAAAATGTTCTACAGTTTTTTTCCTTTTTGAAAAGGAAGTAAATAAACGCAGGGAAGATACTCATATAATTTCTAGTTCAACAATATCAACTTCCATTTCACAGCATTGATTAGTAGAGAACATTTGCAATTAAAGTGGTATACAATTTACAAAAATAGAATGATTATATAATGCAAACACTGTCCTCCATTATGAAGAATGTGTGTGTGTATGTGTGTATGTATGTGTATATATACATATATAATATATACATATACATAGTTCTCATAAGTTTCACTATTAAATAGCCCTTATTCAAGTACTTTTTTTCTGGTATCTCTTGAAATAATCACTTTGCTATATTATATGTATAATACATTAAAAAAATTAAAGGTTAATCTAAGAAAAGGTTAAAAGGTTAAAAGTTTCAGTGTGGTTGACTTAAGTATCAGCTGCTCACTTCGGTTAAAACCTGATTTGAATTCAAAACAGGTTTAGGTGCCATACTAAGTATAACAACTTAGTCAACAATATAATATTTAAGTATCAAATACTCAGCAAATTTCTAATGTGCTAACATTAGAGCAAAATTAAAAGTCTGTATTAATCTGTTAATCACCCATAAACAATCCCCAGGAAAAAATTCATTTATATAACTAAAAAAATACACTAATATATAATATACCTCCTTACAAACACATAGGTAGCCATAAATAAAACTTTATTCTTTAATTTCATTTACAAGCTACCAAATATTATGTATTGTACACAGTGCTGAACACTTAAATGGCTATAGTCACGGAGGATCCAGACTGAATGGAAAGCTGTAGAACAAGAAAAGATAAAGGCAAAGTAATACTGTAACATAAAAGTGGCAAAAGCATGGTTTTGCCATAATAAAATCAATTGGATTGGTAATCATACATCAGTTCTGGTTAAAACAAAGTTTGAGCGCCATGCGATTCTCAGCTTTATTGTTTGCAGTCTGGCTAAAGTCTGTAGAGTCAATTTGTCTTTTGTAGTTATTAAAATAAAAGTTAAAAATTATAGCAGCAACAAGCAAACCCTGTGACAGGAAGGCAAGGGCTAAGAACTAAAAAAACATTTATACAGTGTGTTCAGGGAGAGTATGTGCAGTTTATCTTCCATCAGCAGGAGTTCGACTGAGGGACAGCATGATTCGGGTAAATCGCTCACAGAGTTCATGTGTGGAGTATGGAGGTAACTTAGGTGGCTCATGGAAACCTTTAACCTCCGTAGAACAATCGAGCAGCTTTGGCAGAAAATCTGTCAGCTTCTCTTGGAGGTTTGCTGCAAATACAAACAATCAGATATAACTAAAAACTGACAGGGAGAAAAATTATCTTCAACAAGATTTATTAATTTAGAGTAGGCAGCCGATATTTTGTTTCAAAGCATGCAAAATCATTACCATTTAGGAGGAAGAAGTAAAGCATGAATGGCAACAGCAGTATGTACAGCTTAGTTTGTAAATAAGAAAAAAAATCATGTGAATGTAACAATGTCACAGAATATTAAAATGATAATAACTAACATCTAATTCTAACACCTTTTAATCCCAACAACTCAGGAATCCACTAGCATTGTTTCAACTTACATTCCATTTCTTGTCCAAGATAGGAACACCATCGATTTCTCATATCTTCCACAGCAAGTATGTCTTTCTCTTCCATTTCATCCACCAATAACAGGGGCAAAAATGGGACAATAAATTCATTCATGATAATCAGACCATTGTTTACTTCTCTATCCTCTCCAGATTCAAACAGTTCTGCAGCTTGCTCATTTAATTTCTTAATGCAATGAGAGAGAAAGAGAGAGAGGAAAAAAAAACAGGTTTGTTTCCTTTTTCAATTAAGTAAAAATATCTCACAATAATGAAGGCAACATAATAAGCATGTTTGCAAACAGTAATAGAACAAATGGAAATCAGAAAAAGCAACCTCAGCTTATTGAGTGAGAAAAGTTTCTTAGAAAAGGATTTGCATGTTACAATAGAAACAAGAGCAAAAAAAAAAAAAAGTCAGAAAAATACTGTTGTCATGTTTTTAAAGTTCATATTCAGTTTACTTTGATCATCACTATAGGAACTATTTTTAAATTAATTGTCCAGAGGTGAATTACCCCAATTCTAAAATATGATAAGCACTCAAAGTAATTTTAAAAGCAAAGAAATTCAGATTCCATACTAATTTTGAAAAACTCATCTTTTCCATAAATGTCAGCTGAACAGGGACTGTTATATTTCTTGATAAAAAAATATAAAGGTAATCAATTAAATCATTCATTTCTTCAAAAAATTCTTACTCAGTACATGCCATGTGCCAGAAACTGTTTTAGTTGCAGGGGTACCCAAATGATTAATAAGAAAACTCTCATGGAGCTCACAATCTGTTACAATACAGGGATCAGTAACATTTTCTCTGTAAAGGACAAGACAGGGAATATTTTAGGCTCTGAGGGCTATATAGTCTTTGTTGCAATGACATTAATATTGCTGCACCAAGACAGTCGTATGTAAATGAATGGGCAGGGCTATGTTTCGGTAAAACTTCATTTATAAAAACAAGTGGCAGCAGGGAGCAGAGGCCAAGCATGCTGACATCTAATTAAATAGAAGTTAGAAATCCATGAGATAAGAAATACAGACATGGGAGATAGAAAAAAGATACAGGTATAATAAGACTTAAAACATTTTTTTAAATTGGAGGATAACTGCTCTAACAATGTTGTGTATATGAATCAGCTATAAGAATACACATAGCCCCTTCTGTCATGAGCCTCCCTCCCACCTGCTCATGAGACGTTTATGTCTGAAATCTCACGTTTAGAGAGTATGGTTTTTAAATAATCTTCATATTTTAAAAATAATTTAAATTATAAAAATCATATTATTTCTTTGGTTATGACATTCTTATGCAATTCATCTTGACTTTGTAGAAAGCTTATGCTAAAATTCCAACTCAGCCACTAAGTAATTATCTAACAGTCAGCAAACAACTAATTTCCTAGCTTCACCTTCTTTATATGAAAAATGGCATAGTATATAACCTTCCTCACATAGTGGCTAAGAGGATTAAATGAGATAAGCCTTGAAGTATATAGTGTAATTTTTACAACTTGCATTCAAAGACATTATTATTCTGAATTTGATGTTATGTTTACTAAATCAAAACAGATCCTAGAGACAACTTAAGCATTGTTATATCCAAAGCCAGCCTATTCATCCTCTTCAGAGTCCCCAAAGCCAAAGACAAAACAGATCTAGTAAGTCATGAGGCTTTAATGCCTCTACTTCCTTCTCCACACTCATCTCATCGTTACCGACCATCTCCTTTGCCATTTACATAACTTCTCTTTCATACTGTACCTCCTAGTTGAGACTCTTCCTCTTTTCCCTGTCTATCTTTTCTAGGGTTCTTTGTTTCAATCTTTACTCCATTCCAGTCCATATTCAAGTATACTACTGCCAGAATTATTTTCTAAAAACAAAACTGATTATGCCCAATTTATTCCAACTTTACAACCAACTCATGAGAATGATGCATAAGCTTCTACACAGTTTGACATCAACAAACACTGTTGGCTTCATCACTTCCACCTACACTTGTTTCTCATAACTAAGCCACAACAGACTTATCTTCATTTTCTGTTGTACACTCTCCATGTCTTTTCATTCGATATTCCTTTGTCTAGAATTTCTTGCCCCTTCTCTACAAGGCACAAAATGCCTATTTATCCATTAGGATACAGATCAGTGTTTATCTTATTTCTTAAGCTTCTCTCCAACAATTCCAAACATACTATGTTGCGTATTTCTCATAATACTTATTCTGAAATATAAAAATTACTTGTATACATCTCTCACCAGATTGAATTCTCTTAGGATATAATAATGGCTCTTATCTTTGCATCCCTCAGAATCTGATACTCAGTAAATTCTCAATATTAAAAAAAAAAAAAACAACTAAAAAAGGAAAAAAGAAAACACCTAAAAGGAACACTAAAATCCTCTTGAAGCTGCATTTAAATTCCTATGTGAAACAATAAATGTGGCTGGCTTACTAACATAAAATGATAAACACTGTTTACCATAATATAAACACTGTCTATCATTACGGTAGACAGTATTTTAGTTGTGTTTAATGTTTAAAATAGGTTTATCAATACATTTCAATATTCCAACACTGCATTTTTTACATTAACAAGTGCTTTGATTCATTCAATGCATGGATTATGAACCTGAATATAATTCAGATCTTCCTTCTTGGGCATTGGTTAAAAACCTTTTGAAACTGACCATATTAAGAATGGGATTCCCTGGTGGCTCAGAGGTAAAGAATCTGCCTGCCAGTGCAGGAAATGCAGGTTTGATCCCTGGGTCGGGAAGATACCCTGGAGAAGGAAATGGCAACACACTCAAGTATTCTTGCTGGGAGAATTCCATGGACAGAGGAGCCTGGCGGGCTACAGTCCATGGGGTCACAAGAGGGTCAGACATGACTTAATGACTAAAGAACAACAAATTAAGAATACCATTCTTGATGGATACAAACCATCAATAATTAAAGTCTTAAAATATACTCAAATGTAATAAAATCAGCTAAGAGAAAAATAACAAAATCACAAGCTTCTACTCTTGCCATTCAAAAATTCTGAAGACATAATGCAGACTACAATTAACATATACTCTGCAGTTCTACTGAAAGAAAACATTGCAGCAGTACACCTACTGAAAATCTTTTTAAAGTACATGTAAACCAAGTAACCTATATTGGCTCAAAAATGATATTCTCTTGCATACCTTTATGTATTTTATAGAAAAAAAAAACAACATGACTTAGAGGTTCACAATCTATAGTCATGTTAATAGCTAAATGGAATCCAATCATAAAAAGTATAAAGATGGAATTTGTGGTTTTACACTTAAAGATAAGCAAAGTCAAGAAACATTAACAAAATATTCCAGCCAGAAAGTAAACTGGTGGGGAAAAAGAACTGCTGAAAATATTTAAGTTCATAACAATAATATTTAAGCACATACACAGTAAAAATACTTGAGGAAAAAATTTCAATGACCAAATGGAAAAAACCTTCATATTACAATGAATTATTTAACGTTATATACACCAAATATACTCTTTATAAAAACTCAGAAAAACTATACTTTTTCTGGAATAATAATAATGATAATTTATCATACCATTCAGCACCTCTTCTACATCAAAAAAGGGAACGGTAGAATGAGAAGAAATCTAGATATAAAAATTAATTATTCTGATCTCATTTTAAGAACAGTTCTTATTTATCATCTGTAAAACTTAAGATTCTTAAAGAAGAAGGGATAAAGAATTGAGTATAGTCTCCCACACCTCAAGGAAGTAGACCCAGAAGACAGACATCATCATGATAATTACCACATCAGAATTTATAGTCATTTACATGAGTCTAAAAAACTGCCCAATGTAAGACAATATGATAGAGTAAACACACACTATGTGCCTTCAACTTACTAGTAAACATTCTCTTCTATAATGTGATATCAGTTCTTCATCATGTCCTCTGTATGGGCCTTTGGACAACAGTTCTTTGTTATTCTGATAAGCACAGATAAGGAATAGCAAGGAATCTATATAACTTAAAAAACAGAAGTACAGCATCAGTATTTTATTTTTGTAAAAGAAAGGTAACTACAATTACAAAACATTTTAAGTACACATTTACATTTTGATTATCCAGATCAACATTAAAATAAAACATCTAATGATACACTGTATGCCTGAGAGTATCTCTGGAGCAACAGCTGCATGTGAAGCTAGTAGACAGTTGCTTTAAAACTAAAACAAAGGAAAAAACCCCAAAAAAATTGAGCCAGAAAGTTAGAAAAAACTGGGAGAAAAAGGCCAAACTGAGTAATTCAGAGAGTTCCTTCTATCTTCTTTCCTAATTCTTTCCATTTAGATTCAAAATTAACACTGACGTGAAAGTCAACAGTCTACTTTTTTAGCAACACCATGACATTTTGTTTGAGGGACTGATCAGGTTACTTTGCTTATCACAAACATTATTTGATTAATTAAATGCCTACTGTTCATCACTTTGTTCTTTTCTTCCCTATGTGAGGGCACAGTTTCAGTCATTGAGAAAAGTTAACAGAGAGTAGAATATCCAAAGGAGCTGGGTGAAGTAGAAAGGGAAAAAATGCTTCCAAATCTGGGAAATCTACTGGGGTACAAATACTAACATAAAAGGCAGACAGGGTCAGGCCTTTGTTTAATATTTAATATTGCTATAACTCTAGACCTCATGAAGTTCAAACTAAGTTTTAAAAAGGGAATATGACACAAATATATCAGTATTATATTTGTCTCTAAAATGATTATCCCTCCTCTAACATGCTGTAGGACAAATATATACAGTTGTGTATCTGTATGGGCTTCCCTGGTGGCCCAGCGGTAAAGAATCTGCCTGCAATAAGGAGACACAGGTTTGATCCCTGGGTCAGGAAGATCCCTTGTAGGAGGGCATGGCGACTAACTCCAGTATTCTTGCCTGGGGAATCCCATGGACAGAGAAGCCTGGTGGGCTACAGTTCACAGTGTCACAAATGAGTCAGACTTGACTTAGTGACTAAAACAACAACAATATATCTATATAACTGAAATATGAAAGATGTTTTAAGATACCTCCTATAAGCTAATTTTTCTACTCACAGCATATCTTACAAATTCTGAAAAATGTAACATCCTAAGAAGTGAAATGTTGTACAGAAACAATATTTTATAACTCTTTAAGTAATACTGCCCATCATTGTTACTGTTTGTTAATTTCAGGTGCTCAGACACAAACAAGTCAATTATACAGTCCAAATGTTAAATGTAGAATTACAGGGAAATAAACATGGTCATTCATGACAAATCAAATTATACATCTGAAACTACTTCATTAAACATATGTTCTTTTAAATACTTTTTGAAAACAGCTTTTCCCAGGGATCTGTTTTTGCTTGAATTTAGGGCATGAAATCTTATTTTGAAACAATATGGGTATAGTCTCAGCTAAAGCTTTTTTTGTTTAGAGAGCGACAATAGTATCAAGTGCTGCCTTGTGCCACTAAGCTGAGTTAGTCTGCTGGCACGTCTACCTTTCCTTTTACAGCCATTAAGTTCCCAGTTGAAAGGTCTCCCTGGAATGACATCCATATCTGGCATTCTAGACCTGAGTCATCTCTCTGAGAATAGCTCTGAAACCATGAACTTATTCCAATTTTCTAGTGAAGTACACAGAATGTTCCACATTTTATCAGCCTTTAAAGTGCTTCCATTTCAAGTAAATTAGAATAAAATTCAGCAGTCCAGTTACCAAAATCTTATTTAAGATAAAATAAGACTATGTAGCCTGGTAGATTCTCTTTAATTTTCATTTTTACTGCTGTAGAACTATGGCTCCTAAAAACATGATTTCATTTCACTACTCATAGAAGTAACACTAGCCCATTAATAAATACTTAATTTATGGCTTTCAAGTGCTATATTTTCATTAAAAAAAGTTTGACAGAGCATTTTGCCAACATCTTATATACTGCTAGTTATGGTAACTGCTACATTTGTGGTATAATTAACATTTCTTTTTACAAAATTCCATAAATATTATTTTCTACAATCACTAATTTCCTAACTGATATTTTCAATTTAATAATAAACATTTGCCATAATAATATTCATTTTACCAATAAAAATATATTTAAGATTAAGTAAATTAAGAAATTTAAACACAATTTACTTAAAGTCCTTTAACAAATGCTAGCTCAGAAAAGCTAATACAGAAGTGATGTAGAGAGCAAAGAAAAAAGTTTCATCTTTTTAGTTCTTACTGAGATGATGAATACACTTTGTCCTTTTCTTATTTCATTAAATAATATAAGAACACAGAGGCCTTTATTTCAATTTTTCTCTCCCTAGTCAGCTGTGTGACCTTGGCAAAGTTATTGTATCACTTTGGAGCCTAGTTTCTTTATCTGTTAAATGGAAAAGCCTTTTACACAGTCTATGCTATTGTAAGGGCATATTCATATTTTTCTTAGAAACCTTAATCTCTAAAATCCCAAAGCAAATTAGAATATTCCTATTAAAGAAATAGAATGTTGGCCAAAATATGATTTTATAAAAGAGAGCTATTGATCAAAATATTTTCTACTTCAGCTGACCAAAGTGAATTATCTTAAAAAAGTACACAATCACTAGGACTTCAATAATTTGCCTCCAAGTATTAATATTACTTTTTACTTTTCTACTTTTATGTGTTAACTTTCAAGATTTTGATGGCATTGTGCTTGTCCAATGAACAGAGTGGCACTGTTCAACAGAACTTCCTGCAGTAATGGAAGTGGTGTGTCTGTGCTGGCCGAAACAGCAGCCATTAGTCACATGTGACTACTGGACATCAGAAATGCGGCTAGTATGACTGAGAAACTGAAAAGTTTTAAAAATTGTAATTAAATTAAATTGTCCTACGTGGCTCCTTAGCCACCATCTTGTACAGAGTAGTTCTAGAAGTAATACTCCATGCTGGCATTTAAAAAAATAGCATTACTACTTCTAGTGGAGGTAAAATACACAATAAAAAAGGAAAGAAAAAAAAAATCAATATCCTTTTTACTTGGTGGCAATATTACAGTGCATTTTAAACATGGCACTTAAAAAATCCCTAGTCAAGTAAATTAGTGTTAAAGGGTATGAATTAAATACATGGATAATAAATAAATGTAATTAGTTAATCCATAGTGCTCAATAAATCAATATGCAGCCTTTCTTCTCAGTAACAATAACAATTTGGTAAGCAGAAATTCCTTTAAAATCACCTGTAATTTGTATGAGAAGCAATCTAAAATATTTACAGCTGCAATATTTAGAAGACAAGAGATCAGTTTTCTAAAGATATAATTTTTACAGTACCTGGAATTTCGGAAAAAGGGACACATTAGAAACATTTGCTAATTTGCAATCAAGATTAAACTCAGAAAGAACAGGAAAAAGGCTAGTGACAAGAAGGTGGATGTTGGAGAATACAAAGAGTTCCATTTGCTGGCTACCAGCTGCTTTGAAAGTGAACGTGAAAGTTTCTCAGTCACGTCTGACTCTTTGCGACCCCATGGACTAGTCCGTGGAATTCTCCAGGCCAGAATACTGGAGTGGGCAGCCTTCTCATTCTCCAGGGGATCTTCCCAACTCAGGGATCAAACCCAGGCCTCCTGCAGTGCAGGCGGATTCTTTACCAGCTGAGCCACAAGGGAAGCCCAAGAATACTGGAGTGAGTAGCCTATCCCTTCTCCAGCGGATCTTCCTGACCTAGGAATTGAACCAAGGTCTCCTGCACTGCAGGCAGATTCTTTACTAGATGAGCCACAAGGGAAGCCCAGGGAAGGAAAACCAGCTGCTTTGGTCCCTAGCAAATCTAGGCTTCAATCTAATCCTATTTCATTCTAAACTTCAACTGTAGTGTCTGAGAGCTGATAAAATCAATGACAATAATGCTAACTTTACAAATTTAATTTCAAATGGAAAATATATTGTATATGGGAATTCTTTGTATTAACTTTGCAATTTGCAATTATAAATTTAAGAGAGTTGTAAAATAAAGTTTATTGAAAATATATATTGTGAATAAAATCTTTTCAAGAGATGAGGTCACATCTGAATAGAATACAAGAATTAAGCTTTTCTTATCATGGGTGTCCATTTTGCCTTACCTTTCTCTTTGAAAATTTTCTAGCCCAATAATGAGATACATGGTTGTTTCCCTGAATTTTCTATAATCCTGATGCCACTCCTGTAGGTGAAAGAATATTAAAAGTACATAGATATTAAAACTACAATGAAAACTACTTACAAATACATTTTATGATAACTATTTGAACTAACAGAAGCAAAGAGTTCAAAACTGAAGATAAACTGGACCTAAATCAAGACTTTAATTTCTTACATACAAACATGTCAGTGTAAAGATAAAGGTAAAAACTGTAACACTGATGAGAGAAATTAAACAATCACACTAGAAGACAGTAGAAATAAAAGGTAAGATAATCAATGGGTAGGCCATCTGTCTCTCAAAAATTCTTCCGTGTAAAAGTTTATTAAGATATTATCAGAGAATATTTGGGGTGCATATATCTTTTTGAATTTCTGTTTTCAATTTTTTCCAGACATATACTCAGGAGAGAATTGCTGGATTATTTTCATTTTTTTGAGGAACCTCCATAGTGCTACCCATGGGGAGAGGAAGAGGAGGAGGAGCACAGAACAAGGACAGAATTAGAAAATGTAAAGTGTGTATAAAATAGACAAGCAACAAGGACATATTGTACAGCACAGGGAATTATAGCTATTTTCTTGTAATACCTTTTAATAGAGTATTATCTGTAAATGTACTGAACAACTATGCTGTACACCTGAAACTAACATAATGTAAAGCAACAACACTACATTTTAAAAAATATTATTATAGACCTACAGCACATTGAATGTAGAAGGTATTTTGCAAAATTTGTGATAAATTTTAAATGTGGTTGCTAAGTAGTCTTTTCAACTGAGATATGGTGAAAAAGAAAGAAGCATTTCACAGCCCCTCTCCAAAACACCCACAATTATTGAGCATGTCATATAACAAAATGATTCAGAACTAACAATCTACAATTTTAGAAAACAGTTTTCTTAAAAAACAATCAAGATTTTTTTACTTAATAAAAATTGATTCAAAGAAAATTGTAACTAAAATTCAATATATGATTAACCTAAAAGAGACAGTGATGATAAAAGTGTGAAAGCTTTTATACACGTTATTGTAAATAAATGAAAGTAAGGTACATATAGGCCAGTTACTAGCTAACTATTGATATATTCTCCTTGAATATAAATCATTTTAATTTAAAAAGGCAAATTTTTCATACTATTGAAAGTGACAGTGTTGGTCACTCAGTCCTATCTGACTCTTTGCAACCCCATGGACTGTAACCCACCAGGCTTCTCTGTCCATGGAATTCTCCTGGCAAGAATACTGGAGTGGGTTGCCATTCCCTTCTCCAGGGGATCTTCCTGACCCAGGGATCAAATATGGATCTTCAGCATTGCAGGCAGATTTCTTTACCATCTGAGCCACCAGGGATAGAAGACATTAATACACATAAGGGTAAAATTTATCTTTAAGCATAAAGTTAGTTTTTCTGGCAGAAGTATTCAAATTGCCATTCTGTTATCATTAGATTCACCTTAGAAGTTTTCAGTAGGTAAACTTCTTCTTTAAAGGGTTAGACAATAAATACTTTAGGCTTCGCAGGCCATGCAGTCTATGTTGTAGTTACTCAACTCTGCAGTTGTACGGTGAAAGTGCTTATATTCAATATTTAAACACATGGCTTGTGTTCCAATAAAACTTTATTTATAAAAGCAGGTGATGAACTGGATTTGGTTTGCAGGCCAAGGATTACTGATGGGAGACTCAGAGCAAGACAAAGATATGTGGGATATACAAAATCCAAAAACATCATGTAAATACCAGAAAGATTTAGTGGCTCTGCAATTAGAAAAAATATGAGAAATTTTCAGAATAAAAATATGCAGCATCCAATCTGATGAAGCAAACTGGTGGAGGGACTGCAGAAGCAAATAACAATTAAAATCAAGTCCCATGTAACCTGAATCTTGGAGACAAGGGCAGAGTTAGCAACCAATTTGCTTGTATCTCTGGCATGTATTATGTGTCCATTTTTTTTGTGGCTATGTTCCCAGATTTTCTATTTGCCTTATAATTCAAATTTATCCATTCTTATAATAATATTATTGTAAAGTATAAAAGTTAAGGTAGTTTATATTGATTTCAAGTGAAAATAACCTTCCTACCGTGTTCTACAAGAATACTGATACTAGAATGTTTGCACTTCCATAAAATTTTTGATCACTTATTAAGCTCCATAAAACAACTTGCTAGAAGTTTGTCAGAAACTGAACAGTTTCAATAAACCATTCTGTGGAAAACTGACATCTCTACAACACCAAGTTTTCCAAACACAATACATACATCCATTAACTTAGGTCTTCTTTATAACATCTCCTAAAATTATGCAGAGTTCAGCTCAGTGGCTCAGTCGTGTCCGACTTTTTGGGACCCCATGAACCGCAGCACGCCAGGCCTCCTTGTCTGTCACCATCTCCTGGAGTTCACTCAGATTCTTGTCCATCGAGTCAGTGATGCCATCCACCCATCTCATCCTCTGTCGTCCCCTTCTCCTCCTGCCCTTAATCCCTCCCAGCATCAGAGTCTTTTCCAATGAGTCAACTTTTTGCATGAGGTGGCCAAAGTACTGGAGTTTCAGCTTTAGCATCACTCCTTCAAAGAAATCGCAGGGCTGATCTCCTTCAGAATGGACTGGTTAGATCTCCTTGCAGTCCAAGGGACTCTCAAGAGTCCTCTGCAACACCACAGTTCAAAAGCATCAATTCTTCAGCGCTCAGCCTTCTTCACAGTCCAACTCTCACATCCATACATGACTACTGGAAAAACCATAGCCTTGACTAGATGGACCTTAGCTGGCAAAGTAATGTCTCTGCTTTTGAATATGCTATCTAGGTTGCTCATAACTTTTCTTCCAAGGAGTAAGCGTCTTTTAATTTCATGGCTGCAATCACCATCTACAGTGATTTTGGAGCCCCAAAAAATAAAGTCTGACACTATTTCCACTGTTTCCCCATCTATTTCCCATGAAGTGATGGGACTGGATGCCATGATCTTAGTTTTCTGAATGTTGAGCTTTAAGCCTACTTTTTCGCTCTCCTCTTTCACTTTCATCAAGAGGCTTTTTAGTTCCTCTTCACTTTCTGCCATAAGGGTGGTGTCATCTGCATATCTGAGGTTATTAATATTTCTCCTGGCAATCTTGATTCCAGCTTGCATTTCTTCCAGTCCAGTGTTTCTCATGATGTACTCTGCATAGAAGTTAAATAAGCAGGGTGACAGTATACAGCCTTGACGTACTCCTTTTCCTATTGGGAACCAGTCTGTTGTTCCATGTCCAGTTCTAACTGTTGTTTCCTGACCTGCATACAGATTTCTCAAGAGGCAGGTCAGGTGGTCTGGTATTCCCATCTCTTTCAGAATTTTCCACAGTTTATTGTGATCCACACAATCAAAGGCTTTGGTATAGTCAATAAAGCAGAAATAGATGTTTTTCTGGAACTCTCTTGCTTTGTCCATGATCCAGCGGATGCTGGCAATTTGATCTCTGGTTCCTCTGTCTTTTCTAAATCCAGCTTGAATATCTGGAAGTTCACGGTTCATGTATTGCTGAAGCCTGGCTTGGAGAATTTTGAGCATTACTTTACTAGCGTGTGAGATGAGTGCAATTGTGCGGTAGTTTGAGCATTCTTTTGCATTGCCTTTCTTTGGGATTGGAATGAAAACGGACCTTTTCCAGTCCTGTGGCCACTGCTGAGTTTTCCAAATTTGCTGGCATATGGAGTGCAGCACTTTCACAGCATCATCTTCCAGGATTTGAAGTAGCTCAACTGGAATTCCATCACCTCCACTAGCTTTGTTCATAGTGATGCTTTCTAAGGCCCACTTGACTTCACATTCCAGGATGTCTGGCTCTAGATGAGTGATCACACCATCGTGATTATCTGGGTCGTGGAGATCTTTTTTGTACAGTTCTTCTGTATATTCTTGCCATCTGAATATCCTGGCCTCCAGAGAGGGTCTTCTAGGTCCTAGAACCTGGTATCTGGCGCCCGGTTCTCTGGGCAGCCGCAGAGTCTGAGATGGAGAGAAGCGGACTGGATGCCAGGATGGCTAGACTAGAAGGCAGAAAATCCTCGGGACCAGGATAAATATCCATGGGCGTCCTGGTGGTTCCAGGCTCGAGGGCTAGATGATAGATTTGTATTTTACAAAGCTCTCTTATTATCTTTATTTATCTCCAAAAAATTTATCTAGCTTTTTCTTTTCTGTATATAAAACATCTGTAAATAACAAAAGCTTTGTTTCTTCTTTTGCAATCTCTTACTTTTTGCTTTATTTTTATTGCCTTACTGTACTGCTTAAACTTCCAGTACAGTGTTGAATAAAACTGGCATACATCCCTGTCTTTTTCTTGATCACAAAAGGAAAGTTTTCAATGTTCAGATTTCAATATGATGTTTATGGTAGTTTATGGTAGTTCTGTTAGTTTTTGTTTTTTAAGACACTCTTCAGTAGACTAAAGTAGCTACCTTGTATTCCAGGTTAGCTAAGAGTTTTGATCAAAAATGAATGGTTTTCTGTATCCTTCCTTTTATCTGTTAAATGTAGTGAGTTATACTAATTGTTTAAGGGAATATAAAGTAATCAGGTTTGCAAACGTGACCAATCACTAACCAAAGGCACTCATGAATGCAAATTAAAATTTATTCATGTAAAAATTTTTGGAAAAACAATGTAGAAAGTTAAACTTAAAAATGTGACAAAATACTAGGTGTTTGAATTGTAACTTAATTTTAAAGCCAAAGTTAACACAAAGAGAATTTTGTGCACGAAACTACCACAAGCACACTACAAATGCTCATATGCGTGCCTCCCTCACACAACCCTGTCCAATAATGACAAATGCAGAAGGCATACAATGACTGAAACCAATTTTTAACTTCCCCTCAAAATATATATATGAAGCAAAGAAAGTGTATAGCATGGCTTCACTGTAATACAGCATTTAAGAATGTAGGTTCTGCTAACCAAGTTGTGACATGAAGCTATGATAACCTCAGGCAGGTTACTTCACCCCTTCATGATGAATTTTCTCACGTGATTATTAGCTATACTGAAATGAAAGATTACTGAACTAAAGAATTCCTCAGTCAACCTCCCAAAAGGCACATTACCTCATACTCCTCCATGTTTACTTCTTCAGGTTTTATCATTTCAATTTTGGCTTGAGCAACTTTCATTATGTTGTGACACCTTCAAATGAAAGAAAAAATATTTCTAAATTAAAAGCAAAATCCATAAAAACTTAAAAAATATGTTTTATGCAAAATTAAACTACCCAACACATATGAAAATGAAATCCACTATCACTGTGCAATATTTTTGAGGAAACAAATTTCAAATAAGTGAAAAATCTCATTTTTTGGACAATACTGGATATTTACAAAGTATATAAAGATGACAGAAGCAATAATTGTAATTCACCATGTTATATTTCTATATGAATTTAAAATTATGTTCTATTAAACATGAAAAAAAGTTTTTAAAAAATTGATAATGTATCTCTATTAAGCAAGCTCCAGAGACATGAAATCTCACTTCCCCCAAATAATATTATTCATAAATCATAAGAAGATATCCAAAATGTGCCTATCCTTTCATATAGGAATGGCAATATTTCAACAGATTTTATGATCAGAACCACGGCTAAAGATATCTCCCCAACATTTATTTATAGTTATCACATATAGTTTACCCTGTATTTCAAGCACAAGAGAAAGTAGATTTTTCAAAACAAATTATTTTTACTTGCCAGGGCTAACTGCAGAAGATTGAAAAGTCAATGTGAGTACTTCATAAATATCTTCCCCAAATTCAACAGCATATACTCATTGGAACACAGTACACTAACAGCCCAGATAAAAGAGGGTCAACATTTCTGATTTCCTCAGTTATATTTAACAAAATAAGTGACGTCAACATTATCACTAATAAAAGCTCACAGCCAGTACTTACTGAGTATTTACCAGATAATGCTCAAAAACATTTACTTGCATTGAAACCTTAATCCTAACTTTCACAGCAGACACATGACGAGGCAGAAATTAATCCTAGATGCTTTATTTTCCACCACACTCTTCTCTACTAAACATATTTTGAATTCAGTATTTTTGAGACATGCATGAAAGGATAATCATTTACTTCAGAATTAAAATGTGTTTACCATGAACTCCAAGATAGCATAAATGTTTCTACATTTTAAAACTTCAATACTTTGGGTGTTTACCTGAGGGCTGAATTTTTTTTTAATAGTATTTATTCTAACTTAACTAGATTAAATTTTAATTTTTAATATTAGTAAACAGTTTTATAGGAACTTCTAAGAAAAAACTTTTTGGGTAAACCAAAATTCATTTAACCATTCTAAGCCTTCTCTTTAGGTCAGAAGATGTTTAATTACTTTGTGTATATTGATTAATTACTTTCCCCAACTGTTCTCAAACAAGGATGATTTTGCTCCCAGTGGGGCTATTTGGCAGTATCTGGAGACATTTTGGGTTGTCAACACTTGAGGGGTACTATTGGCACTTAATGGGTAGAGGACAGGAACATACTAAATATCTTACAAATTAAAGGATAGCCCCCACCCCAAAACAAAAAAAACTATCTGGCCTAAAATATCCATAGTGCAGAGGTTCAGAAATTCTTTATTTCTCTGAAGTTCTTAGTTCCCAAAGGCCAGTGAAAATTATATTATACTCTTCTGTGTATCTTTATATTGCTTATCTCAGAACCTTGGTTCACAACTAAAATGTAATAAAATGATTAAAATTATTTTGGGGTTAAAGTTTTAAAAGTCATGATTATAAGTAACAAATAAATTACAAAGCAACTGAATTAAGTCAAATTTTGTGCTGCACTTACTGAAATATGTCTATGTGTAAAATACATATTCAAAAATTGCACTTGGAGCTATAAAAACAACATGGGCAATTTGAGCACGTGAATAAAATACTTAACATTTTGTATTTTCAAATTACCTTTCATCAAAACTCAAATTTCTATCTGCAAATTGTTCTAGCAATGTTTTCTCAATGATTTTCTTTGGAGCCTGATTCTGGATAAAGTAGACTATTACATGATGTAAACGATAGTCTGTTTCTGGTGGGGTATCTTCTTGGGCCAATTTAACCAACCTTGAATATTCCAACTTAATTGCCTAGAAAATACAACAAAATGCCAATCTTAGTTAATTATAATAATTCACATCCTTCAGTATTATAATTATCCTTATATTCAAATATGTTTTCTTTTTAAAATATTACAAAAAATGTAGTTGTATATCTAAGAACACTGTCCCATGTTCCATAGTTTAAATACATCTAAGCTTACCATGAGTTATTTTGCAAAACTTATCAGAGTTTGGTCAAAGTCTATTCAGAGGCATCAGAAGACTGAGATACTTGACATATCTCCTAATCTATGCTCCATGTGAAGTATACCTCTAATAGCTAAAATTCTAGGGTTGAGCTGTAGGTCCCTAGAATATTCATGTCTGAAAGAAAATGGCTGGCTCTTAAATGGATGATAATAATACCATCACAATTAACTTTAACTGTAGAGCTTACAAATAAGGGATGAGAAAGGAAGCCTTTTTCTTCACCATAAATTTTTGTTTCAAAAATATTTGAATTTTACCAGTGTAATGTTTATCAATGTACACTATCACTATTACTACCTTGATACTGAGCTAACCTTTTCTTTACTTGCAACTACTATTATGAGAAATATTAAATACTAATGTGTGTTCCCACACATAAGCAAATGATTTGAAAAATATTTGCTCAGAGAAATATGTATAGAGATATATATCAAGTCTGCCATATGTAAGAAGCCCATATAATTACAGATAACACTTTAATTAAAATACTCATTTATATTAGACATCATATCTAAATTATTTTCTAGTAACCATAAGATATTTGGAGCTACATGCAAAATATGTTACAAAAAGTCCATTCTATTGAAAAGGTTTTTTTTGCATGCATTTCCTAAGCAATTCTTGGCCATCCAGATACTATCACCTATTTGGCTGTATTATACAGAAGTGAGAAAATGTACCTGAAAAACAGTAAATGGAACATTCTAGTTATATGTTTTTAAACTTAAGGGGGAGCTAGTAAGTCCTTTCTATACACATTAGCATTATAAACAGAGTAAGTTAGTTACTCTATAGATAAATTATTTCAACTTTATTTTAGATATACATATGCCACTGTCAAGTTTTATTGCTGTGCTAAAAAGCAGCCATGAAAATTAACTATATTTGTCATGTAAGGCTATCGTGACTCACGTTACTGCATGCTTTGCTTACAAACTCTTTAATCTTTCCAATTTGAAAAAAAGGCACATGGTCATTTAATAACTATACTCTACTGAATTTGAGAGTAAGTGTAAAACAAAAAGTAACTGTTTCTCCTCTTATGGCCCTTTAGACAATGACTGCCATAGGCTATCAGAAGGTTTTTGTGTATTTAAATATTTCAGATGTCATTCTTTTGGCTGAAACTGGTATGACCAAAATAAAATTCTCTCTCAAATAATAATATAAGTTTAGATTATCAGACATTATAATACTAAATGATTATCCATTCTCCTACCACCCTTCAAAATGCAGGCTGGGATATATATATATATATATATATATATATATATATATAAATATAAATAGTAAACAGATTTCTATTAGAGAGCTAGATTATCTGTCAGGTTTAAGATGATGTTTACCTCTTGATTTTGCTCTACTTACGATTCTTCTAATTATAATGAGTAAGTACCAAACTCACAATTTATAGGTGTTTTATTAAACCAGTAGAGGTAGAATTGCACTTCTAAGTTTGTAGAGCAATTTTTCAAACACAAAAATACTAAATTTTATTAGCATAAATTATCAATGAATGTTGTTTATCATCGTTTTGTTAATCAACTTCCTTCTCAAAAAGTTTTCTCACTTTCAAAATATACTGCATATATATATTCCTTCAAGTTTTCAATGAGGTGTTCCACGCTGGTGTATTCAGGAGATCTTTACACAATTTACAGTTAACATTTAATGGGGTCTGACTAATCAGGCTCAACGTTACTTATTAGGTCTTATTTCCTGTTACCCCTCTATTTAGATCAAGCTCCACTCCTCACAAATGCACAAGCCTTTGTTTCTTAAGTTCTCTACTTGGATGATGTCCTTGACCATCTCCCATCAAGCCACACATGATCCATTCAATGAGACTGGTTAAAAATCTGTTTTTTGAAATCTTCTTCCAAATGATTTCTAGTTTGACTTTTTTCTACTTTTCTGAATCACATGATAAAACATACTCTACATGTATTAGTTCTTATAGAAGTTTCATCTGGGCTTCCCTCGTGGCTCAGCTGCTAAAGAATTCGCCTGTAAGGCAGGAGACCTGGGTTCGATCCCTGAGTTGGGAAGATCCCCTGAAGAAGGGAACGGCTACCCACTCCAGCATTCGGGCCTGGAGAATTCCATGGACTGTATAGTCCATTGGGTCACAAAGAGTAGGACACAACTGAGTGACTTTCACTTTCACAGACTATTTAAAATACCAAATATACAAATATATAGTACACTCTGGAGGCAGTAAGATCTAAGGTAAGATAGAGTAAAATTCAGAAAGCTAAATATATCATTTTATTTTAAAAACTGATAGTGTACTAAAAGATACAAAAAATCTACTTCAAATTCCAGAGGATCAGAATAATATAAGCTATAGTCTTTGACTGTATGTTATATAAATAGGAATTAAAGGTAACTCCCAAACTAAACACTTAGGAATTGGAAGTATTCTATAAACTATTCTTGGACCAAAGGAATCAAAATTATAATAATATTGGGAATATGAAATCTCAAAACCTAAAGGACACAGCCAGATTGGTACAAGGGAAATTTCAGCTTAAGCAATATAAAATAACATTTATTTCAAGAAACTAGAAAAAGAAAATAAACCAAAATAAAACAGAAGAAAGAAAAAAATGTGGCAATTAGATAAAGACCACAAAAGGCTTTTCCTTTCCAAAAATCTGAATAGAAGACCAAAAAATGGGATAAAAATAACATTAGAAATCAGGAAAGTGATAAAAAAATACAGGAAAAAGTTTTAAAATTTATAAAAGAATAATACATATAACTTTATGCCAATAAACTATAGCATCTTTATTAAACAGATGATCATCTAGGAAAATATAAGTTACCAGAATTACTTTACAAAGCAGAAAAACTGAAGAGACCCAGGCAAAACTACAGATAACTGAAAACACTGCCTACAATCTATACCCAATAAAGGAATTAGGCTCATTTTGTATTAGAGTTGTGCTGTTATAGCAAATCTTCAAAGACTTCTATATCTCAACTGCTCCAAACAAAAAAAAAGGGGAAAAATTTCTTTAACATTACATAAAACTAGTATAATCTGAATATCAAAAATTGGCAAATATTTTTAAAAAGGCTAATTTTGCTTATGAACATGGATGCCCAAACTGACATCTAATTTTGATAAACTTCCTTGTGTACATAAAGAAAATATAAGAAGAGACAGTGTTTACAATGATTTAAAAAAAAAAAAGATAGATCAATGCTAAGATCCCTCCTTTGTAAGAATTAAGCATTAAGCAGAAATTTGTGCAGAATCTCTAACAGATGCATTAAAAAAAAAAAGCCTAAATTCCAATATCAATCAGTTTAAAATAACTCTTTAACTGTAAATTTCAGAAACTGTCTTTATTTTTAAATCTATAAGAGAAGGGCTATTAAAAATCAATATTACACATCCTATTTAATAATAAAACACTACAAACATTCACATTAAACTAAGGAACTAAGCAAAGGAGTTTATCACCATTATATTATTATTTAACTATATTCTGAAAGCCTGAATATATTTCAGAAATGAAACAAGAAAAAAGTATAACAAAAATTATCCTGGAAATGGGATTAACTGAGGCTTCCCTGGTGTTTTAGTGGTAAAGAATCTGCCCACCAATGCAAGAGACAGGGATTAAATGATCCTGGGTCAAGAAGATTCCCTACAGTAGGAAACAACAACTCACTCCAGTATTCTCGCCTGGTGAATCCCATGGACAGAGGAGCCTGGCAGGCTAGTCCACAGGTTTCGCAAAAGAGTCAGACAGGACTTAGTGACCAAACAACAACTAATGAGATAATTACTAGGAGGCAGTTTACTGAAATAATCAAGAGAATCCACTGGAAAACTATTAGAAAAAAATACAGTAATTTGACACTATATGAATAAATACAAGTAATTAACTTTCCTACAAGATACTCTACCAATAATTTGTTATTGAGGATAAGTAACTCAATTCACAGAAACAATTTCTACACATCTAAGATTAGATTAAAAAAGAAGCTATAAGACCATGCTTAAGTAAAATAATAAAACCTTACTTAAGGACCTAAGAGAGGGCCAAAAAAGTGAAGAGGCATATCTTGTTCCTTTCTGAGAAGACTCAAAATACTGAGAAATATAATTATCCATCTCACTGTAATAATATGAGGTACAATCAAATTCTGAAAGGATTTGAGAATATAGGTGGCAATTAAAAATTATCAAGACAGGAAAAAATGAAACCTGACAAACTTTCCATTTATTTATTTAAATTAAACAAGTGAATTAAAATTCATAAATATTTTGACTGGGCAAATATGTTATGTTCACTGAATTTTCAATAATATATTTAGGTTGGTGCAAAAGTAATTATGGTTTTAGATCCTGAATTTTAAATCATTATTGTAACTAGGCTCAAACACATCTATTAATCAAAATATAAACCATTACAATCAACACATTTTTGCCAATGAGAAATGTTTGTTTACTCCTGTAGGATAAAAATCTGTGCTTCAGGATTCTACCAACTGGTTGTGGAAGCATTTTCCCTTCATTAAGTTGAGATGCTTGAAGAAGTGGTACTCAGTTGGCAAGAGGTCTGGTGAATATGGCAGATGAAGAAAAACTTCGTAGCCCAATTTGTTCAACTTCTGAAGCGTTGGCTCTGCATGACATGTGGTTGTCATGGAGAACTGGACCCCTTCTATTGATCAATGTGGTCTACAGGCGTTGCAGTTTTTGGTGCATCTCACTGATTTGCTAAGCATTCTTCTCAGATGTAATGGTTTCACCAGGATTCAGAAAGTTGAGGTGAATCACAGCAGCGGCAGACCACCAAACAGGGACCATGACCTTTTTTTGATTCAGGTATGGGGTTGAGGAGTGTTTTGGAGCTTCTTCTCAGTCCAGCCACAGAGCTGGTCATTGCAGTTGTCTTATAAAATCCACTTTTCATCACACGTCACAAACTGATTAGAAATGGTCCGTTACTGTTGCATAGAGTAAGAGGTGATAATACATCAAAATGAGTGTTTTGATTTGTGGTCAGCTCATAAGGCACTGCTTATTTCACCTTTCCAATTTGCTTCAAATGCCAACTGACCATAGAATGATTGATGTTGTGCTCTTGGGCAATTTCTTCTGTAGCTGTAACAGGATCAGCTTCAGTGATGGCTCTCAATTGGTCACTGTCAACAACCAATGGCTGACCGGTGCATTCCTCATCTTCAAGGCTCTCATCTCCTAGACAAGACTTCTTGAACCACCACCACACTGTACATTTGTCAGCAGTTTCCAGGCCAAATGCATTGTTGATGTTGTGAGTTGTCACCACTGCTTTATGATCCATTTTGAACTTGAACAAGAAAACAGTTCAAATTTGCTTTTTGTCTAATATCATTTCTATAGACTAAAATACATAAAAAAAACAGCAAGTAATGTCACTAACAAATAACATAAAGCAAGAAATGTGCATTAAAATGATGTACAACATAGTCACATTTAAGAATGTACATCAAATGGCAAAGTTCAACAATGCAAAACTGCAACTGCTTTTGCACCAACCTAATATGTACAAGAACATTCTCAAAAATACTGGAAATGATCCTAATACCCATCAAAAACAGTAATATGGGATTTAATAATAGTTACAATTTGTGAGCATTCTTTATGTGATAGACACTGTCCAGTGATATCTAACATGAATTATCTAATTCTCAAGATAACTTCTCATTTATAAATTGAAAAACTGGCCATGATAACTTCAGTAATTTGCCTAAAATCACACAATTATTAAGTGATAAAGCTAGGATTTAAATCCAGGCATCTGACTATAAAGGCTTTGCCAGTAATAGCTCATGTGGGACAGAGCTTCCTAACTTAAGCCATGAGTAAGTTATAAGGATTGAGATACTAATGCTATCAGACTTTATGGTGGCCAGATCCATAACTAGATTCATCCTTATTTGTCATAACAAGGAAAAAATTAGAAAGCCCTGCTCTAAAAAAGTGTTTAAATAAACTTTGGTAAGTTCAATGGGAAATAAAATGTACCTATGAAAAATCTACAAATCATGACATGACTAAATCATCCACCACATTACATGAAAAAGAATGATAGATAAAGACCAAAAGAAGAAACTTCTATTTTTATTTAAATTATAACATATGGATGAGTACTGAATATCAGTCTTATTTATCTAGAAGCATATATAAGAAATAAGAGGTTAATCGGGGAGAGAGGTTAATCAGGGAGAGAGGTTAATTGTGGAGTGGAAATTAAAAAATGAGAGAGGTAGGCTGAGAACAAGATGGCAGAGGAGTAGGTGGATGTGGAGTACATCTCTCTCCATGGATACATCAGGAATACACCTTCAGACACAGAGGTGCATGTGGAACACCAGCTGAGAGAGGACAGGAATTACTGATGAGTGGAAAGGAATATATAGACCCACGCAAAAATCAGTAGGATGAAGGAACTAGGGGGAAAAACAGGAGTGTTAGTAGGACTGGACCTGCCCTTGGTGGGTGGGGGAACTGGAGCAGGGGTCTGATCCCCACATCAGGGCCATTGTCTGAGTGAGAGGAGAAACATTTTAGGCTGAGAGTGAAACAGCTGATCTGTGGCAGCCTAAATGGAATGAGAATCAGACAGTCCTTGCCGCAGCCATACATACCCGGGACAGGGATGTAGATCCCCTGGAAGGTGCAGCATAGCACCAGGGAGCTGGAGTTTAGGGATTGTGGAGCAATCCTAAGGCGAGGGCTACTGTTGACTCGGAGATGCGGGCAGAGGGGACGTGAGGGAGGAGATTGTGGGGGGAAATGCCTGTGGAGGAAAGGGGGTGGAGCCATCACCACAGCCTCTTTCTCCCCACATGCCAGCAGTGGCAGCTGAACAATACAGAAGGTGATCCATCAAACGCCTGACACACTGAACTACAGAGCAGGACCCCACCCAAGGTGCTCCTTTAAGTGACTGATGCGCTGAACCTACAGAGTAGGACCCCACCCAGGGTGCCCCTTTAAGCACCAGATGCACTGATTTACAGAGCAGGACCCCAGCCGGGGGCGGGGGGTGGTGGGGGGAGAAGGGGCACCCTCTATGTGCCTGACACGCCGAACAGAGAAAGACCTCAGGCAAGGGAGCCCTCTAAGTGCCTGAATGGGTGGAGCTGCGGAGAAAGACTAGCCAAAGAGGTATTCTGATCGCCAGTTACAAGAGGCTCGGAGAAAGACTCTGATAGGAGGCAGTTTGTGTCCCTGTACACTTGGCACTGCCAGGGTCCCTGCAAGCCAAGCAGCTGTGCCACCTTCATGCTCAACTCTCACTGGGGCAGAGCTGCCACAGGCAAAAATTCTTGGATCTATGTGCACAGGGTTGCTTTGGTAGTGTCTGACTCTTTGCGACCCTGTAGACTGTGGCCTGCCAGGCTTCTCTGTCGGGGGTGGGTGGGGGGCGGTTCTACAGGCAAGAATATTGGAGCGTATTGGCCAATAATGGTTGCCATACCCTTCTAGAGCACTGTATTTCCTGCTGCCCTAGCCTTCAACTCCCCTGAGTACCTGGTGCTGCCAGAGCCCCTGCAACCAAAACAGCAGCACCACCTCCACACCTGGCCTTCACAGGGGCAAACCGAAGTCCTCCAGGGCAGCCTCAGGAGCAAACCCCAGTGGACAATCCACATGCAGAGGTGAAAATAAAACCACAGTTGAAACCCAGGAGCAATGTGACTAAGGAAGAAGGCCCCAAATCTTCCCACCAGCTGTACAACATGCAGATGAAATTCACATGATCAAGTAGGCAGTCTCTGTGTCTATGGAAAATATAAACTGTCATTGAGAGCTCCTACAAAATAAAACACACTAGTTCCGATAGCTGTGGACATTGGCGGCAAGAAGACATAGGAATAAGACCAGATTAGAATCTGAGCTGGCCCCACAAGTCCAGATATCACACTGTTGGAGGGTATTCTAGCGAGGTGAGGTTTACTATGACTCCCAGTGAGGGAAAGGACTCTGACAGCAGTGACTCACGAAAAACATTCTTCTTATGTTTTGACTTGTTCTGTATATTCTTTTGAATTCCACCCTGCCCCCACCACTGTTGTAGCTGTCGATTTTATTGGCACTACTAAATCTAATTAAGCTTTTGAGTTTTTTTCTTTTTTTTTTCTCAGTCACATTTTTTTATTGTTGTTATAAACCTCTGCCTTTATATTTGATTTTGCAGTTCTGGGGAGCTTTTCTTTTCTTTTTTCTTTTAAATTTTTAAACCTACTATTATTTTTTCTATTAAACCTATTACTATTATTATACATTTATTCTTTTGTTTGCTTTTCCTACTGTTCTTTTCCAATGCAGTTAACCTTTAATGTACATAAAACTTCATCTACTTAACTTTTCATACCTATTATTTTTTTTATTTTCTTTCTTCCTTTTCCTCTCAACATATTTGTTAGTTTTATTTTCATTGCTTTATTCCCCAATTGGCATCTTGCTTTAGTTCTGTCTTCCAGTTTGCGCTTTAGTTTTGTTCTGGTAGATACAATTTTTGGTTTCCTTTATTTGTCAGGTCAATATATTGTACTTTATTTTTGTTGGACTGTTTTGATTTTGCTTATGGGTGTATATGTAGATGTGTATATTCAGTCACACTTTTTATTGTTGTTATAACCCTCTGCATTTACATTGGGTTTTTGCCGCTCTATGGAGTTTTCCTTTTTCCTTCCATTTTTTCCCTCTTCTTTTTTGTCTTTTCTCTTTTTTATAATTTTACTTTTTTAAACCTATTATATATTTTTTAACATTTATGCCTTTGTTTGCCTTTCCTTCTGATCTTTTCCCCTTGCAGTTAATCTTTAATGTATATAATAAATCTTCATCTACCTCTATTTAACTTTGCATATATATTTTTTCTTTTCTTTCCTTTTCTCTCAACATATTCGTTAGTTTTGTTTTCATTGTGTTATTCCCCACTTGGCACTTTGCTTTAGTTTTGTTTTCCAGTTTGTGCTTTAGTTTTGTTCTTAACTGGTAAATATAATTTTTGATTTCATTGGTTCGCTGGGTCAATCTATTGTACTTTATTTACATTGGACTGTTTTGACTTTGCTCATGGGTGTATATGTGTATATTCCATTATTTTAATTATTATTTGCCTAACTTTGTAACTGCAATTTGGGGTTCATCTTTGTTTTCTCATTTTTTATTAGTTGTTTTAATCTCACTTAATGCCACAAGCCACTTGTGGAAACTTCCTGACCAGAGAACATGCCCTGAGCCTTTGGAGTGGGAGCACTGACTCCAAGACCCTAGAATACCAGAGAACCAACCCTAGGGAGTGTCAAATAGTGAGAATTCACACAAAGGAAACTACCTGAATACAAGACCCAGCATCACAAAACACCAGTAGCAACCTGCGCAGGATGCCTCGTCTGAACAACAAACAAAACAAAAATGCAAACCCAATCATCAGCAGACAGGATTACCACCTCACTCAGCCTTGCTGATCAAAGGAAAAACAGACAAACAAACAAACACAGCACACATGTCACCTTACATGAAGCTTACACAACCTTACGAGGAAAGGAACCAAAAGGAAGAATTCAATCATGAAGCCTGGGAGGAGACCTCAAACACAGTAACCTGAAAAAAAAAAAAGAAAAGATAGAGAAATACTACGCAAATGAAGGAACAAACCAGAAACACAGAAGTCCAAATAAAAGAAGAGGAACTAGGCAAACTACCTGAAAAGGAATTCAGAATAATGATAGTAAAGATGATCAAAAACCTTGAAAGTAAAATGGAGAAAATACAAGAACCAATTAACAAAGGCCTAGAAGAATTAACTTGACCTGCCTCTTGAGAACCCTATATGCAGATCAGGAAGCAACAGTTAGAACTGGACATGAAACAACAGACTGGTTCCAAATAGGAAAAGGAGTACATCAAGGCTGTATACTGTCACCCTGCTTAACTTCTATGCAGAGTACATCATGAGAAACGCTGGACTGGAAGAAGCACAAGCTGGAATCAAGATTGCCTGGAGAAATATCAATAATATCAGATGTGCAGATGATACCACCCTTATGGCAGAAAGTGAAGAGGAACTAAAAAGCCTCTTGAAGAAAGTGAAAGAGGAGAGTGAAAAAGTTGGCTTAAACTCAACATTCAGAAAACGAAGATTATGGCATCTGGTCCCATCACTTCATGGGAAATAGACGGGGAAACAGTGGAAACAGTGTCAGACTTTATTTTCTTGGGCTCCAAAATCACTGCAGATGGTGATTGCAGCCATGAAATTAAAAGACGTTACTCCTTGGAAGGAAAGTTACGGGCAACCTAGATAGTATATTCAAAAGCAGAGACATTACTTTGCCAACAAAGGTCCATCTAGTCAAGGCTATGGTTTTTCCAGTGGTCATGTATGCATGTGAGAGTTGGACTGTGAAGAAAACTGAGTGCTGAAGAATTGATGCTTTTGAACTGTGGTGTTGCAGAAGACTCTCGAGAGTCCCTTGGACTGCAAGGAGATCCAACCAGTCCATTCTAAAGGAGATCGGTCCTGGGTGTTCACTGGAAGGACTGATGCTAAAGCTGAAACTCCAATCCTTTGCCCACCTCATGCCAAGAGTTGACTCACTGGAAAAGACTGATGCTAGGAGGGACTGGGGCAGGAGGAGAAGGGTTTGACAGAGGATGAGATGGCTGGATGGCATCACCGACTCGATGGATGTGAGTCTGAGTGAACTCTGGGAGTTGGTGATGGACAGGGAGGCCTGGCGTGCTGTGATTCATGGGGTTGCAAAGAGTCAGACACGTCTGAGCGACTGAAGTGAACTGAAACTGAGAAGAATTAAAGAATAATCATATGAACAACACCGTTACTGAAATTAAAAATACTCTAGAAGGACTCAATAGCAGAATATCTGAAGCAGAACGAATCAGTGATCTGGAAGATAAAATGGTAGAAATAACTTATGAAGAGCAAAATAAAGTAAAAAGAATGAAAAGAACTGAGGATAGTCTCAGAGACCTCTGGGACAATATCAAACACACCAACATTCAAATTATAGGGGTCCCAAAAGAAGAAGAGAAAAAGAAAGGGTATGAGAAAAATTTTGAAGAAGATTATAGTTGAAAATTTCCCCAACATGGAAAAGGAAAGTCAATCAAGTCCAAGAGGCACAAAGAGCCCCATACAGGATAAACTCACACAGAAACACACCAAGACATATTAATCAAACTAACAAAGACTAAACACGAAGAAAGAATATTAAAAGCAGCAAGGGAGAAGCAACAACTAACATACAAAGGAAACTCCATACACTTAGCAGCTGATCTTTCAGAAAAAAACTCTGCAGGCCAGAAGGGAATGGCAGGATGTATTTAAAGTACTGAAAGAGAAAAATCTACAACCAAGATTACTGTACCTGGCAAGGATCTCATTCAAAATTGATGGAGAAATGAAAAGCTTTTCAGATAAGCAAAAATTAAGAGAATTCAGTACCACCAAGCCATCTTTACAACAAATGTTAAAGGGACTAATATAGTCAAGAAATACAAGAGATGAAAAAGATCTACAAAATCAACCCCAAACAAATATGAAGATGGTAATAGGAACATATACACCAATGATTACTTTAAATGTAAATGGATTAAATGCTCCAACCAAAAGACACAGACTGGCTGAACAGATACAAAAACAAGACCCATATACATGCTGTCTACAAGAAACCCACTTCAGATCTAAAGACAAAAAGTGACAGGATGGAAAACTACATTCCATGCAAATGGGAAGCAAAAGAAAGCTGGAGTAGCAATCCTCATAACAGACAAAATGATCTTAAAATAGAGAATATTACAAGAGATAAGGAAGGACACTTATTACACTTATTACATAATCATCAAGGGACCAATCCAAGACATAACAATTGTAAATATATATGCACCCAACATAGAAGCACCTCAATACATAAGACAAACATTAACAGATATAAAAGGAGAAACTGACAGTAACACAATAATAGTTGGAGACTTTAACACCCCACTCACACCAATGGACAGATCATCAAAATAGAAAATTAATAAGAAAACATAAGTTTTAAATGATACATTAGATGAGATGGATCTCATTGATATTTTTAGGACATTCCATCCAAATGTAGAAGAATACACCTCTTCTCAAGTGCACATGGAACAATCTCCAGGACAGACCACATCTTGTGTCACAAATCAAATTTTAAAAAATTGAAATCGTATCAAGCATCTTCTCTAACCGCAACGCTATGAGACTAGGTATCAATTACTAGAAAAAAACTGTAAGAAAAACAAACACATGGAGATTAAAAAATGCATTTCTAAATAACCAATAGGTTACTGAAGAAATCAAAAGGGAAATAAAAACATTTCTAGAAGTAAATGACAATGAAAACACAATAACTCCAAACCTATGGGGTACAGCAAAAGCAGTCCTAAGAGGGAAGTTTGTAGCAATACAATCCTACCTCAAGAAATAAGAAAAAATTTGAACAGACAACCCAACTTTACATCTAAAACAACTGGAAAAAGAAGAACAAAAACCCCCCAAGATTAATAGAAGGAAAGAAATCATAAAGATCCGAGAAGAAATAAATGAAAAAGAAATGAAAGAAACAATAGTAAAGATTAATAAAACTAAAGGTTGGTTCTTTGAGAAGATAAACAAAATTGACAAACCTTTAGCCAGACTCATCAAGAAAAAAAGAGGAATCAAATCAATAAAATTAGAAATGAAAAAGGAGAGGTTACAACAGACAATGCAGAAATATAAAGGATTATAAGAGACTATTATAAACAACCATATGGCAATAAAATGGATAACCTGGAAGAAACGGACAGATTCTTAGAAAAGTTCAGTCTTCCAAGACTGAACCAGGAAGAAATAGAAATTATGTACAACCCAATTACAAGCACTGAAATGGAAGCTGTGATCAAAAATCTCCCAAAAAACAAAAGCCCAGGGCCAGATGGCTTCACAGGAGAATTCTATCAAACACTTAGAGAAGAGCTAATACCTATCCTTCTAAAACTCTTTCAAAAAACTGTAGAGGAAGGAACACTTTCAAACTAATTCTATGAGGCCACCATCACCCTGACACCAAAGCCAGACAAAGACAACACAAAAAAAGAAAACTACAGGCCAATATCACTGATGAACATAGATGCAAAAATCCTCAATAAAATTTTAGCAAACTGAATTCAGCAACACATCAAAAAGCTCCCACACCAATGATTAAGCTGGGTTTATTTCAGGGATGCAAGGATTCTTCAATATACACAAATCAATCAATGTGATACACCATATTAACAAACTGAAAGATCAAAACCATATGATAATCTCAATAGATGCAGAAAAAGCCTGTGACAAAATTCAGTAACCATTTATGATTAAAACTCCTCAAAAAATGGGCACAGAAGGAACCTACCTCAACATAGTAAAGGCTATGTATGATAAGCCTACAGCAAACATTACCCTCAATGGTGAAAAACTGAAAGCATACTCCCTAAGATCAGGAACAAGACAAGGGTGTCCACTGTCAGCACTATTATTCAACATAGTTCTGGAAGTCCTAGCTACAGCAATCAGAGAAGAAAAAGAAATAAAAGTAATCCAGATCAGGAAAGAAAAAGCAAACCTCTCACTATTTGCAGATGACATGATTCTGTACATAGAAAACCCTAAAGAATACAAAATCAATATACAGAAATCACTTGCATTTCTATATACTAACAATGAAAAATCAGAAAGAGAAGTTAAGGAATCAATCCCATTCACCATTGCAACAAAAAGAATTAAACATCTAGGAATAAACTTACCTAAAAAGACAAAAGAACTGTACACAGCAAATTATAAGACACTGATGAAAGAAATCAAAGATGATATAAACACATGGAGAGATATTCCATGTTCCTGGGTAGGATGAATCAATATTGTGAAAATGACTATACTACCAAATGCAATCTACAGATTCAATGAGATCCCTATTAAATTACCAATGGCATTTTTCCCAGAACTAGAACAAAAAATTTCACAATTGATACGGAAACACAAAAGATCCTGAACAGCCAAAGCAGTCTTGAGAAAGAATGGAGCTGGAAGGAATCAACCTTCCTGAATTCAGATTATACTACAAAGCTACAGTCATCAAGACAGTATGGTACTGGCACAAAAACAGAAATATAGATCAATGAAACAAGATAGAAAGCCCATAAATAAACCCATGCACCTATGGGTACCTTATTTTTGACAAAGGAGGCAAGAATATACAATGGGGCAAAGACAGCCTCTCCAATAAATGGGGCTGGGAAAACTGGACAGCTACATATAAAAGAATGAAATTAGAACACTTTCTAACACCATACACAAAAATAAACTCAAAATGGATTAAAGACCTAAATGTAAGACCAGAAACTATAAAATTCTTAGAGGAAAACATAGACAGAACACTGAATGGCATATATCAAAGCAAGATCCTCTATGACCCACCTCCTAGAGTAATGGAAATAAAACCAAAAGTGAAGAAGTGGGACCTGATTAAACTTAAAAGCTTTTGCACAGCAAAGGAAACTATAAGCAATGTGAAATGACAACTCTCATAATGGGAGAAAATAATAGCAAATGAAACAACTGACAAAGGATTAATTTCCAAAATATACAAGCAGCTCATACAACTCAATACCAGAAAAACAAACAACCCAATCAAAAAGTGGTAAAAACCTATACAGACATTTCTCCAAAGAAGACATACAGATGGCTAACAAACACATGAAAAGATGCTCAACATCGCTCATTTTTAGAGAAATGCAAATCAAAACCATAATGAGATATCACCTCACACCGGTCAGAATGGCCATCATCAAAAAATCTACAAACAATAAATGCTGGAGAGGGTGTGGAGAAAAGGGGCCGCTCTTGCACTGTTGGTGGGAATGTAAATTGATACAGCCACTATGGAAGATGGTATGGAGATTCCTTAAAAAACTAGGGATAAAACCACCTTATGACCCAGCAATCCTACTACTAGGCATATATCCTAGGAGTAGGACACATGTATCCCATTGTTCACTTGCAGCACTATTTACAATAGCTAGAACATGGAAGCAACCCAGATGTCCACTGACAGATGAATGGATAAAAAAGTTGTGGTACATATACACAATGGAATATTACTCAGCATTTGAGTCAGTTCTGACGAGGTGGATGAACCTAGAACCTATTATACTGAGTGAAGTGAATCAGAAAGAGAAAGATAAATACTGTATTCTAATGCACATATACAGAATCTAAAATAATGGTACTGAGGTATTTACAGGGCATTAATGGAGAAACAGACATAGAGAATAGACTCATGCACATGGGGAGAGGGGAGGAGAAGGTGAGATGTATGAAAACAGTAACGAGGAAGCTTACATTACCATATGTTAAATAGATAGCCAAGGGGAATCTGCTTTATGGCTCCGGAAACTCAAATAGGGGCTCTGTATCAACTTAGAGGGTTGGGATGAGGAGGGAGATGGGAGGCAGGTTCAAAAGAGAGGGGATATATGTATACCTATGGCTGATTCACGTTGAGGTTTGACAGAAAACAACAAAATTCTGTAAAGCAATTATCCTTCAATAAAAAAATAAATTAAAAAGAAAAAAAAAGCGAGAGAGAAATGTTTACATTCTGTTTTGACATATGTGTATTTTACTAGTTTAAACATCACTTTCTCTAAGTCCTCTAAATAACATCTCTGATTTTCCATTATATGTTCTTCTTCCATGTCAAAATGCTACTTTATCATACTGATTATAACTCTAATTAGTATTTACTTTCCCCTAGAAAATAAACTTCATTAAGGCAGAAACTTAGTCCATCATTTCCCTAGCTATATTCACTAGTACGTTTGATATAAATACTGTGATATAAGCACATAATAAATACATTTTGAATATGCCCATCAACAGAATGGGACAAAAATAGTGTAGTTATACAATGAAATACCATTAAGAGAATGAAAAAATTCTAACTATATCCAATAATACATATGAAGTTACAAACATATTCTTGAGTAAAAGCAGCCAGACACAATGGACCACAGTAAAAGACTCCAGGTATATAAAGTTCAACAAGAAAACTTACTTATACTGTTAGAACTTCAGATAACATCTATTTTTGGATAGGGGAAGAGTGTAGTTCACATGAAGGATAAACAAGGGTAGTTTCTGGAGTATTATAATGTTCTGTTTCTTGACCTGATAGGTAGTTACATGAATATGTGTACTCTGTGATAATTTACTAAGCTGTAAACTCATGAACTGTGTACTTTGCAGCAAGTTTTATAGTTTAGTAAATATATTTTCATAACTACTTAATAAACAGAGAAGTAATAATAACAGGAGTTTAAAAAGAAAAAGCAAACTGATAAAGTCATATAAACTGGGAACAACTGTTATGAGGCAATGAAATAACCAGTAAGGAAAAAAAGTTTCATAATATAGTAGTGTTATTGTTTCATTAAAATCCTAAAGGCACTTTAATAGGTATAAACAAAAAAATATACATAAAAGAAAATTTAATATATCTGAAATTGAATTAAAAAATAATACTAATCTAACAATTTTAATTATGATATGACCCCTCCCACTCCCATTATACACATACAAGTAACTAGTACTTTGAGAATATTTTTCCTTTCCTTTCCTTCTGGCTTTTATTTTATTTTATTTTTTGCTTATCATAGAAGCCTTGTATTGCCTTTCTCTGGATTTTGTTTTTACATGACAGAAACTTCTGTCTTTAAGCTACTATGATTTGGGGACTTTCTGTTAACAGTGAAAACCAATCTTAACAAAGTCATCTTGGGAGAAGGACTTACCTAAGTGTCTTTTCTCACTTATTTTTCCAAATCTGCCTGCCTATTAACTTTTTAGTATTTATTCAATTTATAGAGGCAGACCCCAATGTGGGAGGGCCTGTGGTTGAAACAGTAACTGTGACTGACCAGATTGCTAACTCTTCCTAATACAGAAGTTAAGCCTTATCAAGGCCACTTACCCAGGGAGATCTAAGTTTCATTGAGCAACTGATCTTTTTGTCAGTAACAAAGCTAACATTTTCATCACATGGTTTTTCAACTAGCAAACATATATAATATTTAAAAAATTGTTTTAATTATAATGCATAAGGAAATCTATATTTAGAAGAACTTAAATATGCACAGCTGAAAAACATCTACTCACAGCAAAAAAGCTAACAAAATAAATCCAATGAAGATTTTTCTTTAGTACTGTGATAGGACAGAATAAATATTAAAAAAGAAAAAAAGAAAACAACAAAAAACCTTAATTTATCATAAACCAAGCATAAAGAAAGAAAATTAAAACTATACTATATCTGATTTAGGGAACGTAGGAAGACAAAGGAAGAAGCAACTGTCGTTAGATTCTGTGCTATATACATATTTTGTGATTTAATACTGAATGTCAGTAATGATTAGAATCAAATGTCAAGAATGTACAGAACAATTAAACATACCAATTCTTGTAAAAGGAGTCAAAAACTCTGTCCAAAGATCTACAGCCAAAAAAAGAGGCCAAGCTCATATGGTTATAAGTGAGTTCTAGTTTACTCTTAAGGAACAATTAATTCTTATGTAAATTATACTAGAGTTAAAGAAAACGGGACAGTAAAGGAATTTAACAAGTGTAACTGCAAACCTGGGAAGACAGCCGTCAAATAAAAACATATAGCAACTTTTTATTTAATATAGAATGCAGAAAGCCCAGATAAAATGCTACAGTTAAATGTAAATAGGGTATTTTTGAATTTATAAAATAAAAATTTATTAAGAACGTTTTAAGAAAAATTATAGAAAATTTATAATACCTTTGTTGAAAATGACTTTTTGCATAGCAATGAAACTCCAGAATTCAGAAAAGAGAGGAAAGATAGTATAGATACCACAGTATTTTAAAACTGCTTTATCAAAAAAGGTACCATAGACTAAATTCAAACAGAAATGGCAGATGGGGAAAAAATATATGACGTATGTCCAAAGAGAGGGTAATATACAATAAATGAGAGTACATCTATACCATAGAATACTAAATGCAGGTGATATAGATAATGTGGTAGATATACTGGCTTAAGAATACTCACAATATGTTTCTGAGTTATAAAATATGAATAATTATAAAATAATATGAATAGTAAAAGTTAAAAAAATGCTCTATGCATGTCTATACAAACTAAATAAAAATATCAGAAAGGGTATACAAATGTTAGAAGTCACAACAGGGCAGCAGGAGAGACAGTTGTTATTAGTTTTATTTGAGACACCACTATTATTACTGAATGACTGCATTTTGTATGTTATTTTTGTTACTTATAGGACATGTTTTCTCAAATTTTATATTATCAGCCAGAATTTTCGAAATGCTAGTGATTTACCTATACTAAAAATATACATTAATTATAAACATATTCCTATTTTTACATACTTATATATAACATATATTATAAATCTAATATATAAATTTATATAATTTATATATTATATAATTATATATTTATATATTCCTACATTTATATATATTTTGTATATAAATATATATATTTTAGATATAAACATATTCCTATATTATGTATATATGTAAAACATACATATTCCTCAATTACAGATAGATGGAAATGTACAGAAATAATAAACTTTAGAGATTTTCTGCTGCATCAGAATCAGCAGGTATATTTAAACACAAATATATGAGATACAGAAAATACACAAAGAACAAGATGCAAAGGCCATCCTGAAAGTGACAGCGAAAGAAGATCTCAAGATACTAGCTACATACGAAGAAAAATGGAAAACCAATGCAGACTGGAACAGGTCATAAAGCTCCAGAATAGACTTCTACAAAAAAACCAAAACAACAGCAACAACAAAAACACACAAAAAAAACTAATGAAGAACAGAGCAAAAAACTAAGCAAACAACAACAAAAGCCAACTAATTCCAAAGAAAATGACAACTGATGGGGGAAAAAGTAAAATGATAATATTTATGACTTAGTTCAACCCTAAGTAGCACACAAAAAACAGTACAAGCTGAGAATTCTGGTTTAATCAAATGACAAAATTCTGTGTGTTGATGTAGGGGTAAAAATTGTACATGTTAATGTGTGTATATGGGGCGGGAGAATAAAGAGAGCTTGTCAATCACATCCCATGGTCTGGAATTCAACAGGAAATAGGTAAAATAAGAATCACAAAATCACAGGCATCCTTCTTAAAACCAAAAGGATTTGATGAAATAGTTGAAAAGTGTTATCACTGATTTGGGGGGGGGACATAGTGTAATTACTGTTGTTCGTAGTGTGTATTATTAGTTGACTCTTTGAAAGTATCCCATGTATTAATAAAAGTGAAGCTTCCAGTTCAATAAAAAGATACCCAAAGTTGACCAAAAATGACAATGGTAGTGTAAATGACAGATAACTCTTCCACAAAGTAGATGAACACTTTAGACGACATGTATTTAGTGATTTTTAAGAAAAGAAATGTAGGTTACCTGGCGATAAGGCTAGAATTTTTAAACATAAAAGTTTTTTGTTTTTTTTTTTTCATGGTAAAGTAGTTTTCAAACTCTCTCATGGGATCTTAACAGAGGGAACAACTCATCTTGGGACTAGTTTGCCGAAACTTTAATCATTTAGCATCTAAAGTCCTGTATCCCAGGAAATCCTTTGGTCCCAGGCATACCAGGATGCTTGGTCACTCTAATTGTACCAGTCTAAAGTGTTTTCTGATCTAAGTCTACTACTAACAGGCCTTTGTTTGTACTATATACTGAAAGAAAGACTAACAAAAAGTTTCTTAAAGATCGAGTTGATAAAGGTGTTATGGAAAACGGAAATTTTTCAATTGTAAATGTCAAGAAAGGGAACATACAACTTACATGACTTGCTGACATGAACTGTACCTCAATAAAGTTGTTGTTGTTGTGTGTGGTTTTTTTTTTTTGTAAATAACAAACACTAAAGGGGAGGGAGGAGTGAAAAAAAGTGATTATTTTTGGTTAACCTAAAGAAAGTTGGGCTTTGCTGATAGCTCAGTTGGTTAAGAATCCGCCTGCAATGCAGGAGACCCCCAGGAAGATCCGCTGGAGAAGGGATAGGCTACCCACTCCGGTGTTCTTGGGCTTCCCTTGTAGCTCAGCTGGTAAAGAATCCGCCTGCAATGTGGGAGATCTGGGTTTGATACCTGGGTTGGGAAGATCCCCTGGAGAAGGGATAGGCTACCCATTCAAGTATTCTCGCCTGGAGAATTCCATGGATGGTATAGTCCATGGGGTTGCAAAGAGTTGGATACGAGTGAGCGACTTCCACTAAAGAAAGTGAAAACCAAACGGAGTGGTTTCACACTTCAAATATATAAGAACAAATAATACTGTTGTCAAAACATTGTTAAGATCTGGTATAAGAGGCAAGAAAGATCTAGTCACAGAATAATGCATCAGCTTGATGGTCACATGTTTTGAAATAACTAAGATATTAAAATTAATTATGAGGAACATAATTAAGAAAAATAAGATAATGAATGAATTATTTTAGAAATAACTAAATGAAGAAAGCAATTTAGTATGAAATGATAATAAAATCAAAGCCATACTGACTAATAATATTACCAGAGGAGAAAAAAAAATATTACCAGAAGCAGATAACTCAGTTCCTACTTTTGCTCATCAATACCCTGTATTTGCTTCAAATATATATACAATTCAAACTCCTGCTAACAAACCAGAGGTGTACTATTAGGGTAACTTGGGTAAAATGTTTTGTTTTTGTTGAAGTACCTGAATTTAGAAAATAATCAGTCTTAGATTCATGTATAAAAGAAACCCCCAGAACATTAGGTGGTCATGACTAACATAGGAAGAGAGAAATTACATAGGAAAACAAATTTAATTCAAGAAAATGAAACATTTTAAGAAGTTCACTTAAAAAATTAAATAAAATGAAAATGTTCATTGTACCTTAAAGAACCCTGCTTCAGGGCCACACCTGTCATACACACTCCGGGATTTACCTATGGCCATGATAATACCTTGCATGTTCGGTGTCATCATGATCTGCCATAAGGGATTTAAAGTAAGAACTTTTGAATGGTTATCATAGAGAAAAAAAAAATCACAAAAACAAAATAATTCCTTTACATGCAAGTTGAAAGTCCTTTGTTTTTTTTACTATAAATCAAACGCTGCACTTTTTTTTTGGTAGCAATTGTGATCTGATATACACGTAAGTATCTCTCAAAATCTTCCATACAGGGCCACAGCTACCTGGCATGGTGCCTTCGTGCGAAGTGCAAAAAGGCATCCCGTCTGAACTGAAGAATTTTTTAAAAGGCAACACCTTGACAATTTAGAAGAATGTGCTGCTCTGTAAGAGAACCATTTAGAAAAATCAATGTTCTTTTTATTTAAAAACATGCTTCTTCTTTAAGGCTTGGGGAGCTCAGCATTAGCTAAATTCCAGCTCCACTCTGCCAGCAGGCCAGGTACCCGTTTGAACCACCATACAATCTAAATATCTAAGCAGCAGCCCTGTATCCATATGACTTATTTTTAAGAATTACAAGGCACATGCACTGCTAAACTATCACTCCAATGAATTAAGACACACATACACACACACCAAACACAGAATCCTGCCAATAGCATAAGCACTTGCACAAATGACAGTGTTAAATAATTAATCACAATCCTATTTTTGTAAATGCCAGAAGGCTCACCCTAAAACAAGCACTAAGATGCTTGATCAACAAATTAACATTTTAAAAATATTCTTAAAACAACATGCCAGTTGCCATAATCTTCAAGTATCACCAACATAGAAATGGTTAAATAGAAAAATGTACTGCTATTAAGTATTAAATATTTAAGTATTTCATTTTCACAATAGTTTATCTTGTATAATGGATTTGAGCATCTGCAGATATTGGTATCTGCTGGGGTCAGGCAGGGTCCTGGAACCAATTCCCCCCGATACTGAGGAATGACTGTATTCTTAAATGTTTATATTTTAAAATATCTGAAAAATGAAAATCTCAAGACACTATGAAGCTATAATATTGGAGCAATCAAGAGACTGCATCCATTACCTCTGATTCACTGAAACTACTGCCCATAGCATATTTTGGATCACACACAGAGAGTTGCAATATATCTATCTATCTGCTTCAGAAAATCCTCCTGATCAGTTCCTAACTCACAAATTTACTTCTCAGTCTCTTTACGGCCCATGCTTTCTTACAGTGGCACAGTAATAGTAATGTCTTTATGACACCTCTGATTTTGGTGATTAACTCATGAAAGTGAAGTGACTCATACAATTAATTATAACCTTGAAGTCAGTCTGAAAAAAAGTTACTTGGAAAAAAAACTAATATACATTCAGTTCTCATCCATGCCAGTAATAACTAAGAAATGATAGAATTCAGGATCTGTCTTCTCTGTTGTTACTATTCAGAAACAGCTTTACTGGCTTCTTTCAAATATGGAAAAGATCAAAATCGAAATCGAAGAATGTTAAGAAAAAAGTGGTAAGGGGGGGAAAAAATCTGATGGGATCAAGACAATAGCAATTTTCATCTGGATTCCCAAAAACCGTGACAGGAAGCAAAAGTGACTCCATAATGTTAGAAAACTAAGTAGATGAAAATTAACAGTGGAGTGATAAGAAGTGGTAAGATGAGGTGCCCAGTGTACAAAATACTGGTAGGTATTTAGCAATGCTGATGAATTATTCAGTTCAGTCACACAGAGGTTGGGGAAAGAAACAAAACCAAACCAACCCCAGTCTGCTATACTGCAGGCAGTCTCCTGCACTGCAGGCGAATTCTTTACTAACTGACACCCCAGGGAAGCCTATCTATTTACTAATATACACCAAATCAGACTGTAGGGTCTTCTGGTAGGAAATAGTGGGCAAAGTATAGTAATTGATACTTCGAGCAAAACAGGAAAGGAAAATAAAAATTTTAAGTGCTCAAAAAATTTTTTGCTATTTAATTAAACAAACATATAATTAAAACTTACCAATGTGAGAGTAAACAAATTCTGTGTGTGAACAAAGGAATTAACTCTTGCAATATAAAATTATTCTTTTTGCCAAATTCATAAGCTTTCTAGTTAAATTTTCACTTGAAATTCAAAGTATTTAATACTGTTAGCAATTGGTAAGGTAATTTCAGACCGTGGGTGGCAAAGCTGTAGGTTATGCGGCCATAGACACAGTGTAAGGGTGCAGGCATGCCCAAAGCACTTGCATTCACACAACAAAAGAACAGGTGGAAACAGTGCCAAGGGCTACAGTGAAGGTACCTCATCATCATAACCCCCCTCCTTTGACTCAATCATAAATGTCCCTACATGAGGAATCTCCACCTCTACAACTTGCTGCTTAGAAGGTGGCTGGCTTGTGGTATTTTCAGGTTTCTGCAGAAAAAAATCATTAGTGTGAACATTAGAAAAGAGAACAATGGAAGCACTCAGTTTAAGTGGATAGACTCTTGAGCCTTTTAAAATACCTGTATTTGTTTAGTACGAAATAAAACCATCTAAAGCTGAACGTCAAAGCAAATGCATTAATTCAGTAAAACACAAGATCTCTAGCTTTTGCTTTGCATCTCAAATATTAAACTAAATTTAAACGTTTTTTTTTTTTTTTTCTCACAGAGTACCTTGTATTCCAAATTTGTAGAAACAGTTAATACTGAAGTTGGATATCCTACTGCTGTTTTTATTGGTGAAAGATTTATTTTTAATTCTAATAACTCTATACAGCCTTTTTTTTTTTTTTGATATTTTCATCAAAATAAGACTTCCTTCGACCCCAGGAGAATTTGTAAGTTTTCCTTCTGATGATTTTACCTTCTATCCTTTCTAATAACTAATTATATTGCCACTTAATATCTATAATCTATTGTGCCTAACTCAATAGCACCTGGTATATTTACATCATGAGTTCTCAATGAATTCTTGTTTTTGGAAATGCTGCTAGAAAGTGATATCAATTTTTAACAACTCAGATTTGTTTTTTTGTTAAATTCTATGAACTTCACTAAACCAATGGAGTGGAAGCCAGTGTAAAATTCAGAAAGTCCACTCAAAGACACTAATATGGTTCATTTAAAAAACTGTTCAGATTTCACAAGGACCCTTTTTTACTGAATAGATGACTACCATATTCACTATTTATCTACAAACAAATTTCAAAAATACTTAAGGTGCTTGAAAGCAGATTGCTTAAATAACTTCAAATTGCACCCTTAAAATTTTCCTAAGCAAAAATCAACTTAGTTTTGACACTAAATAAACAGAAAATTTTAATGAAAACGGAGTGGTCTTACTGCAGTTTAAAATATGGGTAAATTTTAAAATATGAAGATTTTCTGACTTTTTCAAAGTATATATGCAGAAAAAGTTTAATTAAACAATAAAACAAGAACAGCGGCCAAGACTGGCCTATTTTTTTTAAAAGAAATGCTATTTTTAACCATGACATTTTCAGGAAAGTTTTCTTTTGCTGTGTTTGAGTCTTTGACTTTTTAAGACGATATAACCAACCTGCACGGTTGTCATGGTCAGGAGAAGAGTATTCAGCTAACCCAAAATCTGACACACTAATTATTATTCTATAAATGACAGAAATTATAAACATTATACTATTATGCTTCTTGGAATTGCTTATATTTGAACAATTTTAACTCAATATACTAACACATATTCTACAGAGGTAAGCTTGGTCCATGATATTTAATTAAGAATTAATTGAGAGAGAAAAAAATAATAAAAAATAATTAAGGGAAAAAATATTGTCCTAGGTTTCCAGTCACTAGAGTGAAATATAAGCAGGTAAACTAGGAAATTTGTCTGGACTTTTGGTGAAAAATTTCTCACAAGCAAACCAATTCAAACCAATAATATATTAAGAATAATAAATATAAACTTAGGAAAGTATCAACCAGGAAATGCACTCCTTAGAATACTGATCCTTACACAACACTATATTTCCTTTGAGAAAAATAATTGCACTTAGGGAAAATAAATGTTTTATAAACCTTTCCAGTTACCACAAAACAGTTTAAACAGCATATTATTAATTATTTGGGTGAAAGTTGAAAAAAGGAAGCAGCTTTGGGCACACATTCTGTAGTATTTCTCATCAAGCCTAGATATCTTAAATTACCATAAAATTTTTCATATGAAGAATTTTAGGGTTCATTGAAGTAAAGTACAAGGATATTTAGGAGCTTCCCCAATGGCTCAGCAGTAAAGAATCTGCCTGCAATGCAGGAGCCCCAGGAAATGTGGGTTCAATCCCTGGATCAGGAAGATCCCCTGGAGGAGGGCACAGCAACCCACTCCAGTATTCTTGCCTGGAGAATCCCATGGACAGGAGCTTGGTGGACTATAGTCCATAGGGTCGCAAAGAGTCGGATAGAACTGAAGAGACTGAGCATGCATGCCTAAGGATATCTTTTCCTATTATGGTCACATGCTCTATGAATACCTTAATAAAGGCTGAACTTAAAGGAGGTTAAAAATAAATTTCTCAGTTAATAAGTTGCAAAAATAATTAGATCACAAAGACTTTAAGCAATTGCCTGAAATCTATTAAATACCCGATTTGTTAAAAAAAAAAAAAGTGGTCCCGTAAAAGTGTGATTAGAAAGTTATAGAACAGTCTTTTGGGCTCTGTGGGAGAGGGAGAGGTGGGATGATTTGGGAGAATGGAATTGAAACATGTATAATATCATATATGAAACGAATCGCCAGTCTAGGTTCGATGCAGGATACAGGATGCTCGGGGGTGGTGCAATGGGATGACCCAGAGGGATGGTACAGGGAGGGAGGCGGGAGGAGGGTTCAGGATTGGGAACACGTGGCAGATTCATGTTGATGTATGGCAAAACCAATACAATATTGTAAGTAATTAGCCTCCAATTAAAATAAATAAATTTAAATTAAAAAAATAAAACCATTGCTTTCTCAAAAAAAAAAAAGAAAGTTATATATTTTCAACCCCTTTGGATTCCTCAATATGCTCACAGCTTTTAACCTAATAACTCTACTATGGAAATGGAAAGAAATAACCAAAAATATAGAAGTTTCATTTTTAGCAGTCTTTTTAAAATTATGTAAAAGTAGAAATAAATATATAAGAATGAGTAAGTAAATAAGAATTTGATCACTCAATGAATTATTATTAAGCCATTAAACATTTTTTACAAAGAATCTGCAACATGGGGAAAGTTGTTTAGTGACAGAAATATTAAAATATAAAATTGTATATATAGTATTAAATCAACTACAAAAATAAATCATAAATCTGTATATAAAAATAAGAATGAAAGAAAACATACTAACTTATTGAGTGATTAACTTTGGGTTGGGGAACTATGCATGATTCTTAGTCTACTTCTTTGTATTTTTAAATTTTCTAAAATATTTCACCCAAAATTAGAGATTTTCTTCTAAAAAGCAAGCTGTCTAAATATCTGGAGAGTATCTCTTTATGGCTTCTGTGATTCTAAGCTTCTCAGGAAATTTTTCTTACACTAACATCAAAATTTTATATACTGTACATTTGTGAAATGGTTAGGATTTAAGTAACAGAAGGAAATAAAGAGCTACTTAAGGTCATACTATATGCTAGGCACTTAAAAAATGATCTTAATTCATCCCATAATCACCTCCATTTTATATTAAAAAAAAAACTGAGGTTTAGAAAAATGAAGCAACTTACTCAACTTTGCATAGATTGAAGGAAATAAAACTAACATTCAAAACCCCAGGACTACTTAATCCCCAAAGCTAAAGACTCTGCAAGTTACTTTCTTTGCTCTTATTCAGTCGCTAAGACATGCCTGAGTCTTTGCGAGCCCATGGACTGCAGCGTGCCCAGGCTTCCCAGTCCTTCACTATCTCACTGAGTTTGCTCAGATTCATGTCCACCAAGTCGATGACGCCATCCCACCACCTCATCCTCTGCTGCCCTTAGTTTCTAAGGCATGCCTTTAAATGAGAGAACCTCGTGATTTTAATGATCCTAAACAACTGGCCATGAGACCAGGAAACAACGGTCATACTCATGATCAACATACTCTGGTGCAGGATCAATCCTTTGGTGCAGGATTTATACAGACAATGGGACCAACTGTTGGTTTACTCCAGAAGATAAGCCAAATTGAAAAATATTTATGCTAGCTAATCTATTTTCTCAATGCCACCCTTTCTCGACTAAAGGTGAAGCAATAGGCTGCTACCTTATAAGATATTAACCATATGAATAAACTATCTAACTTTAAGTGCTAATTTCTACAAATTTAAACTGCACCTGATTAGCCAAACTAAAAAAAACACCAAAAAAAACCCACAAAAAACCATGATTCTACATTAAGCTAAGTAATCTTTCCACTTTTTTGATACTAGTTAAAAGGATGAAACTTATCAACCATAATGTAAACGCTAACAAATAGAAATCCTAACTAGCAAAAGCCCTAGCAAAATATGTTTTTATATCTGACAAGATTATTTCTCCCTTGTATTTACTCCTGTGATTTTTCTTCCTTCCTAAGGTGTCCTCTTCTATCATTCACCCAGATCTACTCAAAGAAGTATTTTTCAGGAAGTGCTTTAGAGTGACCAGTTTCTCAAGTTTTTTATAGTCTCTAGGGTATTTGCAGAATTTGGAATAATAATAAAAAACTATTGTTTTTTATGGTAAGAAGATATGTAATCAAACTTTTTCAAAAAGGAAACTACATTTAAAAATAATTTATCGATATCACTTTGTTCAGCAAGATATAATTAAAAGACTACCCTATTAATGGAACATTTTGGTTAATATGGCCTTATAATATTAAAGACCACACTGTAATTAGAGGGTTACTGTTGAGATTAAGTTCAGTAAGTAGAAATTATGTGTTGAAGTGTCCTCTTTTCTTTAGTTCTCTGGGTGAGCATCTTTAAATCCTAAAATTAGCTACTCTGAAACCTACATTAGAGCTGTTTGTGCTCACTAATAAAATAAAAAATAAATACCTATAGCAACTGAATGGTCTTACAGTATGAAATCCTTGAAACATCTCTCAGAATATCATATTTACTGAAACATAATACAATACTAATATGTTCAACTTACTGTTATTAAAAGATACAGCTAAATACTTGAAAATTACACTAAAGGAGGTTAATGATGACAATCTGCCACAGGGCACTTGAACTATGCATAAACTGTTTTATAATATCGTATTAATCCTGCTAATATTACTCTAACCTAGACTATCTAGAATTTTGTTAAACATAGTCCATGGAGCAATGAAAACTATTCCCTACATTCCCAACTATCCTAACGTAAGACTAAATACGGAAGGCAGGGTGGGAGGGAGGTAGAGGGGAAAGAAAAATAATGTTAACCTCCGTACTTCTCTTTAGAAGTTCCAAATCAAATGACCAGTTTGGCCTATGATTATAATTTTTCATAATTCTCTAACAGGAAGATAAAAACTGTTTTCTTTAAAAGAAGCATTCAAAAAGTTATAGCTGAGGAAATTACAACCTGGCAGTTTGGTGACACCTAAAACCACTCATCATGTTCACGGCAGAATCATCCCTTGGCCAGGTCTCTCCTGACTCCCAGACAGGTCACTCTCCTTACACAGCTAAGAAATCTTGTGAACATGGATGGGTATGCTCAGAGAGCTAAAAGAAAAATTCTTACCGACTGCAAAACTGTTTCAGGACTTTTATCTTCATGCTCATGTGATGCCTTGGTAATTATTCGAATGGTTTCTTCTTTCAAGTGCTTTGAGAAATCACTTCTTGATGGCTGCTCTAGATATTCTGGTTCTCCTGCTTGTGCTTCATGAGAAAAGAATCAATTGTATATCTAATATAAATCAGTGAGTCTAGACTAAGATGAATTTCTTATTTACTTCTCATTTGAAGTTATACATTAATTTTACTTTATTGACTCTAAAGTAATACATGCTTCAAACAACGGCACTTCCTCCTCCAGAGTTTACCAACAGGAAAGAATCAAATCTCAGATAAGTCAAATAATTACTGAAGAAAGTACTCGTTATAGTTTATGCTAAGAAATTTACTGTAAGTTTTGTTGTTGTTGTTGTTGTTAGGACAAGCATCAAAATCTCACTTTGGGCCATCACAGCACTGGGTTGAGCTCCCTGTGTTACACAACAGCTTCCTAGCTATCTATTTTACACATGGTAATGTAGGTTTCAGTGCTACTCTCTCAATTCATCTCACCCTTCCTTCCCTGCTGGTCCACGAGCCTGTGGGGGATGGGGGTGGGGGGTGGGAGGGCGGTTCAAGAGGGAAGGGAAACATGTATACTTATGGCTGATTCACGCTGTTGTACAGTGGAAACCAACACAACATTGTAAAGCAATTATCCTCCAGTTAAAAATAAATTAGAAAATAAAACTGTGAAACCTTAAAAAAAACAAATCTCACTTTAGAAAATCACCAGCATTCTACCAAAGAACAAGGGAGCGGGGGACTGTACAAGAATCCTGGTCTGAGTTTCTACAGAGAGCACAGTAGCTGTTTTTCTGGCCACAGTATTCTTTTTCATACATACTTAACAAAATCCTAACCATTTATGAACCCAGCCTTCTATCTTTTCTGAACCTGTTCCTGATAGTTCCAGGACCAATATAAACTCAAGAGTTCAAATACTTCTTCTGGGAAGAATTCCTAAAATTATACCTACCGTCTATGTTCTGAGTTCTAAATCCATAGATGCAACAATGTACTCTGAATGTTCACTGGATATTTAACAGACAAGCCCAATATTTATCCTTATGCAACCTATGAGGCTTTATATAAGTGGGCCTCTGCCTGTCTCTCCATCACCGGGTGTCCTTTGCTCAAAAAGAAACACATACTAGCCTTTTTCCAGTTTATCCAATACATCAGAGAAGAGGCTAACTGTCCAACTTCTGGATCTTTCCTCATTTTCTTCCCTTTGACTGGTCAACAACTCTCACTCCTCTACCTAATAACTTCAATATATCCTTTTGCTTAAATGCTGTTTCTGCATAGACTCTGTTTCTAGGGCAGGGCTGCTCAGCCTCAGCACTACTGACATTTTAGGTCAGATGATTCTAGTGTGGAGGGCTTTCCTGTGTACCCACTAAATACTAGTAGTACTGACTCCCTCTCTCAGCTGTGACAACCAGAAATGTCTCCAGTACTGTCAAATGCCCTCTGAAGGTCAAAATCACTCCCAGACAAGAATTACTGCTCTACACTAACTTATACTTTCATTTTAATAGCACTTTCCCACAATTATAACTTCATTACTGTTATTTGTTTCAAGCCTATATTCCCTGCTATTCTGTAAGAATCTCAAGAGCAGGGGTGTTATCTCCCTTTTGTATTCCTATTTCTTCCACACCGAGCATATAATAAGCACACAATAATTTAATGAAACAAATGAATTAATAAACTAATGAAAGGGTAAAAGGAGTAAGAATGTACTCTAAAATATTGCACAGTGTTACTGGGATAGGTTGAGTTGGGGCTCAACCAACTGGTGGGAAACAACAGGACTACTGTCATCCTTTCCAATATCTGATTAATCTAAAACCTTTCTCAAAGTGAAATATTATTAAAAAAGAAATACTATAATTTCAACATAGATGCATGAGTATTCATTCATCCACTGAATTTTAATTAAGTGTCTATGTAGGCACTAGGCTAGGCACTGGGACTCAGTGTTAACAAAGTGGCCAGTCCCGTCCCCATGAAATTTATAGTTAACTATGGAAAAATTTATTAACCAAAGAATTACACGTATGAATTCTGATATCATCATAATACATCATAGGAATAAAATGGGGCAAGGGTAACAAGATTATGGGGTATAAGATAAACTAACGTTTCAGTTGAAACATAATGACTTAGGTGGAAGAATGAATAGCCCATGAAGTGAGCATGAATTCAATCTGAAAGGCTTCTAGTGTGGTCAAATAGACTACAGTGTAAGAGGCGAGAAATGGCAAGAGATGATGTAGACAGGGATAAAATGGGGGCCTTTCAGTCATGAAAGTTTTAACGGCAAAAGGAAGTGGATAAACATTCTAAATACAATGAAAACACGCTGAGTTTAAAGAAAATTATTCTGACTACATTGTAAAGAAAAGATTAGAGAATAAAGTAAAACTAGAAGTCAGTAAAAGTACTAAAACAGCAACATAAGCTCTTTATCTTGCTTATAGAGCAATATTAGCAAGAAATGACTGTGCTTTTGGATAAGAGACAGCGAGAATTTGTTAGATTCAAGATACATTTTAGACATAATGGTGTGGAGACTGATATGCAGATGTCTTATATTTTGGATATGAGTCATTAGGATAATGGAAGTGAAATACGCTCTGACAAGGAAAACTAAAGGAAGAAATGATTACCATGTTTGTCACAGGAAAAGAAGTCCAAAATAAGTTAAATGTCTCATTTCTAGACTTCCTAAGAACTGCAATGTTCTTTCAGCGTGCCCGTATGATAAAGTTAAGAAAATCTCAACCACTACAACTCCAGTTTAGCAGAGCTTCTGCTTCCTGAAGGTTTCATGATTAAGTGGCTTAAGTCAGCTATTTTAGGCCTTAACAGAGACAAACTTCTTGTTGCTAAAGCTTACATTACTTGCGTTTTCCCCCTCTGTCTCTTCTCATTGTAACAGATAAAACATCAATGCTTGACAGTAGGATGTGAGCTTAATGCAATGTGGGTCAAAAAATTTATCTGCTAAGACACTGGGCTAAGCCAGGGAAATCTGAATAATGTAGGTAAATAAAGCTCTTAAGAGCAAAAGTAATTTTTTCTGATCAACACAGTCAAATATACGTCGGTCCCCAGGGTTAAGGTTTCCTTCCTCATAGGGATTTGAGTCCAAAAACCTTATGTGATGCTGAATGATTCTGCCTAAATGTCATACAAAACTATTTCCTCTAGAATTTTCTCTGTGCAAATATCTTCCATGGAACTTGTATGAGTGGTGCTGTCATCACAGTAGGTGAACCTACAAGGATTCAAGTTCTGGGAGTCTGGAAACAAAAATCCAAACTTCATTCTCAACATGTTTGATGAGCATGTGACATTTTCAGTACTATGCTGCTGCTGCTGCTAAGTCACTTCAGTCATGTCCGACTCTGTGCGACCCCATAGACTGCAGCCTATCAGGCTCCGCTGTCCCTGGATTCTCCAGGCAAGAACACTGGAGTGGGTTGCCATTTTCTTCTCCAATGCATGAAAGTGAAAAGTGAAAGTGAAGTCACTCAGTCGTGTCCAACTCTCAGTGACCCCATGGACTGCAGCCTACCAGGCTCCTCTGTCCATGGGATTTTCCAGGCAAGAGTACTGGAGTGGGGTGCCATTGCCTTCTCCGAGTACTACGCTAGGTATTAATAATGTTAAGAAAAAATGACATAAGATTTACTCACTTTAAGGAACTCTCAACAAAATCACAGAAATGTATACTCCATTACAATAGAAAGTGCTAAATGCTGTAACAGACTTATGTACAAGGTCCCAGAGAAGCACTATGGACCCATACACACACTTGGAAAGATGCTGCATGCTAAGAAATACTTCCTAGAAGAAATGCCAACCGAGCTAAGTCTTGAAGGATTTGTAGAGAAGATTATCTTGGAGATGAGAAAGATGATTCCAGGCAGAAGGAATAGCATAAACAAAGGCACTGTAAGGACAGATAAAAGATTAATAAATTCCTTGCTACTAATGGGCCTTTATAACAGTAAGCAAGACAAAATATAACTTTGGTACTGAGAATAGATTGGGACTAGAATAGGGGGAAAAAGACAATAGTTGCTACAGGGGTAATTAGGGAGGTTCATAAAGATTTGGGGCTATTAGAGAAGTCTTAAAAGTGGACAAAGTTTCAAGAATAGTGAGGATAAGAGGACATTTTTCAAATGAGGGATACTTCATGAGCAAAACCATAATGACAGGAAAAGACCCTACAAGCAAGAGTGATAGGGAACAACGTGGTTTAGATGAAACATGTTTACAGAATAGTGGCCTTGGAAGAATTACAAGGGATTCAGATTTAATAGAAGGTAAAATAAAAAAGAAAAGAGGTTTTATTTTGTCAAACCAGAAGAGTAAAAGATATGTTCACCAGAACAAACAAAATAACCAGAGGAGGAAAACAGAAAGCTCATTCCACTACCCAGAGAAGAATAATTAAAGAGCACTGCTTCAAAGAAAAGCAGTCCATTTTCCTTATAGAAATGCATTTAAAGTCAATAATTCCCCGAAAGCAGTCTATAAAAAGACATGCTAGGCTGGCTAGAATATCAGGGAAACTTTTAAAGGCTTCAGATTCCTAGGTAGCACCACAAACTGAATTCTCAGGAATGTGGGAGGTGTAGGCTTAGGAACCAAAGTTAAATCTACAGTTTATCTAAGAAAAAGCCATAACAGCACCACATATTTTTGACTTTCTTCCTAACGTATAGCTATTTGGGCTAACCTTTTAAAATGGCTGCACTCCCATACACTGAAGATCACCTCTAGGAAACTCATTATTGCAATTTCCAAAGGGAATGAAATCAAACCAGAAAACATTTAAGGGGCATCGATCATGTGTCATGTATTATACTACATTGTGGAGATTTAAATAAAAACGTGACTTGGTCCCTGCTTTAAAGGAACTTAAAATACTGATGCTACTGAAAATATCCTGAAAATACTGAGAATATTGTCCACTCTACCAGATCTTACTCTCAGGAACCAACTATAATTTTCTAGAATATCAACTTATTTTTGACTTGTAGACCATTTTTACTTCATTTTTTCTACCCTTATTTTTTGGTTTCAGTTTATTTTTTGCTTTTAAAATCTGAGAATGCTATATAGATATACAGTAAGGACTTCTAATAGTTTCTGAGTAAGATATGAGTAACACAAGCAAAATAATAATTCAAGCAAAGTTCCCTCTCCCTCAGAATACAGTTTTATTCATATAGCCTAGAGCCATGATGCTTAACCAGAGGTACACTCAGAATTATCTGAACATCTTTTTAAAAATATATACTCTGGACCCTTCCTCCACAGATACTGATCCCAATAAGTCTCAGATGGTATGTCCTCAGAAACAGTCTCCCAGGTACTCCTGATGTATATACCAGTAGTAAAGAACTGCTGGCTAAATCTCTAAAGATAAGTGTTAAGGTAAATTTTCTTTTGCAGATTAAGAGGTAGTGTGATATGGATTGAAGAATACTTTCCTATCACTTATTACTTAGTTTCAATAAGACAATGAATCATGCTGAAGAAGTGACGCCTATGGATTTTTTTGGTTATCTGTTAGCAAAAGAGGAACAAATACTCATTTAATTAATGCAATATAAATTAATATTCTTATTTGGAATATCATTCTGAAGAAACTAGATTTTAATGGTTCTTAGGTTTTAACTTTACTGAAAAGATTTTCAGGAAGAGAAGAAAAATCACTCTGACGGATTTTATGAAGAAGATCTCCTTTTATTACTTCCACTAGTCACTCATAATCCTAATGTACACCTGAGAGATAAATACAGGTTCTCTATGATATTATGAAAGTATTATATCAAATTAAATTATTTGAAAACTGTAGGGAAAAATAGGAAAAAGAATGGCATGGGCATTCAAGTAAAATTTCTCTGCTAATAAAAGGAGATAAGTAATTCCAAGGAACAATATAACAGATTCTCTTATTCAGTTGTGTATGTTAAATTGTCCTGCAATGGAAGAAAGATTTCTTAATGTGATATGTAAGATAAGATAGTGGTAGAAATCAATTTTTAATCAAAAATCTCACACACATCCCAAATTTATAGATTTATAATATTCTACTTCTATTAACTCAAAGTGCCTATTTCTAGTAATTCTATAGAGGACACACAGTTTTTTACTGAGGCAGTACCGTCATTGCCTTCTAAAAACTCAGTCCTGAACATAACTATCATAACAGTTACATGTGAATTGACCTTTACCATCTCTTTATTTTTTAGTTATTCTAGCTCCTCTCAGCTGCATCTCTCTTCAAGTTTTTTTTTTTTTAATACTAAAAAGAGACATGAACGTACCTGCACAACGCCCACTGCTCAATTTTTTAAAACTTATAAAACAGGATATAAAGTGTGTAACAGGAAGTACTCATCAGAATAAAAAGGATACGGAGCATATAGATGTGGCCTTTTCATACAGAGGGAATATAACAAATGTAAATGATGGGGAAAAGCTGGCAAGTCCTGTCAGATACGAATATTATGGGGAATATGTCTTAGTTTGACTTAGTAAAAATAAAATGTGTTAAGTCTGTAAATTTAGATACTCTTGTGAGAAACAGAAAAGATGAAAAGCAGACTGTATAGAATTTAATATTGTGATGCTACAAAATATAAGTGAACCAAGAATAACAGGGTTGGAGCTTGGCCAGTGACTAGAGAATTCACATTCATCTGAGTGCTCAGGTGCCACTAACGTTTAAGCCATTTATGCAGTCCTGTCCTCCCACCAATACGAACAGTCACAAGCAAATAGAGGTGTAAAAAATTAAGTGAAGAATAACAGAGTAGCTCCATCTTGGGGTAAGTTCTAGGGAGTAATCTGGAAGCAGATTTACTCCCTTTCATAAGGGACGAAATCACAAAGAGATGGAACTAACTCAAAAATGACAGGAACTATAACAAGTTTACTAGAGTTATTTGAACTCAGAAACCTCTTGATAGCTACTGAGCTATTTTATTTCCTGCTAACATGGACAAGGTTACTATAATGAAACTGCACTGTTGTAAAACTATAGAGTTTCGCCTGCTCTACACATTGGCCTTTGATGTACATGAAGAAAGTGCAGTCCTTGTCTGGTATGGCTCACCAAAGACTACAATGGTGGTACTGAAAGACACTGTACTGCATACTGCATTTATGTATCAATATGGCAGTATAATACTGTTTTCATAGTCTTTTAAAAATGGTGACTCAATGCTGCTTAAAATCAAGATCTAGGACTCAACTATTCAATTTGCATGAAAACAAGTTACAAGTCTGGAAAGATTTGTGCATACCTATACATCAGTCACCACAACATACTGTAGTCTTACAGATCTCTCATTGAAAGAATAAATTCGTCTAGAGTTGAAAGGAGAATGCTAAAATTTATCTAGGTAAAGGTGCATAGGAATCTGTCTGTAAAAGACAAAATTAAACAAACACCGAGAACGCTTTCTTACAAAATAAAAACAAAACACACAAACCTTACAAAAAAGGGTGATTCAAAATGATCCACTCAGAGTAAATTAAAAAAAAAAAAAAGGAGAGACAAATGAGTTTAAGGAAAAGATCTAATTTATCTCTTCTCATTTCCCTAACCACTAAACAGAAACAGTACCTTCTTTACAATACAAAATGTCATCTTAAATTATATTCACAACTTAATCATAAGATCAATCTTAAAAAAATCATTGGCCATTGTATTTTCAATTGTGAAAGAATGTATTTTGTTTTTGTAGTCCTTAATATTTTATTGATTTCACCAACTAATAATTATAGAGTTGTTAAAATATTTATATTTTTATATACTTCTCATTTGTTTTATAGATTACACAGATTTTCTTCACTTGGAATATATTAAAAATTTAGTTCCTGCTAATTTTTCTTTTATGAATTCTGAAAAGAATCAAATAAATACTCTACATTAACCAATACTATTTACCAGTAGTGTTATTTTGCTTAAATATAAAATTAATAGAGTGCATCCTCTTGAAAGCTTTAGAGAACTGGCAGTTTCACAGTTTTTCTAGGTATCTTGCCAAGAAAAGTCAATCAAAGTAGGTAACATACATAGATGGAGAGTTAGCAGAATCATCTCATTCAGCTTAAAAATGGTATATATGTATATATAGTGTTATCTAGCACTATCTGGCAAAGGGGTAAACTAAACTGTTGCCTTTTATCTCTGAATGATGGAATTTCAGATTTTTTAAATTGGAGTCTTCATACACTAGGATAAAGTTTTTTGCTCTTGCTTTGACAATGAGCATATCTTATTTTTACAATTATCAAGAAATATGAAATTGATGAAATGCAATAAAAATGGACTAACCTGTTGTCACAGAAGACTCAGACTCTCTCAGTTTCTGAGATGCTAGAAGTTTTTCCTGCAAGGCTTTCTGAGCAAGTTGTGCATCCCATTCTTCTAGTTCTTTCTCAAATCGCTGGTTGTCTTCCTCAACAAAATCTCTTAAGTCGGGGGGTAGTGTTTCTATTCCAGCAAGGGCCTGCCCAGTTTCTTTATTAAACTCCTCTGCAAATCATATTTCAAAAACTATTATAAAATTAAGGATTAAAAAAAATGAAAAGCTCAACACAGAATGTATTTCAAATGTTAAAGTCCAAATTATTACCATCTAGCAAATCAATATTAGCTATATATTAAAAGAAAACTCAAACAAATGCTCAGAAAAGCAAGATGCAAATATGTGATCATCCATTATAGGTAATGTTCTCAGCTTTTATTTTTATTCTGAAGAGTATAAAAAAAAGAAACAAGACATAAAGCCAAAGTTGTTGCTATTCAAACAGTACTACTGACATAGTACTACTTTTCCTACTATAAAATACCAGATACTTGATTATTCATGAAGTAAAACTCACCACAAAATGAGAAGTAACACATAACCTCAAAGCTCAAAACAGAACTAAAATTCTTTTCCATCTGAAGCAGTTAAGTATAGCAATATATTTATATACAATTTGAAATCTAATCAATATAGCAAAGTTTTTCTTAAAAATCACATACATAGTATCTAACAAGGTTACTCAACCTCTACTACACTCACATAAATTAAATTTTAGCTTTTCAGTCATAAATCCAGCAAGTTTTGCTGAATGGTTAAATACAAAAAGAAAGTTGATTTCTATCAGTCTCAACAAACCTTTATTACATGCTTTCTTTTTTATATGCAAAGTCTATATTAGAATATGAGAAGTACAAAGATTAAGACCATGTCATAGTATGACATGGTCCCTGTCTGTGAGCAGATCAGAGTGAAGTGGGAAAGGCAAGCCAGCATATAATTCCAGCACAATAAGTGCCCAATACAAGTATGCTATGAGAAGGCAAGAAGGGATACTTTCTGGCAGGTTCAAGTAAAACTTGGCAAAGCAGATGACACCTGAATTGAATCTTGAGATGAGCAGGAATTAGGCAAAAGAAGAAATAAGATCATCACTGGCAAACATAAAAAGACATACGAACACATTGATATAAATACGTGAAATGATTTGGTGTGACCCAAACAAGTTTAAATATCAGTCAAGCATATGAAGTTTGAAATGAAGAGTGGTTATAAATGAATCTGGAGAGACAATTAGAAGCCATATAATAGAGGCTTAACAAGTCAGGCGAAGAAGTTTGAATATGAGTCAATGTGTGATACAGTCATGAAAGGGATTTTAGCAAGAAGAAAAAGTCCAATTTATATTTTATAGTCCAATTTATATTTTATAATAATTATATTTTATAATAGTTAACTTTGAAGACAAAATATATCCCAATTCTCAGCCCTGGTCATATTACTTTTCAATTCCAGTTTTCTCACTTACAATAACCCAAAAGCATTTTCCAAATATATCCATTACCTTGAGTAAACTACACTGAACTAATCACACCAGAGACCAGAATCAAATTAAAGAGCTACTTATTTAAAAATATATATTGCCCTATATATTTCATATTCTTACCTTGTATTAAGAATTGTGGTTTGTCATTTATGTACATTAAACAGTATGCACTGGCATTTCTGTAACCACCAAAAGAATCTCTCACTAGCTCTTCCCACGACGATTTTGTTACAGCAATATCATTGTACTTCATCCACCTGTTTTCACGATGATCAAAAATGTATGCCCAGTAGTGCCCGGCATTAGCTTGACCTTCATGAACTAAAACAGCATGTAAACGATAAGGAACCTAAACGTGAAAACAGAGTTAAACTGCAGTTAATACTCTATTATAATCACATCTCATGAAAATCACAAATCATCTGATGCGAGGGTTCCCTTGAGGCATATGTTTTTTAACAAGAGTAAATTAGCTGGGATCAGAGTTTTGAAAAAATTAAACTATGAAATAAAAATAGGCAGGGAAGAGGGAGGATAAGTAAACTAAAGACATGTAAAACAGACAGGTGTGTAAACAGGGTGATTTTCAAAACTCTGGAAATATATTTGTTGATTTAAGCTATCTTTAGAATAAAGAATTTGTATAATGAATATTTATACATTTAGCAGGTGATTTGCTTAAATTTTCATAATTATAAATTGGTGGGTAAATTCAGCAAAATGGCATATATAAAGAGCCATTATATAACTCTCAGAAGTTTAAATGTAACTAAGCCCTTTACCTTCTCACATAATCTTAGTATCCTTAAACAACCATATAATTTCTCCCATATAATTTCTTAAAAATACTGAAACACTTTGAAAAATTTTAATAAATTATTACAAAAGAATAAAATGGTAGGTAAATACAGAGAATACAAAGAAAAATAATATAAAATAATATAAAAATCTTAAAGTATGAGAATTAAGCTAACATAAAGATAAAATATGTAAATAACTTAGATAATGCTTACTAGCTCAAAATTCAACTTACTTGGATCATAGATTTGTCAGAGTACATTAGCTCAATTGTGCGATGGATTCTAGATATGCTTTCCTGTAAATCTAAGGATAGAAGATGCCATTTAATGATCAAAATCAAGTATGTTTCTACTGAGACTTGTAAGGTAGGAAATAAAGCTTTTCCTATAAATATGCTAGAGGAGTAAGAAAAAGTTTCTAAAACTATTCTTAAAAACATTACTATTCAGAATCTGTATAAAATGAATTCAGTTCTCCTTAATAAAAGACACAGCACAAATGAGAAATTAAAAACCAAACAAATACGGTTTATTTTAAAAAATGAACTGAGCCAAAAAAACGGTATTCTGTTCAAATTTATAAAAGAAGGTTCCAATGAAAATTAAAGTTAATACCCCCCCACATATTTTTATAAAACAGGAAAACAATGAAATAATGAAACAAAGTAAACAATGAAACAATGTAAACAATGTAAACAATGAAATAAAGTAACTTCATCACATATCACACACACATATACATATATATGTAATTGAATAAAAATCAACTATAATCACCAATGGAAATGAAGTTGTGAGATTCCCATTACCCACTATTTCTACTTCAAGTAGAAATCTATCCTACATAATTACTTAGAGGCAGCGATATATACAGCTATATTACCCATAATTATTTTTTAAAAATTGGAGACAACCTAAATATCTGTCATACAGTATAACCATATTATTCTATGAAGCTATTAAAAAGAATCTAGCAGACAACATCAAAGCCTACCAAAAAAAAAAGAAGTAACTTTAGAACAGGAAAGGCTTTTTTTAAAAAAAAGCTTGATAGAAAATCCAGTAACCATAAATGCAAAGACTCCTCCCCAAATTAAAAAAAAAAAATCTATAGTATAAAAACAAAAACAAAAACCAACATAAAGAAAATCAAATGACAAACTGGAAAAACAGTTATCTGCCACCTACACTACAGGTAACAGGTTAATAGGGCTTCCTTGGTAGCTCAGCTAGTAAAGAATCCGCCTGCAATGAAGGAGACCCCAGTTCGATTCCTGGGTCATCAGGAAGATCTCCTGGAGAAGGGACATGCTACCCACTCCAGTATTCTTGGGCTTCCATGGTGCTTCACACAGAAAAAAATCCACCTGCAATGCAGGAGACCTAGGTTCAATCCCTGGGTTAGGAAGATCCCCTGGAGGAGGGCATGGTAACCCACTCTAGTATTCTTGCCTGTAGAATCCCCATGGACAGAGGAGCCTGGCAGGCTATAGTCCATAGGGCTGCAAAGAATCGGACAAAACTGAGCAACTAGCACAGCACAAGCTAATATTCACAACATTTAAGTTTCTATTAAGCAAGAAGACAAACCATTCAATATAAAAATTGGATAAATTTCACAAATTTATTAAAAAACAGAATTTCACTCATGATTAATGAAACTGAAATCAGGACACTGTAATACCATTTTCATTTCAATTATCAGACTACCAAAAATTAAAAGGTGCCCAGGCCTAGGGAGAATACTGGGAAACAGGGTGTCTCACACAAAATTAGTGAGACTCTAAACTGGTTCATTGCTTGGAGGGGGTGGGAATCTTTTATACCTGAGCCACAGTTCCAAAACCATATGACACGTCTCTCAAGTTCCTCAATTTAAAATGACCAGAAATGGACTCATCATATTCCTACTTCCTTCCCCAAGGTGGAGGCGACCCACCATTCTGCCCTTTTCCACAGTACATTCTATCCATTTAGTTATCGATACCACCATGAGGAACTGAGGGAATCAACCCTGATACCCCTCTGTCTCTCACCTCTAGTCAAGGACCCACATCTGTCAGCTGTCTCCAAAGAATAAACCAAATTCATTTTTTTCTTCCCTAAATGCTACTTCCCTAGTGTCAAAAGCATCTTAGTTTTTAGCTTTCTGAATGGAATCTTATAGAAACAAACATAACATGCCTAGTTCAATAAAAAATTATTCAACAACCTAACACAGTATTCAGGAAAAACTATGTGCTTAAGTAATGTTCACTCATGATTTCAAATATAAAAAATTCCCTTATATATGAAAATACTAAGGAAAATCTTCACAGTAACTAATGCTGTTAGTTGCTCTCCCACCTTATTTACTATTAAATTAGGACTGCTCTTTACTTCCATATTGTCTATGAAGCATCTAGTTGGGCTTTAAAACTAGATTTAAAACCTAACAAGTGATGTTGTTTAATGTAAGCCCAACCTTTTGATACAAAAGAGGAACTCCTAGATTTTTTCCACAGATCAAGAAAAATGATGATAAAGTCTACCAGAAAATATCCACATCACTTCATTTTAGCAACACTGAAGTAGGAAGGAGATTAGTTCAGAATAAAGGAGTGTTCCTTCCAAGAATGGAGGATGGCAACTGAATACCAACATGCTCACTGTCCTCCACTCCCAGAGCATTGTCCTTATTTTTCCTATGCCAGTTAAAACTAGTTACAGACTGGCACTGAGTTAATAGATCATATCTGGAAATCTGCTAGAGCAGACAGAAAATTAAAATTCACATTTCTAATTCTTCAACCTAGAGAAAATGTTTTTCACTTGAACTCAGCACAGGCATCAAGGGAGGTAATATAGTTGGTTATGTACAAAATCTGATGCTGGATGATGCTTCACCAGTGGAGTACCTGTGAATACCAGCTTGATATAAATTTAGAGCACTAAACCAGAAAATCAGACCATCTGCTAGGTCATTAATCAGCTAAGTAATCCAAGGAAAATCTTTTGGTCTCTCTAAAACTGATATTAAGATCATAAAAAAAGGAAGCCAAATGAGCTCATCTTATAGAAAACACTTTGAAAGGGGGGGGGGGACAAAAAAATCCCATTTTTAATATTTACATATAAAATCCAGAGATGACCTCCCTTCTCAATTTTCACATTAACCATGTCCATCTGAGCTGAGAGTAGTTCTGCTATGAGAAGCTTCTTACCTCTGGTGTCATTTTCTATTTCTGTCCTCCAGCGATGTAAACAGCTTTCCAGCACAGAGAGTTCTTCTTCTGTTATGTGCCTTGGTGCCGGATGCATGGGCAAGTCTGGAGGTATCCGGGACTGAGTGAATGGTTTGTGTATTACTGATCTTGATGAAATGGCAGCTATTGACGCAGGTGACGTGCTTGGCAGTTCTGAAGAAGGAGCCCCCTGTTGGTCTGTTGTGCTGCATTTTTCAAGCATAGAATATTCATTATTAAACTTTCCAAACTGAAGCTCTGGACAAAGATTAAGTGCTAATTAAACAATATTAAGTTGGCTTATAATTACAAAAGAAAAAAGTTAAAAAAAAAAAGAAGTATGTGGATTAATGTAACATCCAAATGAGATTCTTACTACATGGAACTACATTATTATAAGGATAAAACTGGGGCTTTATATTGTAAATGGCTCAATAGTATTTACTTATACAAATCATATGTATACCAGATTTATAAAACCTTCCTTTGCTGATCCTTATCAGCTCACACTACAGAAAAAAATTCCCATTTAATAGTAGTATTTTCATGGATGAAAGAAAGGCTGATATACATACCAAAACAGCCTAAAGTATAATTCTGAATGGAAAAAAATACAAAAATTTTAATCCACAGCCATTAAAAATCCACTGAAATCCAATGAAATAAGAAAGTCCCTAGAAGACCTACACAATCTTCTAAGTTCACTAAAATAAAGCACAACGTGCATTTTATAAAAACCTTCTTTAAAGGTGTCAATTACAATATTACATAATACAGGAACACAGCTATCTCTTCTACCAAGAAAACTTTTTACCTTGGTAATGTCTGTGATGGTACGGAACCACTAGATGGGGAACTAGCATCAATATCATCAACAGGAGAAGTGCAAACAGGTTTACTTGAGGCAAATTCCAAGGCATACTGCAGAACATCCACCAAGGGAAATCGTTTGGGACCCGAACCATAGCTTAAATATCTGTTAACCATAAAATGCATGAATGCTTAAATTTGTGTAAAAAGTACACTTATTTCAATAATTGTTCTAAAACATTACAAAAACACTTTAATATTCTTCAATAGCGAAATTAATTTTGCTTTCAAATGATGGTAAAACTACTTATACATTCAAGAAATAAGTTAAAAGTTCTCTAGAGGAACAAAACCAAAGCTGAGAAGACTGAATGTGTATATACACTGTTATAAATTTCAAATGCTGCTGTAAGTTATAATCTAACAGTAAAATGAAAACTGACATTTTCATCTCCTCAGGCTTTTTATTTTTAGATCTGTCATCTGGTCTTAAGATAATGGCTAATATTATCCCCCTCCTTTTACCTCTGATTATATTTCAATATGATTATTGATACCTTTTAAGAATTAAAACTATTGAAAAATAACATATTTTATATTTAAAGCTTTAGATCACTTATTTTCAAGTGAATAGTAAAACAAGGGGATACAGATTAGATCAGAGGTTGCAAACTCGGATCTTTCAGAGCACATTTTAACCTGTAGACTTCTGTCTGAACTACAGACTATTTGATAGTCCCGATTCTGGCTTCTTTTGGAAACAATCTAAAGCTCTAGACAACAGGGAGTTGATATTCATGCATGGCAGGGCCTAGTATAGATGGCAGGCACCATCTTTCCACAGGGCTGTGCTCTCTGACTCCCTCTGCTCACTTGACTTGCTTCCCTTCTTTATAAAGATTCCATTATTCTTTATAAAGCTCATAGGCATCTGTGCTTGTATCTTCAGTGTTAAGGAGAAAAACTCAGTTATCATTTATTAATAGAAATCTCAAGAGTAGTATTTAACCTCACACAAGAAGAAACCTCACTCATAAGTTAGTTTAACTTTGTACTTTCAGTACCACAAGTATTATCTCTTGACAGTAGGATTATTTAATTTTAAATAATAATTTTCTAATGCCAACTATGAATTATTTTAGTCTCTAGCAAAACTCAAGCCTAAACTGCTGCCGCTGCTAAGTCGCTTCAGTCATGTCTGACTCTGCGTGACCCCATAGATGGCAGCCCACCAGGCTCCCCTGTCCCTGAGATTCTGCACGCAAGAACACTGGAGCGGGTTGCCATTTCCTTCTCCAATTCAAGCAAAATATCCATCCAGAATGATTATCTATATGTAGGATCACAAGTCATTCAAAGAGAATTTTAAATTAAAACTCTAAGCAGACATTAAGAATATGAGTTCCTATAGTGAGTTCATAATTTCATAAAAGTTTCAATACCTTTCAAGTCTTTGTTGTAATACTGTGAGGTAATCTTTTAGCCTCTTGATCTCTTCCCTCTTAATTCTTGTTATTTCTCTGTTTCTATGCATGTATCTATCAGGGAAAAGAAATACAGCAATTATCAGTATTTCCAAACAAGAAATAGATACAATATTAAGTCTAGCCACCACCACAGAAGATTAACTCATCTAAAATTTTATAATAAAACATTAGAGAATACAAATTAATATTTTTCCTTATAACATTATTCCCAGTAACTACACTTTTCTAAATGAAAAAGAACTTCATTTTCCTTGACAAATGGTATTAGAAACATTATGCAAAAAGTAAAACTTTTTAAGGAAATTAAGCAAAAATTTTCTCTGAGAATAATAACTCTTTACTTGGATACTAAATTGTTTCAAAACTAAATTATGTTGTATACCAAGTCATACCTGTCCAGATATAAAACTTGAGGAAATTCTAATTTATTGTGAATTTTTTCTGGTCTTCCCAGTGCCTGATTAAATTCAAATCTTGACAATTCAAATGTTAACACAGGTGGTAGTTCAGTAAACCAATGCTGAAAGAAAAAAAAAAAGAAACCTTAACACGACCTTTTTATTTCCTCCACTACAATTTTAGGCACAGAATGTTCGTGAGCAGTGGCATTTTTACGTGTATCATCATAATGCTAACATCATAGATAACTGACTGTGTATGCAATTTAGTTAAAACTCAACTTCTTTCTAAAAGTTTTTGACACCATTTGAAAATTCCAGTAGGATAACACACAGGAAAGAGAAAAATCTTCTGATGACTCTTCTTCATCGGTAATTCTTTACATTAGAATTTCAAACCCAAAGTGAAAAACACTGAATGAAAGTATGGCTTCGTATCCCAATTTTTCTGGCTTCTTCAATCTTATGTCACAGTTATTACCAGGAATGACACATATACTTAATATAATCAACCACACTGTCAAAAACCTGTGAGGAAGCTACTTGTAAGATGCAATATACAAAAGAAAAAAACATTTTATAGCATAAAAGACCACAATTCTCATGATAAAGCTAGAAACTTATACTTCCTTGTTTTAAATTTAATGTTCCTACTAGAATTTTGGCACATTTAAGAAAGAGATCAATTACTATCAAATACAGCACTTACTTTAAAAATTACTAGTGCTTAAAGATTCGAATGCCTGCTTGCTATGAGGCAACTCCTCCACACTTTGGCAACTGTTCAATTAAGCATAAAATGCAACAAAACTTCAGAATTATTTTAACAAACAGATTCAAGCTTTACATAAACCATATTTATTTAAAGAGAAAGAAAAATTTAAAAACATGTGAATCAACAAATAAAGAAGTATAAAATAATGTAATAAGTATTTTTTAAATGTTTATTTTAAGCTGTGCAGTGTCCTTCTGTAAAAAGAAGGCATACTATATTGCAGCATACTATATTATTTATGGTATTTTCAAGGGCCACAAGATGTCACCACATAAATGTCAATAAGTTCAGTATGCTAATTTAAACATCCAAGAGAGGAAAAAAAAGCAGGAAAATGCACATTTGGCAAATTGAATATGATCTTGTAAGTTGCTACTTTTCACTAAACAAAATCAGTTAAAGTAAATGGTTATTCAAAACTATTTCATACTTCTCTGTTGGCCCAGTGGTTAAGATTCACAGGTCTAGGGTTCAATCCCTAGTCAGAAAACTAAGATTCCACATGCCACACAGCTTGGTTACAAAAAAAAAAAAATGCTAATGATTACTTGAACTGAGATTTCCTGAGTTGGAGTTGGTTCATCTTTTACTGATAGCTGAAGTTGAAGTAATTTGTTTTACATGGATATTATCTGAAACTGACAAGAGAAAGTTATGAAAGATCTAATATTAGAAATATCCCTTAAGTTTTAAAATTTCTTGAGCAGTTTGCCTATTTGCTTTGGCGAGGTGTTTTTTTGTTTTTTCTTTTCAGTTAGTTTTAATCCACACCTATGGCAGAAAGTGAAGAGGAGCTAAAAAGCCTCTTGATGAAAGTGAAATAGGAGAGCGAAAAAGTTGGCTTAAAGCTCAACATTCAGAAAACTAAGATCATGGCATCCGGTCCCATCACTTCATGGGAAAGAGATGGGGAAACAGTGGAAACAGTGTCAGACTTTATTTTTTGGGGCTCCAAAATCACTGCAGATGGTGACTGCAGCCAGGAAATTAAAAGACGCTTACTCCTTGGAAGAAAAGTTAATGACCAACCTAGATAGCATATTCAAAAGCAGAGACATTATTTTGCCGACTAAGGTCCATCTAGTCAAGGCTATGGTTTTTCCTGTGGTCATGTATGGATGTGAGAGTTGGACTGTGAAGAAGGCTGAGCGCCGAAGAATTGATGCTTTTGAACTGTGGTGTTGGAGAAGACTCTTGAGAGTCCCTTGGACTGCAAGGAGATCCAACCAGTCCATTCTGAAGGAGACCAGCCCTGGAATTTCTTTGGAAGGAATGATGCTAAAGCTGAAGCTCCAGTACTTTGGCCACCTCATGTGAAGAGTTGACTCATTGGAAAAGACTCTGATGCTGGGAGGAATTGGGGGCAGGAGGAGAAGGGGATGACAGAGGATGAGATAGCTGGATGGCATCACGGACTCGATGGACGTGAGTCTGAGTGAACTCCGGGAGTTGGTGATGGACAGGGAGGCCTGGCGTGCTGCGACTCATGGGGTCACAAAGAGTCGGACACGACTGAGCGACTGAACTGAACTGAACTGAAAGTTACTATCAAGAATTAAAATACACTCTACACATATCACAAGGGACACTTTTGATGTCTTAGGATGATACTCTCTATTCAACTTCATAATACTCAAAAAGTAGATTTCAAACACTATTACCTTCATTTTTTCTTGCAATGGTTTAAATGTTACTATTTAAAATTAAATATAACTATTAAGGTATGCTTACTGTTTCGCTTTAAATAACGAACATACTTTAATTAATGGAAACCTACAATGGCCAACAGAAATGAAATGACCCATTTTGGTGGTATGCTTTTCTGTAGGCCATAACAGTCCAGGAAACAGGTTCCATATCTTATGAAAGCATGTTCATAATATGTCATGTCTCTGTGTAGACTGTTTAATCTAACAGCAATGACAGTTTTTTCCTACTACAGGATTTTCCTACTACATGGTTTCACTTTTTCATTTTAATGCTGCTCAGGACAAGAAGGGATAGCCAGACATTCCCTAAATTCATTAAAAAAAAATATTATGGGTGTGTTGAGCTCTGTGATTTTAGATTATAAGTACAGCAGTATATAAAAGAGAATTTTAAATAATATAAAACAAGACATTTTTTTCCTTTCAAAATATTTCCCCATTTAGTAACAACCTATACTTAATTCTCTGATAAGCCATGAATTTTGTGAAACACAGGTCACTAAAGGTAAAAATGATGCTTATACTCTTGATATCTCATCATTATTACTACATTATAAAATGAATGGACGGGGGTAATAGATTTTTGCAGTTAGTAAAAATGAACTTAGATTATCAGTACTAGCAACAAAAGTACTCCTGAATTTACTCTAAATATAAATCTGACCTGTTAAAATATTTTCCAGAGAGAATGTAGTCATTTTTATGAGTAAATAGCATATTCTTCTATTAATATGATTTAACTATCTTGCTTTTGTGAGATTACATGTATATTGGGGGGAAAAATAAGAAAAAGACAGACCTATTACTGCAAATTCCCCATAGCACATCAAACAAAGCTAGGATGTAACTAAGCCTTAGAGGAGAAAACTTCCAATTGGAATTCAAACCTCAATTTCAGTCATTTGACTATCTTCACTCCTTTGCCCTATTTGTTTCCTATATAATATCTATATATATCTAATACGGCACATGTAGGTATTATTTCTGCAATGTAGTTTTTAGCTAAAGCTCTGTAAAATTTCTCTCAGCACTTTGATTATGTGTACAACCCTGAAGGGAAATTTGGCAGTACTTACACTTCTAAACGAGTATGCCCTGTGACCTAAAGATTCCATTTCTAACTATCCTTCATTCCAAAGTGCACAAGGTTATTTATAGAAAGACATTCTTTGAAATAATTCTTTATCCAATAGTTTCACAGAAGAATTTAATCAATTTAATTTTATAAATACTAGCTATGGTGATACTATGCAGGTTCTAAAAAGAATGATGTAAAGCTATATATTGACATGGAAGGATGTTCACAATATACTTGTAAGTAAAAAACAATGCAAGTCTCAAAATAGTATGTACAAATACAAACATCTATATGTACACACTTAAAAGGATGCATCATAGCATTAGTAGTGAATACCTACACCAGAAGTGAGATATTTACTCTTTGAAATTCTTTCTCACCAACAGGCAACCAAAAAGTAGTTCCAGGTTTCTTGGCGAGATTAACTCATCTATAAATGACATAAAGTTCCAGGTTTCGTGGAGAGATTAACTCATCTATAAATGACATACCATTTAATTAAAAGTTATGATTTAGAAAAAAAATTGGTAGTAATTATTTTACATATAATCATTTTTAATTTATTCAGTTGATTCTTGGTATGTCATTAAAGAAATGTAAATTCTTATAGCCCACTGAATGTTTTACCATAGCAATTCTGGAGACTAGAGGTCTTCCTATATTAGTTAGCCACAGCTGTTTTGCAAAAAAAAGTTTTTTTAATGTTTGCTGCATCAAAGTAAAATCAATAATTTTTATTAAATAATAGCATAAGAAATAAAAGGTATTAACATCAGGGGTTATGCCAATTTAGAAATAAGTCTAAGATGCTACTCATTGGTGTTTATAGAGAAATAAAATAGGTTTTTCTGAAGGACACAATGGAATGAAACTATTATTTAAGGGTGTTACTAAAAACTTTTAAGATATTCTACTCTGGTCAGTGATAGTCACTTAAAGTAGGTTGACTTATTGAAACTACCATGTCCAGCAAATCTAGGCGACTGAATTAGGAATCACAGGTAATCATATTTGCTATTATTGAGGAACTAGCTATTATTTAGTTCCTATTACCTTAGGAACTGAATTTAGAGACTAGAGAAGATGACAAGCCACTGTATACCTTAGGCTAGGTGGGAAAATCTAGGCAGAAAATACTTATTGCAGTATAGGGCAGTCAGAGTACAAAGCCAAAGACAGAAAACAAACTAAATCTTCTAAAAAATAAATGATGACATTCAGTCAATGTAAGAAAAATATTTTCAAAAGCTAGGAATATGTGAGGAATATTATTTACTTATTATTAAATTATTTACCAATAAATCATAGCATGTTTCATTTATAAGCTACTGTAACATTGTAAGGAAAAAGCCATTCCTTCTCTCCCTGCAAAAATCCACCATTCTTCTATTTAATAGCAAACAGACTGTACTTTACAAAGCTCTGTTTTCCTGTTCCCCTTGGGGATCCTTGGAAAGTTCTAATGTTTAAAGATCTGTTTCCCAATCAGTAAGATAAATAAGCTTCATTTAAGTAGTCTTAATTAAAGGTCTATTATCAGAGTCACCTGTGGAGCTTTGGAGCTCATCCCTAGATTCCGATTTGATAGCTTTGAGGTGGAATCTAGGCATCTGCTGAGAATCACTGAAGTAGGTGATCTATGACGTAGACACATGAGGTAGGCACACCTACCATCGGCTCAGCTGGTAAAGAACTTGCCTGCAATGTAGGAGACCTGGGTTCCATCCCTGGGTTGGGAAGATCCCCTGGAGGTGGGCATGGCAACCCACTCCAGTATTTTTGCCTGGGAAATTCCAAGGGCAGAGGAGCCGGTGGGCTACAGTCCATGGGGTTGCAAGAACTGGACATGACTTAGCAACTAAACTACATGTAGACAGAAAAACTATTTCAAATATCTTCTCTCTCTCAAAAAAAAGAAAAAGGCAAAAAATAATGAATACTTATTTCCTTTTTGTTTGAATGTGTGAGGGGACACAGGAGATGAGGATGGCATTAGAAATTACATCTTTTTTAAAAAGCACATAATTCAAATAAAAACAATTGATTCTCAAAGATATAAGAACCTAGGCCCTCTTTAGATAAGAAGAGATGTAATCACTTAATAATTATTAAGTGCCTATTCAAAGATAAAAACCTTGGAAACTTTTTTAACATTACTGAGACGTTTCACTCAGTCAACACGTGTTATGTACTTGTATCTGCTGGTAACAGGGCTATAAGACAGAGACCATACTATCCAAGGGACAGAGTGGTGAACCCCTGCAGAGCTTACATCTAGACAGCTAGCAGCAACTGCTTAATGATGACTGATATTGGAGCACATGATCCGTCCTTTCCTTTCTAATATTCTGGATGAATACATGGATGAAAGGATATACAGAGGGAGCTAGAGAGATGAATCGAGAGATGAACATAGGTTACAAGACAGAGGCAGTGGAGACAGATAAATAGGTTTGTAATATCTATTTTAATTCTCTTTCTTGAGGAAGCAAGTTCTTCCATCTGCCTTTCAGGCAATTACACAGTAATTTTACAAGAAAAGGAGTCCACGTGGTGTTGCCTCCTTGGGCCTGACACATTCCAACATATTTGATGTAAGTAACATGGACTGTGAAGAAAGCTGAGCACCGAAGAATTGATGCTTTTGAACTGTGGTGTTTGAGAAGAATCTTGAGAGTCCTTTGGAATGCAAGGAGATCCAACCAGTCCATCCTATAGGAGAACAGTCCTGGGTGTTCACTGGAAGGACTGATGCTGAGGCTGAAACTCCAACACTTTGGCCACCTCATGCGAAGAGTTGACTCATTGGAAAAGACTCTGATGCTGGGAGGGATTGGGGGCAGGAGGAGAAGGAGACGACAGAGGATGAGATGGCTGGATGGCATCGTTGACTTGATGGATGTGAGTTTGAGTGAACTCCGGGAGATGGTGATGGACAGGGAGGCCTGGTGTGCTGCGATTCATGGGGTCAAAGAGTCGGACACGACTGAGCGACTGAACTGAACATATGTCTATATAGAATTCCACTCTAACATCAGTGTTTTTCTTCCTTACTACCAGCACTAGCATGCTGTAATGGCTGGTACCTTGACTGAAAAAGTCTTAAAAGACTGAACAATGTCCTAAATGAGGATTTTAACATAAAATTTTGAGAAAACACTTTAAACAAAAAGTTAACATAGATTATAGACTGTACTGACTCTGCAGTTTTCCCCAAAATGTCTAAATTACCATAATTAAATTCAAATACATTTTCTGATTATTCTCTCAATTATTAGGTAGCTATACAGTTAGAGCCTTACTTCACAACACTGTATAAGAGACTTATAGGGAAGGAGAATGAGGATGCTAAACTCACCTCTTGACCGGATTTTCCTGAATTTTCTGAATGTAAAGACTCAATTTCTCCTTCAATCATAGCAGCTTCTAGGCATTCATGTAGATCTTTGAATCCATTGACCTGAAGTGGGTACTGACCAAACATTTCAGTATTTTCAAATTTTTTACCTATAAGAGAGGAGAAGTTCATATTCCTCAATATGGCCTTTTAGCTTCCAAAAAGTAAATAAATGTATATATTATCTCCTCAACCTAAAAACTATACCTGTTTATGTTTCAGACAAATAGATGGGGAAACAAATGTTTACATTTCAGGCAAATGGATGGGCAAACAATGGAAACATTGACAGACTTTATTTTCCTGGGCTCCCAAATCTCTGTAGATGGTGACTGCAGCCATGAAATTAAAAAAGACACTTGCTCCTTGGAAGAGAAGCAATGGCAAACCTAGACAGCATATTAAAAAGCAGAGATATTACTTTGCCTACAAAAGTCTCTATAGTCAAAGCTATGGTTTTTCCAGCAGTCATGTACGGATGTGAGAGTTGGACCATAAAGAATGCTGAGCCCCAAAGAATTAATGCCTTCGAACTGCGGTGCTGGAAGAGTCTCCTGAGAGTCCCTTGGACTGCAAGGATATCAAACTAGTCAATCCTAAAGGAAATCAACCTTGAATATCCACCGGAAGGACTGATGCTGAAGCTGAAGCTCCAATATTTTGGCCACTTGATGTGAAGAGCCAACTCACTGGAAAAGACCCTGATGCTGGAAAAGACTGAAGGCAGGAAGAGAAGGGGACAATAGAGGATGAGATGGTTGGATGGCAAAACCGACTCAATAGACATGAGTCTGAGCTAACTCCGGGAGATGATGAAAAGGAAGCTTGGCATGCTGCAGTCCATGGGCTGCAAAAAAAGTCAGACATGACTGAGCAACTAACCAACATTTCAGACAGCTATAGTTACTACTGTTTTCCTACTGGCTTCTACATGCATGTAAGTATATTCACATACAGCTATGCTATAGATATTAATCACACACTCATATGTGTATATGTAATTATATTCGTGTGTGTGTGTGTGTATATATGTTTATTCTTTAAAAAAGTACCTTTTAAGGGCAAGATACTACACTAACATTGAGAATATGCATAGCAGCATACAGAAGTTATAGAGTCTCTGAGCTAAGGAAACTTTTAGCCTCTTGGAAAAACGCAATATGCACATTAATTGCACATACAGCTATGAACAAATATTATTACAGCTGTCAGAAAAGGTGTGGTGAGATAGAGTGCTGTGAGAAGATTTGGAAGGGGAGCAAATCTAGTCTTTAGGGCAGGAGGGTAAAGCAAGGAAGACTTCCACAGGAAAATGACATTTATGCTGAGACTGCAAAGGTGAATAGGAGGTAGCCAGGCCAGAACTGGAAAGCCAGAGTATCCCTGGCCAAGAACAGCACAGCCAGAAACTTTCAGGCTGCAGAGAACTTGGCATGTTTAAAGAATTAAGGGAAAGGAAGTATAGCTTAGGGGAGCAACATGGACATGACAATGAAAAGTTAGGTGGGAGAATCAAAACAAAATTCTTAAACCAAGTCTACTAGCCCTTGTTAAGAATTTTTTCCTAGTATATTCTGAATATAATGCAAAACTGCTGAATAATTAAATATAGGAATAAGAGGCTCAGATTTACATCTCTGAAAAATCCTTATGGTTTCTGTTAAGTGATAAAGCTGGTATGTGACTATATAGAATACATCTATAAATAAAAGTAGAATGGAACAGAAGTTAATAAGTGTATAAAAACAGATGAAGTAACACATACACACATTTATTAATATATACAAAAGGAGGCACCAATAGGACTTGATTGACTGGTTCACAGGCAGGATGAGGAACAGAAAAAAAAGGAAAGTATCGAGAATAATGTTCAGATTTTGAGCATGAGTAACTGATTTTTATGCACTGAAAAGGGCACCAGTGAAGAAGAGCAGAGGATTTTTTTTTTTTTTTTTTTTTTACTTTTGTGTTAAGGCAGCAGGGAAAATCATTGGTTTAGAATGGCCCATGATATTTTTACGTGGCGAAGAGCAAGACATAAATAAGTCAGTAACTAAGACTGATGTGAAGCTATAAACTGAATAAGTAGCAGCCTATTCATAGCAGGAAATCAAGGGAGTAAATGAGATTGCCCAAGGAATTAGCAAACAAGAAGAGGAAGAGGATCTAAGCTGAGTCCCAAGGCTCTCTTACATTTAGATATAGAAAAAAAACGACAAATATAATTCCTAAAAAGTATCAACAGAGGCATGAGAATATGGTGGACTAGAAGCCAGAGAAGTATTTTCAATGAAAAAGCAGGTAAAAGGAAGAGGAGGAGGAGAAGGATTGGAGTCGACAGCACTAATAGTTGGTAAGAATTCAGTGAGAATTGAGAGGGATCCAATGGACTATCCAATGGACTAACACATTTAGGAAATCAATAACCTTCAAAAGCCCCCTTTTAGAAGAGGTCTGGAGCCAGAAATAAAAATGGGATAGGTCAAATAAATGGAGAGATAGCAGATAAAAACAAGATCCTATCTTTAAATAAAGGAGGTTATTTCTGAATAAGATTAACTGAAAAAGAACATGTGAAGGGATTTTTTTTTTTAAATTTTAAAGATATGAAATACCAGATCATGTCTAAATATTGATGTGAATGACACAGTGAAAGGAAGAAGTGAAAGAGACAGAAATAAAAGCAAGACAAAGGATAGAAAAAGACCTGAGAGAAAGCATGAAAAGGTGAGATTCTTATTAGCACACTAGCCATTGATTAATCAACAAAATAATTCCTTTATTACCTGGAGTGACAAAGAAAAGAATGAGGTGGTAATAGGAATGGACCCAGGTTGGGAAGCCTAAAGCTCCTAATCTGAGGAAGTTACTTTTAAGAACTATGATAACAAAAAAAAAATTATAAGCACAAAATTAGATCCGTGGCCTTAGCCAGGATCCACGGTTAGGTTTTGTAAACTTCAAAGTCAATCTATGAAATCCGAGGTAAGGAATTTTTCAGAAAATGAAGAGACAAAGAAATTATATTAAACATAGAAAAAGTGGAAATTTCTATTGCAGAAAATGGGAAAGAAGACAGGGATGAAGACAGACAAAGATGAGTGCCAGGGAGGGTTACGGGATTGGGACTAGTGAAGCTTACAGTCACTGCAACCTCATGATCCACTACAATAAGCCCATTTGAGTGATCTCCTCCTAACAACAGTCAGGTTCTCAGTACATGCAAAGAGAAGAAAATAATTCCAGGAGGGCCAGAGACTAGTCAGAGAGGGCGTGCCAGAAGGGAAAGGGGGAAAAGAGTTTCAGCAATCTATAAGGAGGATCATAATGGACAACGAAGGAAAGGCAAAGCCTGAGAACAGAATGGAGAGATCAACGGCCTAGAAGCTCTGGTGGAGCTGAATGAACTTATGCAGCAGAAGACTTTAGTAAACAAACTGAAAACTACCCTACCTCAGAGTCACTAGTCTAAAAAATGCATTAGGAAGATATATGTAAAAATGACAAGAAAGTGCTCTAAAATATATTGTTAACAAAGCAAATACATAGTTCACCTGGCAATGTACTGAAATCACATTTATACAGCACAGCAACATTGAAACAACATACCAAAACCAAGTACAACAACTTCAACACTGATGGGGAAATTTTAATAATCCCTTCTAAGAATCCAGGTAATAAATGTAGAAGTGCTCATGAGGAGTATAATATTATCAACAGTGCACAGTCACAACCTGATTAGAGCTCCTCAAATTCTACAGATAGTGTTCTACTTCAAATAAAAACTAGTATGACAGTATGGACATCCTAAATAGGAATACAATTCACTATATAAAATATCCCACTATTTATATAATGAATATTCAGCATTTGAGGCAAACAAAATGTACTGACAGCTCAGTATAACCTTTAGCGTATCTAAATCCCGAGTTAGTCTCTGCCTTTTTCCAAATCTCAAACTATAAAATCACATTCAAACAAAACTTCATGGCAATCCATCACTTAAGATCTTCAAGAAAAATCAAATCCCCAAATTTTTGGGTGAACTTTCAAAAGTTGATCCATAGGACCATTTGGGAAAGATAGTTTTTCAAAAATGTATGCTTTGAAACTTAAGTGATTTTATTACTTGATGTATATTTTATGAGTCAGTTTCCTGCCCTTGTTAGGAAAACCAGAGTAACTCTTTAGGCCTGGATTTTGACTAACAGGAATACTATCACTTTTAACTGATTTTTTTTAAAGATAAGAGTACAATTATTCCTTGAAAACTATATTCTAAAGAATTTTGTAATCAACCCCTAAATGGGAACCCTGCAAAACCCTGACTATGCTAAATTGCTAAGTACAGCTTTTAAACTGCATAGACATGAAACCCTCAAAAACAGTGACCATCATACCAAGCCCAGTATTAACCTCTAATATTATTTTTTAAAGAGGCACCAACTGCCACCTTAACAATTCACAGTATCACAGAACCGTTCCCATTAACCGAGCATCAATCAGCATGTGCTAACATACTCTGCACTTTCCTTTATGCACTCAACTCATTGCTTTCTATATAAATGATCAGCATTAACAATGTTAACAGAAATCACTAGACAGAGGAAGTCAAACTAAAAACCATTCCACAAATAAAGTGACTATTGTGACAAAGGACCAAACAATTAATAATATCTCAGTTGTAATAAAGAAGTAAATATGCAACTATACCTTCAAGCACTCCCACAGCTAGGAATCTTCCATAGAACAGCTCTACCATGGGGTTCTTTGGCTTGTCTTCATCCCTAAAAATCACATTAAAATTATAAATGTGACTACAGTTTTTAATTTTTAGAACTATAATAGAGAAAACATTAAAAGAACAATAATAGATGCCAAGACAATAAAATTTATGCGGTTATTATGTGTTTGGCTCTGCTACTTAGTGTTGAGCCAAGATATCTAAATTTTTTCTGTTTCTTCATGTGTCAACTGAGGATATTAAACCCACAAAGCTGTTGTAAGGGTTAAAAACTGTGTGGGATGTCACTGTAAGAAGATATGAACCCAGTCTGTATTCACAAAGTACCTGATCATTCCATTATCATTTAGAGTATGGACTTTTAGTCATACAATACATGCTTATTTGGACTTGCTGGGAAGGTGGAAAAACCCCTCTTGCACACACCAGTGAAATAACAATATATCAGTTTCAAACCAAGTAGCTAAAGAGGTACGCCAATCTTTTGTAAAGTTTCATGTTGCTGGTAAAATTAGGCATCTGTGAATTTTCCAAATTCTTTAACATATCAATTTGTTTTCTTGGGTTTTTTTTTTTTTTTTTCGGCTTGAAGCAAGTAGAAATTTTTAACTTTTTCTTTAATGTTTTGTACCCTGTGATCTAAAAACACAAAGTTTATCTTGGCCTTAGTATATAAAAGTATGTTTTATCCACAACTGTACAGAGACTTTTTCTTCATAAATTTTTGTTTAAATTAATAAAACTGATTTACTTTTGAAAGAGAGAGAAAGATACTATTTGTCTCTTGATGTGTTACATGCACCTGGATTTAAACCATAAAACAACTGGAGGGAAATACTTCACTTAAGCCTTCCAACAATTCTGAAGTAGTATGGTGGTTATTAGTGCTGTACAAAAAGATTTCCAGCCCTCTACTTTCAGATATATAGTAAGAAGCACTTTCCGATCTACTTTCTATTTAAATTTGAAAAAAAAAATCTGAATTGTGATAAAATACACACAGTATAAAATTTACCCTCTTAACCATCTTTAAGTGTACGGTTCTGCAGTGTTAAATACATTCACAACTGTTGTGGAACCAACCTCTAGAACTAATTTCAGCTTGAGAAATCGATTAAACAATTCCACATTCCTCCCTCCCATCAGGCCCTGGTAACCGCCATTCTAACTTTCTGTTTCTTTGAAAGTGACAACTCTAAACACATCCATCGTATAAGTGAAACACAGTGGCTGTCTTTTTGTGACTAGTTTATTTCACTCAGCATCATGTTTTCAAGATTCATCCATGTTGTAGCATGCGTCAGAGTTTCCTTACTTGCTAAGGATATTCCATTGTATACGTATACCACATCTTATTTCCATTCATCCATGGACATAATCAGTGACTTTCAACATCTGTCTATTGTGAAGAATGCTGCTATGAACATGAGCGTGCAGCATCTCTTTGAGACCCTGACATAAATGCTTTTGGATTTAAATTCAGCAGTGGAATTGCTGGATCATCATGTGGTTAATTTTTGCTGTTCCGTCTTTATAAATTCAATTGACAAACAACTGTAAGATATTTGAAGGATACAACATAATGATTTGATGTACGTATACACTGTGAAAGGATTCCCTCTATCAAATGATAATTCTACTATTAATTTTTTTAACAACCATAATGTTTTCCACAGCAGCTGCACCATTTTACATTTCCATCAACAGTGCAAAAAAGTTTCAATTTTTTTCACATTTCAATACTTGTTATTTTCTGTTTTTTTTTTGTTTTTTTTTTTTTTTGCTTTGCACAACAAAACATGAGTGGAGGTAATGTGTGTTATTTCTGGTCTGTAACTTTGAGAGTCAATATACTTTTCACTGATGTGGTGATCCCAGAAGGCTGGGATGAGATGAAGCCTCTGTCATCTGATATGAGGAAGAGGAAGAACACAAAGACTGTCACTCCTAATGTAAAAGTCCATGAATCTTTAGACATAAAGATCAGTACTTCCATTTTCATGCATCATACTCCCATGTTCCGGGTTGGTCAAAAAGTTCGTTCGAGTTTTTCCATGACATCTTACAGAACTTTTTGGCTAACCCAACAGGAAAACAACATTCCTGGTTTCTCTCCTTATTTTCACACACATACTACACAGAAAGAGCAATGACATACCAGGTTGATGTCTCTGACCTAAGAAACTGTAAGAGCAGCTGTACTAATTCTGAATTCTCTTTTCAAGTATCTTATCAATTCTTTGTATCTAAATTTTGGTCTTCTCGCCACTGACCTGCGGTATGCACTGACCTTCCCAAAGGAGTCAGGAGGACAAATTTTACAGCAATTCTTTACCCTGTCCTTCTTTGCAAACTCTGAGGTCTTATTCTTTACTATGCCTTTAAGCTTTGAATTTCAGGGACCCAGACTGTTGTTACCAACAAAAGTGCAAGGAACAAAAGTGAAGAGCAATTTAAAACACCTGAGACTTCTATAATAGAAATGATATATCCAGCACTTGCACGAAGAAAAGATAGACTGATGCAAATATCACAAATATCAAAGGCCAAAAGAAATCATCAAAGAAAGCTTGTATCAGGGACACCTCAGCCTCAGAAATCACGTTGGTACAGAAACAGTTCAAAGATTTAGAGCAACTGATACAGTACTCAGTGCTTCCCAATCTCTTAAACTTTAAGAAGCTTTAGCTCCATGAACAGTAAAGCAAAATCAAAACTACTGAGAAACAAATGAGAAGTATTTCAAATAAGGCTTGTGATTTCAGATGAAATAGGAAAGTTTTAGATTCTTTTAAAACAGTTTTAGAAAAAGGAGAGAAAAAACTTGTTCAGTTCAGTTTAGTCGCTCAGTTGTGTCCGACTCTTTGAGACCCCATGGACTTCAGCATGCCAGGATTCCCGAAGTTACTCAAACTCATGTCCATTGAGTCGGTGATGCCATCTAACCATCTCATCCTCTGTCCTCCCCTTCTCCTCCTGCTTTCAATCTTTCCCAACACCAGGGTCTTTCCAAATGAGTCAGCTCTTCACATCAGGTGGCCAAAGTATTGGAGTTCAGCTTCAGCATCAGTCAGTCATTCCAATGAACATTCAGGACTGATTTCCTTTAGAATGGACTGGTTGGATCTCCTTGCAGTCCAAGGGACTCTCAAGAGTCTTCTCCAAACCATAGTTCAAAAGCATCGATTCTTTATTGCTCAGCTTTCTTTAGAGTCCAACTCTCACATCCATACAGGACTACTGGAAAAACCATAGCCTTGACTAGATGGACCTTTGCTGGCAAAGTAATGACTCTGCTTTTTAATATGCTGTCTAGCTTGGTCCTAACTTTCCTTCCAAGGAGTAAGCATCCTTTTATTTATGGCTGCAGTCACCACCTGCAGTGATTTTGGAGCCCAAAAAATAACGTCGACACTGTTTCCACTGTTTCTCCATCTATTTCCCATGATCTTAGTCTTCTGAATGTTCAGCTTTAAGCCTACCTTTTCACTCTCCTCTTTCACTTTCTTTTTTTTTTCTCAGATTTTTTTTTTAATTTTTTTATTTTATTTTTTTTAATTTTTATTTTTACTTTATTTTACTTTACAATACTGTCTTGGTTTTGCCATACATTGACATGAATCCACCACGGGTGTACATGCGTTCCCAAACATGAACCCCCCTCCCACCTCCCTCCCCATAACATCTCTCTGGGTCATCCCCGTGCACCAGCCCCAAGCATGCTGTGTCCTGCGTCGGACATAGACTGGCGATTCGATTCTTACATGATAGTATACATGTTACAATGCCATTCTCCCAAATCATCCCACCCTCTCCCTCTCCCTCTGAGTCCAAAAGTCCGTTATACACATCTGTGTCTTTTTTGCTTCCTCTTTCACTTTCATCAAGAGGCTTTTGAGTTCCTCTTCACTTTCTGTAATAAGGGTGGTGTCATCTGCATATCTGAGGTTATTGATATTTCTCCCGGTAATCCTGATTCCAGCTTGTGCTTCATCCAGCCTGGCATTTCTCATGATGTACTCTGCATATAAGTTAAAAAAGCAGGGTGACAATATACAGCTTTGACATACTCCTTTTCCCATTTGGAACCAGTCTGTTGTTCCATGTCCAGTTCTAACTGTTGCTTCCTGACCTGCATACAGATTTCTGAGGAGGCAGGTGGTCTGACCTGCCTCCTCAGAATTCCCATCTCTTTCAGAATTTTCCGCAATTTATTGTGATCCACACATTCAAAGGCTTTAGCATAGTCAATAAAGCAGAAATAGATGTTTTTTCTGGAACTCTCTTGCTTTTTCAATGATCCAGCAGATGTTGGCAATTTGCTCTCTGGTAACTTGTTAGTTACTAGACCAGAAAAGTTGACACTCGAACCCAAAAAAAATTTTTAGAAGTGAGTAAAATAAGGAAAGATCTCCAAAACCAGAAAAGAATGATCCTTTCAGCAATAACCAGGATTCAAGAAACAGCCAAGTGGCAGTCTAGAGAGAGACAGCTATCAGGGAGCTGTGTTGAACAGAGGCTACCATAGGAGGTGATTACAGCAAGTCTGGGCAGATTTCAGAAGAGGAAATAGGGACTTCATGGTAAAGTACTCAAAGAATTACAGAGAGAACCCCAAAGAGACTCAGCTTCCATACAGATAGCATTCACACTCTGGGGAAACATGCTCAATAAATTTTGGGGGTTGGAACTCCAAGGAAAAGTACAAGGAACATGAATTTTACTAAAGAGGAGCCAGGGTGGACAATTGCAGATAAAGTTCAACACACAGGCTGTCTGTTGGTCTGACAGGACAGAACCCTGGTGGAATTCTGCAACACAAAAGAGATGAAGGTGGGCAATGCCTGTGTGAATAATAGACTACTTGGGCATACTCCTAACTCATATTTCACTAACTCTCATTATGACAGACCTATTAAGACAGCATAGAGGGATAGGGCAGAAAACAAACTCAAGCAACAAGAGAGAGAAGACACTTGGCATTCAAACAGAACTGGTGCCATACAGGTTAAGAGGCAGGTTAAACTATTAAGAATTCAGCCAAGACCTCCTCAAAAAGAATGGGGGCAGGGGGAATGTAACTGCACCTTAAAGAACTATCCCATCCAAGAAAAAAAAAAAAAAAAAAAAAGGAGCAGAAAGAAATATACTAAAGGCCTAGATCTAACATTCAAAAGTTGAGAAAACAGCTTATCATAGACATGATGATCTTTACTGGAGCTGGAACTCAGGTTTCAGAAAGCATCCACAGCAGATTCAGTTCAGCATCACGATGGGGAGATTTACCAAATGAAACTAACATAAAGAAAGAAACTACCTAGAAAGCAGGTTTCACAAGTCTAACCAATCTCATAGCAAAATGCTATGGTAGCAACCATTGTGGCATGAAAATATGTTATTAGAAAGACAGCTTATATTCAGTGCAGCACTAAAGGCCAGTAAACTGAGGTTTGTAAGAAAACTGCAACTTAAGAATTGTGGTGAACAGAAAAGAAGAGCACCAGACTACAACTGTCAGCATCATAAACTTCTTAACATTTAAAAAGGAAGCAGCTTTCAATGATACAGTCTAAGTTTCCCACAACAGAATTTTCCCCTCAGATATTGTAGATTTAGTGCCATAATCTGGAGAGATTTCTTCCAACATAAGTTTATAAGTAGTTGTCTAATAAAAAAACCAATTGGCCCTTAATGACAGACATCCTGGCAGAATTAAAAGCATGAAGATTTCCTCCATTTATGACATCATCCAAAGTTTCTGCTGCAGTCTTTAGCAACAGTAACTTGAGTCTGGACTGAACTAAGAGCCAGGAACACTGGAGCTGGACTGAAAGCTAAAGGCTTGAAGCTTCACTTTTGTTATAAACCTCAGCATTTGTGGCCACAAATTCCAAAAAGCTTATGAATAATATAGGTAACATTTGGGCTTCCACACACTTATCTCAGATTCCTATTTCTCTGTTGATACTGAATATATACCAGAAAAAAAAAAAAAAAAAAACAGTGTTATTTATCAACCTCCTAAACCCCATAAACTAAACTTCACAGTAACTTACGTCTCTTCTTCAGCTTTCATTTGGAAGGCATCTTCTAACCAATCTAATAATTTGTGTGTAAACTCACTCACGTCTTGCTGTGGGGGGAAAAAAAATGTCTTATTGATATTTGAGCCTACTAATGAAAACACTGCAACATAAAACTTACAGCTAGTCTTTTCTAATATATAATTAACTGACTCCTCACAAAGGTATCATATGAAATGTTTCACATCAAATGCAAGAAATACTTATAACAATCAGAGCATAAAATCAGTATTTGAGAAAAACAAGCATTATATTCATAATACATGAGTTTCACTTTAGGAGGGAAAAATACATATGCATACATATTGATATATATAAAAACGCAAACTCATGAATGAGATTTTTAAAAAGAGTTATTACCTCCCCCCAGGGTTCTCTAATGAATCTTTATAAAACGAAGGTCCCACATTACCAAAGAGTTCTTCCTTATACAAAGATTTATTACTGGCTTCTCCCCTAGAAGGAATATGAGCTTTTAAACAGTCCATTTTCTCAATTCAACTGTTACCCATTACTTTTTAAGCCATATCTAATCTTACTAAGATATCTGTTAACTTGGATAGGTTGAGTCCAATCAATCACTGGCTCCCTGATCATCAAGGTCTGCCACCTCTGAAGTTCAAACTGAGTCTCCAGTCAGAACCAGCATAATCTTCACCTTCCACAATCCCTTCCATTGGTTCTAGCTCACCTGACATAGATAAACAGGAATAAAGCAGTGGCAGTTGTACTCAGTAACTACCATAAACTTCTTTCAACAATCTGACCTGGAGTACAGCAAACAGGTTTGTATAGAACCTGCATGAAGAGTGGGGTTAGGTGGGAAGATAAAGCAATTCTTACTATGACTGCCCAAAGACAGCTAAGTAAGTGCAAGCAACTTGCTTTTATCAAAATAGCCCTAAGTATAAAACAAACTTACTGTTACACATTTCCACAGCTAGAAGTTTTTTGAAGAGCATCTAGGACAAGAGATTTACTTTTAAAATGTTGAAACTAAGGTCTAGCCATACGAAGACAACCAAACTTAACACAAAAAGCTAGCTATAAACATCCATACCACCTGTAGTGGGTTACATTGAGGCCTGTCAAAATATATGTCCACTTGGAACCTCAGAATGTGACTATATTCGGAAAAAGTGTCTCTACAGATGTAAAGAAAGTATGGATCTTAAGATGACACCATTCTGGATTAAGACAGGCCCTAAATCCAGTGATAGGTACTCTTCTAAGAGGCGGGGGATAGGGGGGAAGGAATAGGCACACAGACATACAGGGGGCAAGGTCATATCAACACAAAGAGATTGGAACCTTAAACCAAGGAACACCAGGAATCACCAGATGGTAGAGGCAAGGAAGGACTATCTTTGAGGGCCACTGGAGCGAGCACGGCTCATTGGGCCAACACCTTTATTTTGAACTTCTGGCTTCTAGAACTATGGGAGAATCATTCTCTGTTGCTTTGAAATCACTCGGTTTGTGGTCATTTGTTACGGCTGTCCTAACTAATATAATACCTTAAAACGACCTGCCATATTTTTCTATGTTACTTACCTTGCAAGGCTATATCTGACAAGAAAGAAAAAGGTTTCCTAGTTAACCAAGAAGAAAATGTCGGGGGTGGGGGAGGTGTAAAAATTGAAAACAACAACAAACATAAGCAAATTCTGATATGACCACCTTTTTTGTTCATTTATCTTTGCCATTAAAAAAAGCATTTTTTAAAAAGTACAGGGAAGGCAGTGGCAAAATCAGACATCTTTCAAAACTCTCTGCCAAAGACCCTCTCCGCACATCCAGATAACAGATGCAAGTACTACAACAACTACACTGCAAATGTAGTGGAATTTTTAAACCCTCAAGTATCCTCTTTATTTTCTGCCCATTACATCACTGCCATCGTATTCAACATTGTTGCTATTATCCTCTGCTACTTTCTTTGCTTCTCTTCTGCTTTCCTTCTTTAATTTCTCTAACTTCTCAAATTATATGTAAAAATGTTGGTATGTTTGTAGATATTTTCTACCTTTATAGGAAAATTTCCAATATTCTTCATAACAAATTGATAAAAAGTAACCAAACAGCACGACATAAAGTTTGGGAACTAAAAGAAACAGTGACAAAGTTAATACCATTCAGAAACAAAGTTAATATCATTCAGAAACTTTTTCTGAGTGAGGAATTTCTGCCAGCAAAAACAGGCATATCAAAAGCATGTATACTAAACTGACACTGGGTTATCACACCTTGGTGAAGATTTTTAACTACACACTTGTGAACATTTTTCATTTTACCTGTTACTTTCATTTAGTAATTTTAATTAAAATTACAGCTTGGTTTATCATATACTATCAAGATTACTGTTTTTTAATTTAAAAGTAAATCTTCCAAATAATATTTTAAATGGCTCCAGTTTATTCTTATAAAAATAAGAACTGTTTTGATAATAGAAATGTTGTTCTCATTTATCATTTCAAAACACTGCTTAAGGAAGAAAAAATTAAAATAAAAATAGTTAATAAACAAGTAAGCACAAAAAAGCTACCTGCTGGGAGTCATTTGATTTGAAAGCATCTTTAAGAATGTCAACTGCTCTTGATGGATCAACGTATTTCCTTTTAGTACCAACAAGAAGTGCAAATAGATATCGAAGCTCACGCATGAAAGGCAAATTCCGATGCTCCTATTGAAAAAAAGAAAGAAAAATTCTTAAGTAAAATTAAATTTTTTACTGGTAAAGGGATACTCAAGTAAAAATTAACCAGAAATTTAACTAATATAGCTTAAGAATGAGTCCAGCATCCTATTATAAAAAAAGAAAGAGTGTTGGTTTCAACTAGGAGACAGAAAGGAGTCAAGCATGGAAACAGCAGAGCATCTAGCGTAAGCTCACAATTTTAGCATAAATGCCATATATTCACAGCAAATCATGTCATTACCCAGCCAAGAATATCCTCATTTATGTCTGTTTATTATAATCCTTCCCATTCAGCAAAGCCCAGCTGCTGCTGAGAACAGCAATAACAAGAGCCAACATTCAATGAGTGTTTAATCACGTACCAGGCACTATTTAAGTACTTTACCCTCAATAAACCCATTTAAGCAAAAAATCCCTCCTCCACCATGAAGTCTTCCCAGGCCCCTCCAAGTCAATGATCTTGTCAGACTCCACATCAACTGAAATTAATGTTTTTCACTTAGGAATCAATCACTAACTGAAACTGTTATGTGATAATCCCAATTATCAGACTAATATTAGTCAAATAAGAATGTATCATCCTTCCAGGGTTCCTTTTGCAAGTTTACTTTTATTTTTTGATAAACTGTTAAGTTTCACAAAGATAAGAATATCTGTATATCCTTCACAACATTTTGCTACACAAAACAAGCATTCAATTCTTCCTGGTTGATTAAACCAAGTACTCCATATGGAACAAAAACAATCGAATTATCATAAATAATTCATTTTAAAGTAAGAAGAAAATGTTTTGAAAGATCATAATTCACCTGTCTTAGTGAAACATGATAACAAATCAGACAAGTAGTTGTTACTATGGTTAGCTCTTGAAATAAAAATTTTAACAAAGCTTATATATACCATTTAAATATTAGAAAAAACTTTCAAGTTTGCAGTTTTGTAGGCATATGTATTTGTGTACAGTTGATGCCCAGTATAATTAATTAACACAGAAACAGCTGCTCTCAAAATGCATCAAAAAAGGAGTCTTAAGAAACAGATGTAAGGAAACAAAACTGATTCCAAATATTTATCTGATTTAAAAACTACAAATCCACTACAGCAATCAGAAAGTACATAGTCTAACATAAAAATGCTAAGTTTTAAAAAACATTTAAAAAAACATGGATTTTATTTAAGCATAATAAATTCTATCATCTATGATAAAGAATAAATGCAAAAGTTTTAAATAAGATAAAAAACTAATTCATAATTATTCTGTGGTACTTACTATTTCACAACAAGGGTTTCAAGACTATAAATACTAACCATTTTAATCCACAAAGTAATTTTCAGAAATACCCTTAATTGCTTGTGCTCAATCTCTTCACTTATTACTATACCTACAGCAAAAACAGCTTGAGACATTCCTTGCCAAGTAACAAGGACGAAAAAAAAATGACCTTTGAAAATTAAGTGAAATTCTGCTAAGAAGTAAATGTGAAAAATTAAATACACTAATAAAACATTCTTTGCTCTTGGCCAATTCCTGTGGCTAGAAAAATCTTGAAATTTCAAAAGACAAAATTAGTGAATGCTGTTAAGATTAGCCACTATATGCGCCTAAATTATGAAAATACCACCACATATAGGAACTATTCAAACATGATTCTTAATCTTTTTTTTAACAGATTTACCAAGATATAACTGATGTACAATATACTGTATATTAGTGTACAATTTTACAAGCTTCACATATGTATACATCCATGACTGTATCACCATAATCAGCACCTGCATATCATCCCCAAAACTTTCTTCATCCCTCCCTAATCATTCCCAAGCAACCATGGTTACTCTGTGTTTTCCAGAGATTTATATACTTCAAAATTATACCCCATGTACTCATTTTAGTCTGCTGTCCTGCAATCGGCATAATTATTTTGACCTTCACTCGTATGTACAATACATTCTGTTTTACTGCTGAGTGGGATCCCACTGTGTGGGCAGAACATAACTTATTTATACATTAACCTGTTCCAGCTGCTGCAGATATTATTGGATGTGGCTTTGTGTGGACATATGCTCTCATTCCTTTTGAGTCAAGAACCGCAAGGAATTGGTGAGGCTGTATGGAACATGTTTTTGAGAAACAAACAATTTTCCAAAGGCACTACATATGCCAGTGAATATGTAAAATTTATAGGGAGAATCAAGGGATATGGAACAGCCATAGCAGTTTTACATGTATGTAATATTTTACATATTCCGTGGTAGTGGAGAGTTCTAAGATCCACATTCTAGATTCACATTCACACTTGGATATGGACCATATTTTTTAACTTTAGTTCTCCTAGTGGCATCTCTAGTTAAAATTTTCATTAGTCCTAATTTAGACCAGCAACATCAAGCATCTTTTAATGTTATTTTCAATCTGTTTATCTTCTTTGGTGTTGCAATCTGTTGAGGTAAGTTATTTGTCTTACTACTGAATTGTACAAATTCTGTATATATTTGACATACAATTCCTTTTTGTGACACATGCTTTGTTATTATATTCTCCCAATCTGTGGTGTGCCTTTTTCATCTGCATGAATTTTTCAAAAACAAACTTTTCATTTTGATGAAGTCCTACTTATTAAAGTTTCCTTGTTTATTTTTGTGCCAGTTTGTTGCAGTACTTAAAAAATCTTTTCTTAACTCAGAACCCTAAAATTTTCTGCTTTATCCATGAATTTTTATAGTTTCAGTTGTTTTAGGTCTATAGTTATTTTTTTTTTTCACATATAACGTCTTGTAGAGCCTGAAAAGTATTTTTCTTCCTATGACATCATTAGTTCAAAAGATTTTCCTTTGTTCACAATTTTTTTGGCAACTTTGATTAAAACCAATTGCCCCTATGTGTATGTTATATTTCTGCATACTCTATTCTCTTCCAATGATCTATATGACTATCTTTTCACCAATAACATAGTGTCTTGATCACTGTAGCCTGATAATTCCTCCAACACTGCCTTTCCTTTCAAAACTGCTATGGCTATTTCATATCCCTTGATTTTCCATATAAACTTTACAATCTGTCAACTCCTATGAAAAAGCCAGCCAAAATTATAACTGTATTGCACTGATTCCATAAGCTGGGGACAATTGATATCCTAACAATACTTACTCAGCTGATTCATAAACATAGTATATATCTCTACTTCTTTAATTTTTCCCAGTGATCTTCTGTAGTTTTCTGTATCTTTTATCTACTTTCCCTCTAATATTCCATCTTTTATGCTCTTCAGTCAGTTCAGTTGCTCAGTCGTGTCTGACTCTTTGCGACCCCATAAATCGCAGCACGCCAGGCCTCCCTGTCCATCACCAACTCCCGGAGTTCACTCAAACTCATGTCCATCAAGTCAGTGATGCCATCCAGCCATCTCATCTTCTGTCATCCCCTTTTCCTCCTACCCTCAATCCCTCCCAGCATCAGAGTCTTTTCCAGTGAGTCAACTCTTTGCATGAGGTGGCCAAAGTATTGGGTTTCAGCTTTAGCCATCAGTCCTTCCAAAGAACACCCAGGGCTGATCTCCTTTAGAATGGACTGGTTGGATCTCTGTGCAGTCCAAGGGACTCTCAAGAGTCTTCTCCAACACCACAGTTCAAAAGCATCAATTCTTCGGTGCTCAGCTTTCTTCACAGTCCGACTCTCACATCCATACATGACTACTGGAAAAACCATAGTCTTAAATAGACGGAACTTGGTTGGCAAAGTAATGTCTCTGCTATTTTCAATATGCTATCTAGGATGGTCATAACTTTTCTTCCAAGGAGTAAGCATCTTTTACTTTCATGGCTGCAATCACCATCTGCAGTGATTTTGGGAGCCCCTAAAAGTAAAGTCTGACACTGTTTCTACTGATTCCCCATCTATTTCCCATGAAGTGATGGGACCAGATGCCATGATCTTCGTTTTCTGAATGTTGAGCTTCAACCCAACTTTTTCACTCTCCTCTTTCACTTTCATCAAGAGGCTTTTCAGTTCCCTCTTCACTTTCTGCCATAAGGGTGGTGTCATCTGCATATCTGAGGTTATTGATATTCCAGCAATCTTGATTCCAGCTTGTGCTTCCTCCAGCCCAGTGTTTCTCATGATGTACTCTGCATATAAGTTAAATAAGCAAGGTGACAATATATAGCCTTGACATACTCCTTTACCTATTTGGAACCAGTCTGTTGTTCCATGTCCAGTTCTAACTGTTGCTTCCTGACCTGCATATAGGTTTCTCAAGAGGCAGGTCAGGTGGTCTGGTATTCCCATCTCTTTCAGAATTTTCCACAGTCTACTGTGATGCACACAGTCAAAACGCTTTGGCATAGTCAATAAAGCAGAAATAGATGTTTTTCTGGAACCCTCTTTCCTTTTTGATAATCCAGCGGATGTTGGCAATTTGATTTCTGGTTCCTCTGCCTTTTCTAAAACCAGCTTGAACATCTGGAAGTTCATGGTTCACAGATTGCTGGAGCTTGGCTAGGAGAATTTTGAGCATTATTTTACTAGTGTGAGATGAGTGCAATTGGTCAGTAGTTCAAACATTCTTTGGCATTGCCTTTCTTACATAATCTTTTTTTAATTTATATTTCCAATTGTGTGTTGCTGGTACTGAGAAATATAATTTATTTTTAAAATAATTTAGTTATTCATTTTTGGCTGTGCTGGGGCTCTGTTGCTGCATGGACTTTTCTCTAGTTGTGGCGAGCGGGGCTACTCTCCACTTGCAGTGCACGGGTTCTAGGGCATGTAAGCTCAGTAGTTGAGGCACTGGGGCTTTGTTACTCTGCAGCATGTGGGATCCTCCCAGATCAGAGATTGAACCCATGTCTCCTGCATTGGCAGGCAGATTCTTTACCACAGTGCTACCAGGGAAGCCTCTAAAATAGATTTTTGCATGTTTGCCTTGTACCATGTTACACTGCTAGATGATTTGACCCCTTGATTCTAGCACCTATATTTTGGTAGAGTACTTAGGATTTTCTAAATAGACAATCAGGCATATACACCAAAAGACAGCTTTGTTTCTTCCTTTCCAATTTGCCTGCTTATTTCTTTTTCTTGCCATATAGCACTGGTTGAGATCACTAATGTTTAATAAAAAAGTGGTGAGGCCTGACAACCTTGTTTGTCCCTGATCTTTGAAGAAAAGGATTGTCTTTCACCATTAAGTATTATAAATATTTGCAGGTTTCCCATAAATGAGCTCCATCAATTTAAAAAGGTTTCTTTCTAAATCCTAGCTACTCAGAGAGATTTTGCCATAAATAGATACTAGCTTTTATCAGATCCTTTTTCTTCATCTACTGGGCTAGTCTTATGGCTTTTCTTGTCTAAACTGTTACTATGATGAATTATATTCATTTCTGAATACTAAACCAATCTTTCAGTCCTGGACAAATCCCACTTTGTCAATGAGGTATTGTCCTTTACATATATTACATCATTCAACTTGCCCCAATTCTGACAATTTTTCCTTCTATTATTCATAAGGAATATTGATCTGAGTTTTCTTTACTTGAAATATGTATTTCTACTTTTGGTTTCAGTGTAATGTTGGTCTCACAGGGTAAATTTGCAAGTTTTATTTCTTCAATTTTCTGAGAAAACTTGTAGAGAATTGGTATTATTTCTTCCTTAAATGCGTGGTATAACTCACCAATAAACTTTATTGCTATTGATTTTATTTTTTGTGCATAAGTTTGAAACTAAAAAATTAATTTCCTTAATATAGAAATACACAGCTTATCTTTTCATCAGTTACATTCAATAGCCTTTGGCTTTCAAAATATTTGTCTGTTGTTTATAATATTTCACTATTCTCTTTTACTGTCTGCAGAATATGCAGTGATGTGTGCCTCTTTCATTTATTTTGGTTATTTGTTTCTTCTCTCTTCTTGCTCAGTCTACCTAGAAGTTTATCAGTTTTACCAATATTCTTAAGAAGTAGCTTGTGATTCCATTAATTTTTCTCTATTGTTTCCCTGATGTCTATTTCATAGACATTTCTTATATTTCTATTTCATTCATATTTATATTTCTTATATAGTCTATTTCATAGACTATTTCTTATCTTTATTTCCTTTCTTCTGCTTTCAAATTACTGATCTTTTTTTCTAATTTTCTGACATAATCTAATACCACTAATTTGAAACTCTATTTTCTAATAAGGCATTTAGTTCATATATTTTCCATTAACCACTGCTTTTAGCTACATCTATCTAATTTTGATACATCATTTTAATTTTTAGTCAGTTCAGAACACCCTGAAATTTCCATTTTGATTTGTTCATTGTTCCTGGGGTTATTTAGAACTGTAAATAATTTCCAAATACTGTGGAGATTTTCCCGATATCTTTATGTTGTTGATTTCTAACTTAATTTCATTGCGGTTGGAAAACATAATCCGTATGCCTTGAATCCTTAAAAATTTGCTAAAACTTGTAAACCCAGCTTCTGTTATACCTTCATGGCTAAAAGACAAAAATTTCAGAATGCCTCTTTTTATTTTAAAATTCAAAACTCCCTCAGATATTTGCTCAATAATATATTTATGGAATTAACCCCAAATCATTTCCTTCTCATATGCTTCTCACTTCTGAGTACAGAGAATATTGTTTATTTGACAACATTCCCCCTAAATCAAGGCTTTAAATAATATAACCTTATGATTAATAAGGTTATTAATTATATGGTGATTACCTCTAAATATTATAAGCTTATGCCTCTTTGTCAACATTTAATATATGCTTTCCCATCAGTTCATGGCTCTTTAAGCCAAGAGATTACGTGTGGGAATGGGGAAGGATGAGATGTTTACAGTGAGAATCTATCTTTAAATTTCTAATAATCTCCCAATTCTCCTAGACATTAAGATTACAAATAGCACAAATAAATATGGATGTATAAAATTAGTTTCAACCTCTAGAACCAATAAACAAGTCTATTCAAATGCAAATTGATTTCAAAGACTTCATTACATTCTATCAATCAACAGACATATAATGCTTGCTGTAATTTTAAATTGCTAATAAAAAAAATACCCTGCTTAATAATGTATGCAAATACATCTCTGTGATTTAATCAAAGTGAACCCTTAGTGTTCACTGCTACTCAGACTTTTCAGACTCAGTGTAGCAGTAAACACTAGATAAGTTTGCTATAAATTTATTATTAAATAAGTGACTAAGGTTACACTGACATCTTTTCGAAACCTGTGCCTTTTATCACTTCAATTGAATTAACTGTAACACTAATCAGCGGCTACCTCTCAATCTCATGTTAGCTTCAAAGTTGTCAAGTTACAGTATGTACTGCTGTCATCATGTGAAATTAAAGAAATATCTCATTTGTAGAACAATCTTTTATAAAACTGCATGGTATTCTTGTTGAGTGATTTTTCCCAATGGCAGTAATTATTATTAAAATTATTTTAATTTCTTAAACTAAAGGGATACCTAGACATGCAGACCCTTTCATTAAGAGAAATTTCCTTATAAAGGTGTCAAAAGATTGGATTCATACATTTCTCTAGTATTCAGCTAAACATTCTCATGACCCCAAACTCTTGTACATAGGCATTGATATCACGATTGTTTTCAAGTAAGATTATAAAATGAAGTAAGTCTTATTCAATTATTTATAGAATAAAAGAAAGCTAAACTCTGTAAAGTACTAAAATCCAGGAACACAAAACAGGCTAAGATACATACAGGGAAAAAAAAAGATACTTATGAACATCTAACTGCCATTGGAGAAGGCAATGACACCCCACTCCAATACTCCTGCCTGGAAAATCCCATGGATGGAGGAGCCTGGTAGGCTGCAGTCCATGGGGTCGCTAACAGTCGGACACGACTGAGAGACTTCACTTTCAATTTTCACTTTCATGCACTGGAGAAGGAAATGGCACCCCACTCCAGTGTTCTTGCCTGGAGAATCCCAGGGACGGGGGAGCCTGGTGGGCTGCCGTCTATGCGGCTGCACAGAGTTGGACATGACTGAAGCGACTTAGCAGCAGCAGCAGCAACTGCAAGTAATAATTCTAAATAATCATGTAAATTATAAATATACTTTAAGCAAAACATCAAAAGAAAGAACTAATCAAATCGTTAACAGAGGGAGGCAATAGTCCAAGAAGTAAAAACTGTAATGACTGAAAGGGGTTTGCTTAATTTCTCTGGAAGTAGAAGTAGTTAGTCAGGTGATCTTAGTTCCCTTCTGAAAATGGTTTTCAGTTAGTCTGACACTTCATGGCTAAAGATTACAGCTCAAAAAGCTGGTTAAAAATCAAATTATATTCCCTTCAGCTTCACATTTATAATGTTTGCAGGAAAAATTGTTTTCAAAATGATAGACTAAAAACAAAATATAATAATGTATCATTACAACAAACAAAAGATCACACAAAGTTCAACACACTTTACTGAAACCTAAAACTTCTCACTTCTTTGTCTTTGTCTTTATGGCTACTTTATGATAAGATCATTAAGTCTTACAGTCAAGCATACCATCTCCATAATTAATCTTTTTCATTAAGTATGAATTTCTGAATGTGAATCAGTCCTATCTTTTGAAAAGCTAGCAATAACTGACACTTGGTGCTATTGAGAGAGTTAATTCTTAGGTAGGTTGATAAGGAGTCTGGGCTCTCAAGGAGGCAACAGGGACAAAATGGTTTTTTCTACATTGCTTGGTTTTAGTAACTTTCTTTACACAATAAAACAATTTATCTTACTCAACAGTATGTTTTTCCTTAAGCTCTGTACTAATGATTATATAACAATGTATCTTGCTCAAGGATATGTTTCCTCTTTTTAACAAGAACCTTCTGACTAATCTGCTACATGTTTTGTGGGAATGGGTCTGGTAAAACCTTTCTTTTGTTACTTCTAATCTTGTTAATTTAAATGTTTGTTGTGGGAGTGAATCTGGTAAAAGTATATAAGGCCTGGATAAGACTAGCAAGTGAGGCACTCTCTGTCCCCCTTCTGATGTCTATGTCAGAAGCATTCTCTGTCCTTTTTCACTGTAAAAAAACTTCTGCCACACAAAAGCTCTGAGTGATCAAGCTTGGTCCCCAGTCCCAAACCTAAATCTTCTTCAGGACAACTTTAACTGTAAGCTACCACTATGTACCAGGTACTTCTAAGCCCTTTATGTTTTGTCATCTAATTCTCACAGAAACTCTATAAAACAATTGCTGTCATTATTTTCGATTTTCAGATAAAAAAGTGAAAGAAAGTGAAGTCGCTCAGTCGTGTCTGACTCTTTGCGACCCCATGGATTGCAGCCTAAGAGGTTCCTCTGTTCATGGGATTTTCCAGGCGAGAATACTGGAGTGGGTTGCCATTTCCTTCTCCAGGAGACCTTCCCGACCTGGGGATCAAACCTGGGTCTCCCACATTGCAGACAGACGCTTTATCATCTGAGCAGTAACTAGATCAAGTAACTAGCTCTAGGTCCAGAACCTGGGAAATGTGGCTCTGACCTCTGTGCTCTCTGTCACGTTACACTGCTTAACAATATTAGAAATTGTAGATTCACACTGCAAAAACAGGGCAAGGCTAACCTTTTAAAGAGTTCGTCTACAGAAATAAATGAAAAATGTTTGATTTCCACACAGTTTCTGAGGAGGAAAGACCCTGAATTATAAATGGTAGCCTATTACTCTGACATTCTAAAAAGAAGAAAAAAGCAATTACTAAAATGAAATTAAAAAATTAGCCTATTACTGACACACATGTGTAGAAAAATTCATATTTACAATATACTGACCAAGAATCAAATCTGAAGCAGTGTCAAATTTGAATGTCAACCTGTTACTGTTGTAGTTGAGATTAACAGGTTGACATTCAAATTTGACACTGCTTCAGATTTGATTTCACAAATATCCCAAAAGCAAATTTTCCCCCATGGCTCAGTGGGTAAGAATCCACCTTTAATGCGAGAGACACAGGAGATGTGGGTTGCATCCCTGGGTTGGGACGATCCTTTAGAATAGGAAATGGCAACCAACTCCTGGAAAATTCTATGGACAGAGGAGCCGGGCAGGCTGCGGTCCACGGAGTTGCAAAGGGTCGGGAACGACTAGGCACATGGCATGGCACCAAAAGCAAACACCAAAGAGTACACTCGACTTAAAAATCTTTCATAATTTTACCTTTTGGTTTCGGGGTAAATCTTGAACATTTGATGGAGGCTTGTAATTCAGAACTAATCTTCTGAATTCCAAAAGATTGAATAATGACTGAAAAAGAACAACAATTTAAGATAACCAAAGGGAAAATTCTATTAACAGAACTATAAAAATATGACTAGTCTGAGAGATTCATTTTATATACAGAATATTTCCCACCAGCACAAGAAGGCCTATTTTCTCCCTGAGAAAAAGTTACACTTCTTTTATTTTGACATATTCTTGATCATTAACAATATTTATTGTACTGCAAAGCAGAAAATCACACTTGGGCAACTCAAAAAATTTAATATGTATTATTAAAAGTTTTCTATGTGCCTAAGCAGTTTCCTCAAAATTAAATGTATACAAATGTAAACTCAAGAACTTTTTGAACATGTTATATACAATATGAGTCTTTTAGAGGTATCAATTCTACAAAAATACAGTACGAATAAATCTATACGCCAGATGCTAGGTTATAGAGACTCAAAGAAATTATCTATTATCACTAATGGTCAAGGAGACATAGCTTAGGAAGGAAACAATATTTAATTAAAACAACAGCAATGTCACCCAAAAATACAGTAATACTGATCACATAGAGTATAATGATAGCATATGGAAAGATGCTCATGGAAAAGTTTCCTGGAGCTACCCTTTTAAACTATAGCTTGCAATCCATTAATCTCAATAAACATTAACTCTAAAAATAAAATGTAATGGAAAATATCAGAACATGTCATAAAGAGTAAATATACCAGAATATTATTTTTAAAATTTTCATTGGTGAAATTCTCATACCTAGGTATGTGTAAACTGTTTTACAATGTAAAATGTATTCCTTTCTGTGAGTCATAGTTTATGAAGTTCGAAAATCATTGTACAGGAGGCGATGATTCATTAAAATCTTAGTAAAAGATGGGCTAGCCAACTTGCTAGGAAATAAACATAGCATCATAAACCAGTAAGAAAACAAAAAATTGTTTAGTATTGGATGTTGGGAAAACTGGTCCACTATAAATAGAGTCAGATACAGATATATATAGATGCAAATCAAAGACCTATATATGAAAGGTAAAACCATAAAACTGATAATTGTGACCTGAAGTATTTCTTTAGTAAACAATATGAACATATTCATTTACTCATTCTTTTAACAAATATTTATGGAGCACCCACTACATGCCAGACACAAGGAAGACAGGCAACAGAGAATAAAACATACCAAGTCATCTCTACCTTTAATACTACCTTGTGATTGCAAGTTAAAACAATGAGAGTAGATGTTATAAACTAGAAAGAATGTAATACAATAATAGACCAAACATCAGAAACTTAAGAAGCATTTAAAAGCCAAAGGAAGAAGAGGTATAAAACAAAGTATGAATAGTAATAGAAGCGGCGAGTCTGAGGGCACAGGAGAAACAGGAGTAGAGAAAGCTGTCAAACATAGCTGTGCGTCAGAGTAACAGCAGAGCTTCAAAAATGTTTATGTCCAGAATTTCTCAACAAAGATATAAAGTACCAGACATTCTGAAGTACATCAATTAATCACTGGCAAATTCAGGAAGGAGAAGATTAGTAAAGGTTGGAGGCTGCCACATCCAAGGAAGGTAAGGGGAGGAAAATAATCTTTATATTTAGCAGCTGGGAAGTCGCCTTTCCAATAAAATGGTAGGATAGCAGCAATGAGTCCTAAAGAAATGGGATAAAAGTAGAGGTTAAAGTATGGACTGTTCTTACAAGGGGTTTATATAGGAAAAAGAATGACAAAATCTAGAGCAGCTCAATCCACTTCTATGCTCTGAGCTCCCACTGAAAAATATTTTTTTCTTCTTTTTGAACACCCTTTAGATTTCCCCTGGCGTGGGTCTTCTGGTAACAAATTATTTCAGGTTCTGCTAAGCTCAAAATTGTGGGGGTTTTCAAGACTTTCACTAGTTATGTAATTTGAGATGGCCAGTTATCTTTTCCCAGCACGTTAAAGATAGCCTTTCTGTTGAGAAGCCAACTGTCAGTGTTATTTTTGCTCCTTTATTGAAGCAATATATCTTTTTCCAATTGGCTACTTTTAGGGTTTTCTCGGTCTTGAGTTTTTTCTATTTTACTATGATGTGCTTTTGTGCAGTATTTTTTATGTTCATACTACTTGGTTTCTGTTGCCTCCCGAATCTGTGGCTTGATTTCTTTCACCAGGTTCAGAGTATTCTTCGTCATCTCTCACCAAGTTCAGAGTATTCTTTGTCATCTCTTCTACTGTTTTTAACCTATTTCCTTTTTAGTTTCCCTCTGGAACCACAAATAAATTGTGTTAGTACAGTTTATTCCATGTCCAAAATATCTCTTCTATGCTCTCATCTGTATTTCATGGCTTTAGTGTGAAAACGTTCCTCAGACAAACTGTCTAGTTGACTAATTCTCTGGTAATGCTGTGTATCCTTCAGTTGGGTTTAATATGCTGCAAAATTCATCCACTGATATCCTAACAATTTATGATATTTTTCAGCTCTAAAATTTTTTTTTATACTTCTTAGTTTTCTATCAAAAATTCTCAACTATGCTTCTACTTCCTTAAGTATATTTAGTAGTTATATAACAAACCATTCAATTTTAAGTTGTCCCTGCATAGTTAATTTCTAATTATCCATTATTTTCTCTTAATTTGGGAACATGTCTTATTTTCTGATATGACCAATTATGAATGATTGAGTGCTAGACATTGCATGTAAAAAACTGGAGAAAGTTCAAAGTATAAGATATCTTCCACCAAAATTTACATTTCCTTCTGGCAGGCAGCAGGACTAAAACATTTGTAATCCTATATTACCTTGATCCAATCAATTATGAGATGATCTTAAGCTGGGATTCACAAGTTATAAAGCCTGGCCTCTTCTCAATTCTCAGTTAATACCTTTAGAATTCAACTGAAAATCTCAGGTGTTTCCCAGGCTTTCAAGCTTGTGTGAAACTTTGCTTAGCTTCCAGCCAATCAGCAGCCACTTTTGAAATTGCCTCAAAGATCAGTTCAGTTCAGTCGCTCAGTCATGTCGGACTCTTTCAGACTCCATGGACTGCAGCATGCCAGGCTTCCCTGTCCATCACCAACTCACGGAGTTTACTCAAACTCATATTCATCAAGTCAGTGTTGCCATCCAACCATCTTATCCTCTGTTGTCCTCTTCTCCTTCCACCTTCCATCTTTCCCAGCATCAGAGTCCTTTTCCAATGAGTCATTTCTTTGCACGAGGTGGTCAAAGTACTGGAGTTTCAGCGTTAGCAGCAGTCCTTCCAATGTATTCAGGACTGATTTCCTTTAGGATGGACTGGTTGGATCTCCTTGCAGTCCAAGGGACCCTTCAAGAGTCTTCTCTAACACCACAGTCCAAAAGCATCAATTCTTTGGCGCTCAGATTTCTTTGTAGTCCAACTCTCACATCCACACATGACTACTGGAAAACCCATAGCTTTGACTAGAAGGGCCTTTGTTGGCAAAGTAATATTTCTGCTTTTTAATATGCTGTCTACGTTGGTCATAGTTTTTTTTTTTTTAATTTAATTTTATTTTATTATTTTTTTAAGTTTATTTTTACTTTATTTTACTTTACAATACTGTATTGGTTTTGCCATACATTGACATGGATCTGCCACAGGTTTATATGAGCTCCCAATCTTTTCTTTCAAGGAGTAAGTGTCTTTTAATTTCATGGCTGCAGTCACCATCTGCAGTGATTTTGGACCCCCCAAAAATAAAGTCTCTCACTGTTTCCATTGTTTCCCCATCTATTTACCATGAAGTGATGGGACCAGATGCCATGAGCTTAGTTTTCTGAATGTTGAGCTTTACGCCAACTTTTTCACTCTCCTCTTTCACTTTCATCAAGAGGCTCTTCAGTTCTACTTTGCTTTCTGCCATAAGTATGGTGTCATCTGCATATCAATGGTTATTGATATTTCTCCCAGCAATCTTGATTCCAGCTTGTGCTTCATCCAGTCCAACAATTCTCATGATGCACTCTGCATATAAGTTAAGTAAGCAGGGTGACAATATATATATAGCCTTGATGTATTCCTTTTCCGATTTGGAAACAGTCTATTGTTCCATGTCCAGTTCTAACTGTTGCTTCTTGACTTGCATACAGATTTCTAAGGAGGCAGGTCAGGTGATCTGGTATTCCCATCTCTAAGAATTTTCCAGTTTGTTGTGATCCACACAGTCAAAGGCTTTGGTGTAGTCAATAAAGCAGAAGTAGATGTTTTCTCAAAGATAAAACACCCCAAAATGTGATGCTTACTCTCTGAATATCCTGTTCTCTCAAAGTGTAGCCTCAAAATTCCTCAATGCTTTAGGGCTTATGATGCCTTCAAAACGATGGTTTCATTTTTGGTTTCAGACTCCAGCAATATATGACCAAGTGGATGGCTGAAAAGAACTGAATATGCTATTACCCAAAGCAGAATTTATGACCATGTATTATCACAACAAATAACAAGAACTCATTTTAAGTCCCAATCTATACTCTTGATAGGGCATAGTCGTATTGGTCAACATATTTCTTCAAAAGGGGTGGGAAAGTCACTACTTTCTTCAAAAGTACATATTTCTTCAAAAACACTACACATTCTCCAAAAGGGGTGGGAATCGTCATTACTGTCTCAATTACATTTGTGAGTCATACACACTGAAAACAAGTATCCTTTTATTGAGCTCAAAGCCAATATATGAATTATGAAATCTGTGAAGAATTTGGCTAAACTCGTGGAGGGTGAGAGTTTAAACACATAATTTATGGAAAACAAAAAAAGGGATGACAAGAGAGCAGAAGGAGATATAAACTTTCTATGATGAAAGAGACTACGGAAAACCAACACAAATTCTCCTTGGTGGATTATTAATATTTAAAAATGAAATAGTAACAGATGAGTTTCAAAGTGTGAGAAAAACAGAGTGGCCTGATTAAAAGATGAAAGTTTGTATACAGAGCAAGTAAATCCCTATGGCCTTCCCAGACGGAGAGGCATTAAACAACTACTCTCTTCTTCTGTGGAATATAGGAAAATCTAGACTTCGGATATAACTGAACTTAACTGACTCGGGATCATAAACCTTATCATCCAACCCACAACTCTTCTGAGGATGAAAAAGGGCTCTACAATGAATTAATAAGTGCTGATGCACCTACAATAGGAATAAACTGGGACTGTACGAGGCAAATCGAGAAGCAGAAGCACCTTACTTCTGAGCACTCAGAGGATTTCAGATGGAATGGTGCTAAGGGTCATGAGAACTCATGAATTACTTGAACTTAACACCCCAAACTAGAGAAAGGAATAGAGAAGAAAAAGCAGTCCTAAGCAGTACCATCTACATAAAAGTTGCTTTTGAACAGGATGAAAATAATCCTGACTAGTTAAGTGGTTGATACCCAATCTAAAGACAGTCAAGCTAATATTGTTAGCATCCAAAAGATTATGTAAGCCACTCTCTGCACAATTTCTTTTTGCTAACAACCTCTTCCTGATATTCTGTGCCTCTTCCAAAATACTCAGGTCTCAGTACCTAAAGGAACAAGTATAACAGGCTGTACCTTCTGTAGCTTACCCCCCATTACCTACTCTGAAATTAGAGGTTTATGATTCCTGTAAACTATAATCAGTAGAAATACTTTTAAAGAAGAGAATTCCCAATTGTTTCACACTAGTCTTGCCAAGTAAATTCCATCCCTGAGAAAATTTTTGTAACTGAAACTTTACAGTGCATTTATGTCACAATTTGAACAAGTTCCAACTTGCTTTAAAAAAAAAAACTTTAAAACTCCCAACACTAACACAGATTTCCTACCCAAAGTTCCTTTCATAAGTAAAAAGTTCCATTTATTATGATAAACATATTTTAGATGTCTGTTGAATTAAGTAAATGTCAAGGAATGAAAAAATAAAATATTTCAATTACCAGAAGCAAAAATTAAAAGCTACTTAAAATGGTTTCCCTTTGGGCTTCCCTGGTGGCTCAGAGGTTAAAGCATCTGCCTGAAATGTGGGAGACCCGGGTTCAATCCCCAGGTTGGGAAGATCCTCTTGAGAAGGAAATGGCAACCCACTCCAGTACTCTTGCCTGGAGAATCCCATGGAGGGAGGAGCCTGGTGGGCTACAGTCCATGGGATCCCAAAGAGTCAGACACGACTGAGCGACTTCACTTTACTTTACTTTAAAATGGTTTAAGAGATTTTAAAGTTACATTCAAAAACAAAACAAAGTCATCACTAGACAATTTTTTTTTCCCATCCACAATTTCCTAAACTGAAGCTTACTGTTTTTCTACATTCCCAAAAGACAGTATCCTATTACTTCATTAGAAGCCAAAATTTTCAAGGTTATCTGTTATTTCTTCTAGATGTTTAAAGCACCTATTCTAACCAACAAATACTGATTCTCTGTGAGCACTTTCTTACTTCTTACAGTTTTCTAAGAGAAGCTAATGAGCCTCGTTTACTGGGCATAATAGTGTAAAGGTAACATCCAAATACTGGCAGCAAAACATACTCATAAGCACTCAGATCACAGCCTTAAAATTGGGTTTCACATTTTAAAGTGACAACTAAATTATGAAATTTAAACAATGAAATGCAAAAGAATTTACTAGTGGTGCAAGTATTAAGATAGCAAATAAAATTTGAGATATTGCTAGCATGTAAGTGGATAATTAATGCACACTCAAGACCAAAAGCAAAAGTATTATTACAAATTCATGTTAATTCCAAGTATTCCTTAATATTTTAATAGCCTGGAAAACAAATAACATATTGTGTTATTAATTGGTGTGTACCATAGTTGAATAAAAAGTGAAGCACGAAACTAGAAAACCAAAGAAAATCAAATTGTATAATACTATTTGCCAGAAGCAAAAAGACAGAAAAGAGTTGGAAATTATAACACTGAAGTAGAAAAAAAAAAAAAAAATCACCTAGAGAACACAATTAATAACCTTTAGAATAGAAAAATTTAATAACCTTTTAGTTGCTTTAATATCATATGAAAGTTAATACTGTATTCAGGTTGGAAACGGACAAAATGAAGAGGTATTTTGAATGTAAAAGAATGTAAATTAGAAAACATCTACTGATTTAAAAAGACTCATCAGAAACACTAAATGAGCTACAGTTTAGCTATGTTAGGAAATTAAGCACAAATATTAGTTTTTCTAAAGAGTAATTAAAATTAAGAGCATATTATTATTCATAGATTGTTTTACTTAAGGAGACTGTTTAAGGTTTCACAATTTGAAAAATAATATTACCAATGTCTAAGAATACTAAAGAATTATGACAACAGTCATATCACATAAGAGTTAAAAAAAAATAGTCCAAATTAAGAAGATGGTTTTCTATGCATACAAATATTTTTAATTTTAGAATAAGAAGCTCAATAAATAATTCCAAGTTAGAAAGAAAATGTTATTCTTAATTTATTTTTATTCTTTCATTTTCACATATGTATTGAGAATTATTTGTCAATCTATTTCCTCCTGAAATAAAATGTCTTTTATAAAAAAAAGTACTTAAATGACTATAATTATTGAATGACATTTTCTATTATATATAAATAAATCTGATCTGACTCACACACACACACACAAAATCACCAGTCTTGGTTTCATATCTTTGTTATGAAGTGAAGTGTTAGTCACTCAGTCATGTCTGACTCTTTGTGACACCATGGACTGTAGCACACCAGGCTCCTCTATTTGAGGAATTTTCCAGGCAAGAACACTCGAGTGGGTAGCCATTCCCTTCTCCAAGGGATCTTCCCAACCCAGGGATCAAACCTAGGTCTCTTGAACTGCAGGCAGATTTTTTTGTTTTTTTGTTTTTACCACCATCTGAGCCACCAGGGAAGCCCCATCTTGGTTATATCCTTTCCTAAATTTGCAGGGATTTATATACAAAAATATTTTCTTTTCACTCTGACAACAATTCCCAACAACAGAGAAGGAGGAGAAATTAATTCTGAATAAGGCATTGGCAGTGTTTTATCGGGAAAAGTCCATACTGGGAATGAAGAACAAAGTGGAGTGGGGAATACTGCAATCGCCAAAATATGTTAGTAGAAAGGCATTATTAAAACCGTGTTTGCAGTGTGTGTGTCTGTATGTGTATGTATATATATAACAACTAAAAAGAAACACAACTCGAACCCACTTTTCACTGCTGCCAGGCCCACTAGATAAGATCTGCATAAACATTCTTACCTGAATAACAGCACTAAACCAGCAAGTATTGCCAACATTCTTTAGTCCAACAGGAGCTTTGTCCTGCCTTTTTCTATCGTAAGGGTTTCGAGAATCTCTCCAAACTTCAGTAGGTGTCCTCTTCAAACATTCTTTATTTTCCGCTATGCTGGCCTCAAGAACTCTTAAATGATGGGTAGAAAATGATGGTGAAAAAATACAGCATTAATTTAGCACTGTACGGTAGAAAACAGCATACTATAAACTAAGGATTTTGATAAATTAAGGTCTAGACAATGCATTTGGAAAAGGAATACTTAGCACTAAATTTACTCAAGTGGAGGTTAGTTTTCTAGAACATAGCATAGTTCTAGTTGTCAAGAACATAGCAGTAGCAGTGCTAATAGATCAAAACACAGGCAGCAGTTTTTCCTCAGAAAACAAACTGTAATCACAAAAAGATAGCATTATATAATAGGAACTATATGTATTAAGTTATATTTCAACAAATTAGAGGCTTAGCATCAGGAATATAGGACCTAGATAAGTTTTCTGAGAAGTCATTGTACTGAAGTACATATTTACAATATACATAATGATTAGTTTTTATAAGAATTTCTTTGAATCATCAAGAAAATTAAAAACTGAAAAACACTGCACTTTCATCCCTCTGATCATTAATTTCCTTTTCTATTAAAAAAAAATTAAGGTAAATTCTAGGGTTCCTTTCAGTTCTACAGATCCATATTCTACAACAGCTACTGAAAAATAAAGGGAGAAAATATTTATGTGTTGACTTCATTCTCCAATAGTTTGCCTAGAGAAAAAATCTACTGCAATAAATACCTACATATCAGAATAATAAAAGATAAACCTCTTCAAAATAAGTACATCCACAGAATATCTAAAACATATTTAAACACGGCTAACAGTAATGCTACTCTGCTTAATGGTGTTTACCTTGCTCTTAAGCAAGAAAATGCTGAAAAACCCTAATCCCTACGTATAAACTAATCATGCATTTTGCCTACTCAAGACATGTGTTACTTACTATTCCAAATTATCATGAATAACAGCCAAATATCTTAACTCATTTTATGTTCATTACAAAAATCTTAGTATGAGTTTTTTCAACTTTTTGGCTTCTTGAAAAAAATCTCATTCATGCTACACTATTTTTATCCTAAAGATTTTGCTCTATTATATCAATGCCAAACTAATACAGCTATCTTCCTTAATTATAGAGGAGAAGCAGAATATTTTTCATCTCTAACTTTGTAATATGACCTTAGATACAGTGCATTAGATTCCACATAAGTATTACTTAAAATAACTTATATGAATATAGGATAGAGTTTTTCTTTGGGAATCAATTAAATCACATACTGGGGGCAGGGAGCAGAAAACATGATACACTAAAATGCAAAGGTCAAAGTAAACTCACATATTTAAAAATAAACAGTTTACACTTTTAAGAGTGATCTAACATTAGCAGCAGTACTCTGCCCAACTATCAATTCTCACAAGGAACCTCAGTCCCTAGAGGCTTTTTCTCTTAAATTATTTAACAATAAACAGTGCTGGAACTACTAGGAAGGTATTTAGTAAGATGATTCGGGAATTAAGAATATCAGCATTTATCTGGAACATCCCACTCTAATCAAAAAACAAGTTCTCAAGAACATAAAAGGGAAGTAAGTCAAAGAGCCAACTTGAGAGACTTCCTACTGTTCCTTGCACAATTTAGCATGACACAGGAAAAATCAACTGTACAAATTAAATTTGTACAAGGCAACCACTTCGAAAGAGAGGAGTTAACACACAGTATACAAAAGGTAAATACAACATCAATATCTGTTTTATATACAAAAGGTATGCTGCAGCTGCTGCTAAGTCGCTTCAGTCCTGTCCCGACTCTGTGCGACCCCAGAGACAGCAGCCCACCTGGCTCCCCCATCCCTGGGACTCTCCAGGCAAGAACACTGGAGTGGGTTGCCATTTCCTTCTCCAATGCATGAAAGTGAAAAGTGAAAATGAAGTCGCTCAGTCATGTCCGACTCAGCGACCCCATGGGCTGCAGCCTACCGAGCTCCTCCGTCCATGGGATTTCCCAGGCAAGAGTACTGGAGTGGGGTGCCATTGCCTTCTCCGATAAAAAAAGGTATATTTAATCATTACTAACTTTTATAAGTGGGAGCAATTTTCATTTGAAAAGTCTGTTCCCTTTATTACATATGTATATCTAGAAGTAAAAATTAATGAATATTATTTCTACACTGGTAATCCGAAACGAACAAACTAAAACAAGCAATGGGTTCTGGGAAAAGTAGCAAATATATTACAAACAGGAAAGAATTAGTGCCAGTGGTCTTTATTCAGTACAGTTCAGTTCAGTCGCTCAGTCGCGTCCGACTCTTTGCAACCCCATGAATAGCAGCGCACCAGGCCTCCCTGTCCATCACCAACTCCCAGAGTTCATTCAAACTCATATCCATCGAGTCGGTGATGTCATCCAGCCATCTCATCCTCTGTCGTCCCCTTCTCCTCCTGCCCCCAATCCCTCCCAGCATCAGGGTCTTTTCCAATGAGTCAACTCTTCATATGAGGTCGCCAAAGTACTGGAGTTTCAGCTTTAGCATCAGTCCTTCCAAAGAAATCCCAGGGCTGATCTCCTTCAGAATGGACTGGTTGGATCTCCTTGCAATCCAAGGGACTCTCAAGAGTCTTCTCCAACACCACAGTTCAAAAGCATCAACTCTTTGGTGCTCAGCTTTCTTCACAGTCCAACTCTCACAGCCATACATGACCACAGGAAAAACCATAGCCTTGACTAGACAGACCTTTGTTGGCAAAGTAATGTCTCTGCTTTTTAATATGCTATCTAGGTTGCTCATAACTTTTCTTCCAAGGAGTAAGCGTCTTTTAATTTCATGGCTGCAATCACCATCTGCAGTGATTTTGGAGCCCAAAAAAATAAAGTCTGACACTGTTTCCACTGTTTCCCCATCTATTTCCCATGAAGTGATGGGACCAGCTGAATGTTGAGCTTTAAGCCAACTTTTTCACTCTCCTCTTTCACGGTCATCAAGAGGCTTTTTAGTTCCTCTTCACTTTCTGCCATAAGGGTGGTGTCATCTGCATACCTGAGGTTTTGATATTTCTCCCGGCAATCCTGATTCCAGCTGGTGCTTCTTCCAGCCCACCGTTTCTCATGATGTACTCTGCATAGAGATTAAATAAGCAGGGTGACAATATACAGCCTTGACATACTCCTTTTCCTATTTGGAACTAGTCTGTTGTTTCATGTCCAGTTCTAACTGTTGCTTCCTGACCTGCGTTATAGGTTTCTTAAGAGGCAGGTCAGGTGGTCTGGTATTCCCATTTCTTGAAGAATTTTCCACAGTTTATTGTGATCTACACAGTCAAAGGCTTTGCATAGTCAATAAAGCAGAAATAGATGTTTTTCTGGAACTCTCTTGCTTTTTCCATGACCCAGCGGATGCTGGCAATTTGATCTCTGGTTCTTCTACCTTTTCTAAAACCAGCTTGAACATCTGGAAGTTCATGGTTCATGTATTGTTGAAGCTTGGCTTGAAGAATTTTGAGCATTACTTTACTAGCATGTGAGGTGAGTGCAATTGTGCAGCAGTTTGATCATTCTTTGGCATTGCCTTTCTTTGGGATTGGAATGAAAACTGACCTTTTCCAGTCCTGTGGCCACTACTGAGTTTTCCAAATTTGTTGGAATATTGAGTGCAGCACTTTCACAGCATCATCTTTCAGGATTTGAAATAGCTCAACTAGTTGGTGCAAAAGTAACTGTGGTTTCAGACCCTAAATTTTAAATCATTATAACTAGGTTCAAACACCCCTATGTTAAATCAAAATAGGAGCCATTACAGTTAACACATTTTTGCCAATGAGAAATGTTTGTTTATTCCTATAGCATAAAAATCTGTGCTTTGGGATTCAACAAACTCTTGGAAAGCATTTTCCAGCTCCTGCTGGTTGTAGAAGTGTTTTCCCTGCAAAAAGATGTTGAGATGCTTGAAGAAGTGGTAGTTGGTTGGCGAGAGGTCAGGCGAATATGGCAGAAGAGGCAAAACTTCATGGCCCAATTTGTTCAACTTCCGAAGTTATGTGATGTGTTGTCAGGCATTGCTCTGGAGAATTGGGTCTTTTCTGTTGACCAATGCGGGCTACAGCTGTTAGAGTTTTCAGTGCATCCCATCAATTTGCTGAGCATATTTCTTAGATGTAATGGTTTCCCTGGGTTCAGAAAGCTATAGTTGATCAGAGGGCAGCAGATCACCAAAAGTGACCATGACTCTTGTACAAGTTTGGCTTTGGGGAGCGATTTGGAGCTTCTTCTCAGTCTAACTACAGAGCTGGTCAACGCAGGCTGTCATGTAAAACCCGCTTTTCACCACATGTCACAGTCCAATGGAGAAATGGTTCATTGTTGTTGCATAGAATAAGAAAAGACAACACTTCAAAATGGCAATTTTTTGATTTGTGGTCAGTCCATGAGGCGTTCTGGTGGCTCAGATGGTAAAGCATCCGCCTACAATACGAGAGACCCAGGTTCAATCCTTGGGTGGGAAGATCTCCTGGAGAAAGAAATGGCAACCCACCACAGTATTCCTGCCTGGTGAATCCCAGGGACGGTAGGCTACAGTCCATGGGGGTCGCAAAGAGTCAGACACAACTGAGCGACTTCACTTCATGAAGCGCCCACTTATCAAACTTCTTCACCTTTCCAATTTGCTTCAAATGCCACATAACCACAGAATTGTCAACACTGAGTTCATGGGCAACTTCTCGTGTATTTTTAAGAGGATCAGCTTCGATGATGGCTCTCAATTGGTCACTGTCAACTTCTGATGGTCAGCAACTGAGCTCCTCATCTTCAAGGCTCTTGTCTCAAAGTTTTGCAAAACTTCTTGAACCACCACTGAACTGTACATTTCTTTAGCAATTCCTCGGCTATATGCATTGCTGATATTGTGAGTTGTCTTTGCTGCTTTACTACCCATTTTGAACTCAAACAAGAAAATTGCTCAAATTTGTTTTTTTTTCTAACATCATTTCCATATCTAAAATATATATAAACAGCAAGTAATAAGTCATTAGCCAAAAAGAAATAAAGAAATGTACATTTTAATGACATGTAACTACATTTAAGAATGTATTCCCATATCAAGTAGCAAAGTTCAACAATGCAAAACCACAATTACTTTTGCACCAACCTAATATAAAAGACAGAAGAGGCATCTAGCAACTGACTAGCACTGGTGGGCAGGTATAATAACCACTAAAAAAAAAAAAAAAAAAGAGGATTCTATAGTATATTCCAGAAGCATAAGCTAGTCGAAAGTCAAGGAGAACTACGCTCATTCATAAATCTCCTAGGTGGATGATCCTCTACCACCGTATCTTTTTAACTTCTATTTATAATAAAATACTAACTTAAAACTCTAGTTATAATAAAATAAAATAGAAATAACCCTTTTTAATGCCAACACATCAGATCACTCGTATCATAATGACCAGGCAACAGGTCACATAGACATTAGTTATGGAAAACTTCAGAAGAGTTGATTTCTACAAAATACACCCAATCTACAAAAATTAAAATCTATACATAAGTCACATGAAGTTAGTAATAAAATGAGACTCGGCCTCAAGACAACATTGAGTAAAACTAGGTCTCTTGCTCCCCATACCTGTCAACAACCCATTCCAAATCTACAATTCAGACTGCTCTGAGGTAACAATATTCTTCTAGTTCCAGATCTAGTTAAGATTACTAAAAACTAGAAGGTATTATTTTTAAATGTTTCAATATAGTTAATTCAGTCAGCCTTCTGTTCAGTCCCCTCCCACCAAGAAAATACATCTCTTATTTTTCATGGTGGGAAATGCATGGCCTCAAATGTATTTCTAGGACCGAGCAGCTTACCTGAACTTTTTGTTACAAGCTAGTACTCTTGCCTGGAAAATCCCATGGACGGAGGAGCCTAGTAGGCTGCAGTCCAGGGGGTCGCTAGGAGTCGGACACGACTGAGCGACTTCACTTTCACTTTACACTTTCATGCACTGGAGAAGGAAATGGCAACTCACTCCAGTATTCTTGCCTGGAGAATCCCAGGAATGGGGGAGCCTGGTGGGCTGCCGTCTATGGGGTCACACAGAGTCAGACACAACTGAAGCGACTTAGCAGCAACAGCAGGAGGAGGAAAGAAAGTCAAGAATATAACTGAAATTACCATCACCCAAGCATTCCCAAGGATCTTTTTTTCTACAAAGGAAAAACTGGATACAAACTGTAATAACTGAATAGAGCTCAAAATATATATGCTTCCTGCTTCTCAAAGTGACCTAAGATGTAAAAAAATTTTTAAGTATACGTGCATGTGTGAAAGTCGCTCAGTCATGTCCGAATCTCTGTGACCCCAGGGACTACACAGGCCATGGAATTCTCCAAGCCAGAATACTGGATTGGGTAGCCTTTCCCTTCTCTACGGGATCTTCCCTACACAGGGATCAAACTCAGGTCTCCAGCATTGCAGGCTGATTCTTTACCACCTGAGGCATAATATATATAACTGAATTTAGTCATATGGTAAAGATCATCATACGTTATAATAAAAATATGAGTTTTAAACATATAGACTTATAATTCTCCTTATGTGTGTGTTAAGTTGTTCAGTCACATCCAACTCTTTGCAACCCTATGGACTGTAGACCACCAGGCTCCTCTGTCCACGGGATTCTCCAGGCAAGAATACTGGAGGGGGTTGCCATTTCCTCTTCAAGGGGAGTAGACTATTGAGAATCCCTTGAATAGCAAGGAGATCAAACCAGTCAATACTAAAGGAAATCAATTCTGAATATTCACCGGAAAGACTGATGCTGAAGCTGAATCTCCAATACTTTGGCCACCTGATACGAAAAGCCAACTCAGTGGAGAAGACCGTGATGCTGGGAAAGATTGAAGGTAAGAGCAGAAAGGGAAGGCAGAGGATGAGATGGTTGGATGGCATCATCAACTCAATTAACATGAGTTTGAGCAGACTCTGGGAGATGGTGAAGGACAGGGAAGCTTGGTGTGCTGCAGTCCATTGGATCGCAAAGAGTCAGACATGACTGAGCAACTGAACAACAAGCACCACCACCTCCAGCGGATCTTCCAGACCCAGGGATAGAATTCATGTCTCTTGTGTCTCCAGCATTAGCAGGTGGGTTCTTTACCACTAGTGCTACCTGGGAAGCCCGATAATATTCCCTAACCATGCGCTAATATGGTAGAATTATGGTACTGTGGATGAAAGAATGCCATGACTTTGTGATCTCCTTAATTTAGAACTTACAACATGTTCAGTTTTGTAATCACTAGAGACTTACAACATGCTCCAGTAGGTTTCCTCCTTATAAACACATTTATTACACTGCACAAAATTCTGAACCAACCAGTCTCTCCTATCAGCATCAGAGGATAGAAACAGGGATTTGTTTCATCCCTAGAGCATACTTGGTTTAAAAAAAAATGGAGTTAAACAAGTGTTTCAAATATAAGTTGGATATCAGATGTTGCTATATCTTTATTATTATTATTATTATTATTATTATTGTCATTTGGCAAAAGCCCAACCTCTAACCCAAATATGAGCCCTCCAGTCCCAAGTTCTTGTCCTTTTTGAGAGTGCAGTTCTGGCACTATGACTATAAATTTTATATAAACCAAGTCCTCATAAGGGTCCTTCCATAAACCAAGTCCTCATAAGGGTCCTTCCTGGCCTCACCAAAGTAAAGCCAGTGATTCTACCTAGACTTTAAAGAGAGAGTGAGAGAGAGAATAAAAAACAACACTGCAAATCTCAGAGCTCAGAAATAGCTTATAACAAAATGCACCATACTGAGAAAGGCAAGCCCCAAAACCCACCCCAACTAGAATCACCTTACCTTCCCAACACTAGTCATGATCATGACATTCGGCAATAGAAAAAGATGACAAAACATTTTTGCTCTTTTCCTTCCACACACTATATTGAAGGAATCTTTAAAGCACTTACTTATAGTAAATGTTCCCATTCCTAGTACTGATTTTGAGGGCTTTTGTGTGTGTGTGTGTATTTTTATTTAAAGCACTATAGAAAACATTCCACTTTGATCATTCAAATCCATTTTAAGCAAGCAACATACTGGAAAATTTGCATGTCACTTCAGCTATACACATCAACTGGAAAAAAAAAAAAGACAGAAGGTGGAAGGGAGGGATAGAGGGTGGAAGAATCATCTACATTTCCTTTAAAAAAAAAAAACTTGGTATTTTGACTGGGATCACACTAAATACATTAGTCAATTTAAGGAGAACTAACCAGTTTTGCAATCTTAAATCTTTCAATTTGTAAAATACAATATATTTCCAATTATTTCCATATTCATTAATATGTCTCAGTGTTATTTAATAATTTTCTTCTTAGAAGTTCTTACACATTTCTTTTTGACTCCTGGTCTTTAATAGTTTTATGTGTTATAAATGGTAGCTTTAAATTTTTTTCTCCTTATCATTATTATACATAAAAATGTAACTTTTTGTATATTAGCAATTAACATAGCTAAATACATTTTTCCTGGTAAAAGTATTTTATTGAGAGGCGATTTGTATATAAGATACACAAAACTTAAATGTACAGTCCAGTGAAATTTTTTCAATGAACACATCTATGTAACCACCACCCAGACCAAGATATAGAAAATTTCTATCATTCCCCAAAATTCTCTCGTGCCCTTTTTCCAACAAACAGTGTCCTCTAGTTCTCAGATAATCAGCATTGTGACCACTTCTACCACCATAAATTAGTTATGCCTGTCCTTAAATATCACGTAAATGGATTCATAGAGCAATTACTCTTTGCATCATCTCTTTCACTCAACATCTTGCTTTGGGGATTCCTCCACATTTTTTAAAAGAATCTGGAAAATGTTTTCCATTACATTGCTTTGTATTCCACTGTGTGAATGTACCACCACTGTTAACTATTCTGCTCTTACAAATATTTGGTTGTTTACAGTTTTTAGTTATGATTAATAAAGGCACTGTATACTCCTTTCTCAAGGGTAGACCTAAGAGTGGAAACACAGACTATGCTAAGTCTAAGCATAGTATATATGTTGAAATACACTAGAAATTTTCAGTTTTCCAAAGTGGTTATACCATTATACATTCTTATCAACAATTTATGACACTTTCCAATTGCTGTACATACTTACCAATATTTAGTATGTCAGTCTTTCTAATTTTAGTCATTGTGTTGGCTGTATAGTGATGGCTGTTCTCCAATGAGGTGACTCACCAAGCTTGCACCAGGGATTACCACTACTGCTGTAACCTATCATCATATCCCACAGGGCAACTAGTCCATAACCATGTACTGAACACCAGTCAAAGAACTCTGTGTTTCTGACACAGAAACTGCACGTTGGATATGTAACCACTTCCAAAAGCAGATCTGTTTCTCCAGTGGTAAGCAAGCTCTTGCCCACTCCTCACCGACTGACTACACTGGCCCTTTGATCACCTTCCAGTCTGCATTCTGACCCTTCTCAGAACTATCAGTAGTGCCTCATGGTTGCTGACACTTTTTTTTTGAGTTACAGTTTTGCTCTCCCAGTCTGACTGGTCATCTCATCCCATACTCTTGAGGCCCTTGAAACTAATGTTTCATATTTTCCACTTTTTCAACTTGTAATCTGACAATGGTATACCTTTTATCATAAAAGCCATTCAAAAAAGGTGATAGTCAAAGAACTGGATGGACCTTCTATGCTCTCTACCATCCATGGACATCTGGTATTGTTAAGCCTTAAAATTATTCTTACAAATTCACTTCAAAAGATTTGTAATTGCCTCCCCCCCACCTACTCCTGTTCCAAACATCTTCTTAAGGCATTCAACCCTCATAACTGCTTCCTAGGTATTGATCAAGATGAAAAGAGTGAGAGTTACATAAACCTGTAACTTTTAGGTTATAGGTTTTTAAAATTCAGAATCCTGTCCCAACCATTCTTGGACATGTTGCTTTATTCTTTCCCTAATGACAACTCTAGGCTGTCCTGGTTGGTAAACCCTCCAAGTGGCTCCCAAACTCAATTTATATTCAGACACCTAAAATTCTTTCTTGGACTGAATGATCTTAGAGTGTAAAAATAATGATTACTTGGATGAGCACACCGCTCATCCAGTTCCTCTACAGTGGCCCATGTAAGTCAAAGCAGGAGGTATGAAGAGGATGCGTGTGCGTGCGTGCGTGCTAAGTCACTCAGTCATGTCTGACTCTTTGAGACCCCCATGGACTGTAGCCTGCCAGGCGGCTCTGTCCATGGGATTTCCCAGGCAAGAATACTGGAGTGGGTTGCCAGGTCCTTCTCCAGGGGATCTTCCCAACCCAGGAAATGAACTCGCATTTTTTACATCTCCTACATTGACAGGTGAATTCCTTACCACTTGTGCCACCTGGGAAGGCCCCATGGAAGCCAAAGTGGGAGGTACAAAGGGTCCATGTAAATTTTACAAAAATGTTATTGTTTACCTTGTATCAGCCTGTCTGGGTGAAACCTCAGGTACAAGTAGGAAATTACTGGGGAAAAAAAGGTAAAATTAGAACTGCTGGAAAGGGACACATCGATTTTGTAGCAGTGGAGGCACTACAACCACCCCACATCTGTGAGTATGGGATATGGTAGATCCATGAATGCGGGAAACATTAATAATTCGCTGTCTTTCAGAAATGAGAAAGAAAAACACCCTGGTGAGGCTATCCCATACCACAGAATCCTGGCAGTTATTTTTTTCCAATCACTGGAAATCATTTTCATTATTTTCATGTGTGTTGCTGCCATGTAAATTTGCATAATTCGTCACTTTCACTGTCACTATTTTTAAGACAATTCTACCTTTTTTCTCTAAGAAATTTTAAGATTTTCGCAGTCTTAAGTGTTCTAGAGTGTCACTATAATGAATTTAGGTGTGGGCTTCTTTTAATTTTTCTGATGGAATTTGTAGACTCATGAAGTTATAAGTTTTCTTTTCACTTCTAAAAAATTTCTGTTATGGTCTCTTTAAATTCTGCCTCTGACCCATTCCTTCCTCTCTTTCTGCAATATCAATTAATGTATGTTAGACCTACTCATTTTATTTGCCATGTCATTCAACCTTTCTCCATATTTTTTATCTTTTTAGCTATCTTTTACATGTTGGGTAATTTCTTCTCATACAGCTTACAGACTACTAACACATTCTTTAGCTATTTCTAATCTATTAAACTTGTGTTCTGTTTTTTTCTTTTTTTTTTTTTTTTACTTAATAATTTCTAGAAGATATTTTCACAGTTCTTTTTCAAGTAGAGATTTACTGAATTACTAAAGTGACACAAATTTCTGCTGCACAACCACGGTACAATTTCTCAAGGGCAAATCTCATCACCTCCAACAACACTCCTCAAGCCAAGAGAACTATCTTTGCAGTATTATAGGCATTTTGGAGAGGGGATACTTCTGATTTATCCTTAAGGTGATTGTCATCTACTGACATAACCACTTTACAAGGGGAATGATTTTCTATTAATGCTTCCCACCTACTTACAGACAACGGCCTTCGACTTCCTTTTCCCACATTCAATAGAGATATCAAAACTGACACAAGCAAATTTCATAATGTCAAAAAGTGAATTGCAGCATTTCAAACTTATTTCCTTGGGTACGTTCTTTCACTTTGATTTAATCTGATCACAGCCCTTACTATCTGAACAACTCTATAATACTTTCAAGAGATCGTAAAATATTTTACATCCAACAGAAACAACACATTTTGGTTGCTTACACAGAATATTTGTTTTAGTCTACCATATTTCCTGACACAGCTGAAGGCAAGCTGTTTGTAACAATTTTAACTAGAACCTAGCCCTACTTTCTACCCAACTTAGTCAGTCATTTCACGAAGCAACCATTTTCACAACAAATATGCCTAGCCTAAGCTAGCCACATGCAATTTACTAACAAATTTCAGCTATCTATACTCTACTTGTTCCCTGTCCGAGTAGTAATAAATACATCCAATCCTGACGTTAAAAAGTAACTAAATTAAGACATACACTTTTAAAATGTTCAACTTGAGAAATTTTACCATGAAATTTATGGGTGCTGAAACAGAGGCCTCTATGATGTAAAAAGACAGGTTTTAGCTTATCTAGTTATACATAGTAACATAGTATTCCAAATGTGTGAATTCATATTAAAGTATATATACTGAAATACAATCAGAGTCAAATGACTCTGGGATTTTATTTAGAAAGAGTTTATCATCAAGTAGTTAAATTCACTTTTAAAAATACTTTTTAAAAATATTTTTTAAAAATATGTTTAAATATATTTTACCCTTTGAATTTAGAGCCTTAAGTCTTAATCAAATTCACTAGAATACTGTAGTTGTCAAATGTCTAACTAGAATGCTCATCTTCCCTTATTTCTAATACAATGTGATTTATAAACATGTTTATTTACTGCATGTTGCATTTAACATTTTTTGTTACCTGATATTATAAAACCTACACATATCAAGAAAAAAATTACACTGTGCAACAGTAAATACTCCTACTTTAATGGAGTCTAATTTTATGTAAAATTTGTCATATAATACCAGGTCTCTGTAATGTTATCTATAATACAAATACTTGCAAAATATTTACTATTTAAGGGTATGCTAAAATTAAAAGATCAAGAATAAGAAAGAACATTATCTTAAAGAGATTTTTTTCCATTTAGACAAAAATTAATCTTAAAATATATATAACATATAGTGAATGTAATAAAGATTAGGAATAATATAAACTCCTTCACTTTCAATTTTTTTTACCTATTATATGCTATTTTAATTACAAAATACAAGATATAAAACTACTGATATGACGGTATATAATCCTCCAGTCATGTTTCTATTTATGCAGTAATATAAATCAATATATACAAAATTATACATGTACTTTAAAAAATATTTGTATCACAGTGTATGAGCTTGCTAAATTGCTTCAGTGGTTCTGACTCCTTGAAACCCCATGGACTACGGCCTGCATGGGATTCTCCAGGCAACAATACTGGAATGGGTTGCTATGCTCTCAGCTAGGGACTCTTCCCGACCCGGGGATGGAACTCAAGTCTCTTTTGTCTCCTGCATTGGCAGGCGGGTTCTTTACCACTGGGAAGCCATATACTACATTTAATATCTCTTTTTCACATAATAGATCCTCATTCCCCTTAAATATGACTTTCAACTGATGTATTTCATGTTTAAAATATTTCTTACAAAGCTTAAGTATTATCAAATTTATAGTTATTCAAGACAATTATATCAATTCCAATTCATGTTTATAAGACAAAACCTAACTTTATAATTTCTCCAAATCCTTCAAAAAATCAGCCTAAACAAAATGACTGAAAATAGATATGCACTTTTGGTTTTTATTTATTATTTATTTTTATTTATTTATTTTTTTGGAGTTTTAAGTCTAGATTGTTTATTTCTGCAGAAGTCTTTTTTTTAATTTTAATTTTTATTTATTTATTTATCTTACTTTATTTTACTTTATAATACTGTATTGGTTTTGCCATACATTGACATGAATCCACCACAGGTGTACATGAGGTCCCAAACATGAACCCGCTCCCACCTCCCACCCCATATCATCTCTCTGGATCATCCCCGTGCACCTGCCCCAAGCATCCTGTATCCTGCATCGAACACAGACTGGCGATTCGTTTCTTACATGATAGTATGCATGTTTCAATGCCATTCTCCCAAATCATCCCACCCTCTCCCTCTCCCTCAGAGTCCAAAAGTCTGCTCTATTCATCTGTGTCTTACAAGAATGAAACTAGATCACTTTCTAACACCACACACAAAAATAAACTCAAAATGGATTAAAGATCTAAACGTAAGACCAGAAACTATAAAACTCCTAGAGGAGAACACAGGCAAAACACTCTCCAACATAAATCACAGCAAGATCCTCTATGATCCACCTCCCAGAATTCTGGAAATAAAAGCAAACATAAACAAATGGGATCTAATTAAAATTAAAAGCTTCTGCACAACAAAGGAAAATATACGCAAGGTGAAAAGACAGCCTTCTGAATGGGAGAAAATAATATCAAATGAAGCAACTGACAAACAACTAATCTCAAAAATATACAAGCAACTTATGTAGCCCAATTCCGGTTTTTATTTAAAATTACTGGCATTAAATGATATTAGCTACAGTTAAAGAAGAATATGAATTTTAATTAATTCTTACCATCTTATTATCTTACAAAACAGTTTCCAAAGTAACATTTAGAGACATTAAAAGGTATTACTATGAAAAATTATGTGCCTTTGCTAATAAACATAGCATTTTGAGACATCTCCTACCATACAGTAATCTCAGATTACTTAGAAATACACTATTAAATACTGTGTCAAGGGAAATTATGTGAGAAAGCTGGTACATTTTGCTATCAAACAACTCTGTTAACAGGGAAAAGAATGAGTCATTAGACTCATCTTAGCTGCGTACCTTTGGAAAATCATTTAACCTCTTCAAAGATAAATTTCTTCCACATTAAGATTAAATTGCCCCTGGCTCCAAAGAGTTGTGTAGACGATTATAGTCTGTTATAAAGTTGTTTTGTTTTTTTTTAAACCAAACTTATTTAATTCTTTGGTGGATCAAACTGTTTCAAACTAAACAGCTTTGGTAATTAAATCAAAAGTTGCAATCTTGGAATTCCTGCTCATTTCTTTAAAAAAAAAACAAAAACCTATGAATATACTACCACATTAAAGATCAGAAGCAGGCAAACTATGGCTCATGGGCCAAATCCAGCTGGCTGTCTATGTTTTTATAAATCAAGATTTACTGGAACACAACTGTACTCATTAAATTATGTATTATCAGTGGCTGCTTTTACACTATAACGCTAGAGTTGAGTAACTGCAACAGAAACCAGATGGCCAACAAAGCCTAAAATATTTACAACTGGCATGTTACAGATAAAGTCAGCTGATCCCTGCTATAAATGACTATAAGTTGAATTGGACAATGGATCAAAAAGGAGTTAGGGAAGAAAAAAAAAATCAAAGGAATATTAAAATATATGCTTAAATTTAATGCCTCAAAATGCCACTCCAAAACTAAATCTAAGATTCAAATGTAATGAACATTCTGGTTACATAAAATATAACAACAATACTGAAGTTTACTAATAGTTTATTTAGAATAATAAAGTATATCTTTGTGCCTCTTCAAGTTAAAGTTAATTATTATTTCTATTATAATTAGTACTTATATCTATACAAATTGGATTTTTACCTGCTAATGGCTTGCTCCTCATCAGTTATTCCAGTCTCCCTGAATGCCCTGTTTGATTCCGCCAAACTCAAGGCAATTGCTCTCTGAAGATCATCTTTATCATCTCCAGTAAGATCAATCACATCTGAAAAGCAAAACTATGTTTCTCAAAATTAAGTCAAACAAAATGAAACGTAATTCCTAATGGAGATTTTATACCCAATATACCCTTTCAAATCAAATCCAGCACCAACTTAATTCTGTACAGGAACCTCTCCAAAGAGAACGCAAACACATTTTAAATTGGTTCTACTTTGCAATTTAATGTTCTTCCCTATAAAATTAAGAGCGTAAATATTTTCCATTAGAGAAGATTCAAAAGCTAATAAGCAGAAAGTGCTAAAAACAAGTTCTATAATAACAAAAATTGAAAGCAACAATTAAACATTTACATTTATGCTTTCCAAAGTTAACCCACATATACATGTTAGTTAGTCCATATAACCTAGACATTAAAGTATAATAATTAAATGAGCTCTCAAAGTTATGTTCCAGAAACTAACTGACCATGTTGTTGTTTAGTCACTAAGTCATATTCAATTCTTTTGCAACCAGATGGACCATGGCCCACCAGGCTCCACTGTCCATAGGATTTCAGGTAAAAATACTGGAGTTGGTTCCCATGACCTCCTCCAAGGGATCTTCCTGACGCAAGGATCGAACCCAGGTCTCCTGCATTGCAGGTGGACTCTTTACTGCTGAGCCACCAGGGAAGCCCAATTGACCATATATACTTATATACACTTTTAAAGTCGGAAAGAATGTATGAAGCTGTTCAGTTCAGTTCAGTCGCTCAGTCATGTCCGACTCTTTGCGACCCCATGAATCGCAGCACGCCAGGCCTCCCTGTCCATCACCAACTCCCAGAGTTCACTCAAACTCATATCCATCAAGTCGCTGATGCCATCCAGCCATCTCATCCTCTGTCGTCCCCTTCTCCTCCTGCCCCCAATCCCTCCCAGCATCAGTGTCTTTTCCAATGAGTCAACTCTTTACATGAGGTAGACAAAGTACTGGAGTTTCAGCTTTAGCATCACTCCTTCCAAAGAACACCCAGAGCTGATCTCCTTTAGAATGGACTGGTTGGATCTCCTCACAGTCCAATGAACTCTCAAGAGTCTCCTCCAACACCACAGTTCAAAAGCATCAATTCTTTAGTGCTCAGCTTTCTTCACAGTCCAACTCTCACATCCATACATGACCACAGGAAAAACCACTGTCTTGACTAGACAGACCTTTGTTGACAAAGTAATGTCTCTGCTTTTCAATATGCTGTCTAGTTTGGTCATAACTTTCCTTCCACGGAGTAAGCATCTTTTAATTTCATGGCTGCAGTCACCATCTGCAATGATTTTGGAGCCCCAAAAAATAAAGTCTGACACTGTTTCCACTGTTTCCCCATCTATTTCCCATGAAGCGATGGGACCAGATTCCATGATCTTCGTTTAACAGTGGTTAATTTTGAGAAAGAGGATTAGGAGGAAAAGAAAGTATAAGGATCTCTTACTTTCTATTGTCTGTTCTATGCTTTTCATTTAATTATAAAAAGAAGTTTTCATTTCACAGAAAGAAAATATACACTACTAAATGAAATGTTTTCTTCAGTGAGAATAAAATAAAATAGTCTTGATCCTGTAAATATTCTTTCTCAAAATAAAGTATACAACTATTACCACATTCAGAAAAACTGCTTTGTAATCCAATTTCCCAACATATATTGATCTACTTCCTTAACCCAGAAGAGATCAATTATACCTCTCTTATCATTTAAACAATGGCAAACCATAACATGTTGCTAAGTAGGGGATTACAAAATAGGATGAGAAAGAGAAAGAAGTACAGCTGTTACCACCTTATCTCTGCATCGCTGGGATTATGCTGGTAAGTATTTTGGACACATTTTATATTCATTTTGTTTATCTGTATTTGAGACATGTTAAAAAAATTTTTTTCCTTTGTAATCCAAGTATTACAAGAGTGAAACAAGAAAAAGGAGTAAGGAGTGGGACATAAGGTGTCTGCATTCTGCTATCTGAAAGTGAAGTGAAAGTCCCTCAGTCGTGTCTGACTCTTTGCAACCCTATGGACTATACAGTCCATGGAATTCTCCAGGCCAGAATACTGGAGTGGGTAGCCTTTCCCTTCTCCAGGGGATCTTCCCAACCAGAGATCAAACCCAGGTCTCCTGAATCGCAGGCAGATTCTTTACCAGCTAGCTGAGCCACAAGGGAAGCCCAAGAGTACTGCACCGGGTAGCCTATCCCTTTCTCCAGTGGATCTTCCTGACCCAGGAATCAAACGAGGGTCTCCTGCATTGCAGGCAGATTCTTTACCAATTGAGCTATCAGGAAAGCCCAAAAGTAAAAGTGAAAGTTGCTCAGTCGTGTCCAACTCTGTGACCCCATGGACTATACAGCCCACGGAATTCTCCGGGCCAGAATACTGGAGTGGGTAGCCCTTCTCTTCTCCAGGGGATCTTCCCAACCCAGGGATCGAACCCAGGGATCGAACCCAGGTCTCCTGCATTGCAGGCAGATTCTTTACTAGCTGAGCCACAAGGGAAGCCCATCTAGCTAGGGGTTATATGTAACTATTTAAAAATTTTTTTCACACGTAGTAATAAATAAAATACATCAATAGATTCAAAAGTCTACTTTTATTGTTATATACATTTTTTTTTCCTCCAAATAGTAGCTTATAAGAATCCTAAAAATATTAGAAATAACAGTTGGCCATAGAAGATTTTTTTTAATTCCTTAGTATAATAAAACTTTACAAAAGTGCAATAAAGTGAAAGTTGCTCAGTCATGTCTAACTCTTCATGACCCCATGAACTATACAGTCCATGGAATTCTCCAGGCCAGAATACCAGAGTGGGTAGCTGTTCCCTTCTCCAGGGGATCATCCCAACCTAGAGACTGAACCCAGATCTCCAGCATTGCAGGCAGGTCTAAAAAAATTCAATCAAGTAAAAGGTGGAAGAGAGTTACCGAACAACTGCAATGATACACCTGTCAGCAGGTCAAAGGTTTCAGACATCTGGTTTACAGGTCCACCAAACCACAGCTGTAGATGGGTGGTGTCACCAGTGTGTGTCATCATTCAGCCCAGCTGAAATATTGATTAAAGAAGCTAGAACTAGAGAGGCATGAAATGGCCTCATAAAAATGAGATCATGGTCATTAAAAATGATTAAAACTTGGGTGACTAAAGAGAGAATAAAAAGACAACAACTTGAAAATCACAAAGAAGCAAACAGGTTTGGAGGACTTGATCAATTAGCCCCTCAGACTCCACTGTCTCATCTTCCTAGTATGCTTTCTTCAATGACAGAAGCCGAAAAGATTAAAACAAACCAATCTATTTTCCTGATTCACTTGTAGTTACGGTTTTGGATAAAATTTAGGTTCCACCCATCAGATATGCTAGCATGAGATGTGAAAGGCAGCTATGGGGAGGAAGGCACTCTCCTGCTGCTTTTGGCTGGTTTTTTTCCAGCATGACTAAACAGATGTGGGCTGCTCCACAGGAGCAATCCAGTTTCCAGCTTCCAGCTTCAGGATGTCAAGAGAGAGAGTAGAAGTAGTAACCAGACTCTGTGCTCCCGTGTCCAGGCACAGCTTAGTGGCAGTTACCTAATCCTGGCTGGCTCTCCCTGGGCAACAGCTCTAAAGCTATGTTCTCAACTGTCCCACAGGCAGTCTCCTGATTCACTGTCTCCCTGACTGTGGCAGATGGAGTAGCTTCGCTGGCTGGCCAGTCTTGCAAGAATCTGGGAGTCATTTCAGAAAGCTGAGCTAGAGATCCTTCCTCCAGTGCTCCCACCGATTTTTTTTTTTTAACAATCTAGTCCCCTGTATTAAATTTCTTCTTTGTAACTATCTAAAGTGTGTACTGTTTCACAACTGACAAGTAAACTAAGCTGGCTAGAACAGAAACTCACTTAGAAATAGCAACAAGTTATATTTCAAGCTTTTCATAATTCAGCAATCGTAACTTGAGAAACACAAAAGCAAAACGTAAGGCAAGATGCTTTTAACCCTATTTCATAAACAACATAACTGAAGTTGCCAGAAATGAAATCTAATATTATAAGAATAAAAGAAAGGTGGACAGGCTTCAAATTTAAGTCCTCAAATTATTAAATCCAGTGGTCTCCCTTCCATACTAGCAGTACCCAAGTGTAATCCATGAATTCTTGGGGATCCCCAGTGACTCTCTAAGGGAAAGGGTTCCTTAAGTAAAAAATGCTCTCATAAAAAATGTTATGATGTTATCCGTCTTTCCTACTATGGTCACATTTCCAGTCATTATGCAAAACAACAGTGCATTAAACCACTGTGTTTTAGCACAAATCAAGTCAGCAGCATCAAGTTATATAAGCAATTCATTATATTACAACTATACACACTCATAATTTTTTAAAAAAGCCAATCTCTCTTAAATCCTTAATAAGAGAAAACTAATTTTATGAAATCTCAAACATTGTTTTACATGGTCTTTTACTTCTATGTGACAAAACTGAACGTATGCATAGTAGTTCTGTCATATATGCAAAGTATGCTGTTGCTAAAGAAAAAAACACTAGCGCATTGCTTGAGCTGCAAGTTGAACTCAACGAATGTTTTTCATGGAGCACTATTTTTACTTGATATTACAACTGATAAACTACAAACTATGATTATTCAGACATCGATATTTAACAGACATTTTCTCAAAAAAAGGGGAGCCTATCACTTGAAAAACAAATGAGACTATTTGCTGCCAATGATAACTATGGAATTTTCAAGAAGTTGCAACTTCAGAAAACTTGTTTCTGTCACTATGAGAGTGATATCTTCCCAATACTTTAAAAGCTTTTCCGGTAAAATCAAGTGATATTAACAATTTCTATTTGTTTTATAATGTAGATGTTCTTCCAACATTTGAAAGGAAATCTTTTTCAAATTACCAATGCATTGTGTTACTAAATCATGCATGGATTAACAAGCCAATTCAAAGAGCAAGGTAAGATCCTAGGAGCATCTTTTGTTCTAATACTTGGTCTCTGACCCAGTTCCTGACAATGAGCTCCTATATCACTTGGCATTTCCTAGGTGAGAGGAGCATCTTTTGTTCTAAAGAGATGACTGTTGGTGGGCTCCAGTCTGACCTCAGAATGGGCCAGAAAGACTAAGTCATGATGAGAAGCTTGCAACTTGGAGCTGCATGTCCCATCCTCTAGGGAGATATATATGAGGGACTGGAGATTAAGTTAACAATCAAGCCTACCTGGTGAAACTGCCATAAAAATTCCCAAAGTATAAGGTCTGGAGAGCTTCCAGGTTGATGAACATATCCATATGCTGGGAGGGTGGTACATCTCAACTCCACAAGGCAGAAACTTCTGGCTTGGGACTTTTCCAGACTAGAGGTGTGCTCTATACACCTCTCCATCTGGCTGTTCATCCTTTATCATAGCCTTTAATATAATAAACTAATAAAAAGTGTTTCCCTGAGTTGTGAGCCATTTAGCAAATTATCAAACTTGAGGAGGTCACGAGAACTTCCAATTTGAAGTCAGGTCAAACAGAACATAGGTAACCTGGGGACCCATTACTTGTGACTGGTGTCTAAGGTAGGAGATTTGTGGGACTGAGAATTTAGCCTGTGGCATCTGATGCTAACTTCAGGTAAATGGTGTCAGAATTGTAGAATACTGATGTCACAGAACTGGTTGTATACAGGAAAAAAAAAAGAAAAAACTCACATATCTGGTATCAGAGGAATTAAGTGTGAGCAGAGGAAGAAAAAAGTAATTATAGTCTTCAATGCTAGGAAAACTGACTGACCAGACTATCGGTCCTTAATTGAAATTCTGAGATTTGTTCCTTTAAGCAATGGAGAAGGTTTAGTATAGTTTCATTTTAATTACAATAATCTTCTCCATGATGTTCATAAAGCTTCTTCTTTCCATAGGTTATTTTAGAACCATACAGCCATAGAGCAATAGTGAATTATTATAACCTACATGCATATCAAATACATATGATTTTAAGAACGGATATTAAGAAAGTAAATGTTATTTTAATAATGATTGATCCTAAATTTAATCTCTTTCTATAGTAGAATGATTTCTATAAAATATGTAACGAGCTATCAATTTCACAATGAAAAATAATCCTCTATGATTTCCTTACGTGCTTATTCAAAAAAGGAAGAGAACATGCTTTCAGTTCAGTTCAGTCACTCATTCGTGTCCAACTCTTTGTGACCCCAAGGACTGCAGCACTCCAGGCTTCCCTGTCCATCACCAACTCACGGAGTTTACTCAAACTCATGTCCATTGACTCAGTGATGCCATCCAGCCATCTCATCCTCTGTCATCCCTTCTCCTCCAGCTTTCAATCTTTCCCAGCATCAGGGTCTTTTCTAATGAGTCAGTTCTTTGCATCAGGTGGCCAAAGTATTGGAGTTTCAGCTTCAGCATCAGTCCCTCCAATGAACACCCAGAACTGATCTACTTCAGAATGGACTGGTTGGACCTCCTCACAGTCCAACGGACTCTCAAGAGTCTTCTCCAACACCACAGTTCAAAAGCATCAATTCTTCAGCACTCAGCTTTCTTCACAGTCCAACTCTCACACATCCATACATGACTACTGGAAAAACCATAGCCTTGACTAGACGGACCTTTGTTGGCAAAGTAATGTCTGCTTTTTAATATGCTGTCTAGTTTGGTCACAACTTTCCTTCCAAGGAGTAAGCATCTTTTAATTTCATGGCTGCAGTCACCATCTGCAGTGATTTTGGAGCCCCCCAAAATAAAGTCTGACACTGTTTCCACTGTTTTCCCATCTATTTCCCATGAAGTGATGGGACCAGATGCCATGATCTGAGTTTTCTGCATGTTGAGCTTTAAGCCAACTTTTTCACTCTCTCTTTCACTTTCATCAAGAGGCTCTCAGGTTCTTCTTCAGTTTCTGCCTAAGGGTGGTGTCATCTGCATATCTGAGGTTATTGATATTTCTCCCAGCAATCTTGATTCCAGCTTGTGCTTCATATAGCCCAGCGTTTCTCATGATGTATTCTGCATGTAAGTTAAATAAGCAGGGTGACAGTAGACAGCCTTGACATAGTCCTTTACCTATTTGGAACCAGTCTGTTGTTCCATGTCCAGTTCTAACTGTTGCTTCCTGACCTGCATGCATATAGGTTTCTCAAGAGGCAGGTGATCTGGTATTCCCATCTTTTTCAAAGTTTTCCACAATTTATTGTGATCCACACAGTCAAAGGCTTTGGCATAGTCAATAAAGCAGAAATAGATGTTTTTCTGGAACTCTCATGCTTTTTCAATGATCCAGCGGGTGTTGGCAATTTGATCTCTGGTTCCTCTGCCTTTATAAAGCCAGCATGAACATCTGGAAGTTCATGGTTCACGTATTGCTGAAGCCTGGCTTGGAGAATTTTGAGCATTACTTCTTTACTAGTGTGTGAGATGAGTGCAATTATGCGGTAGTTTGAGCATTCTTTGGCATTACCTTTCTTTGGGAGTGGACTAAAAACTGACCTTTTCCAGTCCTGTGGCCACTGCTGAGTTTTCCAAATTTGCTGGCATATTGAGTGCAGCACTTCACAGCATCACCTTTTAGGATTTGAAATAGCTCAACAAGCTTTAGTAGTAAGCAATTTCTAATTGGCAAAAGTCAATTACAAAAATTTAGCCTTTGAAAAAATTCCATCCAATGCCAAGGGACAACCTTGGTAAAATACTAAGATTTCTTTCACCCAATCCTCCCTTCATTATTAGAATAAATGTGAACGGAATTCAAGGGCACAAGCATGTTAGTGTCAGCTGAGTAACACTGCAGAAAAATCACAGTACAAAAATCTATGAACAGCACTCTCCAACATTTCAATACTGCCCAAAATAAAACATTTTTTTCCTTTAAAGTCAGAAATATATATATAAAAACATAACATTCACCTTAAAAAATCCTTCTAAAAACTTACACACCAACTACCAAACATTTCCCTGCTAACTCCAAAATATAGAGAGCCATCAACTTAACAATAAATTAGACTTCAAATGTATAAAACATTTATCATTCATAATTCATTTTCTCATGAAAAGGGTACATAAAATGACATAAGGAGTCCAAGTTAGTTCAGAAGAGCCAATTTAGCCCATAATCTAATTGAACTACAATGTATGTAAGATTGTGGTTACATCTACAATGTAAGATTTTGATTTAGGTGGGAAGAAAGTTCTTTCATTATTTTCCTCACCAACAAAAGGCTAACCCTAGGGGAAACATTTTTCTCTCTCTTTTTTTTAATAAGCCTAGCTTATACTTACCATCAGCAAAGATTTCTAGGCAGAGAAGTGATATGAATAGAAAGAATCGTTTGTGAAGTTAAGAATTAAAAGTGCTGAACAAGTGTTTGAGAAGAGTTGTAATAAGAATATGTACCAGGGCAGAAAAACTGAAAGAAAAAGTAGGCAGATAAAAACTGACAGAGAAACACTGAAGGGGAAAGCAGGCACGTAAAAACTGACCGAACTGCAAACTACACGGTGGTTCTGGGAGATGAGGAAAAGCTGGAGGGGAAAAAAAAAAACCACTGAGCCACCAAAACGAAGGGGATGCCCTTGAAAGAAAAAAGCAAAGATGAAGAAAGAGATCATAAGCAGGTGAATGGAAATGAGGAAAAGACCATTCTCAGCCTCACTCTGCTTCAACCACAGTTCCTGTCCTTACCACTCACTTCCTGAGCCAAAAACACTCCTGCCTCAAGGCCCCAGCCTGGGCTACACTTCCCTCAGATATCCTGGAGGTTCAGCCCCTCTCCTCCTGAGGCATCTGTATAAGTGAGATATTCACCGCCCAACCCTCCATCTAAAATACCACACTCTGTGTCTGAACTACAAACCCATCCCTGTCACCCTCTGTCCTTCGACCCTGCTCTGTTCTTCATAAACTTACTACTACCAGACATTGTTTATTTACTATTTACCATCACTCTTCCCCCTATGTTAATGCAGACACTTCTTGGTATTTTTAATGGCTTAAAAGAGTACTTGATTTGTATTAGGAAATCAATAAATATCTGCTAAGCAAATAAAGGTTAATATCTAGACTAGAATAGAAATAAAAATTAATGAGTGATCTTTATAGTGGCACTAGTTAGAATACTGGAGAATATATACTTCATCCATCGAAAACTTTCTCCAGATAAAGGACAAATAGCATAATAAGGTGTCATGTTAAAAGAATACTTAAAAGCAAGAAGACATAATAGAAATTGTGCTGCTCACTGCAATCTCCCATTCTTTTCCAACCTTATCGTTGCTGAATTCAGGTTCTCCAAACCAGTGATGTCCAATAAAACTTCCTGTGATGGTGGAAATGTACTATTCTCCACACAGCCCAATACAGTAGCCACTAGTTACATGTTGATGACTACTGCCCATTTTAAATATATCTATGGCAACAGAAAATCTGAGCTTCAGGATTATTTAAACTGATGTTAAATTTAAGTTGCCACATGTAACTACTGGCAACTGTATTAACAACTCAGTTCTAAATGGTCTTGCTCTGTTTTTAACAGTTGCTGCTAAATTTATAATGGCAGCACTGTTAACTAAGCAAAGGGATAATAAAGGAGGCATATCCTGAGTTTGTCATCTAGTTCGTCATGTTTTCTGACTTGGAAAAAAGTAAAAATTTTCATTCTGTATTAGACAACAAAAAGTGCAAATGCCATAGCTATCATTTTGTCCTAAAATTACAGAAAATAAAGTTATACGAGCAATTCTACAGTGTATGTCTAACAAAGAATGTATGCCTAACTGCATCTAATCAGCTACAAGTTATTTGCATACCACTGCAGCATCTCATTTTTAGGCTTAACTGACTTTTGGTGAATCATGCATTATGCATTAGAAATCTCTACAGAAAAACATTTAACTTCTATTTCACTTTTTTCTTTCTGCAGTTGCTTATTTAACAAATTTGGTGAATGGAAAAAATTATCAGTGTTCAATTAGTAAATCCTAAACTTCTCAACATAAAGTGATTTACCCTCAGCAGGGATGAGAAGACTAGACTGGAATCTGTTTATAAATTTTGCTTTAAATCTAAAAAAATTAAAAAATCAACTTTAGACTAATCAAGCAATATAACTAAGACTAGAGTTCCAGGACAGAACTTCAACATGTTTCTCACTTTCTGTGCAATCCTTACCAAACAATTCAAGTTCTTCTGTAAAAAGAAATACAGCAATTTAAAAAAAAAAAATACAATGCTTCTAAATTTGTGAAGGGTCTATCAATGAACACTCACTCCAGCGTGCTGTACTAATTTCTCTAAAACTTAAGTCAATATGTGGCATTATTTTCTATGTTAAAATTACCTACCCAAATCCCTCTTATCTTTTGATCCATACTTTGATTGCTCAATTGTAGCACATCTTGTTCTGGTGGGCATATACTGTTTTTTTCCTGTTTTAAAAAAGTTCAAAAGAATTGAATGATCAAGAAAGAAAGAATATTACTATTTGATTTCAAATTGGGCGAAAGCATTGTATAGTCATGTCTATGACAGAGTTTGTCATGACACAAAAACTTCACAAAATCTCTTCTCTGATTATTAAATACACCTATGATATCTCAGTATCTTGTACCATTTCCTAATCCTCTTTGCATTTTTAATTGCAAAATTCCTAACACAATCATTTTACTTCTCATTTAAGCTGGAGGCAGGAGGCACTCATTTGACAATTCACAATATCCAGTCTAAACAGGGGATAAAAGTAATTTTAAAATGTGCCTCGACTATACGCTAACAGTACTACAAAAAAGTTTGTGTTTTTTTTTTCCCCTAGAAACCAGCAGTATTTATTTACAGTTTGGAATGTTACCGAAACAATACTTCTTAATTCCTTATTATGCAGAGTACAAGCTTTCCTTGAAATGTTTCCTTTTTCTCTCAAAAATGAAACGTAAAAATACACTGAGGCCAATAATCGCCCTACCAACTACTGAAAATGTAATTACTTCTTCAGTATTAAAGTTCACAAATGCTGTGTTCACATATATGTGTTCTCCTCTCAAATGACATAATTTAGTTTCTTTTCTGATATACTTGAGTATATGAAAATTTCCCTACAACCCCAAATGTGACTTCTATGGAACATTAATTTGAAAACTAAATTTTTCTAGTCATCAAAAAAACACGGGTTTAGTTCTTCTAAAAAAGATCTTTAGTTACAAGTTTTATAACAATAAGTTTATAGTTTATAAACTAGTTTATAACAACAAGGAATCATTATGTATTTAGCATTAGAGACTTTTATTTCAAAACATAAATGTTTTGTCAGCACTACAACCAATAGATGACAAAAAGTTACCAAGGTTTGTTTATGCCTTAGCCCTGTTTATAACAGATTTTACACTTAAAAAAAGAGAGAGAGAGAGAAGAAACTGAAAAAACAAAAACCCTTGCCATTATTTGAAAGAATTAAGTTCAAGCATCATTCTTTCCAAAGAACACCCAAGACCAATCTCCTTTAGAATGGACTGGTTGGATCTCCTCGCAGTCCAAGGGACTCTCAAGAGTCTTCTCCAACACCACAGTTCAAAAGCATCAATTCTTCGGTGCTCAGCTTTCTTCACAGTCCAACTCTCACATCCATACATGACCACTGGGAAAACCATACCCTTGACTAGACAGACCTTTGTTGGCAAAGTAATATCTCTGCTTTTGAATATGCTATCTAGGTTGGTCATAACTTTCCTTCCAAGGAGTAAGCTATCTTTTAATTTCATGGCTGCAGTCACCATCTGCAGTGATTTGGGGAGCCCCCAAAAGTAAAGTTTGCCACTGTTTCCACTGTTTCCCCATCTATTTCCCATGAAGTGATGGGACCAGATGCCATGATCTGAGTTTTCTGAATGTTGAGCTTTAAGCCAACTTTTTCACTCTCCTCTTTCACTTTCATCAAGAGGCTTTTTAGTTCCTCTTCACTTTCTACTGTTCTTTGGAAGGAATGATGCTAACGCTGAAACTCCAGTACCTCGGCCACCTCATGCGAAGAGTTGACTCATTGGAAAAGACTCTGATGCTGGGAGGGATTGAGGTCAGGAGGAGAAGGGAATGACAGAGGATGAGATGGCTGGATGGCATCACCGACTCGATGGACGTGAGTTTGAGTGAACCCCAGGAATTGGTGATGGACAGGGAGGTCTGGCGAGCTACACTTCATGGGGTCACAATGAGTCGGACATGACTGAGCAACTGAACTGAACTGAAGGTCAATTTTCAAGTAACAAGGCATTTCACATAAAATTGAGAAAATGCTCAAAAAGAGTTTTTTTATCTAGAACAATCCCTTGAAAACTTCCTCACACTCTGATCACTCCGACACTCTGTACTCCTTTAGCACTTACACTTTTATTCAGGAAGAGGTCTGCATTTAAATATATATATTCACTTACATTTATTTTCTATCCTTCCCATATTTAACCACTCCTTCCAAGAATTAAAAATAAACAAGAGATTTCATTTTTCCTCAGCAATTATAGCATAGTAGTTTAAAGAATCTGCTGAATGCATGACATTTACTTACTTTCTCAGTTTTAAACCATGTAATACTATTATGACGTGACTAAATTTAAATGCTGAATCAATACTATTTCCTAAAGGCAGCTGTACTTAAAAATTTTAGAAAGATGTAAGTTGTAAAATGGAAAAAAATTATTACCTCATAAGCTGTATTTTCCCACTTTGATACTGATACTATTATAGTACAATCACCTCACTATATTTTTACAATTTTTTTCCTCAATAATCTCAAACCAACTTTATGAATATATATACAAATTATTCAATTATTAAATATGAGTTAGCATTCTGGTTAGAAGGATAGCTCAGTTTATCAATAAAGAAATTAAAAGTACAAGCAATTTGTTCAGTAAGATAATCAATGAGATGAAACCAGAAACTCCACCTCTCTATCATTTCTTTCAAGGGGAATATAAAAGTACTTAGTGCACACTTTTCAAGGGCTACACATATACACACACATACAAATTTTGTTTTTACAATTAACAAATGGGACACACACTTTCTGAAATCAGGTTGCTTTCTCCCTAAGAGCACCTATTCAAATCTTTCATTTTGTCCATAACATTCTCACTACTCATTGTCAAAATTGTTGAACAGGTGTTAACATGCAGCTTAAAGAACATTTTCTAATTTTCACACAACAAATAGGGTATCTTTTTGATGACAGTCTTAGAATCCTAATTCTTCCCTGCATATGTTGTCTCATGTCACAAAGTCTACCATCTGTATTAAGAGTTGACAGCTATCATTCTAAAATCCTTCCATCCTTTCCACTAGAACACGGAACCATGTCTACTCAATTTCCTGCTTCTTTCACCTTAACCAGCTGTCTTCAGTCAAAATCTTTTGTCCTTTTTCTACCTAACTTCATTTTCCTCCCAAGTCTCAGAACCTTAAAAGATATGAAATGTTATTCTCACATACTAACTCCTTCTCTATTTATACCACTATTTTTTTTCTAACTTCTTGAAACAAGTTTTTCAATCTTGTTTGAGAGAACTTTCGCTGGTTTCAAAATGGCTTTTTTATACATATTATCAAAAATAACTCAACACGCACTTTTTTGAGAAACCATGACATCCTAGTATAAAGGTTGGACTATAGACACTCTATGGCCCTGTTAAGTTCACAGTCTGGTATGCAAGAAAGGCACAGCAAATAATTTCAAAATAACACAATACTCATTAAGACAGAAGTACACTCTGGGTGTTAAGAGAAGCACTCAGTTTAACATAGAAGCTAGACGAAACACTCTCAAGCCAGCAGTTTCTGAGCAATATCTTAGAGCCCCAGAAGAAATCAGACTGGTGGTGAAGGCCAGAAGGGATTCCAGACAGAAGTAACATGTGTAACAACAGGAGAAATTAAATAGCATTGTGTGGATGAGAACTTCCAAGCTATTTTCCATTACTACAGTGTAAAGGGGGAAGAGGAAAAGAATGGAAAAAGAAGTTAGAGATGTAGGTAGTGGCCAAAACACTGTTTGTCTTGAACTTGGACACAGCAATTGAGTCTGTCTTATACAAAGCTTCTGCCATCACCTATTATCTGTGTGAGATAGGAGTATCTCAGCTTTGGAGACACAAGACCATTTGTGGAGCAAAACTACTAAGACTACCATGAAATTCTGAGATTAAAACATTTTATCAACAACATTAAACAGCATTTAATGTCAATCAGTAGCTATAAACATCTATATGGATGGGATCTTTCTGGCTGTTTCCTAACTTTAAGAACATTTATAAAAATCAAAAAATTCTCTTTAAGGACAAGTTAGTAACCACACTTCAAATCCAGAATGCACAGAAATACCTACATTTTATATGCAGTTACTACATCATAATGAGATAAAAATAAACAAAAAAACTCGGCTATATAAGCATAAATTATTCATATTATGAAGAAAAGTTAGAGTCTCATGTAAAATTTTCTGTATGTTTCTATGTGTATATGCATGTTTGTTTATTTTGTTCTGCTGTATAAACCTTCTTCCAAGATCTCTATTTTGGAGCAGGGTTGGAGTTGAGGGAAGGAAAATTCTGTTAAACAGTAAATCATACCAGTAATTTAAAAAATACTTTATCTTCAAAAATAATTCTAAGGTCTCTACCAACACTTAACATCTATAAAACAAATGACTGTGCCCTATTTAAAATTCTAGAAATTTTTAATAAATAACACCTTTGGATGTTCCATATTTTAAAACAACACTATATGAAATGTTTTATGAAAGAATATATAACTTAAATATAATCTTTTACTTCCAAAATGGAAAAAAATACAGCAGCTAATAAAAATATATGCACCTTTCAACTATAAGAAGAGCCAAAGCTAAAGTCATTTCTTTTTTCATCCTTCACCTCTGCTTAAACAAAACACGGCCCCAAGCAAAGTTTTCATTACATTCTAATTAAAATATTAAGAAAGAAAAGTAACCATACTTGTATCTGCTTGGCTGCCCACACTGATGTATCTGTCATTGCCAGGAAGCGCTGTTTGGTAGTAAGTGGTCTCCTCCTGCTGAGGGGTCTTGGCATTCTTTGCAGTAAGGAAAGCCACTGCTAGCTCCAAGTTTCCATTACTATCCTTCAAATATCAAGAACAGAACATCAAATATTTTGGAGTAAGTATACATGTGCATATGATTTATGTAATTTTCTCCATAACAACACTAATAGTAAAAATAACTTTCAGACTTAAAATTATACTATGTGATTCTTAACTTTACAATGTAAATTCACTGTAAACACAGTATACTGTATCAACAGTAATTCCTTTATCTATTAATTAAAACTAATATAATACAAAAATCAATTCTATAAATAATTTATTTTCCATTATTTTTTTATATCTGCTTAACAAAAGTCCAATCATAAACTTATACTTCTAAGTAAATGAACAAACTAAAAAATGTTTTCTGGAACTTGCTATCTTAAACAGTGAAGAACAAATATTTAAAATAGTACTTCAGCAAACAAGAATAACAGATATTCTCTTTAATATTAATGCTGAATGCCTACTTAGAGGCAAGCTAACAAGCAAATTATCAGACTCATAAGAAGAAAACAGCATCAGTGGCCTGAAACCTTGATAGAGAGACACACAGAACTCCAGACTACTGTGGAGATGAAAATTCTACCCAAATTAAATACATAAATAATATTCTAAAAATTCAGAAGAAAAACAGATGCTAAAAACACTAAAGAATGTTTGACAGCAAAATCATGAGAGAAACTTGCCCAGTTATCTCTATATTCTCTCTACAGTTAACAACAAAAACATTAGCTCTGTGACTGCTAATGGAAACCACATTATGAAATCCAGGTATTAATAATGAAGCTATCTTTGTATCAAAGGCCAGAACACATAATACTGTGGAAGCCTTCAGAAATTTCGTTTACAAAGTTTAACTGGAAGCCAGTGGAAGGTTTTGGACAGAAATGACATGGTATGACTTACATTTTAAAAGGATTACTGTGGGTATATGTGGGGAACAGACTATAGGAGAGAATCGGCAGAAGCAGAGCCCGATATTATTTGCTATCATATCAAATGTGGGGAGGGATAAAAAGAGAAAGACCAGGATGATTCCACAATCTGATGTCGGAGCAGCTGGAACAACTCAGCCCAACTCCACTCTTAACAGCCTTTGAGGAGAGAAAACACTAGGAGTGCACGTTCTAACTTTGTTACCTATCAAAACTGTCATTAGACTCTTAAAGGACTCATCCAAAACATGAGTTTAACATAGTCTACAGTTTGTGACAAACCAGACGTAAAACAATTTTAATAACAATGGCTAACATTTATTGAACACTAAGTGCCAAGAAATGTACCAAATGCTTTCCATATACTCCCTCATGTGATAATGATAAACTGAATGCAGCAGGGATCTATACAACTTGAAGGTCACTTACTTTGAACATACAAAGAGATTCTCAATATAAAAGTGCTAAAATCAATCGACGACACTGCGGCTCCCAAAAGTAGACTCTGTGTCAGTATAATGCTGAGATAGTCAACCCATTATTAAACATTTTACAAATTTATACTGAGCAACAATTAAGATTTAAGTACACTGTTTTCTCCCCCAGATACTGGTAACTGAAAAAAATTAAAAAAAAAAAAAAAAAAAAAAAACATGGTCACATAACTTAGCTCAAAGGAAATGTGGACACTACTTTTTTATGTTTATTTAATTAAACATATTCTACATGTTTCCTAAGTTTTTTAAAAAAAAAGTAAGTGAATTCCCCAAATTTGCCCTGACAAGGTAATGAGGTCTAACCCCAGACTCAAGTGATAACAGAATGGGAAAGGCCATTTCTGAAAATAGACGTGGAATGATTGTCATATTTAGCAGAATAAAGAATGGACTGGCAATCATCTAAATGTCATAATCATAAAAACTGAGGTATAACATTTTTGCTTCCTTTCCAGCTACTTAAGAGCGGCTTCATAAACCATGCTTTAAACTGCTCCTAACAGTACTGGTTGATCATTTTCCTGATGCAGGAAAAAGCTGAAGCAAAGCTTCCAACCAAAGCAGAAATTATGTGTGGTACTGGGAGCAGGCTGCTTGGTGTCTATTCCAAGCTCCTCCACATGTTAACTATGTGATCTTCAGCAAGTCATTTTAACCTCTCTGTCTCTCCTTACCCTTTAAAAGGTGGATAAAAATAACACCTACTTCAAAGTTACTAGGAGGAGGAGTTAGCCACACAAAGTACTTAGAATAGCACCCAGTACTTACTGCAAGTGCTTAATAAGTGCTAGTTATTACCACTACAATGATGATAATTATGATTATAATCATTCAAAAGATAAATTATTTCTAGAAAAAAAGGAAGAACTTCTGGCTCCAAATCAAAAATAATGTAATGTAGTCTTTCAGAGCAACGTGCAAAGGACTGAACTGTGTGTGTGCCTACAGCAGCACAACTGCTGTACTGCTGATGTTAGCCTTTAGCAGTGATCTATAAATACACTTCAAGTGGAGCTCGAGTTCTTAACATTTTCCCTTCATTCGCTCTCTTTCAATCTGCATATCCATGTAATCTGACTCATCTGGGTGCCTCTGTGGCAATGAGTATATTTCACAAGATACAACAAAAATCATGCCCTTTTTTGTGCATAACTGAACAGTTTGATATTGAATAATCTTAAACACTCGATTAACTGAAGGTTAGCTGATTTATATGTCTCCTTCATGGAAGATTAAAAGGGAAGCTTCTGATACTGTATTAATTTTCTCCCAATTCCTCTTCATCTTCTATGCCATTCTACACCTCTATCCCCAATTAAACACTAAAATGTCTCTTGAGTAAAACTGGCCATTAGTACTTGGGAGTCATATCACTCCATTTTGCATGAAAACTGTCTCACGTGGAGGGAGGTCTTCTTTCACTCCAAGGCATCATGGAACATCAGGATGCTAAAAGCCAATGTGCTCAAAATTGCAGTATGTTATGTTAGTTCAGTTCAGTTGCTCAGTCATGTCCCACACTTTGTGACCTCATGGGATGCAGCACGCCAGGCCTCACTGTCCATCACCAACTCCCGGAGTTCACTCAAACTCATGTCCATTGAGTCAGTGATGCCATCCAATCACCTCACCCTCTGTTGTCCCCTTCTCCTTCCGCCTTCAATCTTTCCCAGCATCAAGGTTTTTGCAAATGAGTCAGTTCTTTGCACCACGTGGCCAAATTATTGAAGTTTCAGCTTCAGCATCAGTCCTTCCAATGAATATTCAGGACCGATTTCTTTTTTTTTTTTAATTTTTTTTTCAAAAAAAATTTTTTTTTTACTTTATTTTACTTTACAGTACTGTATTGGTTTTGCCATACATTGACATGAATCCACCACAGGTGTACATGCGTTCCCAAACATGAACCCCCCTCCCACCTCCCTCCCCATAATATCTCTCTGGGTCATCCCTTTGCACCAGCCCCAAGCATGCTGTGTCCTGCATCGGACATAGACTGGCGATTCGATTCTTACATGATAGTATACATGTTTCAATGCCATTGTCCCAAATCATCCCACCCTCTCCCTCTCCCTCTGAGTCCAAAAGTCCGCTATACACATCTGTGTCTTTTTTGCTGTCTTGCATACAGGGTCATCATTGCCATCTTTCTAAATTCCATATATATGTGTTAGTATACTGTATTGGTGTTTTTCTTTCTGGCTTAATTCACTCTGTATAATCGGCTCCAGTTTCATCCATCTCATCAGAACTGATTCAAATGTATTCATTTTAACAGCTGAGTAATACTCCATTGTGTATATGTACCACAGCTTTCTTATCCATTCATCTGCTGATGGACATCTAGGTTGTTTCCATGTCCTGGCTACTGGTTGGATCTCCTTGCAGTCCAAGGGACTCTCAAGGGTCTTCTCCAACACCACAGTTCAAAAGCATCAATTCATCGGCTCTCAGCTTTCTTTCTAGTCCAATGCTACGTTAAGTAAGGCCTATACTTTATAAAAGTTCTTCCCTGTATCTATGGTACTGTACATTGTATAACTAAAAAACTCAGCTTTCCAATATGGTAGGTGGTGGAGATGAGGGTGTAACAGAAACTGTGTCTTGTGAAACAGAGGCCATACCTTCAAGGCTTGCTGTAGAATCTGGGCATCATTAATCCCCGTAATTTCTCGTAGTTGATTCAGAAACGTCTGCTGGTGCTGGAAGAAGGGAAAAACCAAAAGCGTTATACTCAAATCTGAAAATGTACAAAGACAAGAAAATAAATGACCTTTGGAAAAAAAGACAGAAAACACAAAACAGAGTAAAAAACAAAAAATATAGAACTTGAGAAAGACTGAATAAATTTCATTATTTCAGGAAGAATGAACCACGCTGCATGAGTCCTTATTCCATTTTCATGTTTCTAAAAGCTGATTCTTCACTGTCTGATGTATGCTGTCTAATAAGAGAAGGAGTGATCTCTGTGACAGCTAAACCTAAGAAGAACTAAGGGAAACAGGTATCCACTGGTGTACTTTAACTAGGGGATGAGACCCCAGAATGAAATTGAGGCAGCCCTAGAATCTCTCCCTCGCCCTAAAGTCAGCCAGCATCTAGGCATTTAGGATGTACGGAAAAAATATGCCTTTGGCAAACAAGCAGTAGGTGGATATATTACATTGGGATGACTAAACTACCACACCCTATTCAAGGGAGGAAAAAAAACACCTCATTCTCCAATCTGTCATAAAAGATCCAAAATAAAATTGACTACTTGCCCTCATTTGCTGTATGTGTGTGTTAGTCCCTCAGTCGTGTCCGACTCTTTGCAACTGCATGAACTATAGCCTGCCAGGCTCCTCTGTCCATGGAATTCTCCAGGCAAGAATACTGGAGTGGGTTGTCATTCCCTTTTCCAGGGGAATTTACCAACCCAGGTATGGAACTTGAACCTCCCAGATTTTTTTGCAGGCAGATTCTTTACTTTCTGTGTCACTTGGGCCCATTTGCTTTAGATGTGTTTATACTCTACTGATCTACCATACTCTAGTAAAGAGAAAAACAGGTAGGATAGGATTCTACTACCAAAACCCTTCCCTAAACTTCCCTAATTAAGAATATGGTCCTCCTTCCATCTCTACATTTCTTAATACAAGTTCCCCAAAACTGAAGACAGAACTATGAAATAGAGAAACCTCAATGGGTGATATGACATGGAAAGCAAGTCCCCACTAGAATAAAAGGATCTGTTGAAATCTTGTCTTCCCAACTAAACAATCTTACATGGCATTTATTAAATGTCACTCTATACTTCCTCCTCTAGCATCCAGTCCAGGTGTTAGATAAGATATAGGGGAAAGGACAGAGTGTCTGCTAAATGATTCCACCTTCTTTACCAAGCCCCATGTGCCTCATTCACTGAGCAGAACAAAGTCATGTCATATGGCCCTTCATGTCTGCAAAGAAGGTTGAGAAATGTATTTTTCAGTTAGGCAACAAGCTTCACTTCAAATTTGTTGCTAAGGAAAAAGAAAAGAATGAAGAATGTACACTAAACAGCCACTGGCAGTATCTGCTATGACATCAACAAATTTTAATTTCCATAAAAATCTTACTAAAAGCTGAGATAACTGAGACTAAAAATAAAATATATAGTAAGATATATGAACAGAGGTCATATAAACAAAATAGCTGAATAAAAGAACTGAACTGCCAAATTTAGAGTGCTGAAATATGAGAAAAGTAAAATTCTCTTTAGACATGTCAACTTTTCTACTTTCATTTTAGAAATTAGCAATAGCAAGCAATGGAACCACAACTAACTTACACAATACTCAACATTACAAATTAAAGATATATACAAATTATACAGAAATTCTCTTTATCTAATTCTACATTTTATTTTAGTGAACATAAAATACTTGAAAGATCTTACAAGATTGTTTGTAACCACCCACACCAACACTCCAAACCCTATTCTTTACACAGAATATAGTTTTCCTCAACTGCAAATTATTCAATTGTGTATCAGGGAAAGATTTCTGAATACCCCAAATAAATTAATCATTTGTACAAATGATGCTGGCTATTATTTATAATGCAATTCGAATGGAAATAATGCAAATGTCCTTCCACTAATGAAGAAGTTCTAAGTTGTAATGTGCAAGACAATGCCCTGATAAATTTATCAATAAAGAAGATTCCCAGGCCCCACACCCAGAGATAGTGATGCCAGAAGCATCTGGATCTGCTAAGGGATCCTCATTTTTAGTAAACACCTCAAATGAGTTTGATACAGATGAGCCTAGAAGCACGGTTTAATTTTAACAAACTGTGTATTTTTAAACAGCAAATATATAATCTATATAGAAGTTAATCTTTACAAATTAAGTTAAGCTAAGCTTAAATCATATTAAGCTAAGATTACAAAAATAGTGTGTCTATGTTAATGAGTACAAGGTAAGATGTAAAAAGAATGTAAAACCCAGAAAAGTTTACAAAGCCTGCATTAGACTCCCAATTCTTCTCCCATCTGTGTATCCACACACTTTGCCACTTCTCACTTCCTCCCACTAGTTGTTGCTGTTCAGTCACTAAGTCATGTCCAACTCTTTGTGACCCCATGGATTGTAACACACCAGGCTCCTCTGTCCTCCACTATCTTCTGCAGTTTGCTGAAATTCATGTCCATTGAGTCGGTAATGATACCTAACCATCTCATCCTCTCCCACTCTCTTCTCCTGCTTTCAATCTTTCCCAGCATCAGGGTCTTTTCCAATGAGTTGGCTCTCTGTATCAGATGGCCAAAATACTGAAGCTTCAGAAATGTATTTCCTTGCTGCACTGATGACTGGCTTGGCCATGAGACAAGCTTTCATCAATGGCATATTAGGAGACATGAAATGTGCTTGCATGGTTGGGCTTGCCTTCTTGAACCTGCGCAATTCATTTAGAACATAACCTGGGTAACCCACTTGCCCCAGAAGAATGAGCCACATTGAGAATAGCCACCCCAACCAACCAATCTGAACATGATAATATTTGGGATATCAATAACTTTTGGTGTGGTCTGTTACAGTGATAGGTGACTGCAAGTGAGTACAATAAGAATACTCATATAAGAGTATTTTACAGAGAAAAGTAACATCTAAAACTTTGTTATCATTTGGTGTATTTTGTTCATTTTTCACAATAATGTCAGCTAACAATCCTAACAAAATTATTCAGGTGCATGTCTAGTGTGGTTCTCGGTCTCATGAATTTTGACTGAAAGTGAAACAATGAAAAGGATCAGGGTGGGAAAGAAGGCTGAGTGAGACAAGAAAAGGTAAATGAATTGTCTTAACTAAGCAAGAAATGGGAACAAGATCATTAGAGGTAAGCAATGAGAAAATTCTAAGTTTATGGAAGAGAAACCACCTCATCTGTCAAGTTTTCCTATTTGCTACTGGCATCTTCCAGCTGTACTTTTTTCAATCTTTGAAAAATTGCACCTTCATTTCCTACAATCTTATGATTTTGTTGCTTTTATTTCTGTTGTGATTAAGACTCTGGTCTTCTTTCAAGGTTTGCACCTTCTTATTTACCAAACTTCTGGTCCTTGAAACACCCTGATCTTTAACTAAAAATGTCCTGCCATGTGGCTCTCTCTTTTTTGACTAATGATTTTGTATTCAAAGTGGACCTAACAAACTATCATCTCCAGAATTCCTTTTCTGAGCTGAGGTCTTCCTTGTATAAATTTCTTATCTACTACAGTATAACTGCACTCATCTCACACACTAGTAAAGTAATGCTCAAAATTCTCCAACCCAGGCTTCAGCAATACATGAACCATGAACTTCCAGATGTTTAAGCTGGTTTTAGAAAAGGCAGAGGAACCAGAGCTCAAATTGCCAACATCCACTGGATCATGGAAAAAGCAAGAGTTCCAGAAAAACATCTATTTCTGCTTTATTGACAATGCCAAAGCCTTTGACTGTGTGGATCACAATAAACTGTGAAAAATTCTGAAAGAGATGGGAATACCAGACCACCTGACCTGCCTCTTGAGAAACCTGTATGCAGGTCAGGAAGCAACAGTTAGAACTGGACATGGAACAACAGACTGGTCCCAAATAGGAAAAGGAGTACATCAGGGCTGTATATTGTCACCCTACTTATTTAACTTATATGCAGAGTACAACATGAGAAATGCTGAGCTGGAAGAAGCACAAGCTGGAATCAAGATTGCTGGGAGAAATATCAATAATCTCAGATATCCAGATGACACCACCCTTATGGCAGTAAGGAACAATGAACAAAAGAGCCTCTTGATGAAAGTGAAAGAGGAGAGTGAAAAAGGTGGCTTAAAGCTCAACATTCAGAAAACTAAGATCATGGCATCTGGTCCCATCACTTCATGGAAATAGATGGGGAAACAGTGGAAACAGTGTCAGACGTTATTTTTCTGGGCTCCAAAATCACTGCAGATGGTGACTGCAGCCATGAAATTAAAAGATGCTTACTCCTTGGAAGGAAAGTTAGGACCAACCTAGACAGCATATTCAAAAGCAGAGACACTACTTTGCCAACAAAAGTCCATCTAGTCAAGGCTATGGTTTTTCCAGTGGTCATGTAAGGATGTGAGAGCTGGACTATAGAGAAAGCTGAGCGCTGAAGAATTGATGCTTTTGAACTGTGGTGTTAGAGAAGACTCTTGAGAGTCCCTTGCACTGCAAGGAGATCCAACCAGTCCATCCTAAAGGAGATCAGTCCTGGGTGTTCATTGGAAGGACTGATGTTGAAGCTGAAACTCCAATACTTTGGCTATCTGATGCGAAGAGCTGACTCTTTTGAAAAGACCCTGATGTTGGGAAAGATTGAGGGCAGGAGGAGAAGGGGATGACAGAAGATGAAATGGTTAGATGGCATCCCCAACTGAACGGACATGAGTTTGGGTAAACTCCGGGAGTTGGTTATGGATGGGGAGGCCTGGCCTGCTGCGGTTCATGGGGTCACAAAGAGTTGGACACGACTGGGAGACTGAACTGAACTGAACAGTATAAAGAGGTGGCTGTAACCTGCTGACACTGCTGAATCAAGAAGGGCAAGACACAATGTTCAAACAATGGTTTGCAAACACCACAAAAATCAGTAAGCGAACAAGCCCAGACTATCTACAGGCCTTCAGATTTCTTCATTGATGATATTTTTACTGAGTGAGACATCCTTAAGTACCTAATACATGTAAAATCCAATACTGTGCATTTCAAGGAGAAGAAGGTACCAGTAACTTCAATATAAAGTATGGATCAGAATGTTTCAGAGAATTCTTTCCTTCCCTTGTTGATCCTATATAATACTGGGTCTGTTTTAAATCTATTTAAGTAAGACTACAGCATATTTACATTGGTATAGTTTCTTGAAAATGCAAAAAAGGATCACTGACTTACAGCTAAAAAAGAATACAAGTATTTATTATGCTCTTACTGCATGCCAGACTGTTAAGTGCTTCTGGTATATAATCTCAAATAACATATGCATACATGCACACACACAAATCCTCTAGAAAATCACTCTTTTTATAATGAAGAACATATTTAAGAGACTAAGTACAAACGCAGAAATGATTGTCTAATTTTTCAGATTCCACAGTCCATGTGTCTCCCACATTTTCTCCATGGTATCTGATTCTGGAGATTAAAGATGTAGTAAAAAAAAAATAAATACTCAGCCCCAAAATCCATTACTATGTTGACATTAAACACTTTGATACAAGAAAGTGGTACCAAAAAAAAAAAGAGAAAGAAAGTGGTACAGAAGAACTGGAGCACTGATGACCACAAGGCAGGAAAGACTTCTGTGTTAAGAGAGGTGAGTGACTCATAAGTCAGTCTTTGGTTCCTTTGACTGAATTTCTAAATATAAATAAAACAGTTTATGCAAAAGAAAGAAGACAAAGGTTTCCATCTTCAGGGGAAAAAATGGTAACTCTCATAAGAACCTCTAAAAAAAACTTTAAACATTTCTAAGGGGAAAAAAAAAAAAACAATTTGATAGGAAATCCCAAAGCATTCATCAACTTCAAAATCACATGACTTAAATTTCAGAATTAGCATTGCTAGGCACCAAATGGAAAACATTTCAAAGTTCACTGACAGATAATTTCAAGTACGTAATATATCCTTCATGTAGCTCATTGTAAGACCCAAACCTCCTGTAACCAGATATATAAGAAAAAAAAATCTTCCTAAGTCTTTTTTATCCATAATTTTAAGGAGAACAACACGACAGCCTTTCATCTCTCTTCATATACAACCTCAAGTAACACATGTGCACCTTCATATGACCTCCCTGAGGAACTCACCCACAGTGTGATCCCTCTCACGGCTTAAAGGGCCCTTTACACGCCCCAGCTATTTCTAGCTTACACTGCTTTCCCCTCTTGCGCTGCCTCTTCCAGTCAGGGTGTACACAATACTATTCTGCTTCCGAATTCAAAGGTCTGAGGATATTCAATTGCTTTCTGTTAAGGTCAGAGGTTTCTCTGACACCACAGACTAACAATATATAATGATTAATCATCAGACTCTATACCGAAGAGAACACAGGGTGGCTACTTCCCTCATCACTGCGTTCCTGGTAACTAAGCAGTACAGTGTCAGGCATGTGGTAGAAACACAATAAATATTGACCAAATAAATGAACGCAACAGTGTGCACAGGTGAACCGGAGTAAGTCACCTCACAGGGCCTGAACTCATCCACAGGAAAGAGGTACAAATTAAACTGGAGACAGGAACAAGAAGCATGCATAAATCACGCCCAATTGCTTAGCCAACTTTCTACTTTCCTACATTGCACTGAGAAGTTCACAGAAGGCCTTATTGCCTATTCCTGGTAATGTCCATCCTGCCTGAATGGGAGTGTATAGTACAGTATTGTTGAAGTTTCCAAATTCAAATAATCTACATATTAATCTCAAGAACAGTTGTGCTAGCTTTTATTTTCTACTACCATAGAGTTAAGGTTCATCTCAATCTTTTTGGGTTAACAGCACTTCAGTATTAAAATAATCACATACTTTTATGGATGTATAAATCTAAAAGTATGCTTTTTGTATTCTTCACTATTTACATTTAGCCTTAGAAATCCCAGAAATTCTGAACTTAAGTCTTTCCCCATGTTTTTATAGAATCCAGATCTACAACCTTAAGCATTATGTAATCTAAAAAAAAAAAAAAAGAATAAGGTGAAAAAATAAGACACTTTGCTCACCCTCAATAAAAGTTTCCATCATTCCTCCCTTCAGAGTTCATACCCCTACTGCAGCCCTTGAACCAGTCTAACACCTGCATGATGTCCATGCCCTGAAGAGAACCCTCTATCCCTACTAACTGGCAGACAAAAGATATACAACAGAATTAGAAACTAAACAGTTTCCCCAAAATATACTGTTTTGTGTGTGTGTGCTTACTCACTAAGTCATGTCCAACTCTTTGTGACCCCATGGACTGTACCCCAGCAGGCTCCTCTGTCCATGGGATTCTCCAGAGGAGAATACTGAAGTGGATAGCCATTTCCTACTCCAGGGGATCTTCCTGACCCAGAGTGATAAGCTAAGTTCACACAGAGTTAAATACATTTCTAGGCCAAACAAAAATCTAATACCATGAAACATGGTTTCTATGGGAACATGCATTTAGAGCTACAAAACCCAACTTGCAAAACCTTTTGGAACAGTGTGTTTTTAAATCAGAATGCTTATATTCTGGAAAATGCGGCTAAACAAAACTGTCATGAATCAACTCATATCTGTCAACTGCGATCTCTACAGTTTAAATCAAGTGTATCTTTAACTTGTTTTTGATGCTAATGATTTGGTTGATTCCTAATATATTTCTCTCTTGTCCAATTAAATCTTTGTGTGTCTCTTGGTTTCTGTACTTAAATTTCTATTAATTTCCAGTCCAAAAATAAAATCCCTTAAACTAATAGAGCAAAATTAGCATGCTCTAAGTAGAACTTTCAAACTAGAATACCACATAACTCCTAAATTCCTTAAAACAAATACAGTATTTGGTCATCCTAATTACAAATACAGTACATCCTACTGACTGAGCTTCCCTGGTAGCTCAGATGGTAAAGAATCTGCCTGCAATGCAGATCAGGGTTTGATCCTTGCGTGGGGAAGATCCCCTGGAGAAGGGAATGGCAACCCATTCCAGTGTTCTTGACTGGAGAATACCATGGACAGACCATGGGGTCGCAAAGAGTAGGACACGAATGAGCCATAACACTTTCACTATTGACTATTAGAAACTGCATTATTCTAGACATACAGCTAGGTTTAATAAAGCATGTGCTCTATACCACTTTCTTTCCCAGACCAATAAAAGGGTCATTTACATAAGTGTCCAGGCTCCAGCAACTCAGCACACATGTCCTCCATCCAGTGGACTTCAATCATAACTTCTTCAATAAGAAGTGAATCTCAGTCTCAGGGTTCGGTGAGACCTCTCCCAAACATATTTCTTCCTCTATTCTTTAGAGTTCTTTAAATGATAATTCAAATGATAACACTTTATCATTTGTTACTAGTCAATATTTCTTTATATTAAACTTTCCCCATTCATATTACTGTATAGTTTCTATGTCCTAACTGGACTCTTACTCATACAATCAATTTTCTTAAACGCAGTTTTTGTATCCTAATAATATATTAATTTTTATAGTGTATTGTTTATACCTATCTGCTTAATAAAAATTAATATATTATTAGGTTACAAAAAATGCTTTTAAGGAAGTTGATTGTATGAGTAAGAGTCCAGTTAGGACACAGACTGGTTCCAAATAGGAAAAGGAGTACGTCAAGGCTGTATATTGTCACCTTGCTTATTTAACTTATATGCAGAGTACATCATGAGAAACACTGGGCTGGAAGAAACACAAGCTGGAATCAAGATTGCCAGGAGAAATATCAATAACCTCAGATATGCAGATGACACCACCCTATGGCAGAAAGTGAAGAGGAACTAAAAAGCCTCTTGATGAAAGTGAAAGAGGAGAGTGAAAAAGTTGGCTTAAAGCTCAACATTCAGAAAACAAAGATCATGGCATCTGGTCCTATCACTTCATGGGAAATAGATGGGGAAACAGTGGAAACAGTGTCAGACTTTATTTTTGGGGGTTCCAAAATCACTGCAGATGGTAATTGCAGCCATGAAATTAAAACATGCTTACTCCTTGGAAGGAAAGCTATGATCAACCTAGATAGCATATTGAAAAGCAGAGACATTACTTTGCCGACTAAGGTCCGTCTAGTCAAGGCTATGGTTTTTCCAGTGGTCAGGTATGGATGTGAGAGTTGGACTGTGAAGAAGGCTGAGCACCGAAGAATTGATGCTTTTGAACTGTGGTGTTGGAGAAGACTCTTGAGAGTCCCATGGACTGCAAGGAGATCCAACCAGTCCATTCTGAAGGAGATCAGTCCTGGGTGTTATTTGGGAGGAATGATGCTAAAGCTGAAACTCCAGTACTTTAGCCACCTCATGCAAAGAGTTGACTCATTGGAAAAGACTCTGATGCTGGGAGGGATTGGGGGCAGGAGGAGAAGGGGACGACAGAGGATGAGATGGCTGGATGGCATCACTGACTCGATGGATGTGTCTGAGTGAACTCTGGGAGTTGGTGATGGACAGGGAGGCCTGGCGTGCTGCGGTTCATGGGGTCGCAGAGAGTTGGACACAACTGTGTGACTGAACTGAACTGAACTGAATATATTAATGATACAATTCTGTATTTTTAAGAGAGAAGTCTCAAAAACAATCAGGAAGGGGAAAATTAACCATATACGGTTGGTTTTTTCTTAGAAGCACCACTTACTGAGCACTTACTAAAAGTGTACAAGGCACTGGAGACTTCATTATGTAGGCACGATGCATTACATTGTTGGCTACTGGTGAGTGGACTCAATCTCTAGTCCCTCTTTCCTCCTTGGACAGGGGAGTAGGCTCTAATCATAGTGGCTGTTTTTTCTGAGGCAAAGCTCTCATCCTGAAGCAATCTAGTCCCCCCAACCAGGAGTTATCTCATTAACATACAAAAGGCAACAAATTTCTGTGACAGAAACCAAAGGAAAAGACTAAATATTTAGTCTTTCACTGTTTCATTTAAATTAAAAAAAAAAAAAAACCTAAAAATATACAGCAGACATTGCATTTAACTTATTCACAAAACAAAAACAGACTCATAGACTTAAAGAATGAACCTCAGGTTGCCAGGGGATAAGGACGAGAGGAAGGAGCAGCCAGAGAGTATTATATATTATACCGCAGCCAGTCACATATAGCTACTTACAGATACACCAAGGCACCAAACTGTTTTGTTTGTTCTGCTCATGGACTTCTCTTTGCTTCAGATGATACCATCCATCCCCCTATACATCTTCAACATCACCTCCTCTGTGAGGTCTTTCCTGTTCTTAGATCCTCTCCTTGGTCCTAGCAATATATCCTATATACACCTCACTTAAGGAAAGAAGTAAAAGCATCAGTTGCTGAGTCATGTCTGACTCTTCGCGATCCCATGGACTGCAGCCCACCGGGATTCTTTATCCTTGGAATTCTCCAGGCAAGAATACTGGAGTGAGTAGCCATTCCCTTCTCCAGGGAATATTCTCAACCCAGGGATCAAACTCAGGATTCCTGCATGGCAGTAGGATTCTTAACTGTCTGAGCCACCAGGGAAGCTCCATATACTTCACTTAACTTTTAATATAATGTATGCATTTCTGGCTCCCACCACCACCAAACGATAAGCTATTTTATAGTGTATTGTTTATACCTATCTGCTCAAAAAAAGAACAAATGAATAGATGGACATGATAATGAGAAATAACTGGATATCTAAGCAGAAATGCAACTGAAAACATGAAACAAGAGTTTATGTGAGGGTGAAAGTTTTAAATTATTTTGAAAATACAAATTTAGCAGTAATGAACGTATACAAACGACAAATTACATAAACACTCAAAGCTTGCAAAGTAGAAAGCAGAAAACCAAAGAGCAAACCTTGAAAAACTCCTAGAATTAAGTAAACACACAGTCCGTGATATTAGCAACCAAACTTTAGTATGCTGTATAGCCCAAATGTACATACTTTAAATATATGTACTGTAAATACACAGCAAAATCTGACAAGCTTGCAAAAATCTTGCCCATACCTACACCTACTTGAGACTGTCTTCTTACCCATCAATTCTCAACTTCCCTGTGTCTGTAGTACGTGTTTAAATACTAAGCATTTTTGGCAGCACACTCAAAAAGATCTGAAACCTTCACCACAACAAAATTCAACACCTCTTAAGGCAGGTGGCAGTAATTAGAATGCAATTGTTGCTCCAGTACAACAATACTGTCCCATGGTATCTGCAAAAGCAGTTATCACAGTGTTCAGTAGTATCCCACCCTCCTGATTATCCAGGCACTAAGACGTGCTCACAGCAAAATTGACAAGTTTCAACAAAAAATATGTATTCGGCATTAACTTAAAAGTAAGGTACAATTGTTTACCCCTTATTAATAACAAGTGTATTCCACTCTACACTAAATCACAAAACCTGTTCAGAGGAGATACTGGAATAAGTATAATACATTTACTGAAGTACAGCAAAATAAAGTTTTAAACTATGATCAAACCTGGGGGCACATCTCTGAAGATATTTGACAACAAAAAGCCTGAGACTGCTACTCTAAGACAAATACTATCAAATAAGTACTGAGGTTACACATGGAATATAGATGACAACAGCAATAAAGTCTACTTTGTATGTTTAATAACCACATTTTGTAAGAATAATGCTGATACATATACATTACTTTCCTTGGTTGAAGCTGAAAATGCCAATAGAGCTTCTATAAAACACTACCATCTGTCAAATTAAGTTAACCTTGTTATTCTGATGCATTGTTTTTAATTTTGGTTACATCTAAGTTACTAGTGGACCACATTCTGTCAGACTTCGCCAACATGACCCATGCATCATTAGAGATACCAAGGGAACATTTCATGCAAAGATGGGCTCAATAAAGGACAGAAACGGTAGGGACCTAACAGAAGCAGAAGATATTAAGAAGAGGTGACAAGAATATACAGAAGGACTGTACAAAAAATATCTTCATGACCCAGACAATCAAGATGGTGTGGTCACACATCTAAAGCCAGACATCCTGGAAGGTGAAGTCAAGTGGGCCTTCAGAAGCTTCATTATGAACAAAACCTGTGGACGTGATGGAATTCCAGTTGAGCTATTTCAAATCCTAAAAGATGATGCTGTGAAAGTGCTGCACTCAATATGTCAGCAAATTTGGAAACAGCAGTGGCCACAAGACTGGAAAAGGTCAGCTTTCACTCCAATCCCAAAGAAAGGCAATGCCAAACAATGTCAAATTACCATACAATTGCACTCATCTCACACACCATAAAGTAATGCTCAAAATTCTCCAAGACAGGCTTCAGCAATATGTGAACAGTGAACTTCCAGATGTTCAAGCTGGATTTAGAAAAGGCAGAGGAACCAGAGAACAAATTGCCAACATCCACTGGACCATCAAAAAAGCAAAAGAGTTCCAAAAAAACATCTATTTCTGCTTTATTGACTATACCAAAGCCTTTGACTGTGTGGGTCACAATAAACTGCGGAAAATTCTGAAAGAACTGGGAATACCAGACCACCTGACCTGCCTCTTGAGAAACCTGTATGCAGGTCAGGAAGCAACAGTTAGAACTGGACATGGAACAACAAACTGGTTCCAAATAGGAAAAGGAGTACGTCAAGGCTGTATATTGTCACCCTACTTATTTAACTTATATGCAGAGTACATCATGAGAAACAGTGGGCTGGATGAAGCACAAGCTGGAATCAAGATTGCCAGGAGAAATATCAATAACCTCAGGTATGCGGATGACACCATCCTTACAACAGAAAGTGAAGAGCTAAAGAGCCTCTTGATGAATGTGAAAGAGGAGAGTGAAAAAGGTGGCTTAAAGCTCAACATTCAGAAAACTAAGATCATGACATCCGGTCCCATCACTTCATGCCAAATAGATGGGGAAACAGTGGAAACAGTGTCAGACTTTATTTTTTTGGGCTCCAGAATCACTGCAGATGGTGACTGCAGCCATGAAATTAAAAGATGCTTATTCCTTGGAAGGAAAGTTATGACCAATCTAGACAGCATATTAAAAAGCAGAGTCATTACTTTGTCCACAAAAGTCTGTCTAGTCAAAGATATGGTTTTTCCAGCAGTCACGCATTCATGCATGGATATGAGAGTTGGACTTTAAAGAAAGTTGAGCACTGAAGATGCTTTTGAACTGTGGTGTTGGAGAAGACTCCTGAAAGCCCCTTACTGCAAGGAGATCCAACCAGTCCATCCTAAAGAAATCAGTCCTGAATATTCATTGGAAGGACTGATACTGAAGCTGAAACTCCAATACTTTGGCCACCTGATGCGGAGAACTGACTCATTGGAAAAGACCCTGATGCTAGGAAAGACTGAAGGCAGGAGGAAAACGGGACGACAGAGGATGAGATGGTTGGATGGCATCACTGACTTAATGGACATGAGTTTGACTGAACTCCAGGAGTTTGTAACTGACAGAGAGGCCTGGCGTGCTGCAGTCCATGGGGTCGCAAAGAGTCGGGCACAACTGAGTGACTGAACTGAACTACATATGAGATTAAATAAAAATGGACTCCTATTCATGGAAGAAAAACACAAAGGGAGCAAGAAAAATATTGAAAATGGAAAGAAACATCTCCAAGATATGTAAGTTGAGGGAAAAAGTAGTATTTAAACTATGAAGAATTCCTTCAAATCAAAAAGGAAAAAGTAAAACAACTCCCCCTCTCCCCACCCAAACAACCAGAAACAAATGTGAATTCCACAGGGAAAAAAACAATGGTTCATAAACATATAAAAAGATAACCAATTAACCTATCAACATAGAATGGTTAATGGTTCATAACTATAAGTGAACCACCAAATATGCTCACATGCTACCTTCTCTACCCGACCTCAGCCTAAGATGCTCAGACGCACTAGAGCCCTCCCTCTGAAGCCACTAGCAGGAATGGAAATAATCAGTTCTATTAGTTCTGCAGTTTTATTACCAACTTGAAATCCCAGCCCACTGAGGAAGAAGTCTGGAATTCAGTTCTGAGAATCTGTATGGAGCAATGAGAACAGAGTTCATAACCCCAGGAGGCCTGCGCAGAGAGCTCCTTCTTGCCTCCCAAACTGGTCATTTTAGACCTGAGGCAGTGGACTGATGCTAATTTCTTTTCAACACTCTTCCTTGGCCCTGTCCTGACCCAATTTATTTAAAGCTTTATGGGAAGACTTCAGGGGCCCTCTTTCTAAAGTGCCAAGACCAGCTCAGAGGCCTCCGTGGAGGATACAGAAAGACCCACACCCTGAGTCCAAGCTTGTTTCTGTAGCTCCATCTCAAACAAAGGTGACATTTGATTTTGCATGTACCCTGGTTCAAATTATGATGCATAAACTTAAGTATATGCAAGTGTATGGTTGGTTCTCACATGAGTACAAGCACAGCATCAGATCCTAGCCACTAATGGTTCTTCACTCCTAGTCCCTCTTTCCATATCCTCTCCCATATCCTTCATCTTTACCTAGGATCTTGCTCTCAGCTCCACAGTCAATCCTGCCCTCAAAGCTAGTGCCACTCAGCCCAACAGACCCACTTCCAGGCTAGACAACACCAACAAAAACCCAACAAATAAGAAGTTTCTAGTTCAAAACAAGCTACTCTTCTGTCTTGTTCCAACATGGACCAAAAACCATAAGAAAGATCTTTCTCTACTTAATTGTTTACCTGTCCACAGTTTATCCCTCCCCATCACTGGTACCCCAAGTTCTCTCCAAAATTCCAAGCCAACTACAATGTTAAAGTATTTTTTTACCCTATGGAAAAAAATAGACATCATAAGATTATTATTCTGTGTATAATTAATTAATAAAGAGATTAATTTGGTGTTAGTTTGAGGCATGAAGAAGAACAGCCTTTTCATTCTTTAGCAGGGAGCCTTTTTATGAGGCATTACTAGAAAAAATATAAAATGTAGGAAAAACTGTGCAACTTCACTTTGTTTTGTAAGCATATAGTACTGGCGGTAAATGTTTTTACCTCTGCGAACATCTTTAACTTTTTTGCCATCTTCAGACTTTGAAAAATAAGTAGCTTTTGTTATTGCTGATCCTGTGAGAATGTAAACCTGAATAATATGAGAAACAATACTTAAAAATCATCCAAAAAATAGCCAATAAGTACATGAAAAGGTGTTCAAAACCACAGTCAATCGGGAAATATATACTGACATCACAATGAAGTACCACTACTTACTAAAATTGCTAACATATAAAAGTTGGTAACACCGTTACAAAGATACAGACAACTGGAACTCTCATTCATTCCTGATGGGAAGGTACAATCACTGAGAATAACGATTTAGCAATACCTTACAACAGTTATGTATATGCCCAAGAAAACCACTTTAGAAGTACACCAGGGACCATTCTTCCCTGGTGGCCAATGCAGGGGACTCGGGTGTGATCCCCCACATGCCGCAGAACAACTAAGCCCGTGCGCCACAACTACTGAGCCTTCGTGCTGCAATTACTGAATCCTATATGCCTAGACCCTGTGCTCCACAACAAGAGAAGTCACTGCAGTGAGAAGCCTGTACACCACAACGAAGAGTAGCCCCAACTTGCAGCCACAACTAGAGGAAGCTCAAGAACAGCAACAAAGACCCTGCGCAACCAAAAATAAATAAAACTTTAATCTTAAAAAAAAAAAAAAAAAAGTAGTAGTATATCAGGTACCGAAGTAAGAACTGTCCTTTTAAAATTAGCAATAAAATAGAAACATCCACCATCACCACTTCTAGACATTTATCAGATGTCTTACCTAATACAAGAAAAAATGAATTATAAGCATAAAAATTGTAAATAAAACTATCATGATTTATTTACACAATCTTTATATAAAAAATCCAAAAACATCTCTCAAAAAATATCAGAAAAAATTTTAGCAAAGTGGCGAGATATGAAATCAATCTACGAAAGTCAGCTGCATTCACACACACCAGTTCAGTTCAGTTCAGTTGCACAGTCTTGTCCCACTCTTTGCGACCCCATGAACTGCAGCACACCAGGCCTCCCTGTCCTTCACCAACTCCCAGAGTTCACTCAGACTCATGTCCATCGAGTCGGTGATGCCACCCAGACATCTCATCCTCTGTCGGCCCCTTCTCCTCCTGCCCCCAATCCCTCCCAGCATCAGAGTCTTTTCCAATGAGTCAACTCTTCGCATGAGATTGCCAAAGTATTGGAGTTTCAGCTTTAGCATCAGTCCTTCCAAAGAACACTCAGGACTGATCTCCTTTAGAACACACACCAGTAACAAATAACAAACATTTTAAAGTACTTTATAATATTGTTATTGGAAAATGTCAACTATATAGGGCAAATAATGTACATGAATTCTACTGTGAAAATCATAAACCAAGTAAAAAATATTAAAGATCTAAGATGGCTTAGTGGTAAAGAATCCATCTGCAATGCAGGAGATGCAGCTTTAACCCCTGGATCAGGAAGGTCCCCTGGAGAAGTAAATGGCAACCCACTGCAGTATTCTCGCCCGGGAAATCTCATGGACAGAGGAGCCTGGAGGGTTACAGTCCATGGGGTCGCAAAAGAGTTGGATATGACTTAGCAACTAAACAACAAAAAGATTAAAGTAGAGTTAAAGTTAAAAAAAAAAAAGAAAGAAAAAAAAAGTACACCCTGTTCATGGATAGAAAGACTCAGTATCATAAAAGATGTTAGAAGTTCCAAATTGCTCTACAGGGTCAATAAAATTACTGAAAAAAAAATAATAATAACTCAAATAGGGTTTTTCAGAGAACTTGCTTGGTAAGATTATTCTAAACTTTCTAAGGAAGCTACCAAAGCACACTGGAAGAAGAGCAAACTTCCTGTTTCAGTACAGAGACTATTATGAAGCCTTAACAATGAAGACAGGATGGTATGCACAAAATGAACCGTGGAACAAAACAGCAAAGGGGGGAAACAAAAACGCATTTTCCATAAAACTTTTACATATGACAGAGATGGTATGTCAGTTCAGTGGGGGAGAGCATTAACTTTTCAATAAGGTAAGATTAACAACAAAAAAATCATACACAGAATAAAAATTAAATTGGATCCCTAACACATCAGATACAAAAATTAAGTGCAAACAGGTCTAGTTGTTGCAAACACAACTTTTAAAACTCTTATTATTATACACATAAATTTCATTTATATAGCAAGGTGAAAAAAGTTTCCAAAGTTAAAACAACTAAAATTTAAAAATGTGTCTTTGGAATCAGAGAGGCAATAAAAAGGAAATCAAAGAGAAAGAACACAGGATTCAAGCTGATTACAATCTCAAATGAAAACAGAGGGATGGGATGAGGTGATTATATGGATAGATATAGGTTACTTTCAAAGTTCTCACTTTTGCCTTAGGCAGTGGGTTCAATGTGTACTTATCATCAAAGATTAATTTGCTATTTCATAAATAAATGAAAACATATTTGCATTGATAGCGGATTATGATCCAAAGTTTATGATTAATTCCATGCTGTGTACTTCAGAACCAACTAGAATTAAAACAAACCTGACAAAAAGTATCTGACCACTTATGAAGGAAGCAAATACAGAACTGGCATACAAAAAGAATAATTTTAGACAAAGCAAAAAGTTATTCTAGCACACAGAGCAAAAGAATAGAAAAAAATATAAAATGAAATTTGAAGCAAGACAGCGAGATGAATGGTATCTAACATTCAAATAATGTAGTTTCAGAGTGGGAAGAAAAATGGAAGAGAGTACCAGTAGTAACTTTTAAATATATATCTTTTTCCTGAGAAGAACATTATAGTTTTCAGATCAAAAATTTTTGTCAGGATGGTTAAAAACACACACACACATGCGTGCAAAATCTCTGAATTCTAAAACCAAAGAGGAAATCTTATAATCTCATACAGAGAGTCCTACATGACTGAGAACATACATACACACAGATTAAATTATCTACCCAAAAAAAAGTTAAACAGCATTAAACTACACAGAAAAGCATAGTTAAAATTAAACATCTAAATACCTATTTTAAAAAATTTACTTGCCACTAATATTTAACACAATTAAGTAAAATAATATTTTTGACATAGAGTACATTGTAAAAATCTTAAAAATCATTTAAAATTACCATTCCATATTATTCCAATAAACTCAAGAAAGATGTAAGAAAAAATATGCTAAACAGTCTTATTGGGAGCACAAGGAAGGAGGAAAAACTATTAATTATTACATAAAAACATGTTTAAATATATGTTTAAAATTAAGAGAAGAAAAAGCTCTTTAAATAAATGAAAATCAGATGGCAATAAAAAGATTAAACATGTTATCACTATATATATTTATACACACACATATACATGATGAAATCTTACTAAACGACCAGCAAAATCAAATTTAGATTAGATCCATTAGAAATACAAATATAATTTGATGAAATTATATTAAAAGTAGAGACTTCAATCTTGCTCAGAAGATATAAAAATAAAACCATGAAATATTCAAATCACACTCTAAGTGCTCATGTGATATATATATATATAGAGAACTGTAACTCAAAAAATACAGATTCTTTTACATGATCATTAAAACCTCATGTGCTTAGTCATAAGAAATTCTTAATAAATTTCTAAAACTATTACAAATCATATTCTCTAAACAGAATGTTTCAATTGTATTGAAACTAAAAACCAACAGCTTAAAAAGTACAACAAAAAAGTAAAACAAAAAATATTTTTAAATAATGAAAGAAAAACAATTTAAGATAATAGTCAAAATTTGGAAAGCATAACTAAAACGTGCTTTAAATAAAGCGGTCAGCCTAATAAGCGTCACAGTCATCAAAACTTCAAAGCCACAAGCACTTAGGCTGAAAGATCAAAAACAAAATGCTACAAATTTTGACTGATTTAACTTAATGCTACGCTAGACAATTCCAAAACCGTATGAAAAAACAAAAAGCTTTCTAATCTTTGTATGAGCTAAACTTAATAGTCCATACACATATAAAAACAAACCTTGTAACAAATCTCATTTAAAAATGAAGATTCTAATTTTTAGATTAAAATTTAGTGTAATGAATTCTGAGGCATCAGGACAAATGCGAGCCAAAAAGCAATACAGATTAATGGTTAATGGCTGAAGCCCCCAAGTCTCAGAGTTTAAAGCCCACCCTCAACATACACTAACAATGAAATGTTGCTTTAGTTCTTCTCTAATACTTTTTCCTCAACCAGGACATGAAAGTTAAAAAAGTGTCTACCTAAAAAAGTGGTTGGGAAAATGAAGTTGAAAAGTTATAAAATTCTTTGCACACTTTTTTAACATAGTACTTAGTAAAAATGTTATGTGTTATCCATCACAATTGTGCTTATCATAAAATACCACCATCAGTTGTTGCAAAAAAAAAAAAAGATGTTTGATAAAGAGTCAACATCTAAATCTGATTTCAAAGCATTTTAAAAACTTGTAACTATAAGGACATTTCATATTACAATGAAACAATACATTACAGACCCTACTATTAATCCTAGTATTCTGTAATCTTAGCTAAAATAATAACATATGAAAAAAGAGGTGCCAAAATTGACAGAGAAGAGGTCAGAATGATAATTATTTGCAAATGTCATGGACTGCATACAAAGAATATTGAAGAATATCAGAATATTAGAACTAATGAAAATTGATTAAGACAACGGGTTACAACCTTAGTATAGAGTCAAAACTAGGTGAGAAAGGAAAGGAGTAAAAGGGGAATAAGTAGCTGAATAAGTAGCTGGATCCTGCCCTCTCAGTAAACCAAGTCTTATGCTAACAAGATAACCAGCCATTTAATACTAAACAATGCCTACTTTATATAATGTTTACAGTGATTTATATAAGGTTAAAGACAGGAAAAGGTCAGTTTTCATTCCAGTGCCAAAGAATGCTCAAACTACCACACAATCGCACTCATCTCACATGCTAGTAAAGTAATGCTCAAAATTCTCCAAGTCAGGCTTCAGCAATACGTGAATAGTGAACTTCCAGATGTTCAAGCTGGTTTTAGAAAAGGCAGAGGAACCAGAGATCAAATTGCCAACATCTGCTGGATCATCAAAAAATCAAGAGAGTTCCAGAAAAACATCTATTTCTGCTTTACTGACTATACCAAAGCCTTCGACTATGTGGATCACAATAAACTGTGGAAAATTCTGAAAGAAATGGGAATACCAGACCACCTGACCTGCCTCTTGAGAAACCTACATGCAGGTCAGGAAGCAACAGTTAGAACTGGACATGGAACAACAGACTGGTTCCAAATAGGACAAGGAGTACGTCAAGGCTGTATATTGTCACCCTGCTTATTTAACTTATATGCAGAGTACATCATGAGAAACACTGGGCTGGAAGAAGCACAAGCTGGAATCAGACTGCCGAGAGAATTATCAATAACCTCAGATATGCAGATGACACCACCCTTATGCCAGAAAGTGAAGAGGAACTCAAAAGCCTCTTGATCAAAGTGAAAGAGGAGAGTGAAAAAGGTGGCTTAAAGCTCAACATTCAGAAAACTCAGATCATGGCATCCGGTCCCATCACTTCATGGCAAATAGATGGGGAAACAGTGGAAACAGTGTCAGACTTTATTTTGGGGGGCTCCAAAATCACTGCAGATGGTGACTGCAGTCATGAAACTAAAAGACGCTTACTCCTTGGAAGAAAAGTTATGACCAACCTAGATAGCATATTGAAAAGCAGAGACATTACTTTGCAAACAAAGGTCCATCTAGTCAAGGCTATGGTTTTTCCAGTAGTCATGTATGGATGTTAGAGTTGGACTGTCAAGAAAGCTGAGCGCCAAAGAATTGATGCTTTTGAACTGTGGTGTTGGAGAAGACTTTTGAGAGTCCCATGGACTGCAAGGAGATCCAACCAGTCCGTTCTGAAGGAGATAAGTCCTGGCTGTTCTTTGGAAGGAATGACGCTAAAGCTGAAACTCCAGTACTTTGACCATCTCACGCGAAGAGTTGACTCATTGGAAAAGACTCTGATGCTGGGAGGGATTGGGGGCAGGAGGAGAAGGGGACGACAGAGGATGAGATGGCTGGATGGCATCACCAACTCGATGGACATGAGTTTGAGTGAACTCTGGGAGTTGGTGATGGACAGGGAGGCCTGGCGTGCTGTGATTCATGGGGTCGCAGAGTCAGACACAACTGAGCAACTGAACTGAACTGTCTCTTTAAATGCTATATTATATTTTTATAACTTCCAGTTCAGGTCAGTCGCTCAGTCATGTCCAACTCTTTGCAACCCCATGAACTGCAGCAGGCCAGGCCTCCCTGTCCTTCACCAACTCCCAGAGTTCACTCAAACTCATGTCCATCGAGTCGGTGATGCCATCCAGCCATCTCATCCTCTGTCATCCCCTTTTCCTCCTGCCCTCAATCTTTCCCAGGATCAGAGTCTTTTCCAATGAGTCAGTTCTTTGCATCAGTTGGCCAAAGTATTGGAGTTTTAGCTTCACCATCAGTCCTTCCAATGAACGTTCTATAACTTTAGACAATTCCTAAATTAGAAATACTACATTATTGCAACTAAGAAATTTACCCAGAATTCAACTTGTATTCTTTTTCAAGTTTCAATTCTTAATTTGGTTAACCTGTGACTTCCTTCCCACCTAACCCCCAGTATAATTAAATGAAAGCTGACTGTTGATCCATAAGATTCCTTCTGCCTCTCTCCTCTACTTTCTCTTTTTTATCCTCTGTCTGGAATAAACACATGCTTAGCTCCACTAAACACTTGGATATAAAAAAGTTGCTCATGTCTAATCATCTATCTTCAAGGCTTTAAAAGAAATTCAGCAGCATTTAATGACTTGTCCAAGGTCATGGAAAGGTGATTTAGATCAACCCACATCCTATTCTTTCACTACATTGCCTATATTCTAACAGATGTCCACAATTTCAAGCTTTCATCGTTTCTGCATGTGCACTAAGTCACTTAATCGTGTCCGACTCCGTGTGACCCTATGAACTGTATGTAGCCGCCAGGCTCCTTCATCCTTGGGATTTCCTAGGCAACAATACTGGAGTGGGTTGCCATGCCCTCCTCCAGGGTATCCTCCCCACCCAGTGATGGAACCCGCATCTCTGATGTTGCCTAAATTGGCAGGCAGATTCTTTACCATTAGTTCCAGCTACGAAGCTCTTAACCTTTTCTCAATCATGTTAAATTGTGAGATTCAGTTAAGGAACTAAAATAACCCCTGCAGTTTGTATTTCTCTTAGAAAGCACTCACTCTTTATTTCATTCATCGAATATTTACTGAAACCTACTATGTGCAACCAGTCAATCCTAAAGGAAATAAATCCTGAATAATCATTGGACGGACTAATGCTGATGCTGAAGCTCCAATACTTTGGCCACCTGATGCAAAGAACTGACTCATTGGAAAAGACCCTGATGCTGGGAAAGATTGAAGGCAGGAGGAGAAGGGGACCACAGAGGATGAGATGGTTGGATGGCATCACTGATTCGATGGACATAAGTTTGAGGAAGCTCTGGGAGTTGGTGATGAACAGGGAAGCTTGGTGTGCTACAGTCCATGGGGTCGCAAAGAGTCAGACACAACTAAGCAACTAAACTGAACTATGTGCAAGGAGTTGTTCTAAGCCCTACGGTGAAACAAAATAGGCAAAAAAAAAAAAAAAAATTATTCAACTCAGGAGAATACAGTTAATGTAAATAGAATCCAGCTCACAGCTGTTCAAATTAATCTGGTCTCTAAGAGAATGCCTTCTATTTAATATATTGCTGCCCTAAAGAATCCTCATTTGGGACCTGAATCAATGAACCAAAATTCTGAGATGAGAATCCTACACTTCAGGTAAATATCAAGCAGAAAGGCCGAATATACACATTCAAGACCAAAATTATGACAGGACTTAACCTTAGCTAATCTGATATCAACTCCAATTCACCTGTATCATCTTAAACCTCAGGAAAATGGCTCTTTGCAGTTTCACTCAATCTCACAACTCCCTGCCAGGGCCAAACTTGAGCAATCAAGCAAAGAACACATCAGAGGCAAAGGAAAAGACACCCCTTGCCTTATGTTACATTGTGACAAGCCACTCTGTAGGTAAACAGAAGACCTGTAAGTTTTGTGTTACTTAAAAAAAAAAAAAAGACCTGAGTGTTGTGCTACTTTTTTTTTAATTATAATCATACATCCTTTGGGAAGAAAAAAAAAAAAAACAATCTCACAAAATAAGAAACTGTTCCAATGAACAGACATAAAGCTAATTTACACATGAGCATACAACAAGCTTTTAAAGAAGAGCAGAAAATAGGCTAAAATTTTGGTTATGCAGTATGCACTAGACACTTCTCATTTTACTAATAATTCATAGTTTCCATTTTAAAAACAAAGAGTTTCACTTTTGTTTCTTCTAAAGTAGTTCACTTCCTAGTTACTAGCTTGAAGTCTACTTCCTAGTTACTACCTTGGTGGATTTTAATGTCAGTTCATTTGAAGTAGATGGTTTAAAGTATTTGAACCTGTATGAATATTTTAAAATAGTACTAATATGAGTAACAAAGAACAGCATATTAATATGGCAAGCAAACACATTAAATGTTTCTTTAATACATAAACACCATGATAGAAGTATAAAAATAAACGCGACTGTACTGCTCTAAAAAATGTCCACAATCTCCACGAGATGATATGACACATACTAAAAACAGTGTCAAACTGGTAGTATTTTAGACTAACAACTACTCCCTTTGCATAAGGAGGGGACTCAAACTAGGAAACTGGACTTGATGGCTAAGATCACTTTTAGTAATTTATTCTTGATTCAAATTTATGCATAAACCTCTGAAATGGGCAGATCTGCATTATCTAAGTACATTAGTCAAAAATCAATTTTAAAAACTAACAAATTTTTTTGCCATTGTTCAAATCTGACATGTGAAAACCATGAGCTACATTTCCCACTTTGAAAAAAAAAATAGGCTTTAACACTTAACATTGAAGAGAACTATAAACCAGAAGGACACCAAGCCTACTAAATATTGCTCAGTATACTATGGCCACAAGATCCTCCTCTAAGTATTAACACTTTGTCACATACTCAACATCAAAAACTAAAGTTCAAAGTATTCAAAACAGAATGAAGGGGATTAGGAGATAAAATGTTCTAAGCTCCCATTATTAAAACTAGAATTATTTCACTGTAAATAAACCGCAGTCTGCAACATCTTCTCAATCAACCCAGTCACTCTTTAGTTGCTAAGTGGTGTCCTACTCTTTGCCACCCCATGGCCCCATGCCACACCAGAAACCCCCTCAGGCCCCTCTGTCCATGCGAGTTCCCAGGCAAAGATACTGGAGTGGGTTGCCATTTCCTTCTCCAAAGGATCTTCCCAACCCAGGGATCGAACCAGAGTCTTCTGCGTTGCAGACAGATTCTTTACCACCGAGCCACCTGGGATGCCCAAATTAACCAATAACAACTAACTAACACACAAGAGTTCCAAGAAAACTTCCCCAAAGTGCCTAAAATAACAGTGCAGTATGCTCGCTTTCCAAAATTCTTGAGCATCTTCAATTACTTCAAGTACTACCATAAAATTCTAAAAATATCTCAAAGCAAAAACTTAGCACGCTGTTGAGTATACATAGTCCATTTTACGACAGCAGGCCTTATTTTAAAATCAAGCACAGGTAGGATACAATGATGCCAAGAAACTACTGATATCAACACCACAGGGTGGGGCATTCACACTACTCTCCCAGAAAAATCGAATAGTTCTACCAGCTTTTCACAGTAAACCGTGGTCACCACCATAATTTCAAGACGAGTAAAGTAATGGTTTTCCTTTTGCCCAAAATGTTTTTCACACCAATAACCCCCTCCCCAAAAATTAAGCCATAGCCAACGACTCTCCAGGATATGGTGCAACCCGTGAGAGTGCACTTCAGATTCCGAAAGCAAAATCGAAGGGGGGAAAGTAGCATCTCTCACTTAACTATACTTAACGGAAAAGATTTGAAGCTTCACAAACCCAGATTTTTTTTTTAAGGGAACAACCTCTTTAATGTGACCCAGGCAAGAGTAAAGGGTGAGGATGGAACAAGGTCAAACTTAGGGGACAAAATATACCTGAAATAAGCATGGCCGAAAAGGTCTCTTCTTAAGGGACAGTTTCTATATTTTTTAAAAAAGGAAAAAAAAAAAAAAAAGAAAAAGAAAAAGGAACCAACCAAATCCTCTACTTTTACATGGAGTCCACCTGGTTCCTGTACCTGGCAATTCAATTGCGGTGGAGACTCTTTTGCAAAATAGCAGATCTGGAAGGCTCCTGTCTTGGAAAGAAAACTGGGTTCACAAGGGATGACAACCCGCTATTTCTTTTTCTTTAAAAAAAAAAAGACGAGGAAGATAAAGTTTAATTAGGAAGTCATACAGAGGAGTGTAGGAATGTAAGGTCGCGCTCAACAAACACCCATCACCGTCGGTTACAGGAAAACAATTGGCAAGAAGGAAGTGGACTGAAACCCGCTAACTACACCCCGCTTTCCACACGCAGCCCGGAACTGGGCGCGACGCCCCCAAAGCGGGCAGGGGCGGGAGACGGCGGCGCGAGGAAAGCTGGGGCCGCGGAGGCCCGGGCGGCGGGGAGGTCCCGGCCGCGGCGGGGGAGGGCGGCACCTCGGGCGGAGGAGCGGGGCCGGGTCTCCTCACCTTCTGCGCCGCGCTCTGCTGCAGCACGTTCTGCTCCACGGTCATGGCCCCCGCCGCGCCGGCGTCCGGCTCCCCGAGCCTCCGCTGGCCCTGACTGCCACGCTCCGCCGAGCCCCAGGGAGCGGCGCGGACGGCCGGCGAGGACAGCGCCCCCGCCAGCCAGGCGCGAAGGCGACGACGGCCGGCGTGCGCGGGCACCACGGGCTGGCGGCGCGGCGCGGACACCGAGGGCCACGGCGGCGGCCCCACGACTCCGCGCGGCCCGCCTCAGCGCGGCTCGGCGGCCGCGGCCCGGGCCATGAGCGGGCGGTGGACGCTGGGGGGCGGGAGGGCGCTAGCAAGCCCGGACGCGTCACGCGCGCGCGCGCGCTCCTCCGCTGGCGGCTCGCGGGCCACTGCGGGGAAGGGAAAGGGGACAGAGGGAGCGGCCGGCCAGAATGGCGCTGTCCTCCTCCCACCGCAACTCCTCCTCCCCTCCCCTCCCGGCCCCTCCCTCCTCTCCTGTCCCCTCCCCTCCCCTCCCCTCCCCTCCCCTCCCCTCCCCTCCCCTCCCCTCCCCTCCCTCCTCTCCCGTCCCCTCCCCTCCCCTCCCTCTACCGCCCCCTCCGCTCCCCTCCCGTCCCCTCCCCTCCCTCTACCGCAGTCACCGCCCCCGCCTGGCGGTTCCTCCCCCGCCGAGCCCCGCCCACAGGCCGCCCTAACCCTACATTGTGACCCGCGGGGCGGTGTGACGGGAGGCGGGGCCGCTCCGGAGCCCCGCCCCCCGTACTGGAATCCCGCGGGGTGGGGCGAACGAGCGCCACGCGGGCCCGGCCTCGGAGCCGCCCCTGCGGCAGGTTGCGCGACGCCTACCCGCGGCTTCGCGACGCTCCAAGCCAAGGCCAGAGGGCATCGTGCCTCTTCATGCCCAGAATTTGTCAGATTTCCATATCCCTCTAAGAGAAACATTTTCCTCTAGGTCCCTGAACGTTCCCAAGCCGCTTTGGATCCCGAATCTTTGGTCTTTCTGAGTCTTCTCCCCAGCCCTTTCTAGGAATTTCACAAGCAGTAAACTTGCCCGAAAAGAAAAGTCAATTGTGATTTAAGCAAAAGGCTGTCAGAAGGCCTTTCACTGGAATGTACTTTTCTCTGCAACTAATCATTACATAAGTTAATATTGATAGTCTCTGTCAACTTCGTTTTTTCAAACATGTGCCAGTCACTGGCAGGCTCTTAGGAAATAAAGTTTATTTTCCTAAGGTTTGACGTAAATGAAATACGGTCTATTCAACAGACAATGTTACAAAAATATCACTGCCTAGATGGTACAGGATACCCCAGTTGCAAAACAATTATCAATTAACCACCCTTCTTGAAATACTTGATTATATATGGAATAGTAAGGAAAACCTAATATTGAGAAAGCAGTCTATAACCTTAAAAATATCTTGAATTTCACAAGCTAATCAGGGGTGGGACACAAATAGGATGTGAAGGTGCCGTGTGCTTCGAGAGAAGGAATAATCCGTGGTTCAGTTCAGTTTAATTCAGTCATTCTGTCGTGTCCGACTCTGTAACCCCATGAACTGCAGCACACCAGGCTTCCCTGTCCATCACCAACACCCAAAATTACTCAAACTCACGTCCATTGATCGGTGATGCCATCCAACCATCTCATCCTCTGTCCGCCCCTTCTCCTCCTGCCTTCAATCTTTCCCAACATCAGGGTCTTTTCAAATGAGTCAGCTGTTCGCATCAGCTGGCCAAAGTTTTGGAGTTTCAGCTTAACATCAGTCCTTCCAATGAACACCCAGGGCTGATCTCCTTTAGGATGGACTGGTTGGATCTCCTTGCAGTCCAAGGGACCCTCAAGAGTCTTCTCCAACACCACAGTTCAAAAGCATCAATTCTTCGGTGCTCAGCTTTCTTCACAGTCCAACTCTCACATCCATACATGACCACTGGAAAAACCATAGCCTTGACTAGACGGACCTTTGTTGGCAAAGTAATGTCTCTGCTTTTCAATATGCTATCTAGGTTGGTCATAACTTTCCTTCCAAGGAGTAAGCGTCTTTTAATTTCATGGCTACAATCACCATCTGCAGTGATTTTGGAGTACCAAAAAATAAAGTCAGCCACTGTTTCCCTATCTATTTGCCATGAAGTAATGGGACCAGATGCCATGATCTTCGTTTTCTGAATGTTGAGCTTTAAGCCAACTTTTTCACTCTCCTTTTTCACTTTCATCAAGAGGCTTTTTAGTTCTTCTTCACTTTCTGGCATAAGGGTGGTGTCATCTGCATATCTGAGGTTACTGATATTTCTCCCAGCAGTCTTGATTCCAGCCCGTGCTTCATCCAGCCCAGCATTTCTCATGATGAACTCTGCATAGAAGTTAAATAAGCAGGGTGACAGTATACAGCCTTGACGTAATCCTTTTCCCATTTGGAACCAGTCTGTTGTTCCATGTCCAGTTCTAACTGTTGCTTCCTGACCTGCATACAGATTTCTCAAGAGGCAGGTCAGGTGGTCTGGTATTCCCATCACTTGAAGAATTTTCCACAGTTTCTTGTGATCCACACAGTCAAAGGCTTTGGCATAGTCAATAAAGCAGAAATAGATGTTTTTCTGGAACTCTTTTGCTTTTTCGATGGTCCAGCAGATGTTGGCAATTTGATCTCTGGTTCCTCTGCCTTTTCCAAAACCAGCTTCAACATCTGGAAGTTCATGGTTCACGCATTGCTGAAATCTGCCTTGGAGAATTTCGAGCATTACTTTACTAGCGTGTGAGATGAGTGCAATTGTGCAGTAGTTTGAGCATTCTTTAGCATTGTCTTTCATTGGGATTGGAATGAAAACTGACATTTTCCAGTCCTGTGGCCACTGCTGAATTGATATACTCAAAAATACAATATACACATATGCAAATCTGGGTATAGTTTTTAATCTGATTTTTTAACAAAAAGTCAGTTTGGTATGTGGTCATTGAAATTTTTGTTTTTATTTTATTTAATAATCATAAATTACTGTAACTCGTAAGGTTTTGTACTTTATGCACTTTGCAAACCATCTTTGCTCTGTACCTTAGAGGTAGGTCTTCAATCAACTTTTGTGGTCTTTGCTTTCAGCTTTCATGTTTATTTGCTCATTTGATGTTGACAGATTACAATTTTTATTTGTTGCTATCTTACATCTTTGACAGAAGATCTTGAAAAGTTGTGAACTGGCTGGAAACTCAGAATTTTAAGGAATGACAGACCGTTCTGACAGAATGCATACATTTTTAATGAGAACATGCCTAGTGCTAAGCCGCTTCAGTTGTTTCTGACTTTGTGATCCTATGAGTCATAGCCTGCCCTACTCCACCATCCATGAAATTCTCCAGGCAAGAATACTGGAGTGAGTTGCTGTGCCCTCCTCCAGGGGATCTTCCTGACCCAGGGATCAAACCTACCACTGTTACAACTGGGCTTCTGCATCGGCAGGCAGATTCTTTACCACTAGCACCACCTGGGAAGCCCTTTTATGAGAACACTGAGTCCCGACAAGGATAACTTGTCAAGGAAAGCTTACTAGAGCCCATTTTTCCTCATTTATAGATGAAATTCTTTCCACATATCAACTTCAAGTTTGTCTGTATTATAGATGTTCTTAAAATTTAGTGTATCTACTTCTTGACATTTGAATTTAAGAAAGTTAAATTTAACATAAAAATCTACCAGTGTGGTTTCAAAAAGATATTACCAGATACTAGAGTTTAGTTTCTAGATTTTGGCAATAAATACTCCTCTGAGTTAGACTTTTTACTTCCACAAAAAAAAAAAAAAAAAAAAGATCTTACTGGTGCTTTCTATATAATTAGCAAATAAAGCTATTTATATGTTAGTTTTATTTATATGTTAGTTTGTACCTGCCCACTTTGATGATTCCCAGATTACTTCTACTGGTTTCCTATTTAATTTTTTAAAAATTTTACTTGTGGTTTTATAGAATCTTCAGAATCAAATTTCATATTTCATTAGATATTTTTTTAGAAAGCATACAATTGGAATGAATAGAGAGTGAAAATTTGAGATAAATTTACACATAAAACACATTGCCAGATATCCTAATTTTTTTTTTTTTTAATGTGCCCAAGGTCAGTTTTGCTGTTCATGAGTTAGAGTATATCATGCAAAATGACAGGCTGGATGAAGCTCAAACTGGAATCAAGATTGCCAGAAGAAATATCAATGACCTCAGATATGCAGGCGACACCAGCTTATGGCAGAAAGTAAAGAGGAACTAAAGAGCCTCTTGATGAAAGTGAAAGAGGAGAATGAAAAAGTTGGCTTAAAATTCAACATTCAGAAAACAAAGATCATGGTATCTAGTCTCATCATGGCAAATAGGCAGGGAAACAATGGAAAGAGTGACAGGCTTTATTTGCTTGGGCTTCAAAATCACTGCAGATGGTGACTGCAGCCATGGAATTAAAAGATGCTTGCTACCTGGAAGAAAAGCTATGACCAAACTAGACAGCATATTAAAAAGCAGAGATAGTATTTTGCCAACAAAGTTCTGTCTAGTCAAAACTACGGTTTTTCCAGTAGTCATGTATGGATGTGAGAGTTGGACTGTAAAGAAGGCTGAGCACCAAGGAATTGGTGCTTTTGAACTGTGGTGCTGGAGAAGATTCTTGAGAGTTCCTTGGACTGCAAGATCAAACCAGTCCATCCTATAGGAAATCAGTCCTGAATATTCATTGGAAGGACTGATGCTGAAGCTGAAAACTAATATTTTAGCCACCTGATGGGAAGAGCTGACTCATTTGAAAATACCCTGATGCTGAGAAAGTTTGAAAGCAGGAGAAGGGGTTGACAGAGGATGAGATGGTTAGATGGCATCACCAACTAGATGGACATGAGTTTGAACAAGCTCTGGGAGTTGGTGATGGACAGGGAAGCCTGGCGTGCTGCTATAAATGGAGTCACAAAGAGTCAGACATGACAGAGCAACTGAACTGAACTGAACTGAAGAGTTTTTAATATCCTGTCTTGTATGTGAACCAATGATGTCGGTATTATTCTAAACTTTTTATTTCTCTTTGTTTAGATGGGTATGAAAATCTGTTTCTGGACTACTGTTAATATGGCGCCAAAACACATCTATGAGACATGAACAAGGTAAATTTAAACAATTTCCACAGCAAAATAATGTTTTTAAAATTTATTTTGAAGAGGATAGAAATTTTTTTTTTTCTTAAGATGTATTGACATTCTGGGATAATATTATTTCCACCAATAGGGGAACCATAAGCAATCATTCAAAGAAGAGATTTCTATGATGTCACAGTGGCGTCATTCAGCAATAGAGTGTTCAGAGACTGGAACCTGTAAGAGTATTTTCTGCCTAATACACACACCATAAAATGCTTATCAAATTAAATGGGCAGCCACAAAGGAGAGAAAATAACTTTATTTATGGCTTTCCATAAACTAACTCTAACTCTAACTTCTCATTCCAGTTGAATAGATTTTCATGGTCCCAGCAGCCATATTGTTTTATATGATATAATATCACTAGCATCTCCAGTCACTGATGGATGGTGCCTTCCACACTGATAGTCTCCAGATACTGCTCCTTTAGCAAGTGTATTAGTTTGCTAGGGCAGCCATAACAAAATGCCATGGACTGAGTGGCCTAAACAACAGAAGTCAATTTTCTCACAGTTCTGGAGACTGGAAGTCAAAGATCAACATACCAGCAGTGTTAGTTTTCTCTGGCTGCTTGGTCTTGCAGATGCTGCCTCTGCATATATGGTTTACCCTCTGTACTCACACTCCCTTGGTGTCTCTTCCTCTTTTTGTTAGGACCAGCCATATTGCATAGGGCCCCACTCTAACAGCCTCATTTTTAAATTATTACATCCTTAAAGACAGCATCTCTAAATATAATTATATTCTGAGGTACTAAGTTTGGGGCTTTAACATGAGAATTTTAAAGGAACACAATTCAGCTCAAGGCAGCCATACTCAATCTAGTTAATACTATGCTTCGTATCTGTATGCCATCGATATCCTTTTTCCTGCCCCACTTCATGAACTCTTAGATTGACAAGAGACGCACTAACACATTACAGGATCAGTTCAGTTCAGTCATTCAATCCTGTCCCACATTTGCGATCCCATGGACAGCAGCATGCCAAGCTTCCCTGTCCATCACCAACTTCCAGAGCTTGCTCAGACTCATGTCCATCGAGTCGGTGATGCCATCCAACCATCTCATCCTCTGTTGTCCCCTTCTCCTCCTGCCTTCAGTCTTTCCCAGCATCAAGGTCTTTTCCAATGAGTCAGTTTTTCACATCAGGTAGCAAAAGCATTGAAGTTTCAGCTTCAGCATCAGTCCTTCCATTGAATATTCAGGACTAATCTCTTTTAGGATGGACTAGTTGGATCTCCTTGTAGTCCAAGGGACTCTCAAGAGTCTTCTCCAACACCACAATTCAAAAGCATCAAATCTTCGGTGCTCAGCTTTCTTTATGGTCCAACTCTCACATCCATACATGACTACTGGGAAAACCATAGCTTTGATTAGATGGACCTTTGTCAGCCATTAAAGGATATATCTCTACATTTCCTGCCAATACTGACAGTTCCAATTGATATAGTTTTGAAAAATTGAAAACAGAATCCATTCTAATGTGAACTGTACCTTTGTGAGGTCTACTTTGAAAGCAAGATCTATGTGGAGAAAACCCTACACTTTATCAACTGAGAGCTCGCATGAAAGTGGAGATTTCTTGAATGAATCACATGCTCCTCTTACCTGAACCTGCCCAAAGGTGTATTCTGACCCTGAAAATGAAGTCCCAGACCATTTCTCATTTCTTTCCTCTCTTCCCCTGATATAGTCGTAGATACACACACTTTTCCCTGAAAGTATCCTATGACATATATTGGCAGAAAAAAATCATATCAGAAAGTGACTCATGTCACTTCTTAAAACCTATATCTCCTTTATTCAGGGCATGTGCTCTGCTTATTCACTCAGTCATGTCCAACTCTGCGACCCCAAGGACTGTAGCCCTCCAGGCTCCTCTGTCTAATTGGATTCTCCAGGCAAGAACACTGGAGTGGGTTGCCACGCTCTCCTCCAGGGGATCTTCTGAACCCAGGGATCGAACCCCATGTCTCCCTCATTGCAGGCAGATTCTTTACCATCTGAGCCACGAGGGAAGCCAAAACATATATGGGCAGAAATGATATTCAGGTATACAATTTCTATATATGTTCAAATCCCAAAGACCAGCTGAAAGACTGATGATCTTCACCAAGTTACTTAAGTCTTCTGCATATCTCTTGTCTATTTGCTATCAGGAACATTCCTTGTACTTCTATTACTCTTCTCTGCATCACAGAAAGGACTATCCCTCCATGTCCTACTTTCTCAGGTCAGCTGGCTTCAGAATAGATTTCACCATTGAGAAACATAGGTGGGCATCAGAGTGTGAGAGAAAGGGAGAAGCCAAGCTACTCTGCTTTCTCCTTCTGCTTCCCTTCAGGGGCATCTCTTTGAGCTACATCTCTTCAGTGGTTCCCATTTTCAAAAGATTGGCCTACCCGAGTTCAAGGTCCTCCAGGTGAGGCAGGTCCCTGAGGTCTGGAAATCTTGCCTCCATTGGTCATCTGTCCAAATGAAGAGTCAGAATGACTTCTTGCTGTTGCTAAACTCTGATTTAACTCATTGTCCTTTTTCAATGTCCTCTTTCCTCACCTCTGTAACCAATACTTTAAATTATACTTTGATTTAATACTTAGAGAGTATTGTGTTGCTTTCTTATTTTTTGATATGAACTTTACTGACATATGCTCTAGAGATCTCTGTCATTTTTGAAACGAGTGTAATAATATAGGGTTATTTTCATGGTTAAATGATTTATTGCTGTTGTTATTGTTCAGTCACTAGGTCGTGTCTGACTCTTTGTGACCCCATGGACTGCAGCATGCCAGGCTTCTCTGTCTCTCACTGTCTCCCAGAGTTTGCTCAAATTCACATCCATTGAGTCGGTTTTGCATTCTAACCATCTCCTCCTCTGCTGCCCCGTTCTCCCTTTGCCTTCAATCTTTTCTATCATCAGGGGCTTTTCCAATGAGTTGGCCCTTTGCATCAAGTGGCTTCAAAACACTGGATCTTCACCTTCAGCACCAGTCTTTCCAATGAACATTCAAGTTTGTTTTCCTTTAGGATTGACTGGTTTGATCTTCTTGCTGTCCAAAGGATTCTCAAGAGTCTTCTCCAGCACCACAATTCAAAAGCATGGATTCTTTAGCACTCAGGCTTCTTTATGGTCCAACTCTCACATCCGTACATGACTACTGGAAAAACCATAGCTTTGATTAGACGAACCTTGTTGGCAAAGTGATGTCTCTGCTTTTTAACACACTGTCTAGTTTTGTCACAGCTTTTCTTCCAAGAAGCAAGTGTCTTTTAATTCCATGCTGGCAGACACTGTCTGCAGTGATTTGGAGCCCAAAAAATAAAACCTGTCACTGTTGCCACTTTTTCCCCTTCTATTTGCCATGAAGTGATGGGACTGGATGCCGTAATGTTCATTTTCTGAACGTTGAGTTTTAAGCCAGCTTTTCACTCTCCTCTTTCACCCTTGTCAAGAGGCTCTTTAGTTCATCTTCACTTTCTGCCATTAGTATGGTGTCATCTGTGTATCTGAGGTTGTTGATATTTCTCCTGGAAATCTTGATTCCAGTTTGTGATTCATCCAGCCTGGCATTTTGCATGATGTACTCTGCATATAAGTTAAATAATCAGGGTGACAATATACAGTCTTGTTGTACTCCTTTCCCAATTTTGAACCAATCAGTTGTTCCATATCCAGTTCTAACTTAATTAAATGATTAAGTACATGTAAAATATTTAGAACATCGTAAGGCACAAAGTAAATACATAATAAATGTGAGCAAGTTTGTGTTACAATTATTATTCCTTATGATCTACAAATTGAGAAGTTAAAAGCTATTCAGCTGTGGCTGAATATTCTGAGAATAGGAAAATAAGGCCAGTAGCAGAGTTAAATGAGATCAGTTTATACAATCTGACAATCTAAGGAGGAACTGTTCTGGAGATTTCTGTAGTAATTTCATATGTCAAATCATGTATAAAAGAACTTGTTTAGTTATTCCTGGGCAGCTACTTTACCACTAATTTCAGACTCTCGATGATCATTCATGTTCTCTCTTGGATGGCTGAAAAAACACAAAGTTCTGATATAAATGTCCTTAATTTTTAAAAATGCATATTATTTAGCCATGAAAAGGACCTAAACTGTGCCATTTGCAGAGACATTAATGTCATACAGAGTGAAATCAGTCAGAAAGAGAAAAACAAATATATATTAATGCATATATGTGGAATCTAGGGGGAAAATGGCACAGATGAAGCTATTTGCAAACTATAAATAGAGACAAATATAGAGAACAAATGTATGGACACCAAAGGGGAAAGGGGAAATGGGATGAATTGGGAGATTGGGATTGACATATATACCCTACTATGTATAAAATAGATAACTAATGAGAACTAACTGTAGAGCATAGGGAGCTCTACTCAATGCTCTGTAGTGACCTAAATGGGAAGGAAATCCAAAAAAGAGGAAATATATATATATAGCTGATTCATTTTGCTCTATAGCAGAAAATAACACAACATTGTAAAGCAAATATCCTTCAATAAAATTTTTTAAAATGGCTACTAGAGATATGGCATGTCAGAAATTTATTTTTGCACGAACAAAGCTAATAGCAAGCAGAAACAAAACAGAAAGAAAAAAACTTAAATATTAAGCAAAAGTGTTGCTCTTTTTTGGATTCTTCATAATGATGTTTATACTGAAGAGGTATTCAGCAAGTGTAATTAAAATGAATTCACATAAATTAAAAAATCTCCTTTCCTACTTTCTAGGCTTTCAGAAAATGTTTTTGTATAATTAGTGTGAAATATCTTATAAAATGAGATAGGTATTCAATAATCTGCTGTTGTCTCAGTCCATTAGTTTGGTCTGTTTTTCATTAAGAACAAGTGAAATATTTCTTGTGCAAAGGTTAGTCTAATGGTTCTATTCAAATCTACCATAGCTTTAGTTGCGCTACCATTTTATAAACACCCACAATTGTGAGAGAAGATTGACTGAGAATAAGTCTTGAATAAATGAATAATAGGGTAGCATATTTTAAAATTAGATCCTATTGGTTTCAATTTCAGAACCTCCTCTAAGACTGGTCTTACTGTCAGGTGAGTTGGGTTGGCTGTTGTAGGACTTCTATTTTGAGGGGAGTACAGAAAACAGTCTATGATACATTAGAGCCAGTTACTATTTTTTGTACACTTACTATGTGCCAGGACCTATGGTAAGCATTTCACAATTCAAGCAATTTAATCTTTACAACAACCCCATGATGCTGGAATGATTAACACTCTTTTCACAGAGGAAGAAGTTGTGGCTTGTTGTTTAAGTAAATTGTCCTAGGACACACAGCCAAACATATTAAACTGGTTTGAACTAAGGTAAGAGGTCTGTCTAACTTCAAAGCTTCTGCATTTAAACCCTCTACACTGTAGATCAACCATTTTCCAAATGTGTTTAATGGAACCTGGAAATCCTTAAAACCCTTTTGGAGGTCTGCAAGATGTTCCCTTTTTCAGTGATATACCTATGTAAGACCAAATTTTCCTCACATACTTCAACCTGCATGATATATGTTAATAAATCAGTTCAGTTCAGTGACTCAGTCATGTCCAACTCTTTGAGACCCCATGAATTGCAACACGCCAGGCCTCTCTGTCCATCACCATCTCCCAGAGTCCACTCAAACTCATGTCTATCGAGTCAGTGATGCCATCAAGCCATCTCATCCTCTGTCGTCCCCTTCTCCTCCTGCCCCCAGTCCCTCCCAGCATCAGAGTCTTTTCCAATGAGTCAACTCTTCATATGAGGTGGCCAAGGTACTGGAGTTTCAGCATTAGCATCATTCCTTCCAAATAACACCCAGGGCTGATCTCCTTTAGAATGGACTGGTTGGATCTCCTTGCAGTCCAAGGGACTCTCAAGAGTCTTCTCCAACACCACAGTTCAAAAGCATCAATTCTTCAGCACTCAGCTTTCTTCACAGTCCAACTCTCACATCCATACCTGACCACTGGAAAAACCATAGCCTTGACTAGGTGGACCTTAGTCGGCAAAGTAATGTCTCTGCTTTTCAATATGCTACCTAGGTTGGTCATACCTTTTCTTCCAAGGAGTAAGCGCCTTTTAATTTCATTGCTGCAGTCACCATCTGCAGTGATTTTGGAGCCCAAAAAGATAAAGTCTGACACTGTTTCCACTGTTTCCCCATCTATTTCCCATGAAGTGATGGGACCGGATGCCATGATCTTCGTTTTCTGAATGTTGAGCTTTAAGCCAACTTTTTCACTATCTGCTTTCACTTTCATCAAGAGGCTTTTTAGTTCCTCTTCACTTTCTGTCATAAGGGTGGTGTCATCTGCATATCTGAGGTTACTGATATTTCTCCTGGCAATCTTGATTCCAGCTTGTGCTTCTTCCAGCCCAGCATTTCTCATGGTGTACTCTGCATGTAAGTTAAATAAGCAGGGTGACAATATACAGCCTTGACATACTCCTTGTCCTATTTGGAACCAGTCTGTTGTTCCATGTTCAGTTTTAACTGTTGCTTTCTGACCTGCATACAGATTTCTCAAGAGGCAGGTCAGGTGGTCTGGTATTCCCATCTTTTTCAGAATTTTCCACAGTTTATTGTGATCCACACAGTCAAAGACTTTGGCATAGTCAAAAAAGAAGAAATAGATGTTTTTATGGAACTTTCTTGCTTTATCCATGATCCAGCAGATGTTGGCAATTTAATCTCTGGTTCCTCTGTCTTTTCTAAAACCAGCTTGAACATCTGGAAGTTCATGGTTCATGTATTGCCGAAGCCTGACTTGCAGAATTTTGAGCATTACTTTACTAGCATGTGAGACGAGTGCAATTGTGCAGTAGTTTGAACATTCTTTGGCATTGCCTTTCTTTGGAATTGGAATGAAAACCGACCTTTTCCAGTCCTGTGGCCACTGCTGAGTTTTCCAAATTTGCTGGCATATTGAGTGCAGCCCTTTCACAGCATCATCTTTCAGGATTTGAAATAGCTCAACTGAATTCCATCACCTCCACTAGCTTTGTTTGTAGTGATGTTTTCTAAGGCCCACTTGACTTCACGTTCCAGGATGTCTGGCTCTAGATTAGTGATCACACCATGTTAATGGATAGACTATAAAAATAAATTAGAGACTTTTCTTGTATTCTGTTAAAGCCAATATTAGAGATTAGCAAAATACAAAATGTCATTATCCTTTTTGCTTTGGAAACATGGTCATTTTTGATAAAAGTAATATTTACATTGAAATATAATGGGTTTCTTGTTTTTAAATGAAATACTAAGTATTTTTGAAATTTCTCAGTTTTAACTTCTAATGTAATGAAGAATGATGTATATAGCCTACAGACATAAAATCTCATTGGGGTTCTCACTAATTTTTGAGTGTATTAATCAGCCCTAGGACCAAAAATGTTGAGACTCATTACTGTAGACTTCTACTCTCATGAGGCATTTTGCAATAACTAGAAATAAAACTGTTCTGACAACTCTTTATGTCTCTCAGGTAACATGTATCACTACGGTGATCCTTTGAGAAATTGAGGTGGAAACAAATTGAATCAAAATTTCTTGCTTATTCAAGTACCAAAAGTTGAAAATTTCAAAAGCTAGTTAAGCTCTAGATTTAGAAATTATTATGTAGAAAAATAGATCCCTAGAAATGTGTGGATGAAAAAATAAATCAAAGAAGTTGATTCTACCTTCTCTGTTGTTGAAAGGATCAAAGATCCTTTGATCCATATGATCAAAGACTTACTAGAGAGTACTCTAATAATGATAAAGAATAATTCAAATGTATGATGTCATTATAGGCTATTATCTTGTTTCAGTAGTATGAAATTATGGAAATTAAGAATTGGTTTTGAGAGCTATATAAAGCACTATATAATATATATAGCTATATTATATATAACCAATTTAATATAATGGATATGGCTTTATCTTAAGTGCTTTACCATTTAAATGTATATAATTCACTTGATTATATGATGTCTCATATGATCTTTATTAATTATGCTATGAAACAAACAAGACAAACTGTATATTCGGTATATTCATTCTACAAAATGGAAATCTAGTCTCAGAGTGGTTGAGTGACTTGCAAGCAGTACACAGAATGTGTATAGTTGTGATAAAACTTGTACCAAAAATAATACCCCAGCAAATATTTATTAAATAATAAATAAATTAGATCTACTGACTCTTAGTCCAATGTCTTAGCTCTGGCATATGCCAATTTAAGAAGGTAATATATTTTGCAACACCACCTAATTTGCCAACATTATTAAAAATGAGTTCAGGAAGACACATTGCAGTATTCACTTAGCAGGTCTTTGTTAGCAGAGGAACAACGGATGAGGATGATATGCATTCTTATATTAAAGGCTTGTACTCTGTCCTCAAATTTGCTTTTTTTTTTAATTTTCAAAGAGTAAATGGTACAATGCTAACATACATACACACACACACACATAGACGAATTTCATTGGAATTACAAAGTACAATGATTTGGCTAGATACATGGAAATTTAATATATTTTGTTAATAACTAATACACTTAAGACAAACCAATGATCCCACCCTATTGTCATTGCTGTTCAATCAATCAGTTGTTGTGAACCCATGGACTGCAGCACACCAGGTCCCTGTCCTTCATCATCTCCCAGAGCTTGCTCAAACTCATGTCCATTGAGTCGTCTAACCGTCTCATCCTCTGTTGTTCACTTCTCCTTCTCCGTTCAATCTTTCCCAGCATCAGGGTCTTTTCCAATGAGTCGGCTCTGCACATTGGGTGGCCAAATATTGGAGCTTCAGCATCAGTCTTTCCAATGAGTATTCAGGACTGATTTCCTTTATGACTGACTGGTTTGATCTTCTTGCAGACCAAGGAACTCTCATGAGTCTTCTCCAACACCACAGCAAAAAAAAAGCATCAATTCCTTGGTGCTCAGTCATCTTTATGGTCCAACTCTTGCATCCATACATGACTGCTAGAAAAACCATGGCTTTGACTATGCAGACCTTTGTCAGCAAAGTAGTGTCTCTGCTTTTTAATATGCTGTCTAGGCTTGTCGTTGTTTTTTTTCCAAAGAGCAAGCATCTTTTAATTTTATGGCTGCAGTCACCTTCTGCAGTGATTTTGGAGACCAAGAAAATAAAATCTGTCACTATTTCCATTGTTTCCCCATATATTTTACATGAAGTATTGGGACTGGGTGCTATGATCTTCATTTTTTGAATGTTGGGTTTTAAGCCTGCTTTTTCACTCTCTTCGTTCACCTTCATCAAGAAGCTCTTTAGTTCCTCTTCACTCTCTGCCATAAGCTTGTTGTCATCTTCATATCTGAGGTTATTGATATTTCTCCCAGCAATCTTAATTCCAGCTTGTGCATTATCCAATCCAGCATTTCACATGATATACTCTGCATATAACTTAAATAAGCAGGATGACAATAGCCTTGACGTACTCTGTTCCCAATTTGGAATTGGCACATTTTTCCATGTCAGGTTCTAACTTTTGGTTCTTGAACTGCATACAGGTTTCTCAGAGACAGCAAAGATGGTCTGATACTCACATCTCTTGAAGATTTTTCTAGTTTGTTGTGATCCACACAGTCAAAGGCTTTAGCATAGTCAGTGAAGCAGAAGTAGATGTTTTTCTGGAATTATCTTGCTCTTTCTATGATCCAATTAAATGTTGGCAATTTGATCTCTGGCTCCTCTGCCTTTTCTAAATCCAACTTGTACATCTGGAATTTCTTGCTTAACATACTGTTGAAGCCTAGCTTGGGGGACTTTGAACATTAATTTACTAACATGTGAAATGAGTACAATTGTGAGGTAGTTTGAACATTTTTTGGCATTGCCCTTCTTTGGGATTGGAATGAAAACTGACCTTTTCCAGTCCTGTGGCCACTACTGAGTTTTCCAAATTTGCTGGCATATTGAGTGTAGCACTTTCACAGCATCATATTTTAGAATTTTTAATAGCTTAGCTGGAATTCCATCAACTTCATAGCTTTGTTCAACACCTTAGTGACTCTTTTGAATTTCAGTACCATGGACAAAGATGGAAGGAAAACAAACGATCTCTACCCTCTAAAAGCCTAGTTTCCTGAGGAGTCAGATATAGAAAGTATGTAACAGGGTACCAGTAGTAGTAGGGAGCATCTTTGTTGTTTAGTTACAAGTCGTGTCCAACTCTTTGCAGCCCTATGGACTGTAACCCGCCAGGCTGCTCTGTCCATGGTATTTCCCGGGCAAAAATACTGGAAGGATTTGCCATTTTCTTCCTGATCCAGTGATTGAACATGCGTCTTCTGTATTGGCAAGTGGATTCATTACCAGTGATTCACCAGGAAAGCCCACCAGGGAGCATCTAACTCTGCCTAAAGAAGATGTCTTTGCTCTGACACAGTTCACAATCTGATAGGAGAATCAATAATGTATGCGATGCTAATAACCAAATTTATGTACAAATTGCTGGAAGTCAAAGGAAAAGGAAATGGTCTCAGTCTGAGATAATAAAGCAAGTTTTCACAGAGAGCATGACATTCAATACAAGATTTGGTGGAGAAAGTATGAAGTAGATACAGCTGACAGCACAGGTCTTGAATCCCAACCTACTGAGTAAAGTTACTAAAAACTGAAACTTTCCTTTACTTTTGGGTTCACAAAAATTTGAAATAAATGATTATGAACCTATTCTGTTTGTTTTTAACCCATTACCTGGAGGAGATGGGCAGGAAGTCCTGTAGCCAGAATCTCCACTACAGTCAGACAGCTAAGCAGAAGACACTGAGTGAAAAAAATACCCTTTGGGATGACAATAACATATTTTGAACACTGCAGAATCCTCATTCCAGGTATGTGGAATTATCCACAGATGTGCATATGAGGAAAACTTCTGGGAAGACAAGAAGTCTCCAGAACCATTTGGTGTTATCTCCTTCCTTATCTAACTATGGCCAAAAGTGGCTGTACACTTGGCCAATAAATAATACTCTATTGTTCCAGATTCCTCTACCCTTATTCAAGTCTTTCTTGAGACTCCTCTCTGAAGAGGAGACAATTCCATCAAACTAAGTCTATCTCCAGAAAACTCTGTTCTGAATGTGTCAGGGATTGTGTTTTCAGATGGAGGCAGCCCACTATCTGGACCCCGTGTTTGGACAATTGGCCATTGTGTCTTGGTGAGGGGTAAAGTCCTATCTACTGCCACAGGAAGCAAAATGCCAGATACCTGCTCTCAGATCCATAGAATGAACTCTGCCAGTCAGATACTCCCCCAGTCCACTGAATCTTTAACTTGTGAGGTGAAAAAAAAGAAAAAAGAAAAAACAGACAACTAAGAATTATTTCTAATGGGGGGAATGTTGGGGTTGGTGGAAAATGGTGGTTATCAAGGCTTCATGAGTGACATCCAGTGTCAAGCCAAGAATGTAGCAACAAGCTGTATTGGCAGCTTTAGCTCAAGTTTTAACTTTTCATCCTTCCCCATTCCTATCCATTTTCCAATCCAAATTCTCTATCTTTCTTTTTATCCTGTCAGCTGCCAGATGGGTTTCCAACACTTTTTTCAAAAAGGCAGAATTGATTTCTATGACTTACAGCAATGAACCTCAACTGACCCAATTTTTCCTTAATAGTAGAATGCATAGTGTAATTGTATCTTGTAGTATTTCTAACTGGAAAATTTCTATGGGAAATGTATTTTAAGAATGTCCTAATAATTATTCAGTGACAGGTGATGACATCCCAAAGGAAAATATCTTTATGATTGAATATGAAGAAAGATACATTAATTTGATAGCTCACATGACTTCCAAACCCAAGAGGTTAAACTTTCACTATACTTGGCAATGGTTATGCTCGTTAATTATAACCAGAAATTGCTGGTTAGTGGATTTGATGTATTCTGCAGTTGAGAACAGTGAGAGCAAGGACTAAAACTAGGAGATGGGAAAAACAGTTTCTTAGCAGAAAAGTTGAACTTAAAAAGAACCAGTGTACATACAACAAAAAGAAATTCCCCTATTAATTAATTAATTCAAAGAACATTCAAAGAATGTTTATGTGCTAAGTGAAGAGAGACACAAAGAGAACCAAAGAGGAGTCCAGCTCTTGAGAAATATATGAAAATATAGACAAGAAAAAACTCAATATAATAGTACACAGCTACCAAGAATACAAAGAATTAATGCTTTTGAAGTGTGGTGCTGGAGAAGATGCTTGAGAATCCCTTGGGCAGCAAGAAGATCAAACCAGTCAATCCTAAAGGAAATCAGTCCTGAGTATTCATTGGAAGGAGTGATGCTGAAGCTCCAGCACTTTGGCCACCTGATGCAAAGAGCTGACTCATTGGGAAAAAAACCCGACGCTGGGAAAGATTGAGGACAAAAGAAGGGAGCAGCAGAGGATAAAGTGGTTGGAGAGCATCACCAACTCAATGGACATGAGTTCGAGAAAACTCTGGGAGATAGAAAAGGACAGGGAAGCCTGGTGTGCTACAATTCATGGGATCACAAAGAGTCAGGCATGATTTAGCAACTGAACAACAACAAGGCTACGAGAATTACCTGTAATAACCTGTAAGCTTGTGTATTAGTTTTCCATGCTGCATAATAAACTACCACAAACTCAGAGGCTTAAAATAACTCATTTTTATAATCTCCTGTTCTCCATATGTGAGAAGTTCGGGCCCAGCGTGAAGAATCACCTTGATGCAGTTAAGGAGTCATCAGGACTTGGATGTCATCTGGGCCTGGGGTTCTCTTCCAAGTTTAGGTGACAATTAACACTATATGTTTCCTTGCAGCTATAGAAGTCATAGCAGTTTACCTCTTCTAGGGTAGTAGGAGAGAGTCTCTACTCCCCTTATGTCAGACCTACCTTGATAATCTCCTTTTTGATTAACTTAGAATCAATTATTAGAGCTATTATTGTATCTGCAAAATTCCTTCACCTTTTCCACTTAACATAATCTCAAGTGTAATATCCCAAAACATTCAGTTCAGTTGTTCAGTCATGACCAACTTTGAGACCCCATGGACAGCAGCACGCCAGGCTTCCTTGTCCTTCACTAACTCCTGGAGCTTGCTCAAACTCATGTCCATCAAGTCAGTGATGTCATCGAAGCATCTCATCCTCTGTTGTCTCCTTTTCCTCCCGCCTTCCATATTTCCCAGCATCAGGGTTTTTTCTAGTGAGTCACTTCTTCACATCAAGTGGCCAAAGCATTGGAGTTTCAGCTTCAGTATCAGTCCTTCCAATGAATATTCAGAACTGATTTCCTTTAGGATGGACTGGTTGGATCTCCTTGCAGTCCAAGGGACTCTAAAGAGTCTTCTCTAACACCACAGTTCGAGAGCATCAATTCTTTGGCACTCAGCTTTCTTTATAGTCCAACTCTCAAATCCATACATAACTACTTGAAAAACCATAACTTTGACTGGACAGACCTTTGTTGGCAAAGTAATGTCTCTGATGCTGTCTAGATTGGTGATAGCTTTTCTTCCAAGGAGCAAGCATTTTTTAATTTCATGGCTGCAGTCACCACCTGGAGTGATTTTCAAGGCCCCTGAAATAAAGTCTGTCACTGTTTCCATTGTTTCCCCATCTATTTGCCTTGAAGTAATGCGGCTGGCCTGTTAATACAGGTGTTTCTTAACTTCCTACTTTTGCATTCCAGTCCCATATAATGAAGAGGACATCTTTTTTGGGTGTTAGTTCTAAAAGGTCTTGTAGGTCTTCATAGAACCATTCAACTTCAGCTTCTTCAGCGTTACTGGTTGGGTCATAGACTTGTATTACTGTGATATTAAATGGTTTGCATTGGAAACGAAGAGAGATCATTCTGTCGTTTTTGAGATTGCGTCCAAATACTGCATTTTGGACTCTTTTGTTGACCATGATGGCTACTCCATTTCTTCTGAGGGATTCCTGCCCTCAGTAGTAGATATAATGGTCATCTGAGTTAAATTCACCCATTTAAGTCCATTTAACACCCTCTTCCAACAACATGAGAGAAGACTCTACACATGGACATCACCAGATGGTCAACACCAAAATCAGACTGATTATATTCTTTGCAGCCAAAGATGGAGAAGCTCTATACAGTCAACAAAAACAAGACCAGGAGCTGACTGTGGCTCAGATCGTGAACTCCATATTACCAAATTCAGACTTAAATTGAAGAAAGTAGGGAAAACCGCTAGACCATTCAGGTATGACCTAAATCATATCCCTTATGATTATACAGTGGAAGAGAGAAATAGATTTAAGGGCCTAGATCTGATAGATAGAGTGCCTGATGAACATTACATTGTACAGGAGACAGGAATCAAGATGATCCCCATGGAAAATAAATGCAAAAAAGCAAAATGGCTATCTGGGGAGGCCTTACAAATAGCTGTGAAAAGAAGAGAAGTGAAAAGCAAAGGAGAAAAGGAAAGATATAAGCATCTGAATGCAGAGTTCCAAGAATAGCAAGGAGAGATAAGAAAGCCTTCCTTAGCTACCAATGCACAGAAATAGAGGGAAACATCAGAATGGGAAAGACTAGAGATCTCTTCAAGAAAATCAGAGATATCAAGGGAACATTTCATGCAAAGATGGGCTCGATAAAGGAAAGAAATGGTATGGACCTAACAGAAGTAAAAGATATTAAGAAGAGGGGGCAAGAATACACAGAAGAACTGTACAAAAAAGATCTTCATGACCCAGATAATCACGATGGTGTGATCACTCATCTAGAGCCAGATATCCTGGAATTTGAAGTCAAGTGGGCCTTAGAAAGCATCACTATGAACAAATCTAGTGGAGGTGATGGAATTCCAGTTGAGCTGTTTCAAATCCTGAAAGATGATGCTGTGAAAGTGCTGCACTCAATATGCCAGCAAATTTGGAAAACTCAGCAGTGGCCACAGGACTGGAAAAGGTCAGTTTTCATTCCAATCTCAAAGAAAGGCAATGCCAAAGAATGCTCAAACTACCACACAATTGCACTCATCTCACATGCTAGTAAAGTGATGCTCAAAATTCTCCAAGCCAGGCTTCAGCCATACGTGAACCGTGAACTTCCTGATGTTCAAGCTGATTTTAGAAAAGGCAGACGAACCAGAGATCAAATTGCCAACATCCACTGGATCATGGAAAAAGCAAGAGAGTTCCAGAAAAACATCTATTTCTGCTTTATTGACTATGCCAAAGCCTTTGACTGTGTGGATCACAAGAAACTGTGGAAAATTCTTCAAGTGATGGGAATACCAGACCACCTGACCTGCCTCTTGAGAAATCTGCATGCAGGTCAGGAAGCAACAGTTAGAACTGGACATGGAACAACAGCATGGTTCCAAATAGGAAAAGGAGTATGTCAAGGCTGTATATTGTCACCCTGCTTATTTAACTTCTATGCAGAGTACATCATGAGAAACACTGGGCTGGAAGAAACACAAGCTGGAATCAAGATTGCTGGGAGAAATCTCAATAACCTCAGATATGCAGATGACACCATCCTTATGGCAGAAAGTGAAGGGGAACTAAAAAGCTTCTTGATGAAAGTGAAAGTGGAGAGTGAAAAAGTTGGCTTAAAGTTCAACATTCAGAAAACGAAGATCATGGCATCTGGTCCCATCACTTCATGGGAAATAGATGGGGAAACAGTGGAAACAGTGTCAGACTTTATTTTTGGGGGCTCCAAAATCACTGCAGATGGTGACTGCAGCCATGAAATTAAAAGATGCTTACTCCTTGGAAGAAAAGTTATGACCAACCTAGATAGCATATTGAAAAGCAGAGACATTACTTTGCCGACTAAGGTCCGTCTAGTCAAGGCTATGGTTTTTCCAGTGGTCAGGTATGGATGTGAGAGTTGGACTGTGAAGAAGGCTGAGCGCCGAAGAATTGATGCTTTTGAACTGTGGTGTTGGAGAAGACTCTTGAGAGTCCCTTGGACTGCAAGGAGATCCAACCAGTCCATTCTGAAAGAGATCAGCCCTGGGATTTCTTTGGAAGGAATGATGCTGAAGCTGAAGCTCCAGTACTTTGGCCACCTCATGCAAAGAGTTGACTCATTGGAAAAGACTCTGATGCTGGGAGGGATTGGGGGCAGTAGGAGAAGGGGATGACAGAGGATGAGATGGCTGGATGGCATCACTGACTCGATGGATGTGTCTGAGTGAACTCTGGGAGATGGTGATGGACAGGGAGGCCTGGCGTGCTTCAATTCATTGGGTCGCAAAAAGTCGGACACGACTGAGCGACTTAACTGAACTGAACTGATGGGGCTGGATGCCATGATCTTAGTTTTCTAAATGTTGAGTTTTAAACCGGTTTTGTCTCTCTCCTCTTTCACTTTCATCAGGAGGCTCTTTAGTTCTTCACTTTCTGCCATAAGTGTGGTATCATCTGTGTGCATGAGGTTATAGATATTTCTTCCAGCAATCTTGATTCTAGCTTGTGTCTCATCCAGCCTGGCATTTCACATGATGTACTCTACATATAAGTTAAATAAGCAGGGTGACAGTATACAGCTTTGGTGTTCTCCTTTCCTGATTTCAAACCAGTCTGTTGTTCCATCTCCAGTCGAACTGTTGCTTCTTGACCGGTATTCAGATTTCTCAGGAGGCAGGTAACGTAGTCTGGTATTCTCATCTCTTTAAGAATTTTCCATAGTTTGTTCTGATCCATACAGTCAAAGGCTTTGACTTAGTCAGTCAGGCAGAAGTACCAAAACATTAGTCATATTCTGTTGGTTAGAAGCCAGGCCTAGATCCCACCCCCAATCCAGGGAGGAGATTATCAAAGGCATTTTCGGATCTACTCAAGAAAGCATTGTTCTCTACATTCTAGTCCAAGGAATCCTCCTATCTTTACAGGATTTATAGTCTGAAGAAGCGATAGAAAAGGACATCCCTTCTAACCACCTTGCACTGACGAGTATTCAGATTAACTGTGATTCAGTAACACTTCCTCTCTTTTAATTTTTAATGTTTATTTTATATTGGAGTATATAAATTTTCAATATTGTGTTAGTTTCAGGTATATAGCAAAGTGATTCAGTTATGCATATACACGTATCTATCCTTTTTCAAATTCTTTTCCCATTTTGGTTGTTACCAAATAGTAAGCACTATGCATCTCTTTTCTAGCAAATATATTTATCCTCTTTCCCAAGCCCTTACATATCTCTATATACATATATATGTTTCTTTCCAAAGACAGGATGGGGAAGATTGAGCCCAACTTTAATGTAAGTGGGAAGATTGAGCCCAACTTCAGTGTAACTAATATTAATGGGTTTCTACATGCATGGATGAAGAATGGAGCAAGCTTCTAATTCCTTCATGCAGTTCTTGTTTTCATCAATGATAAGACCAGATAACACCTGGCTGATACTTAAAGGAGATGGGAGAGTCTTTATCCCCTGAATGAGGGCTATAAGTTTGCTATAATTTTAAAAAATGATTCATTCAGGGGACTTCCCTGGTGGTCCAGTGGTTAAGACTCTGCACTTTGAATGAACGGGACATGTGTTCAATCCCTGGTGGTCTGGGAATTAAGATTCCACATGCCACTGGTTGGGGGGGGCGCAAAAAATAAATAAAAATAAAACAATTCTTTCAGAACAGTTGGTTGCTTCAATTTTGCTCCCATGTGAGAGGGTGAGGGTAGCCACTGCCCTCCTCCTCGTCAGATACCATGGGCTACTTCCTCTTGGGCAGGTATAGTATGTTGTTGTGGGGAGGGTGGGCTTTTGAAGCTTCTTTCTGAGCATCTTGGATCATCCTGCATGAGGACCATCTTCCTATCACCCAAAGAGGTTGATAAACAAAACCAGAAGATAATACTAAGGGTGCAGGCAATAATGGATGCTGGGAAGTTTTGAAGAATACCCCTTTCACCAAAGTGCTAATCAGTGGTTGGAGGTTGTCTGGAGGCTGGAAGGGGCTAGACTTGAGGTACTGTGTCCAAAAGAAGAATATGGTGGGACAACAGATTTTCACTGTGGAGGCCTTTTATAACCTGAACAAGTGCATCTGCTGGGGACATACCAACAGAGGAAGACAAAGAACCGTGGGACTGCCCCACATCCATCATTCTAGAGACGGAGAACCTCTCTGTTATATATAACTTCTGATCTGGTAACCACACAGCCACAAGACCTACAGTCTTAACTCTGGACTTCACAGGTTCCTTTTGTAGGTGTCTAGGGCTCAATTCGGGCTTCCCTGGTAGCTCAGCTGGTAAAGAATCTGCTGGCAATGCAGGAGACCCCAGTTCAATTCCTGTGTCTAGAAAATTCGCTGGAGAAGGGATAGACTACCCACACTAGTATTCTTGGGCTTCCCTGATGGCTCAGATGGTAATGAATATGCCTGCAGTGTGGGAGATCTGGGTTTGATCCCTTGGTTGGGAAGATCTCCTGAAGGAAGGCATGGCAACCCACTCCAGTATTCTTGCCTGGAGAATCCCCATGGACAGAGGAACCTGGTGGGCTACAGTCCATGCGACTGCAAAGAGTTGGACACAACTGAGCGACTAAGCACACAGGGCTCAATTCATTATTATAGCTTTCCAAAAATGTTAGTGAGAATATCACATTGTTGGCACTTACTGACATTTGATCTTGCAAAATCAAAACTGTTAATGACCTCATAATTCTGTCATGTCAAATTTATTTGTAAAACCCTTCCTCATCATAATGTAAGGTGATAGAAGAAAGGCAGTTATACTCCTGCATTGCTCTTGTTTCCCCACTCCTACCTCATGTCCCCTTCTGGTTAGGAGCACAGAAGTTGTATTCTTATGTGAGCATCTCTTAAGACAGTAAGTACCAAATGAGAGTTACAGCTTCTGCAAATTCAGATACCTCAGCCAGACCACAGAGGTTCTGATTCAGGAGACATAAGTAGCCAGCATCTGCGTAGATTTTTAACCAATACATCCATAGAACCTAAATTTTAAATACGAAAGAATACACATATAACATTTTACTTGATCCAATCCTTTTGTGGGGACAAATTTTCTGTGGAGACAATTGTTTTTACCGTCTTTCCCCCCTATACTTTGTACATACGCAAAACCAGAGGAAAAAAGCATTTCACACAACTGATTCTTTACCTTGCTTGTTTTCATTTAATAACATATATTGGAGATCATTTTATGTCCTTAAAAATACATATTCTCAAAGTTTTTCAATAGGTTGAAAACACTGATAAAAATCTTCTTTGAAGATGAGGTTCTTCTAATAGTCTGTGGGGGCAGTTCTGTGCTAGAACCACACAGATCAAAAGATGCCATTTAATTCACTTTCTCTTTATTCTTATCAACCAACCCAAATGTACTTGTCACTCTAAGTTTGCCATAATTTTTTCTCATTTAAAATATAAAGCTCTTATGGACTGGCTAGTCTTTCCTGGTGGTGCTAGTGGTAAAGAACCCACCTTCCAGGGCAGGAGATGCAAGAGACGTGGGTTGGGAGAAGGTTCCCTGGAGTAGGAAATGGCAACCCAGTTCAGGATTCTCGCCTGGAAAATCTCATGGATAGAGGAGCCTGGTAGGCTACGGTCTAAGACTGGCTAGTACACTGGAATCTTTGTCCTAAAGGATACAGGAAATATTTATCCCTCATAACATCAAGTCTTATTATTTTTCTTTTGATGTTTGTCATGAAGATAGTGAACTGAATTGCAAAGTTTTTTAGTCAATATTTATACTCTAGAGATCCTAAACTGTATGTTTAAGGGCAATATAATATCTATTATCAAAGATAAGCAAAAGAAAAGTAAAAGCAAACATATTAATAACTAAGAATTTGAATTTGAAAAGAATTTTGCTTTCCTCTTCAGATTTTCACTTTGTTCAAAAGCATATACTAAGCATATAACTAGAAGTTGAAGAAGAGTCATCTACATCTTCCAACTAATTTTATCACTTATTTGACTTGGCTCTAAATTAATCTGGAAATTACATTGAATAAATTTGAAGTGAGTACACACACACACACACACACACACACACACACACACACAAGCACACATCAAAAAGCCTCATATCTGAGAATTACCAACTTAAGGTTAGTAACATGGGAACAGTAAAATAGTTTCCATCCTACTTTGGTTAGAATTTACCCAGCACAAGTAGTTGCTGTTTAAATATTTATCAAAGTGTTTAAATATTAAATGGAAAACCTCTCTGATACTAGATCGGCACTAAAACAAATTGAAATTGATTTCTAAGTTTCAATATTGATATTCTCTTTGGGAACAACTAAGAAAATGAAAATGACAAAAAACTTGTACTCAGGGACACCCTCAAAGCCAAAAAATATATTTATACACTGTTTATTAATAACTCAAAATCTAGGGAACTTTATATATTCTTATTCCTCAGTTCAGCTAAGGAAAAACCCAAGATACTTCCTTATTCTTAGACTGCATGATTAGGAAACACAACTAATATGTACACAGTTGAATATTATTGCTTCTTTTTGGGGGGATAAAAAGCAAGATTTTTCAGAAATTTGGGTTTTGTTTTTTTCGGTATTTGGTCTTCCCTGAACATAAAGTTTCTCCAGAGGCAGGTCAGGTGGTCTGGTATTCCCATCTCTTTCAGAATTTTCCACAGATTATTGTGATCCACATAGTCAAAGGCTTTGGCATAGTCAATAAAGCAGAAATAGATGTTTTTCTGGAACTCTCTTGCTTTTTCCATGATCCAGTGGATGTTGGCAATTTGATCTCTGGTTCTTCTGCCTTTTCTAAAACCAGCTTGAACGTCAGGGAGTTCACAGTTCACATATTGCTGAAGCCTGGCTTGGAGAATTTTGAGCATTACTTTACTAGCATGTGAGATGAGTGCAATTGTGTGGCAGTTTGAGCATTCTTTGGCATTGTCCTTCTTTGGGATTTGAATGAAAACTGACCTTTTCCAGTCTTGTGGCCACTGCTGAGTTTTCCAAATTTGCTGGCATATTGAGTTCAGCCCTTTCACAGCATCATCTTTTAGGATTTGAAACAGCTCAACTGGAATCCCATCACCTCCACTAGATTTGTTCATAGTGATGCTTTCTAAGGCCCACTTGACTTCAAATTCCAGGATATCTGGCTCTAGATGAGTGATCACACCATCGTGATTATCTGGATCATGAAGATCTTTTTTGTATAGTTCTTCTGTGTATTCTTGCCCTACCTCTTCTTAATATCTTCTACTTCTGTTAGGTCCATACCACTTCTTTCCTTTATCGAGCCCAGCTTTGCACGAAATGTTCCATTGGTATCGCTGCTTTTCTTGAAGGGATCTCTAGTCTTTCCCATTCTGTTCTTTTCCTCTATTTCTTTGCATTGATCGCTGAGGAAGGCTTTCTTATCTCTCCTTGCTATTCTTTGGAACTCTGCATTCAGATGCTTATATCTTTCCTTTTCTCCTTTGCTTTTTGCCTCTCTTCTTTTCACAGCTATTTGTAAGGACTCCCCAGACAAACATTTTGCTTTTTTGCCTTTCTTGTCCATGGGGATGATCTTGATCCCTGTCTCCTGTACAATGTTGTTGGTGAAGACTCTTGAGAGTCCCTTGGACTGCAAGGAGATCCAACCAGTCCATTCTAAAGGAAATCAGTCCTGGGTGTTCTTTGGAAGGACTGATATAAAGCTGAAACTCCAATACTTTGGCCACCTGATGAGAAGAATTGACTCACTGGAAAAGACTCTGATGCTGAGAGGGATTGGGGGCAGGAGGAGAAGGGGATGACAGAGTTTGATATGGCTGGATGGCATCACCAACTGGATGTGAACTTGAGTGAACTCTGGGAGTTGGTGATGGATAGGGAGGCCTGGTGTGCTGCAACTCATGGAGTCGCAAAGAGTTGGACATGACTGAGCGACTGAAATGACTCACTGACTGAAACATAAAGTTGGCATTTGAAAGAGTATATTTTGCCTATATAACAAGATTCATTGAATTTGCATAGTTAAGTAGTTGGCTTTCATATTTTGGATAAAATAGCAACTAATATTTGCTCATTTTTCCACACCTTGATTTTTTTTTTATTTTCATTAATTCTATCCTTAAAATGATAAACAGATTTTTTCTTTCACTTATATCTAGATGAATTTCCAGCCAGCATCCAAATTTAATCATAAATGTGAGTCATAGAATGAATATGAATAAATAATAGGGCTAGAAATAGATTTTTTCTATTAAAGTACAATTGAAAAAGAACCCTAACAATCTCAGTTTTAATTCAAGATACGCCAATTCCCTGGTAGCTCAGATGGTAAAGAATCTGCCTGCAACACGGGAGACCTGGGTTCAATCCCTGGCTTGGGAAGATCCCCTGGAGGAAGGCATGCCAACCCACTCCAGTATTCTTGCCTGGAGAATTCCATGTACAGAGGAGCCTGGTGGGCTACAGTCCATGGGTGTGCAAAGAGTTGGCATGACTGGGTGACTAAGCACACGTGCTAATTCCAGGGTGTAAGTGATCTGGTCAAACTTTCTTGCCCTATCTCTGACTTCTCATTTTCGCACATACTGATAGTTTTCACAAAATTCTTGTTCTGTCAGGCAGCCCATCTCATTGACACATGTTCAAACATAAATGTGTGCTCTGTTTCTTAGAAAGGAAATTAATGTGTAAAACTTTCTTATTGCTTTTCAGATTTCCAGGCATCCCAACCATACTTTTACAAATAAATGGATTTTTGTAACATGGGGGAAATAACACCCAGCTATTTGAAACTAAATGAGAAATGATCACTAATACCAATTCTAGAAGACAACCACTACCATACATTTCTTAAAGTTTATTTTCCTAATGAGAGCATGGCAGCTGGGGATATATGAAATTATGGAATTATTCTTAATTAAGGAAATCCTGTTTGTCAACAGACTAAAGCCTTAAATTTTTTAAAATTAAGATTTATTTACAGTTTTTTTTTTTCCTTTTGAGACCTCAGAGAGCTTTTTCACACTTTATGAAGTAGTTGAAAATTACACCTTTATCCTATAATGTGCTAGGATACTGGTTCTGACTAAACTAGCAATATGTATACTTACCTGAGACACTTTAAAAGTAAAATACGAGTAAAAAGACGATTTATGGCATATTAATTCTTCTCAAGCAACGTTATGCCCTAATGCAGACTACACCTAGGCAATTTTTCTTTCATCAGTCTGTTGTTATTTAAGACTGGAAAACTGCATACAAGTGAGTTCCCATTCAAAGAGTCAAAGGCTATTAACATTAGTCAGGCAGTGGCTGATGGTCAACTGTAAATAAAAGAGTCCTTATTGTCAAAAACCTTATTATCCTGAAAGCTAAAACAGAGGTAAATACAAGTGATATTGGTTCGATGATAGGAGTATGTTTAGGGTAACAAAGACAGATGAGATCACTTCTAATGTGGAAGGCCAATGCAGTAGACTGAATGTGTGTGTGTGTGTGTGTGTGTGTTTAGGCATGTCTTACTCTTTGCAGCCCCATGGACTGTAGCCCACCAGGCTCCTCTGTCCATGGAATTTTCCAGGCTGGAATGGTTTACCATTTCCTCCTCCAGGGGATGCTCTGGATCCAGGGATCAAACCTGCATCTCTTTAGTTTTCTGCACTGGCACATTGGCAGGTAAATTCTTTACTACTGGTGCCACCCGGGAAGCCCCGTTTGTGTCCCCCAACAACAACAACAACAACAAATCCATATGTTGAAATCCTAATCTCTTATGTAATGATTTTAAGAAGCTGGGGACTTTGGGAAGTGGCTAAGTCTTCAGGGCAGAGTCCTCATAAACTAACTAATCCTCATATATGGATCTGTGTCCTTATAAGAGACCAGAGTGCTCCCTTGCCCTATTTCCACCATCAGTTCAGTTCAGTTCAGTTCAGTTGCTCAGTTGTGTCCAACTCCTTACGATCCCATGAACCGCAGCATGCCAGGCCTCCCTGTCCATCACCAACTGCTGGAGACTACCCAAACCCATGTCCATTGTGTCGGTGATGCCATCCAACCATCTCATCCTCTGTCGTCTCCTTCTCCTCCTGCCCTCAACTTTTCCCAGCATCAGGATTTTTCCAAATGAGTCAGCTCTCCTCATCAGGTGGCAAAGTATTGGGGTTTCAACTTTAGCATCAGTCCTTCCAGTGAATATTCAAGACTGATCTCCTTTAGGATGGATTGGTTGGATCTCTTTGCAGTCCAAGGGACTCTCAAGAGTCTTCTCCAACACCACGGCTCAAAAGCATCTATTCTTCAGCACTCAGCTTTCTTTTTAGTCCAATTCTCACATCCATAGACGATCACTGGAAAAACCATGACCTTGACTAGACAGACCTTTGTTGGCAAAGTAATGTCTCTGCTTTTTAATATGCTGTCTAGGTTGGTCATAACTTTCCTTCCAAGGAGTAAGCGTCTTTTAATTTCATGGCTCCAATCACCATCCGCAGTGATTTTGGAGCCCACAAAAATAAAATCAGCCACCGTTTCCACTGTTTCCCCATCTATTTTCCATGAAGTGATGGGACCAGATGCCATGATCTTCGTTTTCTGAATGTTGAGCTTTAAGCCAACTTTCTCACTCTCCTCTTTCGCTTTCATCAAGAGGCTCTTTAGTTCTTCTTCACTTTCTGCCGTAAGGGTGATGTCATCTGCATATCTGAGGTTACTGATATTTCTCCCAGCAATCTTGATTCCAGCTTGTGCTTCTTCCAGCCCAGCATTTCTCATGATGTACTCTGCATATAATTTCCACCATAGGAGGACACAATAAGAAGTCATCAGCCTGCAACCTAGGGGAGGGCTATCATCAAAATTCAACCATGCTGTCACTCTGATCTTGGAATTCCAGCCTCTGGGACTGTGAGCAAATAAAGCATTAGGTTGTTTATGCCACCCTGTCTATGGTGCTTTGTTTCAGCAGCCAGAACTAACATAGTGATGACTTCATAGCAGGAGTAACACAAAAATTATGTTTCAGAATGGATGTAAGTGCTCCCTAGGTAAGTGAACAAGGCAGCACAAGCAAAGGCAGAAGCTTGAAGCACTGCGTGCCTTTGGGGATCCCCAAGAGTGCTGGCTGACAGCACTGGGGCTGGACAGGGTAAGAAGGGAACAGTGGGAGTTGAAGCTGGAAATGCTGCTGCTGCTGCTGTTACTAAGTTGCTTCTGTCATGTCTTACTCTGTGGGACCCCATAGATGGCAGCCTACCAGGCTCCTCCATCCCTGGGATTTTCCAGGCAAGAGTACTGGAGTGGGTTGCCATTCCCTTCTCCAGGGCTGGGAATGCTGGCCAAGGCCAGGTAGATTGCTGTGCTATGCAAAGAAGTTTGCATTTAGATGGTACTGATGAACCTATTTGCAGGGCAGCAATGGAAACACAGATATAAACAGACTTGTGGACTACAGAGGGGCAAGAAAAGAGTGGGGCAAATTGAGAGAACAGTCTGGAAACATATACATTACCATATGTAAAATTGATAGCAAGTGGGAATTTGCTGTGTGACATAGGGAGCTCAACCCAGTGCTCTGTGACATCCTAGAAGGGTGCGATTGGGTGGGAGATGGGAGAGGGGTTCAGGAGGATAGTTCAGGAGGGAGGGGACAGATGTATACCTGTGGCTGATTAATGTTGATGTATGGCAGGAGCCAACACAATATTGTAAAGCAACTATCTTCCAATTAAAAAATTTAAAACAAGACTTTATGTTGTTTGCCACTTGTTTTTGATATTTTTAAAACTGCTTTTTGTCCCTTCTCTATGTCTGCATGTCTATTTCTGCCCTGGAAACAGGTTCATCTATAGATTTCACATATTTGCATTACTAAATGATGTTTGTTTCTATCTTTCTGACTTACTTCACTCTGTATGACAGACTCTAGGTCCATTCACATCTCTACAAATGACTCAATTTCATTCCTTTTTATGGCTGAGTAATATTCTGCAGCCATGAAATTAAAAGACGCTTACTCCTTGGAAGAAAAGTTTTGACCAACCTAGATAGTATATTCAAAAGCAGAGACATTACTTTGCCGACTAAGGTCTGTCTAGTCAAGGCTATGGTTTTTCCAGTGGTCATGTATGGATGTGAGAGTTGGACTGTGAAGAAGGCTGAGCGCAGAAGAATTGATGCGTTTGAACTGTGGTATTGGAGAAGACTCTTGAGAGTCCCATGGACTGCAAGGAGATCCAGCCAGTCCATTCTGAAGGAGATCAGCCCTGGGATTTCTTTGGAAGGAATGATGCTAAAGCTGAAACTCCAGTACTTTGGCCACCTCATGCGAAGAGTTGACTCATTGGAAAAGACTCTGATGCTGGGAGGGACTGGGGGCAAGAGGAGAAGGGGATGACCCAGGATAAGATGGCTGGATGGCATCACAGACTCGATGGATGTGAGTCTGAGTGAACTCCGGGAGATGGTGATGGACAGGGAGGCCTGGTGTGCTGCGATTCATGGGGTCGCAAAGAGTCGGACACGACTGAGTGACTGAACTGAACTGAACTAAATATTCCAGTATATATTCCACTCATTCATTTGTCATTGGACATTTAGGTTGTTTCATGTCCTGGCTATTGCAATTAGGGTGGGACAAATTGAAAGATTAGGATTGACAAATATGCACTACTGGGGCTTCCCATGTGACTCCGTGGTAAAGAATCTACTTGACAATTCAAGAGACACAGGAGATGCATCTTTGATCCCTGGGTTGGGAAGATCCCCTGGAGGAGAAAATGGCAACCCACTTCAGTATGCTTGCCTGGAAAGTCTCATGGACAGAGGAGTCTGGAGGGCTACAATCTCTAGTGTCATTAAGAATCCAATACGACTGAGGGACTGCATACACACACACACAAATATACACTACCACATGTAAAATAGATAGAAAGCTAGTGGGAAGATGCTGCATAGCACAGGAAGCTCAACTCTGTGCTCTGTGATGATCTAGATGAGTGCAATAGAGGTGGGGTGTGAGGGAGGTCCAAGAGGAAGGGGATATATGCATACATATAAGTGATTCACTTTACTGTATAGCAGAAATTAACACAACATTGTAAAGCAATTATACTCCAATAAAAAAATAAAAATAAAACTGCTTCTTGAATTTGACCTCCTTTCTTAGAAATATCATGTGGAAACTCAATATATAAATATTATATATATATATATATATATATATAATCTCCTCTTGATCTTGACCCAGACTTGTCTGTGAGTGTCCAGGAGTCTCCGTTGAAGGTGTGGGTCACCAGTGGCCTGCTGCAGGATTGGGGCCACTGAGTGCAGCAGTGCATGCATGGGACCTTTTGAAGGAGGTCATCATTATCATCATTACCTCCACCATAGTTTGACCTCAGGTCAAAAAACAGGGAGGGAACATAGCCCCACCCCTCAACAGGAAATTGGATTACAGATTTACTGAGCATGGCCCCACCCATCACACCCAGTTTCCTCCTGAGTCAGCCTCTCCCATCAGGAAGGTTCCATAAGCCTCTTATCCTTTTCCATCAGAGGGCTGACAAAAATGAAGACCACAATCACAGAAAAGTAACCAATCTGATCACATGGACCAAAGCCTTGTTTAATCCAATGAAACTATGAACTTCCCTGGTGGCTCCGAGGTTAAAGTGTTTGCCTGGAATGCAGGAGACCCAGGTTCGATCCCTGGGTCGGGAAGATCCCCTGGAGAAGGAAATGGCAACCCACTCCAGTACTCTTGCCTGGAGAATCCCATGGAGGGAGGAGCCTGGTAGGCTACAGTTCATGGGGTCTCAGAGAGTTGGACATGACTGAGAGACATCACTTTCTTTCACTTTCATGAGCCATGCTATGTAGCGACAGATGGATGGGTCATCGTGGAGAATTCTGACAAAATGTGGTCCACTGGAGAAGGGAAAGGCAAACCACCTCAATATTCTTGCCTTGAGACCCCCATGAACAGTACAACAAGGCAAAAAGATAGGACACTGAAAGATGAACTCGCAAGTTGGTAGGTGCTAAATATGCTGCTGGAGATCAGTGGAGAAATAACTCCAGAAAGAATGAAGAGATGGAGCCAACACAAAAACAAACCGAGTCGTGGATGTGACTGTTGATGGAAGTAAAGCCCGATGCTGTAAAGAGCAATATTGTATAGGAACCTGGAATGTTAGGTCCGTGAATCAAGGTGAATTGGAAGTGGTCAAACAGGAGATGGCAAGAGTGAACATCAACATTTGAGGAATCAGTGAACTGAGATGGACTGGAATGGGTGACTTTAACTCAGATGACCATTATATCTACTACTGTGGGCAAGAATCCCTTAGAAGAAATGGAGTTGCCATCATAGTTAACAAGAGTCCAAATACATACAATGGATGCAATCTCAAAAATGACAGAATTATATCTGTTTGTTTCCAAGGCAAAACATTCAACCTCACAGTAATCCAAGTCTATGCCACAACCAATAATGCTGAAGAAGCTGAAGTTGAATTGTTCTATGAAGACCTACAAGACCTTCTAGAACTAACACCCCAAATAGATGTTTTTTTCATTATAGGGGACTGGAATGCAAAAGTAGAAAGTCAAGAGATGCCTGGAGTAACAGGCAAGTTTGACCTTGGAGTAGAGAATAAAGTGGGGCAAAGGCTCATAGTTTTGCCAATGGAATGCACTGCTGCTGCTACTGCTGCTGCTGCTGCTGCTGCTGCTGCTGCTGCTAAGTCGCTTCAGTCGTTCCCAACTCTGTGCAACCCCATAGACGGTAGCCCACCAGGCTCCCCCATTCCTGGGATTCTCCAGGCAAGAACACTGGACTGGGTTGCTATTTCCTTCTCCAATGCATGAAAGTGAAAAGTGAAAGTGAAGTTTCTCAGTCATGTCCAATCCTTCATGACCCCATGGTCTGCAGCACACCAGGCTCCTCCATCCATGGGATTTTCCAGGCAAGAGTGCTGAGGTGGGGTGCCATTGCCTTCTCCGATGGAATGCACTGGTCATAGCAAAACCCTCTTCCAACAACACAAGAGAAGACTCTACACATGGACATCACCAGATGGCCAACACCAAAATCAGATTGATTATATTCTTTGCAGCCAAAGATGGAGAAGCTCTATACAGTCAGCAAAAACAAGACTGGGAGCTGACTGTGGCTCAGATCATGAACTCTTTATTGCCAAATTCAGACTTAAATTGAAGAAAGTAGGGAAAACCGCTAGAGCATTCAGGTATGACATAAATCAAATCCCTTAAGATTATACAGTAGAAGTGACAAATAGATTCAAAGGATTAGATCTGATAGACAGAGTGCCTGAAGAACTAGGGACAGAGGTTCGTGACATTGTACCAGAGGCAGTGATCAAGACCATCCTCAAGAAAAAGAAATACAAAAAGACAAAATGGTTGTCTGAGGAGGGCTTACAAATAGCTGTGAAAAGAAAAGTGAAAGGCAAAGGAGAAAAGGAAATATAAACCCATTTTAATGCAGAGTTCCAAAGAATAGCAAGGAAAGATAGAAAGACTTCCTTAGTGATCAACACAAAGAAATAGAGGAAAACAATAGAAATGGAATGATTAGAGATCTCTTCAAGAAAATTAGAGATACAAGGGAACATTTCATGGAAAGATGGGCACAATAAAGGATATAAGTTGTACGGACCTAACAGAAGCAGAAGATATTAAGAATGGGGGGCAAGAATACACAGAAGAACTGTTCAAAAATGATCTTCATGATCCACATAACCAATATTGGTGATCACTCACTTAAAGCCAGACATCCTGGAATTCAAAGTCAAGTGGGCCTTAGGAAGCATCACTACTAACAAAGCTAGTGGAGCTGATGGAATTCCAGTTGAGCTATTTCAAATCCTAAAAGATGATGCTGTGAAAGGGCTGCACTCAATATGCCAGCAAATTTGCAAAACTCAGCAGTGGCCACAGGACTGGAAAAGGTCAGTTTTCATTCAAATCCCAAAGAAAGACAATGCCAAAGAATGCTCAAACTGCCGCACAATCGCACTCATCTCACATGCTAGTAAAGTAATGCTCAAAATTCTCCAAGCCAGGCTTCAGCAATACATGAACCGTGAACTTCCTGATGTTCAAGCTGATTTTAGAAAAGGCAGAGGAACCAGAGATCAAATTGCCAACATCTGTTGGATCATTGAAAAAACAAAAGAGTTCCAGAAAAACATCTATTTCTCTTTATTGGCTATGCCAAAGCCTTTGACTGTATGGATCACAATAAACTGCAGAAAATTTTTAAAGAGATGGGAATACGAGACCACATGACCTGCCTCTTGAGAAATCTGTATGCAGGTCAAGAAGCAACAGTTAGAACTGAACATGGAACAGACAGGTTCTGAATAGGGAAAGGAGTATGTCAAGGCTATATATTGTCACCCTGTTTATTTAAATTATATGCAAAGCACTTTATGAGAAATGCTGGACTGGATGTAGCACAAGCTGGAATCAAGATTGCTGGGAGAAATGTCAATAACCTCATATTCGCAGATGACATCACACTTATGGCAGAAAGTGAAGAAGAACTAAAGAGCTTTTTGATGAAAGTGAAAGAGGAGAGTGAAAAAGTTGGCTTTAGACTCAACATTCAGAAAACTAAGATCATGATATCCGGTCCCATCACTTCATGGCAAATAGATGGGGAAACAGTGGAAACAGTGTCAGACTTAATTTTGGGGGGCTCCAAAATCACTGCAGATGGTGACTGCAGCCATGAAATTAAAAAATGCTTGCTCCTTGGAAGAAAGGTTATGACCAACCTAGACAGCATATTAAAAGGCAGAGACATTACTTTGCCAACAAAGGTCTGTCTAGTCAAAGCTATAGTTTTTCCAGTAGTCATGTATGGATATGAGAATTGGACCATAAAGAAAGTTGAGAGCCAAAGAATTGATGCTTTTGAACTGTGGTGTTGGAGAAGACTCTTGAGAGTCCCTTGGACTGCAAGGAGATCCAACCAGTCCATCCTAAAGGAAATTGGTCCTGAATATTCATTGGAAGGACTGATGCTGAAGCTGAAACTCCAATACTTTGGCCACCTGATCAAAGAACTGACTCATTTGAAATAATCCTCATGCTTGGAAAGATCGAAGGTGGGAGAAGAAGGGGATGACAGGGGATGAGATGGTTGCATGGCATCACCTACTAGATGGAGATGAATTTTAGTACTCTCTGGGAGTTGATGATGGACAGGGAAGCCTGGTGTACTGCAGTCCGACGGGTTGCAAAGTGTCGGACATGACTGAGTGACTGAACAGAACTGAACTGAGGCCTCTTGATTAAGTGTATGTGTGGTACCCAGAGTCACTGAAGTATACAAACACCTGTTTCAAATGCTTGTCACATAGATGCATCCTCCCAAAGAGCAAGCACCTTGTCTTGTGAAGATGCGGATGGCATGTCCACTCACTCCTTTGTCAGTAGGATAAGAATTTTATACTTATTTATATAAAAAGAATTAATTAGTACTACAACGGAGGAGAATGCAGCACTGGGGAGAAACTATTGTTATTTTCTTAACGAGAGACATCCTTGCCCCTGGCTAGGAATAGACCTGTTTTTGTTTGGCAGGGTCCTGAGAATGAGACTGGATACTGTAGATAGTAAAACCAGCTAGAGAATGTACTACTCTTTTTTGAACTCTCCAGTCTATGTTTTGCTTAGGTAATTTAAATTTTGAGTTCATGCTGGTAACAATAGAGCAGTTGGATACTATGAAGAAGAATGGAGGATAGAAGGAAAAGGAAAGGAAAGCTACATTGGGAAGAAAGCATTTGAGAAAGAGACACATGAAGAATCCTCATGTCTAATGAGGATTTTGCTTAAGTTTCTGCCACGTGGTGTGTGACATAACATATTCTTCCCCTGTTTGCACCATCTCTATAAACCATCCATCTTGTTATTACTGCTTGGCTGAGTTTTGAGTTCTCTATGAGAGAAAAGTCCTGGAAATAGCTTCCAGGTGATTTAGGAGCCAAGGCTGAGGCTGCCTCAAGAAGTCTTTATGAGTGAATTTCATAAATGTGAAAGATTTACAATTTATCCTTAAATCTGTTTCTCCCATGTTAACTTAGAAGGTACGTGTCACCTAAACTCACTGTTAAGATTGCAATGTGTGATTGTGATGTCAACTAGGGTTGTGCTGACATGTAATCCCCAACTTTCCCTACTATCATACTTGATCTCTAAGTCATAGCTGCTTCCATCCCTTCCTCCTGCTTATCTACCTGTGGTACTAAATTAATAACAAGTTTGGACCACTGAGGATTATTCTGAACATCAGTCCCCTACTTCCTTTTCAGTTCACTTCAGTTCAGTTGCCTCAGTCATGTCTGACTCTTTGTGACCTCATGGACTGCAGCATGCTAGGCCTCCCTGTCCATCACCAACTCCCAGAGTTAACTCAAACTCATGTCCATAGAGTTGATGATGTCATCCAACCATCTCATCCTCTGTTGTCCCCTTCTCCTCCTGCCCTCAATCTTTCCCAGCATCAGGGTCTTTTCAAATGAGTCAGTCCTTTGCATCAGGTGGCCAAAGTATTGGAATTTCAGCTTCAGCATCAGTCCTTCCAGTGAATATTCAGGACTGATTTCCTTTAGGATGGACTGGTTGGATCTCCTTGCAGTCCAAGGGACTCCAAGGGTCTTCTCTAACACCACAGTTCAAAAGCATCGATTCCTTGGTGCTCAGCTTTCTTTATAGTCCAACTCTCACATCCATACATGACCACTGGAAAAACCATACCCTTGGCTAGACAGACTTTTGTTGACAAAGTAATGTCTCTGCTTTTCAATATGCTGTCTAGGTTCATCATGGCTTTTCTTCCAAGGAGTAAATGTCTTTTCTTTTTTTTTTTTTTTTTTTACCTTTTATTTTTACTTTATTTTGCTTTACAGTACTGTATTGGTTTTGTCACACACTGACATGAATCAGCCACGGGTGTACATGAGTTCCCAATCCTGAACACGTCTCCCACCTCCCAACCCATATAATCTCTCTGGATCATCCCCGTGCAGCAGCCCCAAGCATCCTGTATTCTGTATTGGACATAGACTGACGATTCATTTCTTACATGATAGTATACATGTTTCAATGCCATTCTCCCAAATCATCCCACTCTCTCCCTCTCCCACAGAGTCCAAAAGTCCGTTTTATACATCTGTGTCTCTTTTGCTGTCTCGCATACAGGGTTATCATTAATCTTTCTAAATTCCATATATATGTGTTAGTATATTGTATAGTATACTGTATTGGTGTTTTTATTTCTGGCTTACTTCACTCTGTATAATAGGTTCCAGTTTCATCCACCTTATTAGAACTGATTCAAATGTATTCTTTTTAATGGCTGAGTAATACTCCATTGTGTATATGTACCAAAGCTTTCTTATCCATTCATCTGCTGATGGACATCTAGGTTGTTTCCATGTCCTGGCTATTATAAACAGTGCTGCGATGAACATTGGGTTACATATGTCTCTTTCAATTCTGGTTTCCACGGTGTGTATGCCCAGCAGTGGGATTGCTGGGTCATAAGGCAGGTCTATTTGCAAGTTCTTCAAGGAATCTCCACACTGTTCTCCATAGTGGCTGTACTAGTTTGCATTCCCACCAACAGTGTAAGAGGGTTCCCTTTTCTCCACACCCTCTCCAGCATTTATTGCTTGTAGACTTTTGGATAGCTGCCATTCTGACTGGTGTGAAGTGGTACCTCATTGTGGTTTTGATTTGCATTTCTCTGATAATGAGTGATGTTGAGCATCTTTTCACGTGTTTGTTAGCCATCTGTATGTCTTCTTTGGAGAAATGTCTGTTTGGTTCTTTGGCCCATTTTTTGATTGGGTCGTTTATTTTTCTGGACTTGAGCTGCATAAGTTGCTTGTATATTTTTGAGATTATTTGTTTGTCAGTTGCTTCATTTGCTATTATTTTCTCCCATTCCGAAGGCTATCTTTTCACCTTGCTTATATTTTCCTTTGTTGTGCAGAAGCTTTTAATCTTAATTAGATCCCATTTGTTTATTTTTGCTTTTATTTCCAGTATTCTGGGAGGTGGATCATAGAGGATCCTGCTGTGATTTATGTCGGAGAGTGTTTTGCCTATATTTTCCTCTAGGAGTTTTATAGTTTCTGGTCTTACGTTTAGATCTTTAATCCATTTTGAGTTTATTTTTGTGTATGGTGTTAGAAAGTGATCTAGTTTCATTCTTTTACAAGTGGTTGACCAGTTTTCCCAGCACCACTTGTTAAAGAGATTGTCTTTACTCCGTTGTATATTCTTGCCTCCTTTGTCGAAGATAAGGTGTCCATAGGTGTGTGGATTTATCTCTGGGCTTTCTATTTTGTTCCATTGATCTATATTTCTGTCTTTGTGCCAGTACCATACTGTCTTGATGACTGGGGCTTTGTAGTAGAGCCTGAAGTCAGGCAGGTTGATTCCTCCAGTTCCATCTTCTTTCTCAAGATTGCTTTGGCTATTCGAGGTTTTTTGTATTTCCATACAAATCTTGAAATTATTTGTTCTAGCTCTGTGAAAAATACTGCTGGTAGCTTGATAGGGATTGCATTGAATCTGTAGATTGCTTTGGGTAGTATGCTCATTTTCACTATATTGATTCTTCCAATCCATGAACATGGTATATTTCTCCATCTATTACTGTCCTCTTTGATTTCTTTCATCAGTGTTTTATAATTTTCCATATAGAGGTCTTTAGTTCCTTTTTTATTTTTATTTTTTTTATTTTTTAATTTTACATTCTTTAATTCTTACATGTGTTCCCAAACATGAACCCCCTTCCCACCTCCCTCCCCATAACATCTCTGTGGGTCATCCCCATGCACCAGCCCCAAGCATGCTGTATCCTGCATCAGACATAGACTGGCGATTCAATTCTTACATGATAGTATACATGATAGAATGCCATTCTCCCAAATCATCCCAACCTCTCCCTCTCCCTCTGAGTCCAAAAGTCCATTATACACAGCTGTGAATTTTTTCCTGTCTTGCATACAGGGTCGTCATTGCCATCTTTCTAAATTCCATATATATGTGTTAGTATACTGTATTGGTGTTTTTCTTTCTGGCTTACTTCGCTCTGTATAATTGGCTCCAGTTTCATCCATCTCATCAGAACTGATTCAAATGAATTCTTTTTAACGGCTGAGTAATACTCCATTGTGTATATGTACCACAGCTTTCTTATCCATTCATCTGCTGATGGACATCTAGGTTGTTTCCATGTCCTGGCTATTATAAACAGTGCTGCGATGAACATTGGGGTACATGTGTCTCTTTCAATTCTGGTTTCCTTGGTGTGTATGCCCAGCAGTGGGATTGCTGGGTCATAAGGTAGTTCTATTTGCAATTTTTAAAGGAATCTCCACACTGTTCTCCATAGTGGCTGTACTAGTTTGCATTCCCACCAACAGTGTAGGAGGGTTCCCTTTTCTCCACACCCTCTCCAGCATTTATTGCTGGCAGATTTTTGGATCGCAGCCATTCTGACTGGTGTGAAGTGGTACCTCATTGTGGTTTTGATTTGCATTTCTCTAATAATGAGTGATGTTGAGCATCTTTTCATGTGTTTGTTAGCCATCTGTATGTCTTCTTTGGAGAAATGTCTATTTAGTTCTTTGGCCCATTTTTTGATTGGGTCATTTATTTTTCTGGACTTGAGCTGCATAAGTTGCTTGTATATTTTTGAGTTTAGTTGTTTGTCAGTTGCTTCATTTGCTATTATTTTCTCCCATTCCAAAGACTATCTTTTCACCTTGCTTATACTTGCCTTTGTTGTGCAGAAGCTTTTAATCTTGATTAGATCCCATTTGTTTATTTTTGCTTTTATTTCCAGAATTCTGGGAGGTGGATCATAGAGGATCCTGCTGTGATTTATGTCTGAGAGTGTTTTGCCTATGTTCTCCTCTAGGAGTTTTATAGTTTCTGGTCTTACATTTAGATCTTTAATCCATTGAGTTTATTTTTGTGTGTGGTGTTAGAAAGTGATCTAGTTTCATTCTTTTACAAGTGGTTGACCAGTTTTCCCAGCACCACTTGTTAAAGAGATTGTCTTTACTCCATTGTATATTCTTGCCTCCTTTGTCAAAGATAAGGTGTCCATATGTGTGTGGATTTATCTCTGGGCTTTCTATTTTGTTCCATTGATCTATATGTCTGTCTTTGTGCCAGTACCATACTGTTTTGATGACTGTGGCTTTGTAGTAGAGCCTGAAGTCAGGCAGGTTGATTCCTCCAGTTCCATTCTTCTTTCTCAAGATTGCTTTGGCAATTTGAGGTTTTTTGTATTTCCATACAAATCTTGAAATTATTTGTTCTAGTTCTGTGAAAAAATATGGCTGGTAGCTTGATAGGGATAGGTAGATATATTCCTAAGTATTTTATTCTTTTCATTGCAGTGGTGAATGGAATTGTTTCCTTAATTTCTTTTTCTACTTTCTCATTATTAGTGTATAGGAATGTAAGGGATTTCTGTGTGTTGATTTTATATCCTGCAACTTTACTATATTCATTGATTAGCTCTAGTAATTTTCTGGTGGAGTCTTTAAGGTTTTCTATGTAGAGGATCATGTCATCTGCAAACAGTGAGAGTTTTACTTCTTTTCCAATTTGGATTCCTTTTATTTCTTTTTCTGCTCTGATTGCTGTGGCCAAAACTTCCAGAACTGTGTTGAACAGAGCTAGAACAAATAATTTCACAATTTGTGGTGAAAGTGGGCACCCTTGTCTTGTTCCTGAGTTTAGGGGAAATGCTTTCAATTTTTCACCATTGAGGATAATGTTTGCTGTGGGTTTGTCATATATAGCTTTTATTATGTTGAGGTATGTTCCTTCTATTCCTGCTTTCAGGAGAGTTTTAATCATAAATGGATATTGAATTTTGTCAAAGGCCTTCTGTGCATCTACTGAGATAATCATATGGCTTTCATTTTTCAATTTGTTAATGTGGTGAATTACATTGATTGATTTGCAGATATTGAAGAATCCTTGCATCCCTGGGATAAAGCCCACTTGGTCATGGTGTATGATCTTTTTAATGTGTTGTTGGATTCTGATTGCTAGGATTTTGTTAAGGATTTTTGCATCTATGTTCATCAGTGATATTGGCCTGTAGTTTTCTTTTTTTGTGGCATCTTTGTCAGGTTTTGGTATTAGGGTGATGGTAGCCTCATAGAATGAGTTTGGAAGTTTAACTTCCTCTGCAATTTTCTGGAAGAGTTTGAGTAGGATAGGTGTTAGCTCTTCTCTAAATTTTTGGTAGAATTCAGCTGTGAAGCCATCTGGACCTGGGCTTTTGTTTGCTGGAAGATTTCTGATTACAGTTTCAATTTCCGTGCTTGTGATGGGTCTGTTAAGATTTTCTATTTCTTCCTGGTTCAGTTTTAGAAAGTTGTACTTTTCTAAGATTTTGTCCATTTCTTCCACATTGTCCATTTTATTGGCATATAATTGCTGATAGTAGTCTCTTATGATCCTTTGTATTTCTGTGTTGTCTGTTGTGATCTCTCTATTTTCATTTCTAATTTTATTGATTTGATTTTTCTCCCTTTGTTTCTTGATGAGTCTGATCAATGGTTTGTCAATTTTATTTATCCTTTCAAAGAACCAGCTTTTGGCTTTGTTGATTTTTGCTATGGTCTCTTTTGTTTCTTTTGCATTTATTTCTGTCTAAATTTTTAAGATTTCTTTCCTTCTACTAACTGGGGTTCTCCATTTCTTCCTTTTCTAGTTGCTTTAGGTGTAGAGTTAGGTTATTTATTTGACTTTTTTCTTGTTTCTTGAGGTATGCCTGTATTGCTATGAACTTTCCTCTTAGCACTGCTTTTATAGTGTTCCACAGGTTTTGGGTTGTTGTGTTTTCATTTTCATTCATTTCTATGCATATTTTGATTTCTTTTTTGTTTTCTTCTGTGATTTGTTGGTTATTCAGAAGCATGTTGTTCAGCCTCCATATTTTGGAATTTTTAATAGTTTTTCTCCTGTAACTGAGATCTAATCTTAATGGATTATGGTCAGAAAAGATGCTTGGGATGATTTCAATTTTTCTGAATTTATCAAGGTTAGATTTATGGCCCAGGATGTGATCTATCCTGGAGAAGGTTCCATGAGCACTTGAGAAAAAGGTGAAATTCATTGTTTTGGGGTGAAATGTCCTATAGATATCAATTAGGTCTCACTGGTCTATTGTATCATTTAAAGTTTGCATTTCTTTGTTAATTTTCTGTTTAGTTGATCTGTCCATAGGTGTGAGTGGGGTATTAAAGTCTCCCACTATTATTGTGTTATTGTTAATCTCCCCTTTCATACTTGTTAGCATTTGTCTTACATATTGCGGTGCTCCTATGTTGGTGCATATATATTTATAATTGTTATAACTTTCTCTTGGATTGATCCTTTAATCATTATGTAGTGGCCTTCTTTGTCTTTTCACAGCCTTTGTTTTAAAGTCTATTTTATCGGATATGAGTATTGCTACTCCTGCTTTCTTTTGGTCTCTATTTGCGTGGAATATCTTTTTTCAGCCCTTCACTTTCAGTCTGTATGTGTCCCTTGTTTTGAGGTGGGTCTCTTGTAGGCAGCACATATAGGGTTCTTGTTTTTGTATCCATTCAGCCAGGCTTTGCCTTTTGGTTGAGACATTCAACCCATTTATGTTTAAGGTAAATATTGATAAGTATGATCCCGTTGCCATTTACTTTATTGCTTTGGGTTCGGGTTTATATGCCCTTTTTGTGTTTCCTGTCTAGAGAATATCTTTTAGCATTTGTTGGAGAGCTGGTTTGGTGGTGCTGAATTCTCTCAGCTTTTGCTTGTCTGTAAAGGTAAGCATCTTTTAATTTCATTTCAGGAGCTATAAAATTCTCCTACATCAAGATGTGATTAGAACAGTACTGTTAACATAACCATTTTATACTTCTCCTGACCAGAAAAGTTAGCTTCTTAATTTCCTGTTTTAAATATACTGAGAGTATCAGATACCAGATTCAAGACAAGTGATGAGATAGTCATAGAAAGATGAGTGATCAGGAAGACTCAGCTCACTCCTGGGAACTCACCTTCAGAGAGTTCTGAGGTCCTCTTGTTATCATTCCTTTGGTAAAATGTAAAGGAGCAAGATTTGCAGGGTTTTTTTTGGTGTTGTTTTTTACAAGCCCATAAAAAAAAAATAGTCAGCCCATATGTCTAAAAAAGAAAATGAAAGTGTATTACTGATATGTGTGCCACTTGGGAAGCCTGATAGTTAAGAATTCAGATCAAAAGCAATGTTGAAAGAAAACACACATCACTCAGAAATCCTGTATAAAGTCAAATTCTGAATGAGCAGGTCTGGGAAGAGGGCAGAGCGTCTGCATTTTGAATAATATCACCAGTGATATGATTCTGCTACTAATACCTATGTATCCACTTTGAGAGCTTCCGAGGTGGTGGTAGTGACAAAGAACCCACCTGCCAATGCAGGATGTGATGCAGATTTGATCCCTGGGTCAGGAAGACCTGCTAGGGGAGGGTATGGCAACCCACTCTAGTATTCTTGCCTGGAGACTCTCATGGACAGAGGAGCCTGGGAAGCTACAGTCTTGCCAGGGGTTGCAAAGAGTTGGGCACTGAAGGGACTTAACCCACATGCACACATCCCACTTGGAATAGCAAAATTCTAGAGTCAAATTACATGAGTTCAAGTCCCGATTCTTGACTTCACCAAGCTGAATAACCTTGAATAATGTATCATCTATATGACTTAATTTCCTCCTTTGTAAAGTGGGAATAATAATATTACTTACGTATATGCATTGTTGTGAAAGTTAAAAGACTTCATGTGTAGTAGCATTGAGAAGACTATCTGGCCTTTGGTAGTTGCTCAGTAAATTAAATTCTTGGTGAATGAATTACTTAGCAGTAGGACAGAAGTAGGGGAAGAGTCCGTGCTTTTGAACCCAAATCTGTCTGCTTTTTAATTTGGCCAGGATGTACCATTTGTGGAAGTTTTAGTTCCTCTACCAGGGATTGAACCCAGGCCCTTGGCAGTGAGAACACAGAGTCATAACCACTGGACCAAGAGGGAATTCCCCCAATTCTTTTTTTTTCCCCCATAAAATAGTGATAGTAAAAAATCACATTAAAAAAGTTTTTATTGAAGTATAATTGATTTACAAGATTATATTAGTTTCAGGTATATAGTATAGTGATTCCATGTTTTTCCAGATTATATTCCATTGAAAGTTATTACAGGATAATGGCTATAATTCCCTGTGCTACATACACATACTTGTTATTTATCTATTTTATACATAGTGACTTGTACTGCTTAATCTCATATCCCTAATTTACCCTTCTCTCATTTGGTAACCACTAGTCTGTTTTCTCTATCTGTAAATCTGTTTATATGTGTCACAATTGAGTCCAATATATATGTTGCATTTCTTTTTGCATTTATCCATTGATAGGTATTTGCATTGCTTCCATATCTTGGCTATTGTAAATAATGCTACTAGGAACATTAGATGCATATATCTTTCATATTAGTGTTTTAATTTTTTCTGGATATATACCCAGGAGTGGGAAAACTGAAACATATGACAGTTTTAAAGAAACCTCCATTTTGCTTTTTATAGTGACTGGCTGCATCAATTTATATTCCATACAACAGGGTACGAAGGTTCTCCTTTCTCCACATTCTCTCCTACATTTGTTATTTGTGTTCTTTTTGATAATATCCATTCTGACATATGTGAGGTGATACTTCATTGCTCTAATTTCTCTAAGAATTAGTAATGTTGAACATCTTTTCACATGCCTCTTGGCCATCTGTATGTCTTCTTTGGAAAAATGTCTAGTCAGGTCTTCAGCCATTTTTTGATTGGATTCTTTAAATTGTTTGATATTGAGTTGCATAAGCTGTTTATGTATTTTGGATATTAACCTTTTGTTGGTCATATCATTCACAAGTATATTTTCCCGTTCCAGTAGTTGTTTATTTTCTGTTTTGTCAAAGGTTTCCTTTTGTGTGCAAAAGGAAGGTTTAACTAGGTGCCATTTATCAACTTTTGCATTTGTTTCTTTTGGCTTAGGAGACAGATCCAGAACTCGTTCATGTTTCCTCAAAAGAGTCATCTGCCCTTTCAGCTTCTAACTTCGTACCATCTGTTGCCTTTGAGTCAACTCTGCAGAATCCTAATTAGGGATCAAAGGAGGAAAATGGGGAGCCTCTGAAGAATGTAATGGATTCTTTTCTTTACCACCTAAGGGCAGGAAATGATCAGATTTATATTGAAGAAAATCCCTCTGAGAGCATGTGGAAGACAGATAATAGAAGCTGGACAAAACTGGGGCTGGGGAAAGACAGTTACAGACTATTATAATTGGCCAGGTAAGAGAAAAAATGAACCTGCGACTAGTGTAGTTGAGAGAGTTGCAAAGAAGGGGGGTCAATAGAAACACCATTAAGGAGGTTGACTTGACAAGACACAGCATTAAATAGTGGCTATAGCTGTTGTTTAGGGAAAAGTATGGGAAGATGTCTTGTTTTCTAGCTTGGGTAAGAAGATAAACCTTGGGAATGATTTGCAAAGATTTGTGAAGGGAGAGGGAATATGTCACAAAGGGTATGAATAAAGCAGAAAGGGAATAAGATGATAACAGGACTAATATTCAGTTTAGTCACTCAGTCGTATCCGACTCTTTGCGACCCCATGAATCGCAACACGCCAGGCCTCCCTGTCCATCACCATCTCCCGGAGTTCACTCAGACTCACGTCCATCGAGTCCGTCATGCCATCCAGCCATCTCAAACTCGGTCGTTCTCTTCTCCTCCTGCCCCCAATCCCTCCCACCATCAGAGTCCTTTCCAATGAGTCAACTCTTCACATGAGGTGGCCAAAGTACTAGAGCTTCAGCTTCAGCATCATTCCTTCCAAAGATATCCCAGGGTTGATCTCCTTCAGAATGGACTGGTTGGATCTCCTTGCAGTCCAAGGAACTCTCAAGAGTCTTCTCCAACACCACAGTTCAAAAGCATCAATTGTTCAGCGCTCAGCCTTCTTCACAGTCCAACTCTCACATCCATACATGACCACTGGAAAAACCATAGCCTTGACTAGACGGACCTTAGTCAGCAAAGTAATGCTTTTGAATATACTCTCTAGGTTGGTCATAACTTTCTTTCCAAGGAGTAAGCGTCTTTTAATTTCATGGCTGCAGTCACCATCTGCAGTGATTTGGAGCTCCCCCAAAAATAAAGTCTGACACTGTTTCTACTGTTTCCCCATCTATTTCCCATGAAGTGATGGGACCAGATGCCATGATCTTCTTTTTCTGAATGTTGAGCTTTAAGCCAACTTTTGTGCTCTCCTCTTTCACTTTCATTAAGAGGCTTTTGAGTTCCTCTTCACTTTCTGCCATAAGGATGGTATCATCTGCATATCTGAGGAAGAACTGTACAAAAAAGATCTTCACGACCCAGATAATCATGATGATGTGATCACTAGTCTAGAGCCAGACATCTTGGAATGTGAAGTCAAGTAGGCCTTAGAAAGCATCACTACGAACAAAGTTAGTGGAGGTGATGGAATTCCAGTTGAGCTGTTTCAAATCCTGAAATATGATGCTGTGAAAGTGCTGCTCTCAATATGCCAGCAAATTTGGAAAACTCAGCAGTGGCCACAGGACTGGAAAAGGTCAGTTTTCATTCCAATTCCAAAGAAAGGCAATGCCAAAGAATGCTCAAACTACCACACAATTCCACTCATCTCACATGCTAGTAAAGTAATGCTCAAAATTCTCCAAGCCAGGCTTCAGCAATACATGAACTGTGAACTCCCTGATGTTCAAGCTGGTTTTAGAGAAGGCAGAGGAACAGAGATCAAATTATCAATATCTGCTGGATCATGGAAAAAGCAAGAGAGTTTCAGAAAAACATCTATTTCTGCTTTATTGACTATGCCAAAGCCTTTGACTGCATGGATCACAATAAACTGTGGAAAATTCTTGAAGAGATGGGAATACCAGACCACCTGACCTGCCTCTTGAGAAATCTGCATGCAGGTCAGGAAACAACAGTTAGAACTGGACATGGAACAACAGACTGGTTCCAAATGGGAAAAGGATTACATCAAGGCTGTATACTGTCACCCTGCTTATTTAACTTCTATGCAGAGTACATCATGAGAAGTGCTTGGCTGGAAGAAACACAAGCTGGAATCAAGATTGCCGGGAGAAATCTGAATAACCTCAGATATGCAGATGACACCACCCTTATGGCAGAAAGTGAAGAGGACTAACTTTGGACACAGTGAAAGTGACTGCGGAGCTAGATAACCACAGGAAATTGGAAATCTAGGTCTGGGGTTGAGGAGACATACATGTTGACCAGACAGATTGGTAAGTCAACAGCATTTGTCTGTTAAGGCCCCTGAAGTGAATGAGTCTATCCAGGGAAGTAAGAGATGTAGGAAGAGGTAAATACAAAATGGGGAATCATGAAGGAAACTGAGAAGGAAGGATGGAAGAAGCAAAGCCGAAAGAGAGCTCTGGCAGAAAGCCAAGAGAGGCGTGCTTCACCGTAAGGGAATGGTCAATAGAGCTAAATTCCACAAAACAGCATCTACACCCCAGAAACCGGTTCTGCCTCAGTGATTCATTGACTCTGTCAACACCACATCATGATTCTAGTCTCCCAGTGTCAAAGTCCAGCATCTTTCTTTGACTCATCCTGCTTCCTCATTTTCTATATTTAAGGCACTAAGATTTCCTTCCCATTCCTTGATATCCCTTCCTTTCTCTGTAAGCCTGGTACCATATCTATTCTCTTCAATACTTTACATTTTTAACTTGAAAGATTGGTTTTGTTTAGAAACAAAATACGTAGGGGTCCCTATGTATTTAAGTATCAACAAATGTGTAAGAATAATAAATATCAAGTTTAGAATAAGGATTACTTCTGCAGCGGGTGGGACTGTCATGATTCAGGAAGGGAGCAATTTCAGCTGCATAAATAATGTTCAGTACTTAAGTTGGTAAAGGATCATAGATTTAAGTGTCCTGATATTTAACTAATACAACAAAAAAACTATTTAACAAATGCTTTATAATGACATCACCCTGATATTCAAGTTTCTAGGCTCTCACTTTGGGATCTTATTCCCTGTCTCACCTTACTTCCCACAATTCTTTGCAATATTCTCTTCTGAGTCTGGCTCCTCTCTATATCATTCAAAAAGGTCAGTGTCTAGCGCATTACTTTACCTTCTTTCAGTATTAGTGTCCTCCTGTCAGGAGTTCATCTCCACTCAGTTGAATATTCCTTTCCAAAATCTTTCCAGTCCTTTTAGCTCAGAAACCTTTGTTGTGGATTTCTCCATTGGACGTAAACTTCCCACCTTCTGAAATATCTTGAGAGAGTGTGTATGTCTGTGTGTGCGAGAGAGAAGGGCGGGCAGTGGGGGAGAGAGAGGGAGAGACATCCTTTATCTATCACTTTCAAATCTATTTGCCTGATTTTTAATTAATTTATTTATCTTAATTGGAGGCTGATTGCTTCACAATTTTGTAGTGGTTTTTGCCATATATCGACATGAATCAGCCATGGCTGTACTTGTGTTCCCCATCCTGAACCCTCCTCTCACCTCCCTCCCCATCCCATCCCTCTGGGTCATCCCAGTGCACCAGCCCTGAGCACCCTGTATCATGCATCGAACCTGGACTGGTGATTCGTTTCACATATGATAATTTACATGTTTCAATGCCATTCTCTCAAATCACCCCACCCTCGCCTTCTCCCACAGAGTCCAAAAGACTGTTGTTTACATCTGTGTCTCTTTTGCTATCTCGCATATAGGATCATCATTACCATCTTTCTAAATTCCATATATATGCGTTAATATACTGTATTGGTGTTTTTCTTTCTGACTTACTTCACTCTGATATCTTTATCAATATAGTTCAGTAATTCTAATCCTGGTAACACATTAAAGTTATCTGTGGAGTTCTTAAGAAATACTGGGTTGACCAAAAAAGTTCATGCCCATTTCCCCGAACGAACTTTTTGGCCAACCCAATGTTATTTTCTGGGCTTCTACTCAAACAAACCTGAATGACAGGATTTAAGAAAACCTTCTAAGGCAATTCTAATAGCACAATTATAGCATGATCATGCCTTGAAGACAGGGGCCACCTCTTCTTAAATGCCTCTACGCTAGTACAGAATTTCACATCTGAGAACGTGAACTATGTGAATATGAGCTTAAATGTCAATTTCATTCAATGCAACCAGGAGAAGCTAATAATCTTAAAAAACTGTTGCACTATTCTTCTTCTGACATTATAATATATAAAGAAGTCCTCTTAGCAGTAACTTGACCTTCAATAGTTCAGTGTCATGAATATTTGGAAGCAGGTTACCTTAATGTGCACACATGAACAGCTGGACTGAAATTGAACACTGACTGAGTGACGGTAAGTACTGGAGTCCAAGGAGGCAAGGCCATAAATAAGTTCAAACATTAGTTCCAACGTTTGGCGACTGATCCTTAATGCCAGAAAGGCTCAAAGTAGCAGTAGACAAGTATTAAAAATACAGCATGAAGAATGTAGGGCATTTAGTAAAAAGAATCACAGAGGTAGAAAACAAATTTATGGTTACCAAGGGGGGGAGTGGGAGGGTAAATTGGGAGATTGGTATTGACATATATACACTATTGACATGGTGTAAAATAATAGATAATAAATGAGAACTTACTGTGTAGCACAGGGAACTCTACTCAATGGTCTGTGATGACCTAAATGGGAAGGAAATCTAGAAAAGAGTGGGTATATATATGTACATATAACTGATTCACTTTGCTGCACCGCAGAAACAAACAAATTATTGTAAAGCAAGTATACTCCAATAAATATTAATTAAAATAAATAAAGTTATAGGTATATTAGAAAAAAATGATAAGGCAAAGGTGTTTAAAAAATTGATCAGGATAATATACAGTAGTGGGATAAATCCTGTTCTAATTCTCCAAATTAAGTCATAAATGTTTATAACTTGTGTGTTGCATTGCTCTTTACAAGCAAATGATATTTAAGTGCCTAAAGTTGCTTCATCTATGTTAGTTATGTCAAAATGGTATGCTTCTATGTATTTGCAATAGTCTTAATGGCAAGAGTCAGGTAATTACTTATAACATTGATATACCATTAGAAAAGAGAAGGTATTTTTAATCCAATTTTTCAAAAGGAAATTGAGAAGATGCATGAGATAACTTTTAATGTCTCTTCCAACCTTTAGAATCTTTTACTATACTATTTCTATCTATGTGTCTTCAAGCTCACCGATTCCTTGCCACGTCACATCTTCTGAACAGGCACATTTTTTGTTTCAGTTGCAATGTTTTTTGACTTCTTGCATTTCCTTTCAATTTTTTCTTAGATTTTCCAACTCTCTTGCATGCTGTCCACTTTTTCCCATTAGGGCCCTTATCGTATTAGTCACAGTTATTTTGTTTCATTAAAAAAAAAAACTTTTAGAAATTGCTTATTTTCCCTCAATCTTATCTCCATTTTCTGTATAAGAATTTGTGGACAAAATCAGTTTAAGGCCACTCACTGGCTGTTCCTACATGTTCAATGGTGAGCAGTGGGAACTGCAGACTAGTCATCAATAGAAAATCGCTAAAAAGGCACACTGCTTGCCTTCAGACCAACCTGCAACCTCAGGCCGAGTAGCAGTAAACTCAGAAACTGGGGCAGTGCATTCATTCTGAAAAGTCTCTTTGCTCCCAGCCTTTTCAGCAGCACCCTGCTCATCTTCTTCAATCTCATTAGGATTTCTGGAGAAGCAGAGATTAGGCATGACCTCCCATGAGTGTAGCTGGGAGATGGTGCCGTGCATACACAGAACTTCCAGGGCAGTGTCACCACATCAGACTCGCTGAGTGATCTCCATTGTTGGTGCATGGGCGGCCATGTCCACAGAGTGCAGAGGAGAGTCTGTGTCTCACAGAGCAAGAGAAGGCAGGAGGTGCCTCTATGAGAGGCTAGTTGTCAGTATTGGGATCAGTAACCACCAGAAGTGTCAGCTCCACACAGCCTGGATCTGGTGCCAAGTTCCAGGAGTGAAGCAGTTAGCAATGGAAGTCACTCTGTGGCAGCAACAAACTTTAGCTCCGCTCGTGGGTCAGTATTCCTGGATGATATGCCACTGATGTCAGCTGGGTTTTCAAAGGCAACAATGGCACCAGCTGCCAGCTTCTCTCAGGTTTTCTTCAGATTTGTGATGTAGATGCTATGGCTCAGTGAGTAAAGAATCTACTTTCAATGCAGAAGATACAGGAGATGTGGGTTTGATCCCTGGGTCTGGGAGACCCCCATGGAGGAGGAAATGGCAACCCACTGTAGTATTCTGGCCTGGAGTATCCCATGGGCAGAGAAGCCTGGTGGGCTACAGTCCACAGGGTCCAAAGAGTTGGCCCTGACTGAGCGCTCATGCTTGTCATCCTTTGCCTTTTGTGACTATTCCATTTAGAAGTCAGGACTGGTGTCACCTAAGTGGGTTTCTGCTGAGAGGAATTTGAGGACGTCTTCCGCTTTTATATGCAGGAAACCAAGGGCTCTGAACATTGTGAAAGTTTTCCTCTAAGTTACAACAGAACCCAGAACAGTGTTGTGCGGACTCCTCTCTGGGTAGCATTTGTTTTTGTTCAGTTGCTCAGTTGTGCCCGACTCTTTGTGACCCCATGGACTGCAGCACTCCAGGCTTCCCGATCCTTCACCATCTCCCAGAGCTTACTCAAACTCATGTCCATTGAGATGGTAATGTCATCTGACCATCTTGTCCTCTGTAATCCCCTTCTTGTCCTGCCTTCAATCTTTCCGAGTATCAGGGTCTTTTCTAATGAGTCCGCTCTTCACACCAGGCAGCATATAAAGAAAGAGTAATCACAGTTATTTTCAGTTCTGTCTGGTAATCCCCAAATCTGTGCCACATCTGAGCTGAGTTCTAATGCTTGTTCTGTCTTCACTTCATACTGTGCTTTTAATTGCCTTTGGAAGGCCTTGTAATTTTTTGTTGAGAGGTAAGTATGATGTGCATGAATAATTAGAATGAGGTAAAGAGGGCTTTAGGATGAAGATTTATGTTAATTTTTGCTGGGACAATAGTTTCTAGAAGATTCATATTCATCAAACCTCCTTGTTTTGGTTTTCCTCCGGACATTGGGCTTCCCTGAGAATGCCTCTTCAGAGGAAGTCTGCTTCTTGTAGGACTAAGAGATGTAATCCACTGTTTCACTGGAGCCCTGTTGGTGTGGTAGTATGGCGTGGGCATTCTATAATCCTTCAATTAAATTTCACTGTTTTAATCAGCCTTGTCCTTGAACTGTGACCTTCACAGGTGTTTCTCTGTGACACAGCTTCAACCACCTGCTCACCTCCATGTACTCCCTTCCCTGGCTGCAGCCTTTCCAACCTATTTCCTTGAACCTCTGATCCCTGTTGACTATATTTTTGCTTTTGTTTTCCCTTGCTAGGCGAACAGCTGGCTCATTGAAAAATACCCTGAAGCTGGGAAAGATTGAAGGCAGAAGAAGAGGGCAACAGAGGATGAGATGGTTGGATGGCATCACTGATGCAATGGACATGAACTTGGGCAAACTCCAGGAGATGGTGAAGTACAGGGAAGTGTTGTGTGCTGCAGTCCATGGAGTCATGAAGAGTCAGATACCACTTGGTCACTGAAAAATAAAAAAAAGGTGAAACAGGTGGGGGGAGTGGTTGGAATGGGAAGGGATTCCCTTCCACCAAACAGAATTATTATTGTTCAGTTGTTCAGTCGTGTCTGACTCTTTGTGACTTTGTGCACTGCTGAATGCCAGGCTTCCCTGACCTTCACCATCTCCCAGAGCTTGCTCAAACTCATGTCCATTGAGTCGGTGATGCCATCCAACCATCTCATCCTCTGTCTTCTCCTTCTCCTGCCTTCAATCTTTCCCAGCATCAGGGTCTTTTCTATTGAGGCAGCTCTTTAGATCAGATAGCCAAAGTACTGGAGCTTCAGCTTCAACATCAGTCCTTCCAATGAACATTCAGGACTGATTTCCTTTAGGATTGACTGGTTTGATCTCCTTGCAGTCCAAGGAACTCTCAAGAGTCTTCTCCAAAACCACAGTTCAAAAGCATCAATTCTTCGGCGCTCAGCCTTCTTCACAGTCCAACTCTCACATTCATACATGACCACAGGAAAAACCATAGCCTTGACTAGATGGACCTTAGTCGGCAAAGTAATGACTCTGCTTTTGAGTATGCTCTCTAGGTTGGTCATAACTTTTCTTCCAAGGAGTAAGCGTCTTTTCCTTTCATGTCTGCAGTCACCATCTGCAGTGATTTTGGAGCCCCCCCAAAATAAAGTCTGACACTGTTTCCACTGTTTCCCCATCTATTTCCCATGAAGTGATGGGACCAGATGCCATGATATTCGTTTTCTGAATTTTGAGCTTTAAGCCAACTTTTTCACTCTCCTCTTTTACTTTCATCAAGAGGCTTTTTAGTCCCTCTTCACTTTCTGCCATAAGAGTGGTGTCATCTGCATATCTGAGGTTATTGATAATCCTACCAGCAATCTTGATTCCAGCTTGTGTTTCTTCCAGTCCAGCACTTCTCATGATGTACTCTGCATAGAAGTTAAATAAGCAGGGTGACAATATATAGCCTTGACATACTCCTGTTCCTATTTGGAACCAGTCTGTTGTTCCATGTCCAGTTCTAACTGTTGCTTCCTGACCTGCATTATAGGTTTCTCAAGAGGCAGGTCAGGTGGTCTGGTATTCCCTTCTCTTTCAGAATTTTCCACAGTTTATTGTGATCCACACAGTCAAAGGCTTTGGCATAGTCAATAAAGCAGAAATAGATGTTTTTCTGGAACTCTCTTGCTTTTTCCATGATCCAGCAGATGTTGACAATTTGATCTCTGTTTCCTCTGCCTTTTCTAAAACCAGCTTGAACATCAGGAAGTTCACGGTTCACGTATGGCTGAAGCCTGGCTTGGAGAATTTTGAGCATTACTTTACTAGCATGTGAAATGAGTGCCATCACTTCATGGAAAATAGATGGGGAAACAGTAGAAACAGTGCCAGACTTTATTTTTTGGGGCTTCAAAATCACTGAAGATAGTGATTGCAGCCATGAAATTAAAAGACGCTTAGATGTTAGATAGTATATTGAAAAGCAGAGACATTACTTTGCCGAGTAAGGTCCATCTCGTTAAGGCTATGGTTTTCCCAGTAGTCATGTATGGATGTGAGAGTTGGACTGTGAAGAAGGCTGAGTGCCAAAGAATTGATGCTTTTGAACTGTGGTGTTGGAGAAGACTCTTGAGAGTCCCTAGGACTGCAAAGAGATCCAACCAGTCCATTCTGAAGGAGATCAGCCCTGGGATTTCTTTGGAGGGAATGATGCTGAAGCTGAAACTCCAGTACTTTGGCCACCTCATGCAAAGAGTTGACTCATTGGAAAAGACTTTGATGTCAGGAGGGATTGGGGGCAGGAGGAAAAGGGGACGACAGAGGATGAGATGGCTGGATGGCATCACCGACTCGATGAACGTTAGTTTAAGTGAACTCTGGGAGTTGATGATGGACAGGGAGGCCTGGCATGCTGCAATTCATGGGGTGGCAAAGAGTCGGACATGACTGAGTGATTGAACTGAACTGAACTGACCGGTATATGGCTCCAGCAGCTTTTGGTCCAGGTCAGCAAGTCTTACCTGTGTCTCTCTGGATGAATTTGCCTCTTCAGACTTTTGCCTGGCAATTTTTCCTGAAACCTCAGTTCTATGATGGATTCAAGAGCAGACATGGCTTTTCAGCTGGGTCAGCTTTTTCTTGTTATAGGGACAGCAGTGGCAACTTCCAAGGTTTTCATCTGTCAGAATGAACCCAGAAGCCTAAGTTATACAGAATTGTAGATTTCTAAACTTGTAGGCCCACATAGTAATTAAACACAAGATTTAAAAATGTTCTACTGGAACTAAATATCTTATCATTGAAAAATATTTTAAAACATTAGGAAAATTGTCAGTATTTAATATTTGTTGAAGGTTAATGTTTTGATTTTTGTCAGTTTTCACTGTTGACACAGTGAATGTTGTCTTTAGTAAATTCATTTATGAAACTGCTGCTTCTCAATTAATAAACATGGTAGTAGCAATCACTGCCAATTTCATGAAATCTTCCTCAGAGGTTATATTACTTCTACTCACATTAATCAAGAGTAATTTTTGTTCTTATTTTATTCTGTAGATTTATTTGGAGGATTAATATGTTTATTTGAATAACTCAGGATATCTGGATACTTTGATCAAGTTCAGCATTTCACTATTAAGTGAAACTTTATTTATGAAACGACTTGCTTTTGTTTCTTAACCTAAACTACTTTTAAAATCACATTTACTGTCACAATCTCAGGATTATTTTGATTGTTGAAGCTTTTGGGGAATAAAGGGAAGGTGATGGATAGGGAGGCCTGGCGTGCTGCGATTCATGGGGCCGCAAAGAGTTGGACACGACTGAGCAACTGAACTGAACTGAACTGAACTGTTACTGATGGGGTTTAGAATATGCTACCTCCAAATATGGATGCACCCTTGAATAGTTTAAGTTGAAGGAATTTGAGAAATGAAATGTGCTAGAAAGACTCTTTGCTCTTCTCCTCTGAAGCAGGTCACAATGACCTCAAGTGAGAGGTGCCCTCTCTTTCAAAAAAAAAAAAAATTAATCAACTAATTTTTGGCTGCCCTGTGTCTTTGTTGTTGCACACAGCCTTTCCCTAGTTGTGGCGAGTGAGAGCTACTCTAACTGTGAGGTTCAGGCTTCTCATCGCGGTAGCTTGTCTTGTGGAGTGCAGGTTCAGTAGTTGTGGTATACGGGCTTAGTTGCTCCACGGCATGTGGAATCTTCCTGGACCAGGGATTGAACCCACGTCCCCTGCATTGGCAAGTGTATTCTTAACCTCTGGACTACCAAGGAAGCCCTAAAGGTACCCTCTCTATACCAGGAGGTAAGGGGTGTCCTTCTTTTTGAATGTGAATGAATAGGTCTTGCTAAGATTCTCCCACTTTCCTACATTGAGCTGATATCATTTTCATCTTATGACATATTTCCACAACTTGTCACCTTCATCAAATTCAGCATAAAAACATGCAGATTTATCTGTTTCTTTGGGTCTTCACTTCCTTAGGAGGGCTCTTGTGTCACATAAAACTTACATTTTTAAGCTAAACACATTTGCATGCTTTCCTCTAATTAACCTGCCTTTTGTTACAGAGATCCAGCCAAGAACCTGGAAGGGTAGAAGGAAAATGATATTTTTTCTTCCAGACATTACAAAGAAAGCTTTATTTTTGTCTTTTGTTTTCTTTTAGTTTGAGGTACTCACTGACAGATGTTGTAACAAATCATTAACATTATCCAAGTTTAAATGATTGTTATTTTGGTATATTATAATGAAGGGTTTCCTCATTTAAGTGGCTGTATGTTAATTTGATATCTTGTCTCACTCGTCAGGCCAATTGTGGGTCAGAGATGGGTGTGTGTGTGTGTGTGCTAAGTCACTTCAGCTGTGTCAGACTCTTTATAATCCTATGGAGACTGTAGCCCACCAAGATCCTCTTTGTCCATGGAGATTTTCCAGGCAAGAATACTAGAGTGTGTTGCCATGCCCTCCTCCAGGGGATCTTCCTAACCCAGGGATTGAACCCATGTCTCCTCTGTCTCTTGCACTGGCAGGAAGATTCTTTACCTCTACCCTTTGTTTAAGGTTGTGGTTTCAATTGGCCGGTCCTGGGAAGCAGGGTTGCCTCTGTGTAACTCAATCACATTGGTGGTTTCTTGAATTGATCTGTAAGTATAGTCTTAAATAGACATACATTTAAACGGGGCTATATTCTTAGTTCTTATGATGTACTCTGCATATAAGTTAAAATAAGCAGGGTGATAATATACAGCCTTGACATACTCCTTTTCCTACTTGGAACCAGTCTGTTGTTCCATGTCCAGTTCTAACTGTTGCTTCCTGACCTGCATATAGGTTTCTCAAGAGGCAGATCAGGTGGTCTGGTATTCCCATCTCTTTCAGAATTTTCCACAGTTTATTGTGATCCACATAGTCAAAGTTTTTGGCATAGTCAATAAAGCAGAAATAGATGTTTTTCTGGAACTCTCCTGCTTTTTCGGTGGTCTAGCAGATGTTGGCAATTTGATCTCTTGTTCCTCTGCCTTTTATGAAACCAGCTTGGACATCAGGAAGTTCACAGTTCACGTATTGCTGAAGACTGGCTTGGAGAATTTTGAGCATTACTTTACTAGAGTGTGAGATGAGTGCAATTGTGCGGTAGTTTGAGCATTCCTTGGCATTGCCTTTCTTTGGGATTGGAATGAAAACTGACGTTTTCCAGTCCTGTGGCCACTGCTGAGTTTTCCAAATTTGCTGGCATATTGAATGCAGCACTTTCACAACATCAAAGAAGCCAAGCTGGAATCAAGATTACTGGGAGAAATATCAATAACCTCAGATATGCAGATGACACCACCCTTATGGCAGAAAGTGAAGAGGAACTAAAAAGCCTCTTGATGAAAGTGAAAGAGGAGAGTGAAAAAGTTGGCTTAAAGCTCAACATTCAGAAAACGAAGATCATGACATCTGTTCCCATCACTTCATGGCAAATAGATGGGGAAACAGTGGAAACAGTGTCAGATTTTATTTTTTGGGCTCCAAAATCACTGCAGATGGTGACTGCAGCCATGAAATTAAAAGACGCTTACTCTTTGGAAAGAAAGTTATGACCAACCTAGATAGCATATTAAAAAGCAGAGACATTACTTTGCCAACAAAAGTCCATCTAGTGAAGGCTATTGTTTTTCCTGTGGTCATGTATGGATGTGAGAGTTGAACTGTGAAGAAGGCTGAGCGCCGAAGAATTGATGCTTTTGAACTGTGGTGTTGGAGAAGACTCTTGAGAGTCCCTTGGACTGCAAGGAGATCCAACCAGTCCATTCTGAAGGAGATCAGTCCTGGGATTTCTTTGGAAGGAATGATGCTAAAGCTGAAACTCCAGTACTTTGGCCACCTCATGAGAAGAGTTGACTCATTGGAAAAGACTCTGATGCTGGGAGGGATTGGGGGCAGGAGGAGAAGGGGATGACAGAGGATGAGATGGCTGGATGGCATCACTGACTCTATGGACATAAGTTTGAGTGAACTCTGGGAGATGGTGATGGACAGGGAGGCCTGGCGTGCTGCGATTCATGGGGTCACAAAGAGTCAGACACGACTGAGTGACTGAACTGACCTGAACTGATATTCTTAGTTGGGCTTCCCAGGTGGCTCAGTGGTAAAGAATCCACCTGCAATGCAGGAGACCTGAGTTCCATCAATGAGTTGGTAAGATCTCCTGGAGGAGTGCATGGCAACCCAAGCCACTGTTCTTGCCTGGAGAATCCCAGAGATGGAGGAGCCTGGTGGGATTCAGTTTACAGGTTCGCAAAGAGTTGGACATGAATGAAGCAACTGAGCCTCCACATACCCAGTCTTAGTTGAATCAACCTGAAACCCTGAAATTCTATGGGACAATGAAGAAGGTAAAATTTGAAGTCTAGTACTTCCGGATGCAGCTGATGAAGAATGGAAACTAGTTGGGATTTCTCACTTTTTCAGTGGAGTAAAATTTACCCCAAAAAGTCCCAATTTTTTTTTTTTATCAGTCTGAATTCCCTATATAGGTATCTGACTTGTCTAGGAAGAGAGTTTGTGAAATTTCTCCAAGTCAGTTCAATCTCCTGCTCTCACATAACTATTTCAAGCACATTCTCCTTTCTACCAAAGCTCCCAACAACTCCCCCCTTCTTCTCATTTTTAACTGATGAAGTTATTATTTATTTCATGGAAAAAAATATCAATCTGCCAACCTTCATCTGTAATCATATATCCTGTATTCCCTCCTGTAGTTAAACATGATGTCTCTTATCACCTCTCACCTGTTCAAAGCCTTCACTCCTGCAATTGTCCCCTCTCTCTTCCATTAAAAAAGAAGAAGGGGGGAAAAAGGACAACAAGCTCACCTTGATTCCACATCTCCTTCAGTGACATTTTCCATTTCTCTGCTCTCTCTTAAAGCCAAATCTTTTATTTTTTTTTATGTTTTTATTTTATTTTATTTTACTTTATTTTATTTTACAATACTGTATTGGTTTTACCATACATTGACATGACCAAATCTTTTAAAAACAATTGTCTGTACCCACTGTCTATAATTTCTGATTTGCCTCACTCCCTTGAACCTACTCCATTCTCCTTCTTATCTCTTTTTCTCCATAAGAACTGTTTGTTCAAGGTCACCAGTTGCCTCTATGCAGCCAAATTCAACAGGCAATTCTCAGTGCTGATATAGCCTTACCTGTAAGCAGCTTTTGTCCCACGAACAGCTTTTGTTACAAATGATCATCGCTTCCTTCCTGAAAGACTTTTCTTCACTCATGTCAGGACCTTCCTTCCCAGTCTCCTTTTAGGAACTCATTTCTGCTTTATTTTGATAGTCTCTCACTCTACCCCAGAGAACTTTTTTTCTATGTATATTCACTTTTCAGATAATGACATTTAGTCCCATAACTTTTGTGCTATCTCTGTAAAAATTATAAACTTAATATCTGCCTACTCAACAAACAATGCCATGGATATTCACAAGTTCCTCACACAGAGACTCTCCAAAATTGAGCTCTTAGTTAAACGTTTTCCACCTTAAGTCTCTATATTGTACATACTAGTGTTTTTGTTTGCCAGTTGCTAAATGCCAAAACCAGAAAGGTGGTTTTAAAATAATTTTTAGAGTTAAAATTTGTTTTTTGAAACATAGTGTGAATTTTAGCTTACTTTAAGGTAATGAGAACTAACTAGTATAGGACTGTTTTCTTCCTTTTCTTTTTAAACCAAGAAACATTGATTCTATTTAATCATTTAAAAGACGAGTTGGATCATGAGTGACAGTAGGTCTGAGGGAAGGAGAGCTTTCTAGAGAGAGAAAAAAAAAAGTGCCCTGTGACACAGGGAGTTGGGGGAGGGGGCAGAAGTCTGTCCCTGGGGGTATGATCAGATCTGTGGGCTCCACGCTCTGTTAGGGCTTGGCTTCCAGAATTCAGCTTAGTTCAGCCCTGTAGAGCCTTTGGAATTGGCTGCATCTTTGTAGTAAAAGATGCACTTTGGGTAGTGGGACAAAAATTAATTTCTGCAGACAAAACCTTTAACAATGATACTATCCACAAAGAATATAATCATAATAAGAAAAGGTTCAAGATGGTAACGGCCCCAAAACCTGAAGCAGTAAAACAGCCCCAGCTGCAGGCAGCCCAGCGAGCAAATCAAGCCACCACTGCTACTGGTCCATCCACAGCAGCAACTGTCGCTCAAGTGCCAGCTTCTGTCCCTGCTTTGGCTCCCACTTCCGAACCGGTACCCGTTGCTCCAGCATTGAGCCCGGCCTCTTCTGAACTCGCACTTATGACTGCAACTAAACAAGAGAAACCTGCACAGCTACAAGAGGAACACGCATGCCCACCGGCCCGGTACCAACTGACAGCACAGGAGAAGAGTCTTGAGTAAAAACGTATTCACTCATAAGGTATTTTGTATCTAAGGAGAAAGAAAACACACTCTTTACATGAAAATAACTACCAGTTAAATAAATTTCTTGACCATTGAATGTTAAGACCCTGCTTAGATTGAGAAGCAGTGCGATTAGAGGGTATAGTTACCATACACAAATACGGTTTCTGGTTCACATTTTTTGCTTGTTTTTGGTAGTTTGGGTTTCAAAGTAATCACTATGGATTTGATTTTGATGTGTCCTTTGGGGTAATGTAACTTTTGAGACCAATGGAGACATACGAAGGCCACTTTTCCTCTCAACTTTCCCTCAGCAGAAGTGTGTTTACCAGCAAGTTGTGGGTTCAAAACAGTTGTTTTTCTTTTTTAAGCCCACAGAATGCTGGTTGAATTAAAAACAATCAATGGCAATGTTTCAAAACCAGGTTTCTGACATTCATATGCTTTTTTCCATTATTAAATAAATATGTGTGACAAATAAAGTCATTGATATAGTAACTTTGAAAAAGAGACAGAGAACTGTATCCAGCATCTTTTTTTAAAAAAAATTATTAGCATTCTGGTATATTTATTTCCAAATATTTATATCTATAAAACTTTTTTTACTTAGTTGTGATCATACCATATACAAAATATATCTTGCTTTTCACATGTATTTCCTGTATCATTATACATTACTTAGGTAATTTAAGTAACTGCACAGAAATCTGTTACATATCCAGCATCTTTTATTGCCTCAGAAAGATAGAACTCTTTGGGGACCTGAATGATGCACCTGGGAACATATTTTGAAAAATAAAAAAAAATTTAAAAAGATTTTCATGACATATTAAAAGTAAAATCTTACTAAGCAAAAAATTTCCCCTTTGAATGCCCTTTCAGGTATGTAAATATAATACATAATTATCTACATATTACTTCTTGTATGTGGTACAAGCAGCTCAAATCTAGCACTCCCTGAATAAAATTCTTAGTTTTCTTCCTAAACCAAATTTTGTCCAGTGTTTTTTCACATCAGTAAATGGTAGCACTAGTAATACTTACTCTAACTGATTTATGAAAGCACTTTATTAACCCTTTGTCACATATATATTATAAATGATTTCTCAGAACTAAGCCCTCCCCTAAAATTTGATTCCACAATAAATCATGGAGAAATGGCTTTGAGCCAGACATAAACAAAAATTCATACAAAATACATTAAGATATAATTATTCAATTTCAAGAGAGTCAATGTTTTTGGAACATATTGAATTTATCTGGAACATTTAAAAATGATGACTTTTTACAAAATAGTTGCAAAGTACCAACACATTTTGGGTAATACTTTGATTAGGCAAAATACCATTTATCTTTAATGCAATTGCTGCAATTCTGTCAAATTTAAGTCAAATTGTAAACAATGATATACCATTTGACTATTGTGTCTCCATCAACAAGGACATGTCTATACAAGCAAGTTTCTATAGCTTATGTGGGATAACTCTCTAACCATCAGAGTATTGCTGCTCCAAGCCCAGGGTCTCCATTTATTCCCACTCCATTCCTTATGCATGACACTCTGCAGTTCTAATAGCTCTGACTATTTAATTTTTTCAACCTATAGAGACTCTGCTTTGGCCAGATCTGTATAAACACTTATTTTTCTTAAGAAAATCAACTAATTTCAAAACCACTCTTTGTGTGAGTAGAGGGCTGTGGTAGAGCCTTGTAAGTAGTAAAATGTTTCTCAATATCAGAAAAATATGCTTTACTTTTTTAAAGGATGTTTCAATTAAGAAAAATTAGCTTCAGTCATTGGAGAGGAAATGCGATGGCAGTTTATTTGATGTTGATAATTTAATTTTTCCTTCTGTAAAATTGCTCTGATTTTTAAAAAGCATGAAGTTCCTAACCACAATTATTTTCTATCCTCTTCTCTCCACTGCACTGTCCTACATTATTGCACAGAATTTTTCAAGTCAATTTGGCATATTTGCTTTCCTACAACAGCAGTAACAGAAATGTCTGGGAGAAAATGTGTCTGGGGACAAGCACAAGCCATCATATTTCCCACACTCTATTCCTTATAACAAAGCTATTTGTAATCTTCGTAGACTTATTTTTCTGATTACAATGTCAACTTTCTGAAGCAATACTTGAATATTTGAAGCAAACTTTTAGAGTTGAATCCTAGTGAAGTGAATTCTAAGACATACTTATGTATTTTTTCAACAAGGAATCTACTTCATTGAATAAACTTTTAAATATATATATAAATGTATATTAGAGCACCTATTATTAGCAGGGAAGTGAAAGAAAAGGAAGCTAAAAGGAGATGGAGGTTTGACCGGAGAAGCAAGGAATCAGAATCTTGTCATGCCTGAAGAGAGAAAGAGAGGTTTTCTAGAAAGAAGTTTGTCACGGTATTAGATGTGTCAGAGTTCAGAAAATTAGTGACCAAAAGGATGATTTTATTAAAAAAATTTTTTTGATACCTTCAATGAAAGCAGTTTTAGGCAGGTTTGCAGGGAACATTTGGAACTCAGATAGCTAAGAGCTGGAGGTAAACAGGATGTTAGAAAGTAATAAGATGTTATAAAATCTAGTGTAGAGAGTCCTTTTATGAAATTTGACAAGAAAGGAAGTAACAGAATGGAGATGTGGGCTGGGACAGAGATTTACAAAATTACTAAACCTGGGAGACACTAGAGAACTTGTTTAAGAATGTAAAGGAAAGATCCAGAGAAAGAATGAAGATTCAAGTGAGAAAAAGGATAACCCATAGACCCTTAGATGGCAGGAGTGGATAGGACCAGATGGGCTTCATTTCTGTAAGGAGAGCAATTCTACACCATTGCGACAGAAGTGAGGAAGAATCATTGGGTGACAAAGAGAAAATTGGAGTCTAGCCCTTGTATCTATATTAGGAGGGCACATTTGTACACATGCCTATTTGCTGTTTCTGAAAGGCCCAACTTCCTCCCTCCATGTACACATGTTCCCTAGCCATATTGCCACACACAGCTCAGACATCATTTCTGGAAAGCCTTCCCTGGCAAGTGCAATCTGCTTTGGAAGCTTCTCCTCATACTCCCAGATGCTCCCTGGGCTTTGCTCTAGGCTTACTCTGCCTTCTAATAGGCATTTATTTGTCAGTCTTCACCACTGGACTGCATACACACTTTGAAGGTAGAGGCATGTTTTATTTGCCTTTGTTTCTCAGAGCCTAAGGCATTTAAGGAACTTGGTATTTGTGCAACAATGACCACTTACATTCAGATGGAATTTATTGTCATGAATGTACTTCCTCTGAACATTATGAGAGGCAGGGCGTGAGAAAAGAGGTGAGTTCCCTGTACTCCCTTGCTGTGAATTGTGCTCCTGGCTTGACTCACTGTTCTTTCTTATCATCTCCTCCCTGTAGTTATCGCTCTGAGCTTGGCTTTACTCCAGGCCCCATGACCATGGCCTCCCCTCTCTCTTTCTCCATTCTAAATAGTCACTCTTAAGCAATACATTTTTCATTCCGTGTAGGGTTTAATGGAAAAATGCAAAAATATGCTGGAAAGGAATCCATGCCATGTGAGGTATTGAAAACAATTATGAAAAGCAGTTGAAAGTCTCATTTACAATTAATTCTGACTATAGGGGAACTCTGACTGGATATCTTTCTCATGAGAACATAGCCTGCCACCCTTCCCAGGAACTGCCCAGTCCTTATCTCTCTCTGGAATTCCTTCTCGACTTTTCTCCCCAGGCTGTGCACTCACTCCCCACTATAAGGATTAAGGGAAGCAGAACGATGTTCCTTCCAAGGTGTCCATGTCTTAATCCTCAGGACCTGTGAATATGTAATGTGGCAAAGGGGAATTTAAGTTTCAAATCAGCTGACCTTCAAACAGAGAGTAGCCTCGATTATTCAGGTGAATCCAGTGTAACCACAAGTCTCTTTATTTTATTTTTTAAAATAATTTTATTTAATATTTATTTTTTTATAGTTTGAGGGTACTGTGCTGGGTCTTTGTTGATATGAGGGCTTTTCTCAAGTTGTGGCAAGCAGAGAGGCTACTTTCTAGTTGTGGTGAGTGGTTTCCCTTGTTGCAGAGCACAGACTGTAGGGTGCAAGGGCTTCATTAGCTGAGGCACATGGGCTCAGGAGTTGCGGCTTCCAGGCCCTAGAAGCACAGGCTTAATAGTTGTGGTGTATGGGCTTAGTTCCCCCGCGGCATGTGGGATCTTCCTGGACCAAGGACTGAACCTGTGTCTCCTGCATTGGCAGGCAATTCTTTACCACCAAGCCTCTAGGGAACCCTCCCTGCCCCTCCAAGTCTCATTAAAAGGGAAGAGGAGACAGCAATGTCAGTAAGACTCCACTGATCATTACTGTCTTTGAAAATGAAAGGGGCCACAACCATAGAATGCTGGAGGCCCCTAGATGCTAGTAAGGGCAAGAAGATACCTTCTTCCATGGAACCTCCAGAAAGGGACTCAGCCCTCCTGACATCCTGACCTATGCTGGTTTTCCAAGTTACAGAACTTTAAGATAATAAAATTGTGTTGTTGTCAACCATTATTTATAATAATTTTTGCAGCAACAAATAGAGCACAGATACGAGGACCAAGATAGCAAAATTCAAATTCATCTTGATGTGAAACATCTTAATTCTTTTGACTCAAAATCTGCTCCAGCTCAAGCTCTGGAATTTTACTTTGCCAAATCAAAGAGAACACTAACAAACTTTGCTTCACAAAATAGCTCTCTATCCCTAAGATGTATGAAAAAGAGCCCTCTCATGCTCGAGGCCTCTTATCATATTTACGACATTTTCATTTCTACCACAAATACACTGTTTAATGCATGACTCCAGAAATATTATTATTCCTCTACCAGGAAGGCATTAAAATATGTTTGTATATATTTCACTGTTCATTTTAAATAGGGATGTAAAAGTGAAGTGTTTTTTGAAGGGAAGGGAGAAGAAAAACTTGAAAAATAGGACTTTAAAAATTTTGATTTGCCAGACTCTTTTAAGTTGACTCTTACAACTCAATGTTAAATAGCCACTTATTGAAAGAGCAGAATATTAATGTTTAATGAACTTGAACAAAAAAAAAAAATCACACAATTTAACCCTTTCAATTATTCAAACAGAGCTTCCTACACTGGACATGAATGGTATTCTAAAGCAATCCTTCTCAAACTTTAATGAGTAAACAAATCACACGGCGATCTAGTTAAAAGGCAGACTCTAACTCAGTAGATTTGGGAGGGGGCTGAGATTCTGAGGTTCTGGGTTTCTTTTTTTTTAGGTTTATTTTATTTTTAACTTAGAACAACTCACTGCTTACAATAGCCAGGACGTGGAAGCAACCTAGATGTCTGTTGACAGAGGAATGGATAAAGAAGGAGATGCGCATATATACAATGGAATATTACTTAGCCATAAAAGGAACAAATTTGAGTCAGTTGAGCTGAGGTGGATGAAGCCAGAGCCTGTTATACAGAATGAAGTCAAAAAGAGAAAAATGAATATTTTAAATTAATGCATATATCTAAAATCTAGAAAAATAGTACTGGTGAACCTATTTGCAAGGCAGGCATAGAGATGTAGATATAGAGAACAGACTTGAGATTCTGACTTACTAATATGATCCTAGATGATGACACTTTTGTTGTTCTCTGGACCACATTTCAAGTAGCAAAGTCATAGGGGACCTTGAGAGGCACAATAAAATCAAATGCTTGAATTCTATATTTCTATAAGCTAAATATATCAAAAGCACATACTCACTAAATCTCAGCTTACATATTATAGCAAGGAAAAAATTCTCTAAAATTATTACTTGAATTGAAAATCATTTTACGACAAGACCTTAAGAGTATTAATTTCACTTGCAACTCTTTATAGCATCATTAAATGATTCTTTTTCAACAATGGCATAATCATGGCAAAATCTCTGTTCCACCTCTGCCTACTAACCCCAGTCCTAGTGGAGTATATTAAGCATAGATTTCAAAATAGGTTTCTTCTGGCTTACTGTAAGAGCTTGTTGCTCTGTGTACCAGGAAATGGTAGAGTTAAGAGGTCAGATGCCACTAGCTAGTTCCCTTTGCCGCCACTGTCATTGCCTGAGAGACGTTCCAAGTCTCCAGCAGAAGCCTTGTGTTTGGCCGCACTTTCAACATGTTGTAAGAAAAACAGTACCACAAATCTGATCCTATTATCTACATGTAAAACTAGCAACTTCCATTAACAATGCCTTCTAATGCCAGCTCCCCCATGCTCCATCTCCCGCCCTGCTCTTCAGTCCTATCTTATTCCAGGCTCTCTCCCTCACTGTGTCATCTCCAGCCACACTGTCATGGTGTCATGCCTTTCAATGTTCCATTTTCCCTTCCACCTCAGGCTTGTACTCATGATCTTCTCTCCCCATAAATACACCTCTCCCCAAAGTCCTCACTTAGATTCTTAACTGTTTTTCCAATGTCAGCTCAAAAGTCACCTTATTGTCAAAGCCTTCTTTGACCTTTTAGACTAAGTCACATGTCCTTGCCACACACTGTCATAAGCTTCTTTAAATGCACTTATCACAGTTCATAATTATATATGTGGGTGATTGTTGATCACATTTTTTCTCCCTAGATGACTATATGTTCCATGAGGGCAGGTCTATCTGTTCCCTACCCTCCTCCATTGAACCCACACTGCCTAACACAGTAGAAAAAAATATTAATGAAAGAATAAGTACAAAATCTCCTTTTTTTTTATTGGGCTAACTTAGCTAACATTAGAATCAGGGATGTATTTTTTAACAGAAAAATGGTTGATTTAGAAATGAAATTTTGGAACAACATCATTTGATTCACTGATGACAGATAATATGTTAAGCTGATCAGTTCTTACCTGTGTTAGTTGTTCGGTCAGGTCTGACTCTTGTGACCCCATGGACTACAGCCTGCCAGGCTCCTCTGTCCATGGCATCCTCCAGGCAAGAATACTGGAGTGGGGTGCCGTTTCCTTCTCCAAGGAATCTTCCTGACCTTGGGATGGAATCTGGGTCTCCTGCATTGCAGGACGATTCTTTACTCTGTGAGCCACTCAGGGAAGCCTGTGTTTACCTACCTGATCTATTTATTTATCCATCACCAGGGACTATGCATGATTTGGGAACATGTATCCAGCTGGCCCCTCTCCTTGGGCAGCTGGACTTAGCACATACTTCTCCTTGACTGTGCAATGCTTCAGTGACCACAGAGAGGCTTGTGGACAGTTTTCAGTTCTGTTGAACCTATGATTACAATGGAGACTATGCAGTCAGGGAGTGGTTAGAATGTGACTTGTCATTTCCCAGATGGAGACCTGTGTGGACTGCCTGCTCTGTGTTTTAAACAATACCTTGATTAAATATTAGTCTACTGCAGTGAAGCAAGACATAGCCTTTTGCCATCTCCTCTTCTCTACTAAATGTTGTTTGCAAACTCAACAATGATCAGAATCTGTGTTATGTAAATACTCAAAGAAAAATAACACTACACACTTCATAACACTAGAGCAATAGCATTTCCATTGTAGCTGGACTTGAACACAAAGCAAACATTTTGATGTTTTCTCTGAACTCCCAAATAGAATTTTATTTGTTTAATTTTAAAAGAAATAAAAATACTGACACAAAAACTGATGATTCCCATCTTAGTTTTAAAGAAATTTTTTGTTTATGTAGAGCTAAGAGGCAGTCTATGAGACTTCACACAAAAGGCTTCACACAAAGCGATAGTTTCTAGCCAGAAGGAAAAACAAAAGGATACTAATTTTGAAGATTCACTCAGAAAACAAATATTTATTCAGTTCTGATTTTACTCCAGGCATCTTCTTATGACAAATGTCCTTATACTCACGGAACCAATGTTTTCATAAGCGGAAACTAAAATACTGGAATGGGTTGCCGTTTCCTTCTCCAGGGGATCTTTCCCACCCAGGGATCAAACCCAGGTCTCCTGCATTGCAGGTGGATTCTTTACCAACTGAGCCATGAGGGAAGCCTGAGATAATGCTAGATAGTAATAAATATTATGAAGACATGCAGAAAGTATCAGGATAGAGTTAAGGAGAAGATTGATCCAAAAAGGGAATATTTGAGCTGAGACTTGAATCCTGGGAAGAAGAATGCCTTACAAAGTGCTGAAGGAAGGACAGAGAGACAAGGGTGCAGATGACTTAAAACAGAAAACATGATGGCATCTCGGAGGATGCCATCCTTTGAGAAAGAGTCAGATGGCCCAAAGTCGAAGAGGAAGTTTGTTCCCAGATTATGCAAGTTCAGTTTCTAATTGCAACTGGAAATCATAGGAGAATATTAAGTAGGAATGATGTAAAGTTTAAAAAATTACTCTGCATAATATTCCACTGTATATATGTAGCATGTCTTCTTTATCCATTCCTTTGTTAATGGATGCTTCCCTGGGTGGCTCAGATAGTAAAGAGTCTGCCTGCAATTCGGAAGACCTGGGTTCGATCCCTGGGTTGGGAAGATCCCCTGAAGGCGGGCATGGCAACCCACTTCAGTATTCTTGCCTGGAGAATCCCCAAGGACAGAGGAGTCTGGTGGGGGCCAGTCTATGGGGTCGCAAAGAGTCGGACACAGCTGAGAGACAAATGTCTGTTGATGGACATTTAGGTTGCTTCCATGTTCTGGTTATTGTAGACAGTGCTTCAGTGAACACTGGGGTACATGTGTCTTCCTGAATGATGGTATATGTATGGTATGTGGTATGTTTCTCTGGGTATATGTCCAGGAGTGGAATTGCTGTGTCATATCTAGTTCTATGCTTAGTTTTTAAGGACCCTCTATACTGTTCTCTGTAGTGACTCTTCCAGTTTACATTCTCACCAATAGTGCAGGAGGGTTCCTTTTTCTCCCACCATCTTCACCATTTATTGTTTATAGACATTTTGATGAAGGCCATTCTGACCAGTGTGAGGTGATACCTCATTGTAGCTTTTACTCACAGTTCTCGAATAATTAGTGATGTTTCAGTCTTTTCCCATGCCTCTTTGCTATCCATATGTCTTCTTTGCAGAAATGTCTGTTTAGATCTGCTCATTTTTTGAGTGTTTTTTTTTGTATTGAGCTGCATGAGTTTGTATCTTTTGGAGATTAAGCTCTTGCCAGGGACTGGGAGGTGGGAGGTAGGGAGGAAAAATGGGAAGTTAGTTTTTAATGGGGACATAGTTTCAGTTTGGGAAGGTGAAAAATTTGGGAGATGGATGATGGAGAGTTGCACAACAATGTGAATGTACTTTGTGTTAACTGTACAGTTAAATATGGCTAAAATAGTATGTTTTATACTATGTGACTTTTAACACAATAAAAAAGTTTAGAAAGTTACTTTGGTGCTAATAGAAAATAAAGTATAATTTTACCAGAGAGGAAAGAGAGAGATCAATTTGGTTTTGGCATTAGACCAAGGAAGACCTGGTAGTAGCTTGATGGGGCTGAGTTTATAAGACTATTAAAGAAAATTGCAAGTAACTTTAGTAGAAGTAAATGATGTTTAAAGAGTAGTAATTTCCAAATGATGTTTTCCAATAAGTGTAATTCTCATGAAATAACTATTTTCTGTATGTAAGAAATTATATTCATATTCAGAGTCATAACCATACAGTATCAAATAGTATGATCTATCCATTTTCCAAAGTATGTCGAACTTTCTGTTCTTCATTTTTAAATAACAAACTCTGCATTCCTGAAAATATGTACTCTGTATCCATTGTTATTTTTGGTCTCTGAAACTGTAACACAGAGAAAGTAACTCACAGACACAGAATGTTTTTATTAACAGTATTGAATGAAAAATGTTTCTGGTTTAATCTTTCCACATTTGAACCAGGAGTGAAAAGTGAAACTAATATTTGCAAAAAAAAAAAAAAAAAAAACACCAAGAATTACTTCTCCCAAGTTGTTTTCTGAGCTTTACTACCTAAAAAAGCACAGAGTTTTCAATGAAGGCTAGAAGGTGCGTGGAATAGTAAGGGCAGTTCTCTTCTGTTGTTCTTATAATTAAATATATTCCTAAGCATATATATACTTCCCAGAGGAGTGTATAATTACCTTCTGGAGGTGTCTCGTTCTCTTTTCTCTATTAAAACTCAACATATGCAGTAATAATTTTAATTAAAAACAATAGTATATAAAATATTCCATGAACAGTAAGAGTCACAGTACTTGTGAGTGAAACCGGGCTAATACACATCATTTAAAGTCTGAAGAGAACTCACGCCTCTAGACTACTAGCCTAGTCTGATTCTGAACACTTTTCAACTGACTTTTTGTTGCTTTGTGTTTTCCAGCAATTTGAAACCTAGAAGCGGTAGGTTTCATGGTAATCATTGTAGGAAATGCAAATTTAATTCTGGGAAAGAGCTCCCAAGTTCCTTAGAGAATTAAAGGTGGAGTTTGTGTTGAACTCAGTAACTAAGAGAGAGAGAGGACTATAGCCAAGTGCTTTGGGGAAAATGTTCACTTTTAATGGACGTCAGTTACTGATATTATGGGAACGGAATCCTAAACATTGCTTTTTTGGCAAATTATATTTTTATATAATTGCAAAAAGTATAAAACTATAAGACTCATATGAATAGCTCCTGTGTGTTCTTGACCTCAATTGAACAACTGCTTACAATCAACACCATTTAATTTATCATTCTGTGTATGTACTTATCTCTCTATCTATCAGTCTTTTCTGAACTTTTTGAGGATAATTTGAAGATACCTTGCTGTTTGTCCCCTCATCTGGGTGCCTCTTTAGGTCAAGGTTTCTCATGACTGAGACTCTCGTTAAGCTGATGACTAGGATGCAGCCTCATGGGAAGCCTCAACCCCTGCTCCATTCATCACAGGGGTTACAGAGATGAGTAAGAGGAGAGGCGCAGTCCTTTACTTTTTCTTTTTTGACCCTTCTTACACATGAGAAATCTGGAGGAGGCCATGGCAACCCACTCCAATATTCTTGCCTGGAGAATCCCATGAACAGAGGAGCCTGGTGGGCTATGATCCATAGGGTCACAGAGTCAGACATGACTGAAGTGACTGAACACGCACACACATATCTGAGAAATAAAGCTATCTAAAAACAGTTAATAAAATTATAGTCTTGCTTTCTCATTTATAGTAAACCAATTAACCCTTTCAGAAAGAAAATATAATTTTTCTATTTACAAGTTAACTGCAGAATTTATAAAAAAAAAAAAAAACCCAACTAATTGCCAACTATAGATGGTATGGTCTGGTAAGTACTAGGATACAAATTAAAGTCTGGAGACACAAACTTTCTTTCAATCCTATATGATTCTGTTACTCCCTTTTATCTCTTCTTGAAGTGAAGAACAAATAAGTTTTGAAGGATTACTTGGTTTCTGAAAGGATTTTATTCAATGTGTTCAAGACAGCCTGATACCTGTGGTTAAATCTAACTGCAGATGAATACAGAAGGAAAAATGCTTCCTACAGTTGAGAAAATGTATCTATGAGTATTAGAAGCTCCTTTAGTTGCCTGAGTTGTTGTCTTTGAACAGGAACAAAATGGATCATGAGTAAAACATGACTCAACTTAATTTACTAAAACTAGGAATGGATTCAAATTTGACTTCTTTAGCTGGTACCTCTAGGGGAAACTGTAACATGAATGATAGAGAATCACTCCTTTGTGAACGTTTCAATGTTTTTGAGATAAAAGAATGGGCTAGATGCCAGCGGGAGACATCAATGGATACACTAAAGGGAAAATTATTTTTATGCACTATAAATAAAACATATTTTCCAAAATATTTTGTTGTGCCTTTGATTTAACTTAATCGAGAAAAAACAAAGTAGTACTGCTGCTGCTGCTGCTGCTGCTGCTAAGTCGCTTCAGTCGTGTCCGACTCTGTGCGACCCCATAGACGGCAGCCCACTAGGCTCCCCCATCCCTGGGATTCTCCAGGCAAGAACACTGGAGTGGGTTGCCATTTCCTCTTCCAATGCATGAAAGGGAAAAGGGAAAGTGAAGTCGCTCCGTCGTGTCCGACTCCTAGAGACCCCATGGACTGCAGCCTACCGGGCTCCTCTATCCATGGGATTTTCGAGGCAAGGGTACTGGAGTGGGGTGCCATTGCCTTCACCTAAAAATATCTACAACTAGTAAACAAAGTCTAAGTTTAATTTAATTTATCACAGAATGATCAATGTTACTAAGCACTATAAATGCAGTAATAAATGTATCCCTCTACAACTATATATTGACTTTAGCAGTTAGCATATCAGTTAGCTGTGTTTCAAAAGCAGACTTCCAAATTGACAATTTGGAACAAAGAAATTATTGCTTTATTGCGGAGAAGGCAATGGCACCCCACTCCAGTACTCTTGCCTGGAAAATCCCATGGGTGGAGGAGCCTACACTCTAGTTTCCAGACTGGCCTACAAAGCCTGTTTAATACAAGGTTATGTCAAGATATTATGTTTGTAGTAAATATACTGATGAAAACACTTTTATAATTTCTGTGATTATTATGATATAAAGCATGAATGGGAAAATAATTTTCTTTTCTTTTCTTTTTTTGATATTCTAGTATTTGAGGACTACATTTAAGTGAGCAAAAATGGATGAAGACTTTTTATAAATTCTGAAGGAAACTTATTTTCAAAGAAGCCAGTCTTTTTTCTCCTTCCCTCTCCCTCTCTTTTCCTCCCTTCCTTTCTTCTTGCCTTTTTTTTTTTTTTCCCTTTTGAAGCCTAATCTCACTGAGAAAAACTATTGCTCAGTCATCGTGTCTGACTCTTTGTGACCCCTTGGACTGTAGCCCATCAAGCTACTCTGTTCATGGGATTTCCCAGGCAAGAATACTGGAGTAGGTTGCCATTTCATCCTCCAGGGGATGTACCTGACCCAGGGATCGAACCCGTATCTCCTGTGGCTCCTGCATTGGTAGGCGGATTCTTTACTGCTGCACCACCTGGGAAACTATTACTTGTGAGCCAAGTATGTTAACTGATATTAGTAGTCTTGGTAGGAATGTGTCTTTTTTTTTTTATTATATTTGTTATATTTCTACTTCTGTGGTAACTGAGTTGTGATGCTCTCTGCTTCCTTCAGAGTTCTATTTCCATCTTAGATGGGAAAGAATTTTCTCCTGACTTTTAGTCCATTTGATTTATCTTTTACTGTTTTACTTAGATTTCATCTCAGTGTTCCCTCCAAACAGTTCATCATTATTTCTTTTTAAAAAATTATTTCATTTTTAAAATTTAGAATACATAAAATGCTTATGAAGGCATTCAACTCTCATAAACTGCTTTATGCACTTTCTTAAATTCAGAAGAATTGAAGAAGTTTAATACAGCAATGTGTGGAATTTCAGATTTAATGGCAAAAAGATTCAATAAGCATTAGAAAGTAAAAATAATATTTATAAATATTTACTCACTTTTTTTGAGGGGGTAAACTATCCATTAATTATACAGAGCTGCCTGCATCACTGTTCTGTCTGAAAGTACCTCCTGTTTGGCAGGCACTTGTTCCCTCCATCTTTAACACTTTACCTACTGCCGTGGGTTCAGTTGTGAACCCCCAAATCCATATCCAATTGACTCCAGAGTGAGGCCTTATTTTGGAAACAGAGTCTATGCAGGTGTACTTCAGATGAAGTCACACTGGATCAGGGAGAGCCCTAAATCCAACAGTGTCCTTAGAAAAAGAATGAAATCTGCACACAGACACAGAGCAAAAGTCATGTGCTGGCTGACGGAGGCAGAGATGGAGGCGGTGCAGCTCCAAGCCCAGGTGTGCCAAGGATTTCTGGAAACTCGAAAAAAACAGTTTGATAAACGAATAGGTATATTTTTAAATTGTGATCATTATGTTTAACAGGAAGTTGGCTGAAGTAATCACATAAAATTATGCCTAACTGAACTTGAGAAAACATATCTAAACATTTTACCTTTGTAGAATAAGACATACATCAAATAATCTAAGAAATGGATACCAGTAGTTTTTAAAAGTTCAAGCATTATTTTGAACTTTTGTCCTTTACTGGTAAATTTTGCTGCCAACTCCTGATGTGAAATTTTATAATATAGATTATATAAATTTATTTTATAAGATAAACTTATATAATATTATTTTTATTTATCCTATATTAGCTAAATACTGACTGAACACTAGATGAAATAATACACTATTTCACATGTTATTATCCTTGATTAATACAGCAACAAAACTCATTTTTTGTGAAAAACAACAGAATTTGTTTTGACATTATTTTCAAGTGACTCAAATTTCTGGTAAGAAAATCACAACCAGCCAGTGTTACGACACTGAAAAGAGGAACACATGTATATATCGGAAAGGATGCAAAGCATGTGCTACTGTGAACTAGCAAGTTCATTCTAGTTGTTTGGCAGAAGAACATCTGTCAATGGTATGTCATCAACAACTTGATTACATCGAGGTGGGGCTGAAATTCAGGTGGTACATTGTTTTGCTGGTACACCTCACCTAAGTTATGAGATACACGGTAATGTCTTGATCACCTCAGCCTTTCCCCTGGTCTGCCATATCTTCTAGCGCTCTTTTTCAATGCTTTGGCCTTTATCCATTTTAACTGGTTATTTTTCATACGTGTGCGTGCTCAGTAGTTCGGTCTTGTCCAACCCTTTGCCACCCCATGAACTGTATGTAGCCTGCCAGGCTCCCCTGTCCATGGAATTTTTCAGGCCAGAATACTGGAGCGGGTTGCGATTCCTTCCTCCAGAGGATCATCCTGACCCAGGGATAGAACCCATACCTCTTGCATCTCCTGCACTGGCAGGCAGATTCTTTACCACTGCACCACCTAGAAGGCCCCTATGGTGTACCAGTTATTAAATATTTTTACACCATTCCTGAATCAAAGTGCCAATAGCATTTGTAGGTTTGGTATGTGCTACACTGGTTTGTTTTCAATGCAAAGTTCACACAAATACAATTCCTACTTCAGACATATTTGACTTAGCTGATCTCTTGTTCTTTGACAGCTCTTCCACATTACTGGTGTAAAAATTATTTTGTCCATCTCTGAAAGGTGTGGGTAGATGGAGGTCAAGCACCTCTCCCTAAACCTCCCGCAACAATGCTAACCTGTTCCCTATAAAGCAGATTAATGGCAGGCGTCCCAAAACATTCCAACACTCATCGCACAAACAGGTAAAGTAACTCTCCTCTCAGGATTGCAGTTGGGCAATTCTGTTCTTTACATAAACAGTTACTGATTCCCTCTTTGGAAAGAGCTCTGTTAGGGCTGCTTTTGGAATGAAATCACCAGCTACTCAGCTCACAGCAGGAGCTGGGGCTGCTCCTCCAGTCTGACATTGCCAGTGACAGCGAAAACTCCAGTCCTTGCACTGCCTCTCAAATACTCCATTCTTGTCCTACTTCACTCTCTCTCCTTGATCTTCCTCCATCTCACCATTCCCTACCCAGACTGTTAAGACAGCAGTTCAGTGAATGGGAGAAAAAACAAGGGAAAAGTGAGGAAGATGTGCTTAGCAGATCTATGAAAGCATGTAACTCTGGCTTCACGTTTTATTGAAATAAGATTCTTCAGCACACATCCATCCACTCTCCTCATCCATTCCACTTCTTGCGTTCAGCCCCTTAAATTCTCTTATCTTGTACTTATTATGACACAAAGGAGAAACATTTTCCCAATTTGAAAGTTTCATGATTCCAAGTAAGCATAAGTTTTCCCCCAACTAATGGAATGGATAAATCCCTGAGTTCTCTGGTTAGGTCATGACAGGACTCTATAGATTAACATTATAATTATTTTGGGGGAGCTGATAGTTCAATCTTTTTGCATTATCTAAACACACAGGGACTACTTGAAACACAGCCAGTTCATAACACAGCCAGTGGCGTGGGTGGGTAGAAAAAATGAGCCTTCACAGTTAAACAAAATGAATGAACCACGTGGATATGGATGCAATGTTGACTAGAGTATGATCATTGCATTGGAGTGCCTTCTGACCCCATCTGAGTTTTCAACGCTGCCAGTAGAGTAGCAATGGAGTAACAATCATATCCTGAAAATGTCTTGGCTGATATCCATTTTGAAATAGAGAGGTCAGAGAGGACACTGCCCGGCTTAGGAGGGAACAAGAATTCTTCCCCAGAAGGATCAAAATATATTTCAGGAAGAAAAAGCGCGTATTAGAGAACAGACATGATGCTCCAGGAGATGACGCAGGCCACTGGGGGCAGGAGGGCACTAACTATGAAATGTGTTGCACCAGAATATCTGAGTCTAGAGGCCTAGCGGTCCAGCATTCCATAGGCCTGAGATTCCAGAACAGTAGCAGCTAATCCCCATTCAATCCCCTTGAAATTTCATCTCTGTATAATCCACAACCTACTCTCAAATGCTTTCCATCAACATTTGACGTAGGAAGCTGTAAATTATCGATGAAGATTCAGGTTTGTATGTGTGTACAGTGTTTGCTGATTTTCTCAGGATGTCTTGATCCCATAAACCAGAGTTAATTTAGTAAGCGGGGATTAATAATGTGAAGCAGAGCATGGTGTGCTATGGTCCAGTGGTGAAGCCTGAAAGGTCACTTCAGGAATAGCATTATTAATTTTCAGAATACTCATGAGAGAAATAAATGATTGGCTAATTATATCTTATTGGGGTAGTAATTCACAACTAAGTTGACATGCTTTTAAAAATCACATTATCTGATTCAGAGTTATAGATATGTGTGTGTATATGTGTGTGTGCAGTGCTTCAAGGTCTCAGAAGGAAAAATATGTTATCCTAGTCCTAGTTTATTGGCATAAAAATAAAGTCATCAGTTTCTAAGTATTAAAGATAAATTTCTGTTTCAAATCTACAGGATTTTACTTTCATTTACTAATGAGCTTCAGCATTTAAGGTTTTATTTCAACAATAATATTTGAAATGAGATGAGAAAAAGGGAGCTTTACTTTTAACTAGACTACACATGAATCATAATCATTGGCAATGTAGAGGCATATTAATTCAATAATAATTATTTCTAGATTCATCTAAGTTACATAATTATCATTTTTTAGAAATTAAAGCACAAGTGAAGAAGTCATTGTCAGTGACTCATCTTTGAACACATGCTAACAGCAAACGCAAATTAAGTGAGAACTTGTAATTCTAAAAAGGCAGTGAATCACCAACCATTGTAAAAACTTCAAAATCATATGTGCTTTACCAAATAATCTCATCTAGGGAGTGAAACCCGAGACAAACAAAAAGGACAAAAAAGAAGACTTGTTCAATAACTAATTTTGATCAATCATTTTTCTGTTAAACAATACCAATTACTTGCTCAGATTTATTTTGAAGTCTTCTTTTTATTTCAAAAACTAAATTTAAGTGAGCTTAGGGACAAAGAGAAGCCGAATTATAGTCCTCCCACTCCTGGCAGATATTTTTAAAATTACTCAGCTATGAAGAGTATTTAGAAAAAAGCCTTTCCACTTGTTTTTTCATTCCATTGGTTGACATGTAGAAGTATAGATTATGATCTGCTGTTAAAATGTTGGGTTAGGAATAATTTTTTCTAATTATTTACTTATCTTTAAAATAACTCAATCAGTCCATCATATAACATATACGTATACACTGCTTTCTATAATTGGAAAGCTCATTTTTTTCTGTATATTATTTTAGCCTCACGTTATCTCTTTGAGTCTAAATAAGAAACTGTAAACACTAGACTTCAGTCTAGTTTGCTAATCCCCATCATCTAATTAAACTCTCTTTTAGTTAGATGACTTGATAAGCTTGAAGATTATTTTCTATTGTTCTTTTTAGAGATTGAGGTAGGCAAAACCTTATATTCACAGTTGCTATGAGATTTGCACAGTACTCATCCTTTAAAGTTTCAATTTATAGAAAAATGAAATTCATTTGGATCAATGCTATGTTGAGTAATATAAAGTAGTGTATAAGATTTAAACCCTGTCTGAATGAATATACATCAAATGAGTTAAGGGAATAAGAATATCACATAAGATATTCAGAGATGATACTGAGAACAAACTCTGGTGCTAATTTACTGCTTTAGTTTTATTATAAAAAATTTGCATTTACAAAAAAGGATTTAAGAAATAATGTATGTGAGTGATATTGTATGATTTAAAAAGGAAATAAATCCATTTAGAACATAATCTGGCCTTGAGTATCAAAATTAGTAATATTCCTGAGTTTGTTTTAAAAAATACAGGGAACAAGTTGAGAAGATTTTCTCTTTTCCTTCTTAATAGGAAGCACACATTCTAAAATGTACTTTCAACTATTTTCATTTTAACAGTTTTGCCTGTCTATCATCCTTCCATCTACCCTTTTGTATTATTTATTAATGCTTTAGTTCTTTTGAAAGCTTTTGTTTTATCTTAAGAGGAATATTTATTTCTCTGTTAGCTTAAAATGTGAATTTGGAAAAAGAAAAAAATCCCCAGGAAATAGAGACACTCAAATTACCATTATCCAGAGATAGCCATTTGATTTTTGATATAGTTTTCATATATTGTTGTTGTTCAGTCGCTAAGTTGTGTCTGACTCCTTGGGACCCCATGGACTGCAGAATGCCAGGCTTTCCTTTCCTTCACTATATATTTTTCAAATTGAGATAATATTGTATAGTATTTTGTAACTTCTTGTTATGAAACAGTCATTTTAAGTAAAATAAATAATCATTTAAATAAAATAAATAGCATTTAAAACTATTAAAAAGTGAACATTTCCAAAAATATCAGGATGCTTGGACCATTGCTCCAGGTCAACAGTTTGAGATATTCCATTTCTTTGATTCAATAAATGATTAACAGGATCAGTTTGAGGACATAACTTCCTCACCTTTATTATAGACATATGTTACTTTTCACTAGATGGGCTTTATCTTGTAAGTTTTAACTGGGTAAATCTTTTATGGATGTTTGATAACCAAAATACAAATAATGTCTTTGTGCAGCAAACCCTTATAGAGGCAGTATGGTATAGAGGCAGTATGGGGAGAATTTCAGAAGCTAACCTGTGATATCAAGCTACTCCTCCTAGCATATTAGTTCATGTGTAATATTAGACATGGAATAACTTCAAAATGCAGTTTTCCTCCTCTGTTAACTGGGCATAGCATTACTTATCCCAGTAGGTTTTTATGAGGAGTTCGTATCACTATGAGAGTGGAATCACTTTGTAAATACATTGAATATGCTTTATTGGGATGAAATATCCATCTGATTTTCTTCTAGTAGCTCTTTCTCCACTGCAGAGCCTGAAAGACCCAAGCCGTCATACCCAGTCCCTCTGGTGTCTACCAATTCAGTTCAGTTCAGTCGCTCAGTCGTGTCTGACTCACTGCGACCCCATGAACACCAGGCCTCCCTGTCCATTACCAACTCCTGGAGTCTACCCAAGCCCATGTCCATTGAGTTAGTGATGCCATCCAACCATCCCATCCTCTGTCATCCCCTTCTCTTCCTGCCCTCAATCTTTTCCAACATTGGGGTCTTTTCAAATGAGTCAGCTCTTCACAAGAGCTGGCCAAAGTATTGGAGTTTCAGCTTCAACATCAGCCCTTCCAATGAACATCCAGGACTGATCTCCTTTAGGATGGACTTGTTTGATCTCCTTGCAGTCCAAGGGACTCTCAAGAGTCTTCTCCAACATCACAGTTCAAATCCATCAATTATTTGGTGCACAGCTTTCTTTATAGTCCAACTCTAACATCCATACATGACCACTGGAAAAACCATAGCTTTGACTAGACGGACCTTTGTTGACAAAGTAATGTCTCTGCGTTTTAATATGTTGTCTAGGTTTGTCCTAACTTTCCTTCCAAGGAGTAAGTGTCTTTTAATTTCATGGCTGCAATCACCATCTGCAGTGATTTTGGAGCCCAGAAAAATAAAGTCAGCCACTGTTTCCACTGTTTCCCCATCTATTTGCCATAAAGTGATGGAACCAGATGCCGTGATCTTCATTTTCTGAATGTTGAGCTTTTAAGATAACTTTTTCACTCTCCTCTTTTGCTTTCATCAAGAAGCTCTTTAGTTCTTCTTCACTTTCTGCCGTAAGAGTGGTGTCATCTGCATATCTGAAGTTATTGATATTTCTCCCGGCAATCTTAATTCCAGCTTGTGCTTCCTCTAGCCCAGCATTTCTCATGATGTACTCTGTATATAAGTTAAATAAGCAGGGTGACAATATACAGCCTTGACGTACTCCTTTTCCTATTTGGAACCAGTCTGTTGTTCCATGTCCAATTCTAACTGTTGCTTCCAGACCTACATACAGATTTCTCAAGAGGCAGGTCAGGTGGTCTGGTATTCCCATCTCTTTCAGAATTTTCCACAGTTTATTGTGATCCACACAATCAAAGGCTTTGGCTTAGTCAATAAAGCAGAAATAGATGTTTTTCTGGAACTCTCTTGCTTTGTCAATGATCCAGGAAGTGTTGGCAATTTAATCTCTGGTTCCTCTGCCTTTTCTAAAACCAGCTTGAACATCTGGAAGTTCGTGGTTCACGTATTGCTGAAGCCTGGCTTGGAGAATTTTGAGCATTACTTTACTAGCATGTGAGATGAGTGGAATTGTGTGGTAGTTTGACATTGTTTGGCATTGCCTTTCTTTGGGATTGGAATGACAACTGATGTTTTCCAGTCCTGTGGCCACTGCTGAATTTTCCAAATTTGCTGACATATTGAGTGTAACACTTTCACAGCATCATCTTTGAGGATTTGAAATAGCTCAACTGGAATGCCATCACCTCCACTAGCTTTGTTCGAAGTGATGCTTCCTAAGGCCCAGTTGACTTCAAATTCCAGAATGTCTGGCTCTAAGTGAGTGTGAGTGATCACACCATCGTGATTATCTGGGTTGTGAATATCTCTTTTGTACAATTCTGTGTATTCTTGCTACTTCTTAATATCTTCTGCTTCTTTTAGGTCCATATCATTTCTGTCCTTTGTTGACCCCATTTTTGCATGAAATGTTCCCTTAGTATCTCTAATTTTCTTGAAGAGATCTCTAGTCTTTCCCATTCTGTTGTTTTCCTCTATGTCTTTGCACTCATTGCTGAGGAAGGCTTTATCTCTTCTTGCTAATCTTTGGAACTCTGCATTCAAATGGATATACTTTTCTTTTCTCCTTTGCTTTTCACTTCTCTTCCGTTCACAGCTATTTGTAAGGCCTCCTCACACAGCCATTTTACTTTTTTGCATTTCTTTTTCTTGGGGATGGTCTTGATTCCTATCTCCTGTACAATGTCACGAACCTCCGTCCATAGTTCATCAGGGACTCTGTCTATCAGATCTAGTCCCTTAAATCTATTTTTCAATTCCACTGTATAGTCATAAGGGATTTGATTTAGGTCATACCTGAATGGTCTAGTGGCTTTCCCCACTTTCTTCAGTTAAATCTGAATTTGGCAATAAGCAGTTCATGATCTGAGCCGCAGTCAGCTCCTGGTCTTGATTTTCCTGACTGTATAGAGCTTCTCCATCTTTAGCTGCAAAGAATATAATCAGTCTGATTTCAGTGTGGACCATCTGGGTGATGTCCATGTGTAGAGTCTTCTCTTGTATTGTTGGAAGAGGGTGTTTGTTATGACCAGTGCATTCTCTTGGCAAAACTCTATTAGCCTTTGCCCTGCTTCATTCTGTACTCCAAGGCCAAATTTGCCTGTTACTCCAGGTGTTTCTTGACTTCCTACTTTTCATTCCAGTCCCCTATAATGAAAAGGACATCTTTTTGGGGTGTTAGTTCTAAAAGGTCTTGTGAAAGTGAAGTAGCTCAGTCGTGTCTGACTCTTTGCGATCCCCATGGACTGGAGCCCAGCAGGCTCCTCTGTCCATGGGATTTTCCAGGTGATAGTGCTGGAGTGAACTGCCATTTCCTTCTCCAGGGGATCTTCCCAATCCAGGGATCAAACCCAGGTCTCCCACATTGTAGACAGACGCTTTACTGTCTGAGCCACCAAGGAAGTCTTGTAGGTCTTGATAAAACTGTTTAACTTCAGCTTCTTCAGTGTTACTGGTCGGGCATAGATTTGGATTACTGTGATATTGAATGGTTTACCTTGGAAATGAACAGAAATCATTCTGTCGTTTTTGAGATTGCATCCAAGTACTGCATTTCGGACTCTTGTTGACTATGATGGCTACTCTATTTCTTCTGAGATATTCCTACCCATAGTAGTAGATATAATGGTCATCTGAGTTAAATTCACCCATTCCAGTCTATATTAGTTTGCTGATTCCTAGAATGTCGACATTCACTCTTTCCATCTCCTGTTTGATCACTTCCAATTTGCCTTGATTCACGGACCTAACATTCCAGGTTCCTATGCAATATTGCTCTTTACAGCATTAGACCTTGCTTCTATCCCCAGTCCCATCCACAACTGAGTGTTGTTTTTGCTTTGGCTCCATCCTTTCATTCTTTTTGGAGTTATTTCTCCACTGATCTCCAGTAGCATATTGGGCACTTACCAACCAGGGATGTTCCTCTTTCAGTCTCTTATCTTTTTTGCCTTTTCATACTGTTCATGGGGTTCTCAAGGCAAGAATACTGAAGTGGTTTGCCAGTCCCTTCTCCCATGGACCACATTCTCTCAGACCTCTACACCATGACCTGTTGTCTGTCCTGGGTGGCCCCATATTGCCGGGGTCCAGCCCCAGTGGATCCAGGGTAATTCAGAGAGGGGACAGAGTCAGCGTCCTAGGAAAGAACTTATTTAATTACAGATATAAAGAGAGATTAGAAAAGAATAGTGTAGTAGGAAAATTAGTGGAGAAAAAGAAGCTGAATAACTTTGCTTACATGGAAAACCAATAAAACTCCAAGACAAGGAGTTTGCACCACCTATGTAGGCCACCGGTGCCCACTTGAATAGCGGAGGGTGCCCTACCTTGGGCTCCCTCTCACATGGGTCTTAAAAGCTAGGGAAAGTAAGTAGACATGGCGAGACTCCACGCTCCAGATGGGAATTAGGAAGAAATGAGAATGAGAAAAGACCACATGGGAGAAACCAGTCTTTCCAGGAACTGGTTTAGTTTCTTTATTTTCTAGGTTCACTTTTATACTTTTAGTTACACATGGAGATAAATGTAAGAAACAGAGTCACTTAGGGTCAGCTGCTTCCGACCCTTATCTAAAGACAGTGTCCTCAGCATATCTTTGTTCTTACAAGGGTCTTACATTTGTTCATAATATCTTCAGGTCTGGAGACTGATTAACATTTTATGGCCCCACCTTGCTTTCTATTGATAAAGGTTAGTCGATCAGAAAACTTGTATCCCCTTAAGATCTGCTAAGTCTTAAGATAGTGATAAAGTTCAGTTCAGTTCAGTTCAGTTCAGTCGCTCAGTCGTGTCCGACTCTCTGCGACCCCATTAATCGCAGCACGCCAGGCCTCCCTGTCCATCACCAACTCCTGGAGTTCACTCAGACTCACGTCCATCGAGTCCGTCATGCCATCCAGCCATCTCAAACTCAGTCGTCCCCTTCTCCTCCTGCCCCCAATCCCTCCCAGCATCAGAGTCTTTTCCAATGAGTCAACTCTTCGCATGAGGTGGCCAAAGTACTAGAGCTTCAGCTTTGGCATCATTCCTTCCAAAGAAATCCCAGGGCTGATCTCCTTCAGAATGGACTGGTTGGATCTCCTTGCAGTCCAAGGGACTCTCAAGAGTCTTCTCCAACAACACAGTTCGAAAGCATCAATTTTTCAGTGCTCAGCTTTCTTCATAGTCCAACTCTCACATCCATACATGACCACTGGAAAAACCATAGTCTTGACTAGATGGACCTCAGTCGGCAAGTAATGTCTCTGGTTTTGAATATGCTATCTAGGTTGGTCATAACTTTTCTTCCAAGGTGTAAGCGTCTTTCAATTTCATGGCTGCAGTCACCATCTGCAGTGATTTTGGAGCCCCCCAAAATAAAGTCTGACACTGTTTCCACTGTTTCCCCATCTATTTCCCATGAAGTGATGGGACCAGATGCCATGATCTTCGTTTTCTGAATGTTGAGCTTTAAGCCAGCTTTTTCACTCTCCACTTTCACTTTCATCAAGAGGCTTTTGAGTTCCTCTTCGCTTTCTACCATAAGGATGGTGTTATCTGCATATCTGAGGTTATTGAGATTTCTCCCAGCAATCTTGATTCCTTCTTGTGTTTCTTCCAGCCCAGTGTTTCTCCTGATGTACTCTGTATATAAGTTAAATAAGCAGGGTGACAATATACAGCCCTGACGCACTCCTTTTCCTATTTGGAACCAGTCTGTTGTTCCATGTCCAGTTCTAACTGTTGCTTACTGACTTGCATACAGATTTCTCAAGAGGCAGGTCAGGTGGTCTGGTATTCCCCTCTCTCTCAGAATTTTCCACATTTTGTTGTGATCCACACAGTCAAAGGCTTTGGCATAGTCAATAAAGCAGAAATAGATGTTTTTCTGGAACTCTCTTGCTTTGTCGATGATCCAGGAAGTGTTGGCAATTTAATCTCTGGTTCTTCTGCCTTTTCTAAAACCAGCTTGAACATCAGGAAGTTCACGGTTCACGTATGGCTGAAGCCTGGCTTGGAGAATTTTGAGCATTACTTTACTAGCATGTGAGATGAGTGCAACTGTGCGGTAGTTTGAGCATTCTTTCACATTGCCTTTCTTTGGGATTGGAATGACAACTGACGTTTCCCAGTCCTGTGGCCACTGCTGAGTTTTCCAAATTTGCTGGCATATTGAGTGCAGTACTTTCACAGCATCATCTTTCAGGATTTGAAACAGCTCAACTGGAATTCCATCACCTCTACTAGCTTTGTTCGTAGCGATGCTTTCCAAGGCCCACTTAAGTTCACATTCCAGGGTGTCTGGCTCTAGATTAGTGATCACACCCTCATGATTATCTGGGTCGTGAAGATCTTTTTTGTACAGTTCTTCTGTGTATTCTTGTCACTTCTTCTTAATATCTTCTGCTTCTGTTAGGTCCATACCATTATTGTCCTTTATCAAGCCCATCTTTGCATGAAATGTTCCCTTGGTATCTCTCATTTTCTTGGAGAGATCTCTAGTCTTTCCCATTCTGTTGTTTTCCTCTATTTCTTTGCATTGATCCCTGAAGAAGGCTTTCTTATCTCTTCTTGCTATTCTTTGGAACTCTGCATTCAGATTCTTATATCATTCCTTTTCTCCTTCGCTTTTTGCCTCTCTCCTTTCACAGCTATTTGTAAGGCCTCCCCAGACAGCCATTTTGCTTTTTTGCATTTATTTTCCATGGGGATAATCTTGATCCCTGTCTCCTGTACAATGTCACGAACCTCATTCCATAGTTCATCAGGCACTCTATCTATCAGATCTAGGCCCTTAAATCTATTTCTCACTTCCACCGTATAATCATAAGGGATTTGATTTAGGTCATACCTGAATGATCTAGCAGTTTTCCCTACTTTCTTCAATTTAAGTCTGAATTTGGTAATAAGGAGTTACATTCTTACATAGCAAGGACACAATGATTTACAACAAAGAAAGAGGAATAAAGTGATCTATAACAAAGAGAAAATTCATTAACTCAAAAGTCTAGTATTGCTAACATCAAAACTACTGTTTCTTTTCCTACATTCCATTTACATCGGTTAACATATTCCCAGATGCCTAAGGATATGGAGGCCTGACTGCAATCATTAACTCAGCAATGAAACCCTTCACCAACATGACTTTTATCTTTAGAAAAACCCTATGATAATCAAGACTTTCAAAATACTTCAAACTCTCTGTGCTGTTTATGATTGAGAGGTTGTAAACAACCATGTACATAGTAGCAAGAGTGTGGATAATCCTGTCACACAAGCTAGTCTGCCAGTAGAGAGGTTTGACCTGAGACACTCCTTTTATATGCAGGAGACTATTATCTGGAGCTCTAAGTTAATTTTCCAGAGAAAGGCGGTTGGGGATAGCCCCTATTAATGTCAGAAGAGTAGGTGAAAGCATAATGCAGTAAGGCAGGCAGACTCTGGTTTTGGGACAGATGCATGAGCAGATCCAGTGAGGCTCCCTTAAGGCCTGACTCGCCTTTACCTGTCGGGCTCCTTAACCTCACGACCTTTGCCACGGCTGGGACTCCTCGTGCTGGCTCCCGGCACCATATGGCATGGCTTAGTTTCACTGAGTTAGATAAGGCTGTTGTCCATGTGATCAGAGTGGCTAGTTGTGTGTGATTGTGATTTCAGTCTGTCTGCCCTCTGACACCCTCTCTCAGTGCCTACCATCTTACTTGGGTTTCTCTTACCTTCGACGTGGGGTTATCTCTTCACAGCTGCTCCAGCAAAGTGCAGCTGCTGCTCCTTACTTCAGACGTGGGGTAGGTCCTGGTATCTATAGTTCTCTCATCTAGGAGAGAGAACATAGATGCCAGATCTTAGGAAGTGGGAGTGAGCTGCAGACCTCTCCTGCTTGCTTTACATTTTGTTTTACTGCTGGACATACTTGAGGAGTGGAGTTAAAGTTGCCAGGAGGGAAGCGCACTGGAGAAGACAGCTGGTCTCTGGGGGCCACTGTTTTAACACCAGGTTCCCAGGAGCTGTAAGAGTTACTCTGGCAGTGTTGTTTTTTTTTTTTTTAATTCATTGGAGCAAAATAACCCTGATTATTTTTTATGACTCAGTGGTTTCATCAGTGATTTCTGCTTCCTTGCATTCCTGACTGTGGCAAGTCGGGTCTGGAGACCAGATCTTCAATCCCCACTTTCAGTTCTTTTGACCAATTTATATAATCTCTTGATTTGATTGCTTTCCTGCTTAAATTATCCAGAGTGATTCCAATTGCTAAACTGAATCCTGACTAATATCATCAATTATAAGCAATACCAAAATGCTAGCGATCCAGTGATGGTCTGGATCTATTTTCTCTTGAATCTATCTCTGGGTAAACATGAACTAAGTTGTGAGCGTCCCTGGTGGCTCCATAATAAAGAACCCGCCTGTCAGTGCAGAAGATGTGGGTTCAATCCCTAGGTCAGGTAGATCCCCTAGAGGTAGAAATGACAGCCTCCTCCAATAGTCTTGCTTGGGAAATCCCATGGACTAAGAAGCCTGGTGGGCTACAAAAGAGTCTGACATAACTTAGTGACTAAACAAAGATATCCATAAACTAAGCTATAGAATTGAGATCCTGAAATAGTCCATGATTTTTTTTTCACATAATTCATTAATGTCTCTTTTCTTTATTTTAAAAAATTAGTTATTTATTGTCTATATCAGCCACCTGTCTCCCTCCTTATCACTCACATTGGGACTCCCAATTTGGGGTGCTTAAGAAGTTTCACTGAATTTCATTTTTGCTTGGGAGTCACTGATTGATCTTAATGATTTATGAAATAATTCTCATTTCTAGGCTGAAGTTGTAACCATACCCCATTCATGTTATTAAAAAACAGAGAGGATGGTTTCTGAAATAATTTTTGACATCCAACCAGAATGATCTTTTCTCAGCCTGTACATTCTTAAGAGGCAGAGAATTCTCAGATGACAACCCACAAGACAATGAAGACAGGGAAGACTATTAGCCTTGTCATTTGTGAGCTGGACTGAAAGACATACTTACCAGCATGTATAAATGAAGTGCAGCACAAAGTGAAATAGATTATTTAGAATATCCATTTCTTCACAAATAAAAAAGACCTATAGATAATCTAAGCTGAATGTATTTCAAAGTACTGTGCTGTGCTTCTGGGCATCAGGGTATGTCTGGTAGCTATGTCAATTTGTATCATTGATTAAAGAAGAATGCACCAACATTGCCATTCTGTATAGTCAATAAACCAGATGGTGTGTGACAATTTCTTCAAGATGACATCAAAAACGTTCCGTGGAATCCTTTGTTTCCTTCAACATTAATATATTAGAGCATATTTTCATTTACAAAGTAAAAAGAAAACCAGATATTTGATTGACTTCTTGTGTAGAGATAAGTAAACGTTCAGGACACATTTAAATTTGTCTCAAAAACTGTGTCTGAAGTGTACTGAAAATCATAGATCAGAGTTCAAAAAGCAAGGAAAAAAGGTTAATATGGGAAAAAAATGTGGATCATTATACTTTGATCTGGTTCCCCTATAGCTCAGATGGTAAGATGTAGAAAATGCAGGAAAACTGGATTTGATTCTTGAGTCAGGAAGAACCCCTGGAGAAAGGAATGGCAACCCACTCCAGTATTCTTGCCTGGAGAATCCCATGGACAGAAGAGCCTGGAAGGCTACAGTCCATGGGATTGCAAGGAGTCGGACACGACTGAGTGACTAACACTTCACTTCACTTCATACTTTAATCTGGGGCTTTTCTGGTGGCTCAGATGGTAAAGAATCTGCCTGCAATGCAGGAGACCTGAGTTTGATCCCTGCGTTGGGAAGATCCCCAGGAGAAAGGAATGGCAACCCACTCTAGCATTTTGGCCTAGATAATTGCATGGATAGACGAGCCTGGCCAGCTACAGTCCATGGGCTCGCAGAGTTGGACACTGCTGCTGCTGCTTCTGCTAAGTCACTTCAGTCGTGTCTGACTCTGCGATCCCATAGACAGCAGCCCATCAGGCCCCCATGTCCTTGGGATTCTCCAGGCAAGAACACTGGAGTGGGTTGCCATTTCCTTCTCCAATGCATGAAAGTGAAAAGTGAAAGTGAAATTGCTCAGTTGTGTCCGACTCTTCACGACCTCATGGACTGTAGCCTACTAGTCTCCTCCATCCATGGGATTTTCCAGGCAAGAGTACTGGAGTGGGTTGCCATTTCCTTCTCCAGGTGAACACTACTGAGAGACCAACACACACACACACAAACACACATTAAGCTAGCATGTTTTATACATATCATGTTATTGAGTCAGTTGCATGCAGTAACAGCGTTATCTATATCTTGAGATAGTGTAATGTGTTTAACTTGTAATTCCTTTTACGGTGTCAGCAATGTAAAATGTAGAGAGAGATAGAAGGAAGGAAAGACAAGGGACTCCTTTGGTTTAATAATAGCCTAATTATTGTGATGTTAATAATACTACTAGCTAAGTGTTTTGAATGCTTTGTTACTAAGTTTCCCAGATACTGTGTGACTTACTGTATATGAATTACATATCTAATTTAATCATGACACCAACTTGATGAAAGCAAGTACTATTGTACTAAACGTTTTATAGGCTTGTTGATGTTAAGAAATTTGCCCAAATTCAAGCTGCTCATCGTTCATGAACTTGGGGGAAAGAAGCAATAGCTTTGGCTGAAGAGCTAGTTATAAACTCTGTTCTAGACCTGCATTCCTAATGTCTTCTTGGCATGTTGCTATCATGGTGAGTGAAAAGTGAGGAGAGGGTCCTTTTATTTAGTTAATTTGGACAACGAAAACCTTGTATGCATTTGAGCATGAAAAGAAAATAAATCCATAGTATCATTAGGAAAAACATCAAATTTATGTACAGTAACACCCCAAACAAAAATCCCAATTTGACATACTAAACTTGAAAGTGGTTTAAAAAGAAGCCCCTGTGTAGTTTGTAACAGATAAACTCTGCCAATGATTAACACTCATCACTGAAATCACCACCATAATATTACGTGTTGAGGCCTGGTGCTTGGTACATTCATGTTCATTATCTCAGTTAAGGATAATAGGTTTCAGGCTGTGGAGAAACAAGTACAGAATGGGGATGAAGAAGTGCCTTGCATGGGGAGATTGAAAAGAGCAATAATAAAACCAACTAAAGCCAACAGTCTGCTTTTTATTATCACCAGGCACCAGCCTCTCCAAACAATGTCAGTGCTAAAATACTCCTGCTAGAAAAAGATCTTTTGGTCTAAATTCTAAGCAATTGCTGTGGTAACTTTTGTGTTTCAATAACTTGTACGAAAGCCTCAAACTGGCATGTTTTTAGTTACCCTTTAATGAGCATCATATTCTAAATGGAAGTAACTTTGCAAAATTCTCTGGATATAGTTGCCATCTTTCACACAGATGAGTACACACACACACACACACACACACACACACTCAGGTATACAATTTCATTCTTGTACTTTAAGTTTGCAGCGGTTGAGTCTCATCTGAGTTTTCTTTGGGAGCGGTTTCTCCTCTAATACCTGTGAGAGCACATGTTCTTATATTTAAACAGTGGGTCGAAATAAACGATGACAGCACATTGTAAACATGAAGAAATAGAACCTATTTTACTTCTAACATTCTATGTTACCACTTGTAGATTTTACTCGTATTTAAATTTTAAAACAGTGAAAAAGTATGAACTTCAAAGAGGAATATTTTTATTGAGGAATAATTGACATATGACTTTATATTAGCATGAGGTGTATAACATAATGATTACATATTTGCATATATTGTGACATAATTACCATGATAAGTCTGGTTCACATCCATCAGTCACCCTAATAGTCACAAAATTTATCTTCTTGTGATGAGAAACTTTAAGACAGATTCTCTTATCAAGTTTCAAATATGCAGTACAGTATTATTAGCTATAGTCTCAATGGTATAACTATATGACTTCTTTTATTGCTGAAAATTTATACATTTTGACCACCTTCAGCCATTTTGCACACCCTCCATCCTTTTCCTCTGGCAACCACCAATCTGTTCTTTGTACCTCTGTTTTTTCCTTTGTTTTTAGATTCCAAACAAGAGAATTCATATGTCATTTGTCTTCCTCCATTTGGCATACTTCACTCAGCATGATGCCCTCAAAGTCACTCACCTGTTGCCCCTGGTAAGAATTCCTTCTTGCTTATGGCTGATAACATTCCACTGTATATAGATACCACATCTTCTTTATACATTCATATATTGATGGACACAGGTTGTTTCATTATAAATGATGCTTCAATTAACAGAAGGGCACATGCAGCTTTTCAAATTAGTGTTTTCATTTTCTTTTCATAAGAACCCAGAAGTGGGATTGCTGAATTTTAAGGTAGTTCTATTTTTAATTTTTTGAGTAATATCTGTACTGTTTTCATGGTGGTGACACCAATTTACATTCCTACCAATTGTGCACAAAGGTACCCTTTTTCCACGTCCTCACCAACACTTGTTTTTTCTTGTCTTTTTCATAATAGCCATTCTAACATGTATGAGTTGGAATCTTATTGTGCATTTGATTTGCATTCCCCTGATGATTAGTGATGCTGAGTACATTTTCATATGCCTGTTGGCCATTTGCATTTCCTCTTTGGAAAAATGTCTATTCACATCCTCTGTCCATTTAAAAATCAGATTATTTGTTCACTATTGAGTTGTATAAACACGTTATATATTTTGGATATTAGCCCCTTATCAGATAGCTGATTTGCAAATATCTTCTCCTGTTCAGTGGGTTATATGTTCATTCTGTTAATGGTTTCCTTCACTGTACATAAGCTTTTCAGTTTGAGATAGTTCTACTTGTTTATTTTTGCTTTGTTACCTTTGTTTTTGGTGTCAAATCCAAATAATCATCTTGCATAAGCCCCAGGACTTACTATTTCCTGTAGCCTTATTCTTACTTCTAGTATTGTGAGATTCTTGAATACATCTGAATTTGTGAGTTCTGAAAGTATTCTATTGGTTTTCAATAATAAGTTGCCCATTTTTCTAATGATACTAATGAGACCATATTAAAGGAGTCTGGGTAAAGCTACAAACAATGCCTGGTATATCTCTGGGCCTGAAGATCTTGTCAGTGCAAAGGGTTAAGTTACAAAGAACAATGCTTTTCCTCGTTTGAACAGTTAAAGACAATATAGTAGGAACTTAGAACAATCAATGATCAAAACCCAAGGTCAAAGTATGTCTAAGTAGCCACTACTAGTTCAACTGACATCAGAAATTAGACAGAAGTACCTTCTTGTTAGTCACAGCTGAATCTGCTGTCTTATATCTGTGGGACTTGAGATCCGGCATGGCTACCTATGTCTATATATTTCTATGAATAAGTCAAGTCAGGGCTTCTCAGGTGGTTCAGTGGTAAAGAATCTGCCTCACAGTGCAGGAGATGAGGGAGACGTGGGTTTGATCCCTGAGTTGGGAAGATCCCCTAGAGAAGGAAATGGCAACCCACTCCCAGTATTCCTTCTTGGGAAATCCCATGGACAGAGGAGCTTGGAGGGCAATGGTCCATGGGGGTCACAAAGAATCAGACACAACTGAGTGACATGTACGTCACTTCACCTACCAGAATTCCAGTTTCATCTGTAAAAGGGACATAATTCCTATTTCACAAAGCTGTTGTAGGTCTTAAATGAGCTAACATGAAAAAGTAATTGATTCTTATTAGTCACTCAATTAAAAACCATTCAAAATATATCATCATAATGCATGTTAAATTATTTTAAGATGCAATTGACTTATCTTGAAACCTCAAATTGATTTAAAACTTCCATTTGTTTAATTCAATTTAAGTAGCATTATGTCTCTTTAAACATTACTATAGCTTTTCATAAGATTGTCTATTTTTCATTTTTGGCACTATATTCACTGAAAATTTTATTTGACAATTAAAAAAATCAGGGAGGAAAATTTTCTACCTACATTGAATTTGTGAGATGAAAAATTATATATTAAAAAAGTTTTTGAGTCCTATTTACCAAATATTGCTTTTGAGGCAATTTTCTATTTTAATTTTCCTTTTATTAAAACGTTTATTTTCTTAAGTCATTTTGTGGTTAGTTTACTTTGAACATGATTCAGATATTTCACAATTTATGTATGGAATAACAAGTTTTCCCATGTCTAGTTATTATCTGATTTACAGAAAATCTAATAGTGAAGTGGTCCCCTATTCAACATTGGTAAATTTTAAACGTACCAGCTGAAATGGGGAAACAGATATAATTATCCAGATAAATTCATCCTTCCCTATCCTATAGAAGTACCAAAGAGATACTTTTACCTAGATTTTGAACAAAATGTTTTGTGGTGCAAATCCTTGGATAATTGCATCAATTTAGTGTAGGAGGAAACCTGAGGGAGGATATGTTCCAAAAATAACTTAAAACTTGTAAAATACAATTGCTTTACTGTGGTGTTGGAGAAGACGCTTGAGAGTCCCTTGGACTGCAAGGAGATCCAACCAGTCCATTCTAAAGGAAATCAGTCCTGGGTGTTCATTGGAAGGACTGATGCTAAAGCTGCAACTCCAATACTTTGGGCACCTCATGTGAAGAGTTGAGTGGAAAAGACCCTGATGCTGGGAAGGATTGAGGGCAGAAGGAGAAGGGGACGACAGAGGATGAGATGGCTGGATGGCATCACTGACTCGATGGACATGAGTCTGGGTAACTCTGGGAGTTGATGATGGACAGGGTGGCCTGGCGTGCTTCGATTCACGGGGTTACAAAGACACGACTGAGCGACTGAACTGAACATAAGCTTCCCTGGTGGCTCACTTGGGAGTCTGCCTACAATGTGGGAGACCCAGGTTTGATCCCTGGATGGGGAAGATTCCCTGAAGAAGGAAATGGCAACCCATTCCAGTATTCTTGCCTGGAGAATTCCATGGAGAGAGGAGACTGGCCAGGCTACAGTTCATGGGATCACAACGAGTCAGACATGACTGAGTGACCCACACTTTCACTTTACTCTAACATAAAGCTCTTGGGAATATAAATTCATACTACCACTTGTAGCGAGCATTTTGGTAATACTTATCAAAATGTAAAATTTTAAAATTCTACTTTGATTTAAAAATTCTACTTGAAGGCATTTATTCTACAGGTAAGTCTCCCACATAAAATGTTGTATGTACAAAAATACTCATTATACTAATGAGGCAGAAGAGGGCTAAAGTCCAGGGGGTTGTCTAGAGTCAGACATGACTGAGCACACACACATATATCTGTGAAACTTGTTTAAAGAAATGTTATCTTTGTGGCATCTTTAGTGTTTACTGTATAAAAATTTAATGTATCATAATCTAGCTTAAATCTGTATTATATGACTTCATATGTAGTATGAGAACTTTACCAGAGTATATTTCCATTTCTCCTCTCCCAGCCCTTGCACCTTTGTCATATATTTTGTTTTTCTGTCCTTAGTGGAATGCCATACTCCATGATGTATTTAATGGAATAATTGCAACAGTTAAAAAAAATGAGGAACCATTTTATGAATTATGTGGGATATATTCCAAAATGTACTGTTGAATCTTAAAAAGTGAACAACAATATATAGCCTCCATGTGCATGTGCACGTATGTGCACAGAACTATTTACATATATGCTTACAGAGTAAAGCCCATCTCGGAAAATGCTGCAATGGTTCAGTAATTGGTCATAGTTCCTGTGGGGGGAGGAACTGGAGAATGTGCATCTTTTTCAGCTTGTACCTCACTTATGCATTTTTGAGCACAACAAATAAATAACGTAAATAAATAAATGGAGGTAGACAGAGGGTCGACGCTGGACTGGGAAACATTACGAGAAGTCTCTGAGATCAGATACTTGACTGTATCAATATCTGAGTCATGAGAATTGTAGATGGGAAACTGAAGAGGAGGAGCAGATATGAAATACTGAAGACTGAGCTTGGTTTTATGAATATTACATTTGAAAACATAGCTTCAGAGAAGTGAATTTAGAGCACAAAAAACACAAAGAAATGGGTTTGAGATAATATTTTAAATTCACTTATATGTAGATGTTAATTGAAACATGACAGTGAAGAAGTTCACCCAGATTGTACAGTGAAGAAGGCAGAAAGGAAAAGGTAGAATTCTGTGACTGATAAAATAAGAGATGCCACATGAAAGAGGAGAATAAAGGACAGAAATGTCATGGACCTAACAGAAGCAGAAGATATTAAGAAGAGATGGCAAGAATACTCAGAAGAACCATACAAAAAAGACCTTCATGACCGAGATAACCACGATGGTGTGATCACTCACCTAGAGTCAGACATCCTGGAGTGTGAAGTCAAGTGGGCCTTAAGAATCATCACTGTGAACAAAGCTAGTGGAGGTGACAGAATTCCAGTTGAGCTATTTCAAATCCAAAAAGGTGATGCTGTTAAAGTGCTGCATGCAATATGCCAACAAATTTGGAGAACTCAGCAGTGGCCACGGAACTGGAAAAGGTCAGTATCCATTCCAGTTCCAAAGAAAGACAATGCCAAAGAATGCTCAAACTACCACACAATTGCACTCTTCTCATATGCTAGTAAAGGAATGCTCAAAATTCTCCAACCCAGGCTTCGACAGTATGTGAACTATGAAAGTCCACATGTTCAAGCTGGATTTAGAAGGGGCAGAGGAGCCATAAATCAAGTTGCCCACATCTTTTGGACCATCAAAAAAGCAAGAAAATTCCAGAAAAACATCTACTTCTGCTTTATTAACTATGCCAAAGCCTTTGACAATGTGGATCACAAAAAATGTGGAAAATTCTTCAAGAGATGGAAGACAACCTTACCTTCCTCCTGAGAAATCTATATTCAGGTCAGGAAGCAACAGTTGGAACTGAACATGGAAAAACATACTGGTTCCAAATTGGGAAAGGAGTATGTCAAGGCTATATATTGTCACCCAGCTTATCTAACTTATATGCAGAGTACATCATGAGAAATGCTGGGCTGGATGAAGCACAAGCTGGAATGAAGATTGTCAGGAGAAATATAAATAATCTCAGATATGCAGATGACACCATCCTTATGGCAGAAAGTGAAGAGGAACTAAAAAGCCTCTCGATGAAAGTGAAAGAGGAGAGTGAAAAACTTGGCTTAAAACTCATCATTCAGAAAACTAAGATCATGGCATCCGGTCCCAGCACTTCATGGCCAACAGATGGAGAAACCATGGAAATAGTGAGAGACTTTATTATTTTGGTTTCCAAAATCACTGCAGATGGTGACTGCAGCCATGAAATTAAAAGACATTTGATCTTTGGAAGAAAAGCTATCACCAACATAGACAGCATAGACATTACTTTGCCAACAAAGGTCAGTCTAGTCAAAGCTATGGTTTTTCTAGTAGTCACATAATAGATGTGAGAGTTGGACTGTAAAGAAAGCTCAGTGCCAAAGAATTGATGCTTGTGAACTGTGTTGTTGGAGAAGACTCTTGAGAGTCCCTTGCACTGCTAGGAGATGCAACCAGTCCATCCTAAAGGAAATCAGTCCTTGAATATTCATTGGAAGGACTGATGTTGAAGCTGAAACTCCAATACTTTGGCCACATGTTTCAAAGAGCTGACTCACTGGAAAAGACCCTGATGCTGGGAGAGATTGAAGGCAGGAGAAGGGGACGACAGAGGATGAGATGGTTGGATGGCATCACTGACTCTATGGACATAAATTTGAGCAAGTTCTGGGAGTTGGTGATGGACAGGGAAGCCTGGCGCGTTGCAGTCCATGGGGTCACAAAGAGTCGGACATGACTGAGCTCAGCTGAACTGAACGTGAGAGATGGAAAGGAAATCAAATTCTGCAGAGAAGTAAGAGATGCTGTGATGTAAAGAAACACAGGGAATGTGAATAATGTGATGACCAAAAGTAGAAACCAATTTAGGGATTAGGAGATAGTCCATGGCAGAGATTTTTGATCTGCATCTACTGTCTCTAGATCCAGGGATCCTACAGCATTTAACTATACTATGCATATGTTGGCTGGAGCACTTAGTAGCCTCTGTACCTTGTTCTGGGGCAAGTCCTGCCTATGGGGACCACTTCTCACCCTTCCAGAAGCCACTGTCTGTTGGATACAGTAGCCTCCAGCTCACCCATCTCCCATCTTCTGAATCTGGAGATTAATTTATTGCCCACCCTTTTTCTTTTTCCCTTTTTTTTTCTAAAATTGGAGGATAATTGCTTTACAATATTGTGTTGGCCTCTGCCATACATCAACACCAATCAGCACAGGTATACATATATCCCCTCCCTCCTGAACCCCCCTCCCATCTCCCACCCCAAAGCAATATTTGGCTTTCTCTTTCTGACTTACTTCATTTTGTATAATAGGCATGCGCACCCTTTTTTGTATTCTTACCTGACATCTAGGTGGGATTTTAATGTCTGTGATAATTGTTAAAAATATATGTTTCAAACTTTCATAGATAGAAGTTATATATTAATTTATAGTATATGTAATATATAAATATTAGTGTATGTGTGCATGTAAACATGCTGGTTGTTAAGTTGGTATATGTGTGTGTGTGTATATATATATATATATATATATATATATATATATTCCTTTTAAACCACATTACAACCAGGATACTGTAAAAAAAAATCTGTTTATCCATGAACAGACTGTGGTCAGGGACATGACCAGGAGTGTCACTTAGTTGGAAAACACTGACAGCTGAAACCAAGTGATAGTTTCTGTTTGAACTTTTTAAAGATATCCATTAAGCTTCCCTGGTGACTCAAATGGTAAAGAATCTGCCTGCAGTGCAGGAGACCAAGTTTTGATCCCAGGGTTAGGAAGAGCCACTGGAGAAGGGAATGGTAACCCACCCCAGTATTCTTGCCTGGAGAATTTCATGGTCAGAGGAGCCCGGAAGGTTACAGACCAAGGGGTCACAAAGAATTGGACATGACTGAATGACTTTCACACACACACACAGCAAGATATCCATCATGCTTGTTATATGGGTCAATTTGAAAAAATATATTTGCCAAAGACTTGTTATTATCTAAGAATTCAGCACCATATTTCTCACCACTTTCTCCATCACTGCACCTCAAAATAAATGAGCTTTGTCCTGATGTGTAAGCTTTCTTTTTCTGCAAAAAGGAGAAGAAATGACAAAGAATATGACTTAGCTACTTGTGGAAGTTGAAATCAGTGATTTTCAATGAAATAAATCTGGCTTGTTCTCTACCAATTGCCTAAATAAAGAGTGGGAAACCAAAAGATCTCTGCCTTTTAGTATTTGGTTAATTCTTGCAGATAATTTTGCTGACCTCAGCATTAAACCTAAGATTAAAATATTTACAAACCACAGCTTGATTAAGGCCAAAAAGTGATTAAAGTAAATGATTGTACTGAGATTATATATATTCCGGCACTAAATTTATCAGAAATAAGAAAGCTGCCTAGCCTATCTTCAAAGAGCCAAATTGCATTTCTGTACTTTTCAGTGTATCTTAGCAACCCACAGAGCAGAATCTGTATCCTTGAGTGAAGAGAAGATTCATACTCTCATATACTATGTTTTAAAAAAGCATTAAAATTCATGATTTTCTATCATATATCTGGATGAGATAGTCCTTCTCAAAAATATCAGAAAGCCATTTAATTGTATTATATTTCATGGGGAAAACATACTTTAATTTTTTTTGTTGTTGTTGTTTGTTTATTCAATTTACATAATATTTTAGAGGAATGAAACAAGGGTTCTACTACAGGGCTTATATATAATTACTGAGTATAAACAGACATTTGTAAAGATAAGAATGTCTGTATTGTTTATGTAACTCTATCATTAGAGCTAACATTTTAGGGAAATTAAGTATCTTGGTTTTTCCAGTCATTAAGTACAGATATGAGAGTTGGACCATAAAGAAGGGTGAGCACCAAAGAATTGATGCTTTCAAATAGTGCTGGAGAAGACTCTTGAGAGTCCCTTGGGCAGCAAGGAGATCAAGAGAGTCAATCCTAAGGAAATCAGCTCTGAATATTCATTGAAAGGACTGATGCTGAAGCTGAAGCTCCAGTACTTTGGCCAATTGATGTGAAGAGCCAACCCATTGCAAAAGACCATGATGCTGAGAATGATTGAAGGCAAAAGGACAGGGGATGGCAGAGGATGAGACAGTTAGATAGCATCACTGACTCAATGGATATGAATTTGAGTAAATTTTGGGAGAAAGTGGAGAACAGGGGACCCTGGCCTGATGCAGTCCACGGGGTCACAAACAGTTAGACATAAGCGACTGAAAAACAAGAATAATATTTTGGGATAAACATTATATGTGCTTATTCATTCATATAAATCAATTCATTATGTATTTTTTGAGCATCTATTGTGTGCCACGCATGGTGCAGAGAAGTTAAGAAATTCAGGTAAAAATGGCAGTTTCTGTCTCAGTGCACTGACTTTCTGAAGGAGAAAACAAAAAGAAAAAAAATTGTGCAATGTGATGAGAGCAATGATAAAGATGTGTCCCGGGATATTGTATGCACTGAAGTATAAACACAATAGATACACAGGTTTACACAAAAAGAAAAAAAAAATCCTTTTATCGTGTAATATAAATTTTGAGCTATTTCACCCTAAACACTTATAACACATAAACATTTTACTTGTTAAGAGGGGATTAAAAAAAATGCCACACTTATCTTGATTTCTCCTTAACAGAAATTTGGGTAATTTCCCCCCTTTGTAGTGCTATCACTGATATTATAGTGTATTTTTTGCATATTTTCCTTTGGCCTTAAATTTTGCTAAATTGTCTTATACTATGTTTTTCCCATGGGAGAGCAAAACAGATACCTGAAATTGAGAGGCTCTTTTTAAATGATGAAAGCAGAGTCATAAAGTAATTTACCTTGATTCCTTATTCCTATAGTTTAAATGCTGTCTTGTTGTCCTTGATAAAATCATGTGATTGAACATTTTTTTCCCCCAGAATTCTTTTTAGTTTTAAAAACTCTGTCTATGAGCTGATCTAAGTAGACCATTGCCCTTCCTCCAGATCTTTTATTATCATTTATAAATTATTCTTAAAACACTTTCTTAATAGTTTTTAAATCTTTTCTCAGAAAGTGCTTGTGAATATTAAGAGAATAATTTATCCAGCATTTTATAAACCTCATCCGTGTTTCTCAGTGTACTGTTTACTTTTCCTTACCATGGACCAAAGAGGGAAATTTTCAAATAGTTGAGAATTGTCCAAATGAGATGATTCAAATCATGTATAATCCTAAAAATTAGTCCAATCTGTGTATAATTACAGCAAGTCATGAGTAAGTCTGGGTTTTGCTGCTAGTTCTAGTGGTAAAGAATCTGCCTGCCCATGCAGGAGATGCAAGAGAAGCAGGTTTGGTCTCTGGGTTGGGAAGATCTTTTGGAGTAGGAAGTGGCAACCTGTTCCAGTATTCTTGCCTGGAAATTTCCATGGCCAGAGAAACCATGGCCAGAGGAAGGACAGTCCATGGGGCCACAAAGAGCTGGACACAACTGAGGGACTGAACATACACACATGATTAAGAGTCATCATTGATTTCGTAAGGTTTTACTGTGTTACAAGTAATGTTTTCTCTGTTGCTCTATTGTTTCTAATTTTGTTCCAAAAATCTGCAGCTCTTGTATGTATCCTGTTTTCTCCTTGTGTCATGGTAGACAGTAAGTTCAGGATTTAAAATTTTAAGTCTGTCCATCCACAATTGTTTCAGAGGATGGCTCACTTTTACATCATTCTCTCTGGACAGCTTTCCATCAGCTAATAAGCAAGGATCCAGGCAAACCTCTCTGAGCTCTGTCCTCTCCTTTCTAATTCCACTGCCACATCCACTGCCTTGGATCAGGCCATTGGACTGGTCCATGTGTCTCCTATCTCTACACTTGCTCATCGTTTTTCTTCTGGCATCCTAATCAAACAAGACTTTCTCAAACCTAACATGAAGCTTTCATTTTAAAAAGAGGCCTGCATTTGTCTCAAGCTACTTTCTCATGATGCCTGACAAGCTTCCTTGAACAGGAAGAGATAAGAGGTGTTTCTGGCAATGACTGGCCAGTTTTGCTTTAGAAATTCTCCTATTACCACTGTATTAATGGTCTTGGACAAAGTGTGGTAGAAGGAAGCCACAGAGAGAAAGGAAAAGACAGCCCAGTTTTGGGGCGATAAATGTTCAGGAAGGGAAGCTTATTACAGCATCAAAGAGCCCAGGTTTGTAGACAGAGACTTTCAGAGTTTGTGTTGTGACAAAGCGACTAGGAAGAGAGGACTGTAATTCTGCCAAAGCAAGCGTGCGGCCAGGCCTGTGATGCTCTGTGTCCCAAGAGGCTGAACTAGAGGGAGCAGATAACAAAGTTTCACATTTGTACTTTGACCCCAGTTAATTTTTTATTGAAGGATAATTGCTTTACAGAATTTTGCTGTTTTCTGTCAAACCTCAACATGAATCAGCCATAGGTATACATATATCCCCTCCTTTTCGAACCTCCCTCCCATCTCCCTCCCCACCTCACCCCTCTAGGTTGATACAGAGCCCATCTTTGAGTTTCCTGAGCCATACAGCAAATTCCCCTTGGTTATCTATTTTACACATGGTAATGTAAGTTTGCATGTTACCCTTTCCATACATCTCACCCTCTCCTCCCTTCTCCCCATGTCTGTAAGTCTATTCTCTATGTCTGTTTCCCCATTGTGGCACTGTAAATAAATTCTTCAGTACCATTTTTCTAGATTCTGTATATATGTGTTAGAATATGTATTTATCTTTCTCTTTCTGACTCACTTCACTCTGTATAATAGGTTCTAGGTTCATCCATCTCATTAGAACTGACTCAAAGGCATTCCCTTTTATGGCTGAGTAATATTCCATTGTGTATATATACCACAACTTCTTTATCCATTCATCTGTTGATGGACATCTATGTTGCTTCCGTATTCTAGATATTGTAAATAGTGCTGCAATGAACAATGGGATCCCAGTTAATTTAAATGGAGCTCAGATAACAAAAAGAAGTGGTGAAATCCACCAAAGTAACAAACTTAATTCTAAACATGGAAATCATCTGTACATAGGGGTAACAATGCTTCCTGGTATGGTTGTTAGTGGGAGTGGTAACTCACATTCTCCCTCCCTCTTTCTCTCATCTTTCTCTTCCTCTTTTCACCTCTCCTCTTCTTTATTTTTCATTTATTTTTATTAAGTATCGATAAAATACTATTTACACCATTCACAATATGTGAATTATAATAATATGAATACTCTGAACCTACCATGCCATTAAAATGGAGAATATTGCATTATTTTTAGTTTCCTAAAGATGGGCTCGATAAAGGACAGAAGCAGAAGATATTGAGAAGAGGTGGCAAGAATACACAGAAGAACGATACAAAAAAGACCTTCATGACTTGGATAATCATGATGCTGGGATCACTCATCTAGAGCCAGACATCCTGGAATGTGAAGTCAAGTGGGCCTTAGAAAGCATCACTATGAACAAAGCTAGTGGAGGTGATGGCATTCCAGTTGAGCTATTACAAATCCTGAAAGATAATGCTGTGAAAGTGCTGCACTCAATATGCCAGCAAATTAGGAAAACTCAGCAGTGGCCACAGGACTGGAAAAGGTCAATTTTCATTCCAATCTCAAAGAAAGGCAATGCCAAAGAATGCTCAAACTACAGCACAATTGCACTCATCTCACATGCTAGTAAAGTAATGCTCAAAATTCTCCAAGCCAGGCTTCAGCAATACGTGAACCGTGAACTTCCTGATGTTCAAGCTGGTTTTAGAAAAGGCAGAGGAACCAGAGATCAAATTGCCATCATCACAGCACACCATTGACAAAGCAAGAGAGTTCCAGAAAAACATCTATTTCTGCTTTATTGACTATGCCAAAGCCTTTGACTGTGTGGATCACAATAAACTGTGGAAAATTCTGAAAGAAATGGGAATACCAGACCACCTGACCTGTCTCTTGAGAAATCTGTATGCAGGTCAGGAAGCAACAGTTAGAACTGGACATGGAACAACAGACTGGTTCCAAATAGGAAAAGGAGTATGTCAAGGCTGTATATTGTCACCCTGCTTATTTAACTTCTATGGAGAGTACATCATGAGAAATGCTGGACTGGAAGAAACACAAGCTGGAATCAACATTCCAGGAGAAATATCAATAACCACAGATATGCAGATGACACCACCCTTATGGCAGAAAGTGAAGAGGAACTCAAAAGCCTCTTGATGAAAGTGAAAGAGGAGAATGAAAAAGTTGACTTAAAGCTCAACATTCAGAAAACGAAGATCATGACATCTGGTCCCATCACTTCATGGCAAATAGATGGGGAAACAGTGGAAACAGTTTGAAAGTTTATTTTTTTTGAGCTCCAAAATCACTGCAGATGGTGACTGCAGCCATGAAATTAAAAGATGCTTACTCCTTGGAAGAAAAGTTATGACCAACCTAGATAGCATATTCAAAAGTAGAGACATTACTTTGCCATTAAAGGTCCGACTAGTCAAGGGTATGGTTTTTCCAGTGGTCATATATGGATGTGAGAGTTGGACTGTGAAGAAAGCTGAGTGCCGCAGAATTGATGCTTTTGAACTGTGGTGTTGGAGAAGACTCTTGAGAGTCCCTTGGACTGCACGGAGATCTAACCAGTCCATTCTAAAGATCAGTACTGGGATTTCTTTGGAAGGAATGATGCTGAAGCTGAAACTCCAGTCCTTTGGCCACCTCATGTGAAGAGTTGACACATTGGAAAAGACTGTGATGCTGGGAGGGATTGAGGGCAGGAGGAGAAGGGGACAACAGAGGATGAGATGGCTGGATAACATCACTGACTCGATGGACATGAATCTGAGTGAACTCTGGGAGTTGGTGATGGGCAGGGAGGCCTGGCGTGCTGCGATTCATGAGGTCGCAAATAGTCGGACACGACTGAGTGACTGAACTGAACTGAACTGAACTGAACTGATGCTTCCCTTCGCAGAGTTAATAGTGGTAAGAATCATGTTTGCCATTCTTATGCTTTTCTTTGTAGCTTTTCCACATTTTTGTAACCCTAAACACTAAGTCCCAAATGATGCTGAAGTCTACATTTTAAAATTTTAGGCAATGAAATCATGTAGTGTGCATTCTTCTGCAGTTTTCTCTCCAATTTATCTTTGTGAAATGCATTTTTGTTGTTGATTGTTACTTATTTCATTTTTGTTGATGGAGGGAATTGTGTTGTGGTAGATATTTGGGTTGCTTCTAGTTTTTGTTTTTTTTCTACTAAAGACAGAGCTTCTAGGAGTATTTTGATATGTGTTTCTTGGTCCATAGTTTCTCTAGCGTATAAATGTAGGAGAGCAATTGCTTTGCCACATGTAGGATAAGTACACCTTCAACTCTAGGTGCTGTCAAATTGTTTTCAAAGTGACAATATAGCCTACTATCTGTAAATATTTGGTGTCCACATCCTTGATAACTCTTGACATTCTCAGTCTTTATAATTTCCAATCAGGTAAATTTGAAATGATATCCTACTGTGGAGTTATCCTGAATAGTAATGAAGTTGAATATTCCCTATATATTCATGGATCCTTCAGAAGTTCTTTTCTCTGAGGTGTCTTTTAACATTTTTCCTCATTTTTCTACACAGTTGTTTCTCTTTTATACACCGAACAAATTGCATTGCAAGGGATCTCTGCCATGGAAATGTATTTGCTCTAAATATCTTCTCCCAGGCTGTGATTTATATTTTTACTCTCTTTGTAACATTGTTTGATGAACAGACATTCTAGAACTTGAGGTAGTCAAATTTGTCAACAGTTTTATGCACTTTTCTTCTTAATTAATAAATCCTTCTATATCATAAAAATATAAAGATATTTTTGATATTATTTCCTAAATTTTATATCTTTCTTTTTAAAATGTATTTATTTTCTTGAGAAACCTATAGGCAGGTCAGGAAGCACCAGTTAGAACTGGACATGGAACAACAGACTGGTTCCAAATAGGAAAAGGAGTACATCAAGGCTGTATATTGTCACCCTGCTTATTTAACTTCTATGCAGAGTACATCATGAGAAACGCTGGACTGGAAGAAGCACAAGCTGGAATCAAGATTGCCAGAAGAAATATTAATAACCTCAGATATGCAGATGACACCACCCTTATGGCAGAAAGTGAAGAGGAACTCAAAAGCCTCTTGATGAAAGTGAAAGAGAGAGTGAAAAAGTTGGCTTAAAGCTCAACATTCAGAAAACTCAGATCATGGCATCTGGTCACATCACTTCATGGCAAATAGATGGGGAAACAGTGGAAACAGTGTCAGACTTTATTTTTTGGGGCTCTAAAATCACTGCAGATGGTGATTGCAGCCATGAAATTAAAAGACACTTACTCCTTGGAAGAAAAGTTATGACCAACCTAGACAGCATATTAAAAAGCAGAGACATTACTTTGCCAACAAAGGTCCGTCTAGTCAAGGCTATGGTTTTTCCAGTGGTTATGTATGGATGTGAGAGTTGGACTGTGAAGAAAGCTGAGCACCGAAGAATTGATGAGTTTGAACTGTGGTGTTGGAGAAGACTCTTGAGAGTCCCTTGGACTGCATGGAGATCCAGCCAGTCCATTCTAAAGGAGATCAGTCCTGGGATTTCTTTGGAAGGAATGATGCTAAAGTTGAAACTCCTGTACTTTGGCCACCTCATGCGAAAAGTTGACTGGAAAAGATTGATGCTGGGAGGGATTGGGGGCAGGAGGAGGAGAGGACGACAGAGAATGAGATGGCTGGATGGCATCACTGACTCAATGGATGTGAGTCTGAGTGAACTTCCGGAGTTGGTGATGGACCAGGAGGCCTGGCATGCTGCAATTCATGGGGTTGCAAAGAGTCAGACACGACTGAGCGACTGAACTGAACTGAATTGATTTTTAATTGTAGAGTAATTGCTTTACAATATTGTGTTGGTTTCTGCCATACATCAACATGAATCAGCCACAGGTATACAGATGTCCCCTTTCTCTCGAAACTCTCTCCTACTGCTTATCCCATCCCACCCCTATAGGTTGTCACAGAGCACGGGATTCGAACTTCCTGAGTCATACAGCAAATTCCCACTGACTATCTAATGTTACATATACTAATGAATATGTTTCAATGCTATTCTCTCAATTTGTTTCACCCTCCCATTCCCCCACTGTGTCCACAAGTCTTTTCTGTATGTCTGTGTCTCAATTGCTGCCCTGCAGATAGCTTTATATCCAGAAAACTAATTGTCAAAATAGAGATATCACTTTGCCAACAAAGGTTTTTATAATCAAAGCTATTGCTTTTACAGTAGTCATGTATACAGATGTGAGGGCTGAATCATAAAGAAGGCTGAGCCCTGAATAATTGATGCTTTCTAATCGTGGTGCTTCAGCAATACGTGAACCGTGAAATTCCAGATGTTCAACCTGGTTTTAGAAAAGGCAGAGGAACCAGAGATCAAATTGCCAACATCCACTGGATCATGGAAAAAGCAAGAGAATTCCAGAAAAACATCTATTTCTCCTTTATTGACTATGCCAAAGCCTTTGACTGTGTAGATCACAGTAAACCGTGGAAAATTCTGAAAGAGATGGGAATACCAGACCACCTGACCTGCCTCTTGAGAAACCTATATGCAGGTCTGGAAGCAACAGTTAGAACTGGACATGGAACAGACTGATTCCAAATAGGAAAAGGAGTACATCAAGGCTGTATATTGTCACCCTGCTTATTTAATTTCTATGCAGAGTACATCATGAGAAATGCTGGACTGGAAGAAACACAAGCTGGAATCAAGATTGCCGGAAGAAATATCAATAACTTCAGATATGCAGATGACACCACCCTTATGGCAGAAAGTGAAGCAGAACTCAAAAGCCTCTTGATGAAAGTGAAAAAGAGAGTGAAAAATTTGGCTTAAAGCTCAACATTCAGAAAACGAAGATCATGGCATCTGGTCCCATCACTTCATGGGAAATAGATGGGGAAACAGTGGAAACAGAGGCTGACTTTATTTTTGTGGACTCCAAAATCACTGCCGATGGTGATTGCAGCCATGAAATTTAAAGATACTTAGTCCTTGGAAGAAAAGTTATGACCAACCTAGATAGCATATTGAAAAGCAGAGACATTTGCCAACAAAGGTCCGTCTAGTCAAGGCTATGGTTTTTCCTGTGGTCATGTATGGATGTGAGAGCTGGACTGTGAAGAAAGCTGAGTGCCGAAGAATTGATGCTTTTGAACTGTGGTGTTGGAGAAGACTCTTGAGAGTCCCTTGGACTGCAAGGAGATCCAACCAGTCCATTCTAAAGGAGATCAGTCCTGGGTGTTCTTTGGAAGGAATGATGCTAAAGCTGATACTCCAATACTTTGGCCACCTCATGCGAACAGTTGTCTCATTGGAAAAGATTCTGATGCTGGGAGGGATTGGGGGCAGGAGAAGAAGGGGATGACAGAAGACGAGATGGCTGAATGGCATCACCGACTCGATGGACGTGAGCTTGCATGAACTCCAGGAGATGGTGATGGACAGGGAGGCCTGGCGTGCTGCGATTCATGGGTCGCAAAGAGTCGGACATGACTGAGCGACTGAGCTGAACTGAAAACTTTAAAATTATTCTGTTTTCCAAAATGCCTATTAATTTAAAAACCATATTAGTCTCAATTCTTATGATTCATATACATTTATATTCCTTTGTTTATTACTATTTCTGTGACTTCCCCTTATTTCCACTTTAACAAATATCTCCTTTTTCATATTCTGCTGCTGCTGCTGCTGCTGCTGTTGCTAAGTTACTTCAGTCATGTCTGACTCTGTGCGACTCCAGAGACGGCAGCCCACCAGGCTCCCCCATCCCTGAGATTCTCCAGGGAAGAACACTGGAGTGGGTTGCCATTTCCTTCTCCAATGCATGAAAGTGAAAAGTGAAAATAAGTGAAGTCACTCAGTCGTGTCTGACTCTCAGTGACCCCATGGACTGCAGCCTACCGTCCAAGACTTTCTCCCTACATGAGACTGGAGTGGGCTGCCATTGCCTTCTCTGTTTCAAACTTCTAATTCTATTCTATCCAAGAACAAAAACGGCCATATTCATAACACTGAGGTCTATAATTTTGGTTGAAAAGGATGAGTTTTAAAAAGTTCCTAAGTTATAAGGGAAGCTATAATCTGGGAAAAAAAGGTGAATTAAATCACTGGTGTGGGATTTTTAAAAAAGGAAATTTCCCAGGTGATGATGTCATTAAGTCAAGTAGAATGAAAATGATTTGGGAAGGTTGTTCCCTGGGGCAGTTCTTATAAATGAAGTGTCCTTATGAATGAAAGAGGGAGGCGGTTGTGTCAAAGTCAGAGATGCAGTTATGGCCATCAAAACAGAAGTCTATGATGTACTATTGGCTTTGAACATGAGAGATTAACATTGAAACATATACATTACCAAATATAAAATAGGTAGCCAGTGGGAATTTGGTGTTTGATGCAGGGAGCTCAACCCAGTGCTCTGTGACAGCCTAGAGGGGTAGGATGGAGTGGGGGGATGTGAAGGAGGTTCAAGAGGGAGGAGACATATGTATATGGCAGATTTATGTTGGTGTATGTTAGAAACCAACACAACATTGCAAAGTCATTATCCTCCAATTAAAAATAAATAAATTTTAAAACAGGAAACAATCTTGAGCCTGGGAAAGCCTCTAGAACCTGGAAAAGCTAATAAAACAGATTCTCCTCCAGAGCCTCAAAAATAAATGCAACCATGTACATATTTTTATTTTAGCCCAGTGAGATAAAATACATTTCTGTTGTCTTAAGTTGCTGTGTTTGTGGTAATTTGTTATAGCAACAATAGTAAACTGGTACTAAGGGCACAGGAATATATTTCAAGGAAATAAGTAATTTTTTTTAAAAAAAGCAGAATCCTATGGAATAGGAGACAGTGAGCTATTTCTAGGAAAATAATTACAGTTCTCAAGCCAGAGTATCAGAAAACACTTCTACTCCTTGGTTCTGCCAATATCAGTTATAAATGCTTACTAACTTATACCTAGTTTCAGATTATGTAAAAGGCTTAAATATCTTTAGTTTCATTTTACAGTGAAATTGATTTTAGCAGAAAAAAAAACTACACATTTGCTAAACCCTAAAGATAGCAGCATAAATAAGACAATGTTTCTTATTCCCGTAGTTTGAGTACAGAGTTTTTCTGTTCGACCATGACCCATAGTAGAAAATAGATTTTCCATTGCCACTCAGTTTATATACCTACAACTGAACCAAAGGTTGATATGCTCTAATTTAATGTTCTATTCTCTTCTAGTCTATTTCATTAAAAAATGCTACATAGAAACCATTAGTTTGAGTTTATAACCTTCTAATGGCTGTGAAAAACACCAATTTTGTAAGTTAAGTATGTAGAGAAATACTTGAATGTGTCATACACTATAACTGAGATGAAAATGACAACCATGGTAATTGCAAGAAAAATAGTATTCACTAACATTTGGAAGAAAAGTTATGACCAACCTAGATAGCATATTGAAAAGCAGAAACATTACTTTGCCAACAAATGTCTGTCTAGTCGAGGTTATGGTTTTTCCTGTGGTCATGTATGGATGTGAGAGTTGGACTGTGAAGAAAGCTGAGCACCGAAGAATTGATGCTTTTGAATTGTGGTGTTGGAGAAGACTCTTGAGAGTTCCTTGGACTGCAAGGAGATCCAACCAGTCCATTCTGAAGGAGATCAGCCCTGGGATTTCTTTGGAAGGAATGATGCTGGGGCTGAAACTCCAGTACTTTGGCCACCTCATGCGAAAAGTTGACTCATTGGAAAAGACTCTGATGCTGGGAGAGATTGGGGGCAGGAGGAGAAGGGGACGATAGAGGATGAGATGGCTGGATGGTATCACGGACTCGATGGACGTGAGTCTGAGTGAACCCCGGGATTTGGTGATGGACGGGGAGGCCTGGCATGCTACAATTCATGGGGTCGCAAAGAGTAGGACACGACTGAGTGACTGAACTGAACTGAACATTTGAATGCTTCCTATGTTTATTGCTCTAAGATAATTTTAACATTTGCAGTATTTTAACCAGGTAATCCATACGTGACTACTGGAAAAACCATAGCCTTGACTAGACGGACCTTAGTCAGCAAAGTAATGTCTCTGCTTTTGAATATACTATCTAGGTTGGTCATAGCTTTCCTTCCAAGGAGTAAGTGTCTTTTAATTTCATGGCTGCAATCACCATCTGCAGTGACTTTGGAGCCCCAAAAAATAAAGTCTGACACTGTTTCCACTGTTTTCCCATCTATTTCCCATGAAGTGATGGGACTGGATGCCATGATCTGAGTTTTCTGAATATTGAGCTTTAAGCCAACTTTTTCACTCTCCTCTTTCACTTTCATCAAGAGGCTTTTGAGTTCCTCTTCACTTTCTGCCATAAGAGTGGTGTCATCTGCATATCTGAGGTTATTGATATTTCTCCTGGCAATCTTGACTCCAGCTTGTGTTTCTTCCAGTCCAGCACTTCTCATGATGTACTCTGCATAGAAGTTAAATAAGCAGGGTGACAATATACAGCCTTGACATACTCCTTTTCCTATTTGGAACCAGTCTGTTGTTCCATGTCCAGTTCTAACTGTTGCTTCCTGACCTGCATACAGATTTCTCAAGAGACAGGTCAGGTGGTCTGGTATTCCCATCACTTGAAGAATTTTCCACAGTTTATTGTGATCCACACAGCCAATAGCTTTGGCATAGTCAATAAAGGAGAAATAGATGTTTTTCTGGAACTCTCTTGCTTTTTCCATGGCGTACTGTGATGATGGCAATTTGATCTCTGGTTCCTCTGCCTTTTCTAAAACCAGCTTGAACATCAGAAGGCTGAGGACCGAAGAATTGATGCTTTAGAACTCTGGTGTTGGAGAAGACTCTTGAGAGTCCCTTCGACTGCAAGGAGATTCAACCAGTCCATTCTGAAGATCAGTCCTGGGATTTCTTTGGAAAGAATGATGCTAAAGCTGAAGCTCCAGTACTTTGGCCACTTCATGCAAAGAGTTGACTCATTGGAAAAGACTCTGATGCTGGGAGGGATTGGGGGCAGGAGGAGAAGGGGACGACAGAGGATGAGATGGCTGGATGACATCACTGACTCAATGGACATGAATCTAAGTGAACTCCGGGAGTTGGTGATGGACAGGGAGGCCTGGCGTGCTGTAATTCATGGGTTGCAAAGAGTCGGACACGACTGAGCAACTGAACTTAACTGAACCAGGTAATCACAGTTCAGAGATAGCAGTATAAAAATTTCAAGTCAAGTTTCATTTTGGTATAGGCTTACCAGGGTTTTTAATTCATAAGAAATATTAAAGATGACTTTTGAAAATAGGAAAATGAAATTGTACTTGAATTATGTGATTGCGAAGGAGGAGGCAAAAGGTGCCAGCATCTATGGATGAGGATGGAGTCAAGATGTGTTAAGTATGGCAGAAGCCAACACCTTTGGTGTAGCCTGCGAGGTCCACAGCTCCATTTGGTGATGCACCTTTATTTCAGAGGGGACACTTTTGCTTGACCCAAACCAGAAATCTGTTTTCAGAACATCTCAACACTCTTGATATTCCAAACTTAAAGGCACAGTGTATGTGACCATGTTTGCTAGAAAATATCAGACAGGCCTTCATCTAAAACTTGTTTTTATTATTAACATACCATGGGCTAGCAAGGTTACATGATCATTAGCCAATGCCTACCTTTAATCACTGGGAGCTGTCAATATTTGCCCAAAGAAACTGACAATTGTTAAATGGTCAACTTGGTTTCTTTTAGTTCCACAACAAACTTTACCCTGTGTGCAAAGGAACTTGCAGCACTTTATTTCTTAAGCCCATATTTTTCAAAGAGAGGTGTGCTGTTGAAAACACTCCTGTGGAGTTTAATAGTCTGCATTTCAGCAAGCACCCTCCTTGTTCCCCCAACACTGCAGTTTGAGAACACTGGCTGAAACTGGGGAAGCTACTGCCTGAGTGCATTGGCGATCCCATTAGATCTACTACAGTCTTATCTCCTCTCTCCCTCTCCAGCCTCAAACTCGAAAGGCAAGACAGTTGTCCTAATCATTGCTCTGAAAACGATGGCATTTTCCTTTTCACCACACCTAGAATTCTTCTCTTTGACAAGTATTTTCCTCTTAGGCTATAATCTAAAATTTTTCCTGACTCTGGTAGCATCATAAGGACTGAAAGTAGAGACTGAGCATATACTATCAAACATTTGTTATTTATTATTTTAAATCTTGATCTTCTAAGAAAGGCTAGAAGGCAACGTCAACAGTGTGGAAAACATTATGTTTAATGTATCATCTTCCTATTCTCTCCTCTCATTCCTCAGATTCCCTTCTGTGCTGACAATTATCTTCCTGCATAAAAAGCCCTTATCTCTGTCCCTCCCCAATTCTCACTGAACACCTAAGTAACTTCTTTTTCTGCAATGTCCTGGAACTCGTAGAGTGGATAAAAGAGTGACTGCAAATAAATAAGTCACATGCATCTTTCTTAGAGGTCTGACATTTACAAAGAGAGAAAGAGAGAAAAGTTGTGGACAAATAATGGTGTCTGCCATTTCAGTAAACAATGAATGTTTTCCTTCCAAAAAGCCATCAGCTATTGTTGCCACTCCTGTCATCCCTCCCTCATGCCAACAGTGCATGTTGGAAGGAATTCAGATGGAGAAAAACAATATACTGGCCTAAGACAGTTAGAATGCATGTCAAAGGGATAATTCCAATGAGCCCAGACTCTTGCATCTTCCCGTACATACAAAGTTATTTAACTTATATGCAGAGTACATTTGCGGAATGTCAGGAGGATGAGTCACAAGCTGGGATTGAGATTACTGGGAGAAATATGAACGAGCTCAGCTATGCACATGATACCACTCTAATGGCAGAATGTGAAGAGTAACTAAAGAGCTTCTTGATGAAGGTGAAAGAGGAGAGTGAGAAAGCTGGTTTAAAACTCACCATTCAAAAAACTAAGATCATGGCATCCTGTCCCATCATTTCACGGCAAATAGATGGAAAAAAGTGAAAACAGTGGCAGATTTTATTTTCTTGGGGTCCAAAATCATTGCAGATGGGGAAGATAACCATGAAATTAAAGGACACCTGCCCCTTGAAACGAAAGCTATGACCAACCTAGACCCCATATTAAAAAGCAGAGACATCACATGGCTGACAAAGATTTGTATAGTCAAAGCTATGGTTTTTCCAGTAGTCATGTGTGGACGTGAAAGTTGGACCATAAAGAAGACTGAGTGCCAAAGAATTGATGCCTTCACACTGTGGTGCTAGAGAAGGTTCTTGAGATTCCTTTGGGCAGAAGAAGATCAAACCAGTGAATCCTAAACAAAATCAACTCTGAATATTCATTGAAAGGACTGATGCTGAAGCTTCAGCTTAAATACTTTGGCCACCTGATGTGAAGAGCCAACTCACTAGAAAAGACCCTGATGCTGGGAAAGATTGAGGGCAGGAGGAGAAGGGGGCAACAGAGGATGAGATAGTTGGATGGCATCATGGACTCAGTGGACATGAGTTGAGCAAACTCCAGGAGATAGTGAAGGACAGGGAAGCCAGGCATGTTGAAGTCCATAGGGTCACAAAGTTAGATACAACTTAACGACTGAACAGCAAACCATGACACATAGAAATGGGCTAAAATCATCAACTTACGATGTCTGTTTTTGTGATCAGCAGTAATTCTTCTGATGTTCAACTGCATGGTATTTTGTTTTTTTTCACAGCAAAAACTCCTGTGTGTCCTGGCTCTTAGCTCTGGTAGCTCAGTTGGTGAAGAATCCACCTGAAATGCAGGAAACCCCAGTACAATTCCTGTGTCAGGAAGATCCGCTGGAGATGGGATAGGCTATCCACTCCAGTATTCTTGGGCTTCCCTTTTGACTTAGCTGGTAAAGAATCTGCCTGCAATGTGGGAGATCTGTGTTTGATCCCTGGCTTGGGAAGATATCCTGGAGAAGTGGCCTGGTTACCCACTCCAATATTCTGGCCTGGGGAATTCCATGGATGGTATAGTCCATGGGGTTGCAGAGTTGGAAACGACTGAGTGACTTTCAGTTTCACAGAATTATCTGAGCGGCTGTCTCCTGGGCTGTAGTCCTCAGTAAGTTCCTAGAATAAAATATAAATTTCAACTTTGAGGCTATATATTTTTGATTTTTTTCAACTGGCAAAAGAAGGAAGGAAGAGAAGAAGGAGGGAGGGAGGGAGGGAAAGAAAAGAGAGCCCCTTAAATCCTTAGAGAATAAAATGAATCCTTCCCATGATGATGATTAAGATTTAAAAACAAAGAAAGCTTTGTGATTCAAGACTGCTCACTCCAGGTATTCCTGAAACACTCCTTCTTTCAGTTTTTATCATACTGTCTCAATCCTGTGATGAGCAATAGTTATTTTAAATGGAGACTGGATTTTTGGAAATGTTTAAATCTAATACCTCCCTCTCACACATGGCATGAAGCTGATTTTTCCTCTCCTGTGAGTTATATATACTTAGGGCACACAGAGATTGCAATAGTAATATTACCTAATTTATGTAGAGAAACAATTTTATTATGCTCTTTTAAAATGTTTCAAAATTCTATTTCTAAAATCTCCATATTGCCTATTTACAAGTAGACAATACTCTTCCGAGAGGTCTTCCCTCATCCCTGTCCTTCGTTTGCAAGTGCCACCAAAAATTAAAAGAGATTCTCTGTAGGGATCCTTATGATAATTATCTCTTTGCTTAGACTAAAACTAGGTATACAATAAGTGTTTAGAAACCCCTGGGTAGAAGAATACATGATTTATTTTTTTCCCATCGTGTGACTGGATTCCCTGGTGGCTCAGTGGTAAAGAATCCACCTGCCAATGCAGGAGACACAGGTTCAGTTCCTGGGTCAGGAAGATCCCCTAGTGAAGGAAATGGAAACTCACCCCACTATTCTTGCCTGGAGAATCCCATGGGCAGAGGAGCCTGGAGGGCTACAGTCCATGAGGTTGCGAAGAGCTGGACATGGCTGAGTGACTGAGAATGTACTAATGTGGCTAAGTGATTTTCCTTCCTTTTTGACATTAAGGCATTTTTTTACAGAAATGGAAAAAACATTATTTAATGTGAAAAGCCACTATGATGATCTATTATAATCTTCACCCCAAAATAGAAAGGAACAATTTGTCTTTCCATGTAGTATCTAAAATTGTGGGTAGAAAATTTCAGTTGCTAAATGTAATTTCTGTGCAGATCCTATTCAGTTTGTTCTTCTTGGATGGCTCTGAAGCATTCCTCTAGTCTACCTCTGAGTTTTGTTTTAAGAACATTCTTGTCAGTTGAGATTAAGATAACATTTTTCACTGAACACAAAAGTTGAGAAAGAATTCTAGTCACTTGAACTGAAGAGTCAGCTGTTCTGTTTCTTCCATCTTTTCTCTGTTCTTCTTCAGAGTGGAGTGTGCCCCCAAGTGACTAAGAGTCAACAGGTATAATTCCTGGTAAGTAAGGAGTGGCACAACATCTGCTTATATACAACAAAGGCAAAGTGCTGAATTTCAGGTTAGCTTTCTGTCATTCTATTAAATATTCTAGAAAAACTTTCAAATGAGTATTTCAGGGTGTAGGAAAGACTTCTGCCATACTATTCAATCTCTGTTCATTTTCTTGTGATTTCATGGATCTTCAGAAAGGTAACTCTAATCAGGGTGGTGGTGGTGTTCAGTCACTAAGTCGTGTCCAGCTCTTTTGTGAACCATGGACTGTAGCCCACCAGGCTCCCCTGTCCATGGAATTTCCCAGACAAGAAATGACTGGAGTTGGGTAGTCATTTTCTTCTCCAGGGGATCTTCCCGACCCAGGGACAGAACCTGAACCTGCTGTATTGGCGGGAGTTGTAAGGTAGATTCTTTATTACTGAACCATCAGGAAAACTTTTCACCAAAATATCTAGAATTTTCTTGACTCCAAAATAATCAGAGGTCTGTGTTAAAATAGTCATAGAAAATATTTACTTCATTCTGGGTTCCTTTGTCCACGAACCTACTTTTTTCTGAAGTGACTTCAAGTTCAGTTTGAGATCTGCTCATAAAGAAAAGTCTTTCATTTAACAAATATGTGTATGCATACAGCGTGGTAGTAACTATTACAAAGAACAGGAGTTTGGGGTTGACATGTACACTCTGCTGTATTTAAAACCGCTATCCAACAAGGACCTACTGTACAATACAGGGAGCTCTGCTCAGTATTCTGCAATAACCTATGTGGGGAAGAAATTAGAAAAAGAATAGATATGTGTATATATTTAACAGAATTACTATGATGTACACCTGAAACTAACATGGCATTATTAATCAACTATACTATAATATAAAATAAAAGTTTTTGAAAAAAGGGTGGAGAACAAGGCAGAGAAGGGACCTGCCTTCATGATACTTTCATCCTAATGAATTTGTCCTGAAACACATTAGCCCACAATTCTGAACGAGTTGTTTCCCAAATTCTGCCTTACTGTATTTTCCCAGTGTTTCTCAAGCTCTCTCTCTCTTAGAAAGGAATAAGACAACTTTAAATGGAAAAACCACTTGGGATGTTTACTAAAAGTTTAGATTCTCAACCTGTGAAGCCTAGAGATTCTGTTTCAATAGACAGGACTGACTCAGCAATTTTTATTTAAAAATATTTTCAAATATTTTAAAATATGCTTTAAAAATTCTTTTTAAAAGTGTGATTTTTGGAGGGGAAGCAGCGTAGAAAGAGCAGAAAAGTTTTGTAATATCTGAAAATTGGAGTGGTAGAATAGTTAAAAAGCAATTTTATTGTTGATTTGGTGAGTACCTTAAGTTGTCTTTGGACGAAAATCATCAAAGACAGCTTATTCCAGTGCAGAAATGAACTAATAAAGAATAATGACTAATCTTCCTAAATATTTGATCACTGAATTTTCTTCCAACTCATGCAGAGGAAAATTAAAAAAAAAAACACAAATATTTAGAATTGTATAGAACTTACAAACATAAAATGAACGCACACTCTTTTTTCTATTTACAAGCTAATAATATAGCATCTATCTGGTCTTTAATAGCTTGCATAGAACTACAGAGAACATTTTTTATATGAATAGAAAACTCCACTATTATGTAATCACATGATAATATATTTCATGCATTGACAGAGTCAGAAGGTATGGTTAAATCTGAGTAACTTCGTTTTCTCCTTAACATAGTACAAATACTTCAAAAAGGATCTCTAACTATGTCTTTCTAATCTGAGATAGAAATTTGCCTAACAGATACAGTCTGTTATTGCTTAAAAAAATTTGAACGGTAGCATTTAGTGTTTGGCACCCTTTACTTTCCAGAATTTCCTTTACTGAAAACTAAGATTTGAGGTTTCTTCCCAGAAATATTCACATTTCTAAAGACAACAAATAAAAGAATTAATTTTCATTACCTTCTTGCCAACTGTCTAAATTTTCACCTATTTTTTCCTTCATTTTAGATTTAACACAGCCATTGTCAAATCAATGAAAATGCCTCTTGTATTTACCCAGAAATACAGGTTCCATTTTCTAAAGTAAAGAAATAAAAACAAAAATAAACAATGGGACCCAATTGAACTTAAAACTTTTGTACAGTAAAAGAAATCATTGACAAAACAAAGACAATCTACTGAATGGGAGGAAAATAATTGCAAATAATATGACTGATAAGGGATTTATTGTTGTTTAGTTGCCAAGTCACTTCCGACTCTGTGACTCCATGGACTGCAACACACCAGCTTCCCTGTCCTTCACCACTGTCTGAAGTTTGCTCAAATTCATGATAAGAGATTAATATTTAATGTATATAAACACCTCAAACAACTCAACATCAAAACAAACAACCCAGTTAAAAAATGGGCATGAGAACTGAACAGACATTTTTCCAAAGAGAAAATGCAGATGGCCAAAGGCACATGGAAAGATGCTCAACATTGCTAATCACTGGGGAAATGCAAACCCAAACCACGACTTGATATCACCTCACAACTGTTAGAATGTTTATCATCAAAAAGAACACAAACAGTAGTTGGCAAGGATGTGGAGAAAAGGAAACCGTTTTACACTGTTGCTGGGAGTGTAAACTGGTGTGGCCACTGTGGAAAACAGTGTGGAAATTTCTCAAAAAACTAAAACTAGAACTACCATCAGTCAGTTCAGTTCAGTTGCTCAGTCGTGTCTGACTCTTTGAGACCCCATCAACTCCTGGAGTTTGCCCAAACTCGTGTCCATTGAGTCAGTGATGCCATCCAACCATCTCATCCTCTGTCATCCCCTTCTCCTCTGCCTTCAGTCTTTCCCAGCATCAGGGTCTTTTCAAATGAGTTAGCTCTTCACATCAGGTGGCCAAAGTATTGGAGTTTCATATAACCCAGTAATTCTACTTCTGGGTATATAACCAAGAAAATAAAAAAAACATTAATTTGAAAATATACATGTATTCCAATGTTCATAGCAGCATTATTTACAATTGCCAAGATCAGGAAGCAACTTAAGTGTCCGTCAGCAGCTGAATGGATAAGGATGTAAAGTATATGTGTGTGTGTGTGTGTGTGTGTGTATGTATATATATATATATATATATATATATATATATATATATATATATATATATGTATGTACGTATACAGGGCTTCTCAGGTGGCTCAGATGGTAAAGAATCTGCTGCAATGTAGGAGACTGATCCCTGGGTTGGAAGGATTCCCTGGAGAAGGGAATGGCACAGAGGAGCCTGGCAAGCTACAGTCCATGGAATCACAAAGAGTCAAACATGACTGAGCAACAAACACTTTCACTTTTCATATATATATATATATTCATATATGTAGGGCTTCCCTCATAGCTCAGTTGGTAAAGAATCTGCCTGTGATACAGGAGACCTGGGTTCAATCTCTGGGTTGGGAAGATCCCCCAGAGACAAGAATGGCAACCCGCTCCAATATTCTTGCCTGGAGAATCCCATAGGCAGAGGAGCCTGGCAGGCTATAGTCCATGGGGTCATAAGAGTTGGACACGATTTAGTGACTAAACCACCACCATCACCATTCATATATGTATGTGTGTATATATATATACTTTTCACATATATACATACATATATATATACAAACAAACAATGGAAAACCACTTAGCCATAAAAAGAATGAAATTCTGCCATGTTCAGCAACATGGATGAACCTGGAGGTCATTATGCTAAATTAGATAAGTCAGGAATAGAAAGACAAATACTGCGTAATATCATATATGTGGAATCTAAAAATACAGCAAACTAGTAAATATAACAAAAAAGAAGCAGACTCACAGATATAGATGACAAACTAATGGTTATCAGTGGAAGGGAAAGGAAGGACATTACAGAGGTGGGGAAATAGGAGGTAGAAACTACTGGATATAAGGCAGGCTGAATGATGTATTGTCCAACATGAGGAACTTAGCCAATATCTTCCCGACCCAGGAACTGAACCAGGGTCTTTTGCATTGCTGGCGGATTCTTTACCAGCTGAGCTACCAGGGAATCCATATATACATGGATTATATATATACATATATATATATAAATCTTTGTTCTTTGTTGTTCTTTATATATAAATAAAGAACAATAAAGGACAATATAAACTAAAAAATCTTTTATGTTGGGACAAGAAAACTGTTCTTAAATTGGATTATGATAATCATCACACCACTTGGTCAAAATATTAAAAGTACTGAATTGTATAATTTAAAAGGGTAAATGTTATGGTGTATAAGCTATATTTCAATAAATTGTTAGAAAATGTTTACTAGGTTTATTTTAATTGCTAGAAGTGTTTGCTAAGCTTTTGGTGGCAAATCTGTGGAGAAAAAAAGGGAAGCATGTAAAGAAATAGATTTTCCCATATTTCCCCCTCTATTTCCTTTTTCACTTTTTTAAGACATAGTATCATCATATAGAAATCTTCCTTCAGAAGAAATGAGTACTTCTTGTAAGCTTAGAAATTTTAGTTAAGATGGATATCTTAGATAAGTATAACAATAAAATGTGTCTGAAAACAATGGCTATAATTTTACTTACTTATAATGTGTTTTCTTGGAAGGCTACATTCTGTGTCTTGGTAAGTTTCTGAGTGGAGTTTCCATTACATCTGTAAAGGATGCTCTAGAAGACATATCCATACAGAGCATGAAATTGGGCTTAAGGAATTTTAAAAGGCCCATGTAATTCTGAATTAAGACGTCCAATACATGGAGAACGACACTTACTAGAAAATTTTGCCAAAAACTTACCAGATAAAACATTAAAAGAAGTACATTTCCAAAGCAATTCTCTCTTATTTATGCATAATTTAATAAATGTTATCAGTATCATTGTCTTCTGTCTGTGGTAGGGATGACATTACTGTGAAAACAAAGACCAGTCTGAGCTTCAGAGATTATTGATCCCATGAGGCACATCAATGTCATGGCAACACAGGATGCTATACTTTAAGTCCATCTCAAAGCAGTGAGTTTTATAAACCTTAACTAAGCTGAGGACTTTCCTAACATGCAGATTCTTTAATGAATCCCTTCTGGGTTGTTCCTCCTCTGGTCACTTAAGTAATCCATGTTCTCTAAGTACTTATTCTCAGAAGAACTGAAAAAGTTGATACTGGCATTTAACTTTGAGAATTGCATTTGATGATTTCCTGAATTCTTGCTGTGTGAACTACACGTAACCATCAGTGTCTGAAAACTTCCAAGTGCATCAAGACACTCAAAGTCTGAGTATCTTGAACATTGCAGAGTCGTTCACATCCTCCTAAAAATGTGGTATCAGTGCTAAGCTAGGATTGCATAGATTCTAAAAGTCACAATGGAGAGTAGGTATTTCTAGTACTATACTAGACCTGAAACACTAAAGTTAACTATAAAATATTCTGAAGTCAAAGGATAATGAAGGGTGTTAGGCAGCAGCAATAATTAGCCAAAGATCCATTGCTCAGAGAAGTAAGAAGGGAGAAACCTCCAGACAAATGTGATGAAGATATCTATGATTATTCACTCTCTTCTTGGACTTCTTAGCTTGAACATTTAATACAGGTTCCCAGATCTTTTTAAGTATCTCTCATCTAGGGCTTCTTCATGGTAGGCACTGTGCATATCTACTCAAACATGCACAGTGCTCAGGCGACTTTCAAACTGAGATGTCAAGAAACTTTTTTCTTTTTCCTTTGAGAAAGTGATAGAAAAAGTTTCTATTACCAGAAGCATCATATTCATGAAGAATTCTCTCTCAAAACTAAGATGTTAAATTGATCTTATTTGGCTGCCTAGAAATAAGATGGTTTTGCTTTTTTTTAATGTTTACATTTTTTGTCCCCATCTTGTGGTATGTGGAATATTAGTTCACTGACCAGGCATGAACCTGCTCCTCCTGCATTGCAAGTATGAAGTCTTAACCACTGGACCACCAGGGAAGTCAAAGGATGGTTTTAAAACGCAGAAGGAATTTTCTTCAAAATCTAAAGATATCATCACAAAATGCATACATTAAAATGAAATACTCGTAATCTGAGTTGATAAACTATTGTACACTAGAAAAAACATTAAATGGTATAGGTTCAGTGCTTTGCATGTACTTTTATAAGAAAGTAGCCAATATACATTGTTACTTTTGGTAGAAATTATTAGTAACCAATATTGTGATGACTAGTAGAAAATGGACAGGGATGACTATGTATTTTCTAGTTTTGCTCTTACTGACACCTAAATATTTGAGTGTCATATTTGATGCTTGCTTGATTTCAATATCTGTAACAAACAAACATGATTTTAATGAAAATGATTAAATTTATGAGTGGTTAGGAAGAGAATCATCACATAGAGCATGGCACAAAGCTTTTTGCAACAGGTCATAGACTTTTTACCACTTGGTGAAATCCCTGCTTTGCAAGAAAAATTTTTGAGATAAAAATAAACATTTTAAAGACTAAAATAGTTTTCATAATAATCCATCTTTAGATGGTGAAATGCAAATCTGTTCAAAGATACCTTCTCACATGGACGATTTTAGTAAATTATACTTCCTGAGGAGTCAAAAATGCAAATTATAAAATTTAGAAGAGGCAAAAATGGCACAAATATCACTATCTCATTTTACAAAACAAGAACATGCTAAGGAGTTCTCTAGACAAGACATCAAGAACCACTATCATGGAAATCCAGTCATTTAAAAAAGTCCAAATTTTGTTGCCAGTATTCATATCATTTTTAATTATTTATTTTTAAATTTTTGTAGAAGATGCACAGCATAAAATGTACCCATTTCGCCATTTTATTTATTTATTTCTGGCTGCGCTAGGTCTTCCTGGCTGCGTGGGCTTTCTCTACTTGCAGCTAGTGGGGTCAGTTCTCTAGCTGTGGTTTGCAAGAGAAGCAGTGGCTTCTCTTGGTGCAGAAGACATGGGCTTTAGTAGTTTTTGGTACCTGGGCTCAGCAGGTGTGGTTCTGGAGCTCTAGAGCACAGGCTTACTAATTGTGGGGCATAGGCTTCTTTGTTCTGCAGCATATGGGATCTTCCCAGACCTGGGATTGAACTTGTGTGTCCTGCATTTGCTGGCAGATTCTTTACCACTGAGCCACCAGGGAAACTCTCATTTTAAACATTTTTAACTGTACAGTTTAGTATATTAAATTCACATTTTTGTGAACCATCCCCACCATCCATCTCAAAAACTTTTTTCATCTTATGAAACTGAAATTTTGTACCTATTAAAGAATAACTCCCCATTTATCCCTCCTGCTTGGCCCTGGCATCCACCATTCTACTCTCTGTCTCCATGAGTTTAACTTTGTAGGTACCTCATATTTGGGGTATCATACAGTATTTATTCTTTTGTGACTGGCTTACATCACTTAACATAATGTCTTCATGGGTCATCCATGTTGTAACATGTGCCAGAACTTTCTCCTTTTTGAGGTTGAATAATATTCTCTTGTATTATATACCACATTTTGTCTATTCATTTATCTGTCCATAGGCATTTACATTGCTTTCACATTTTGGCAGTTGTGAATAACACTACTATCAAGGTGGGTATACAAATAACTATTCAAGTCCCTGTTTTCCTTTTGGGTGTACCAAGAAATGAAGTTTACCAGAAGAATTTACAGTATTTCAGAATTATGTTATTACACAATTTACAGTAATTCTACAGTTAGCTTTTTGAGGAACTACCATACTATTTTCCATAATGTCTGCCTCCTTCTGCGTCACCCTGGCAATGCACAAGGGTTCCAATTTCCTCACATCTTTTCCAACATTTGTTATTTTCTGTTGTCTTTTTTCCCCCCTTTTTAAATTTTATAATAATTCTCCTAAGTGAATGGTATAACATTATGGTTTTGATTTGCATTTCCCTGATAACTATTGATGTTGAACATTGGCTTCCCAGGTGGTACAGAATATGCCTGCCAATGCAGGAGACCCAAGAGATGTGGGCTCAATCCCTGGGTTGGGAAGATCCCCTGGAGTAGGAAATGGCAACCTGTTTTGGTATTCTTGCCTGGAAAATTCCGTGGATAGGATCCTGCAGACTACAGTCCATGGGGTCGCAAAGAGTTGCACATGGCTAAATGACTGAGCACACATCTTTTTATGGGGTCATTGAGAGATTATTTTATTTTATTTTTTTGAGAAGTGTAGATTCAAGTCTTTTGCCCATTTTTTAAATTGGGTTGCTTGGTTTGTTGTTTCCTTTATATAGTCTGAGTATTAATCTCTTATCAAATATGTAATTTGCAAATGTCCTCTCCCATTCTATGGGTTGTCTCTTCACTCTATTGATAGTGTCCTTTAATGCACAAAAACTTTAAATTTTGGTGCAATCCACTTTATCTATTTTTTATTTCTTGATCAAATATCTGTCTTAACAGAATGATTTTCAGTTGAATTGGCCATGGTTATGATCGGTTGTACTCAGGACAGAGTTTTCCACATAAAACAAGTTAAAGTAAGAGCAGAGTTTGATTGTATTCTCTGCCATTCATGCATTCTGCAGGATTGGTGCTCAGTTTCACCTGATTATAAGCAGTTTTTATTTTTCTATTTTTTTCATTTGATTCCTCTTGCATTTTCAAATAAAATGATTACTTTATTTTAAATCCAAATTTATGTCCAAAAACATTCTGAAACAGATATATATTTTTTTTAGTTGCCATCATTCCTGCTTCTTGGATGTACTATATCTGAATTCTCCAAAATTTACCTCTAGGCTGGACAGTTTTCCAATCCGTTTGTTTTACAGTTACTTTACTTCCTAGTCATGTGTTGTTTAAATACAGGAGAGGTGCTGAAGTGTTCTGGAAGTCTGAGTGAACTCCGGGAGATGGTGATGGACAGGGAGGCCTGGCGTGCTGCGATTCATGGGGTCGCAAAGAGTCGGACACGACTGAGCGACTGAACTGAACTGAACTCTGTTTTTAGGGATTCCAGATTTTCAGGAAAAGCAATTTCAAAAACAATGTGGAGGTTCCTCAAAAAACTAAAAATAGAACCACCATATGATCCTGATATTTCATTTTTGAGGAAATGTCTGAAAAAAAGTAGTAATTGGAAAAGATACAGGTACCTATTGTTCATAGCAGCACTATTTACCGTAGCCAAGATATGGAAGCAGCCCAGTGTCCATCAGCAGATGAATGGATAAAGAAGATGTGATATATATGTACACACATATATACAATGGATACATATATATATATGTGTGTGTGTGTGTGTGTGTGTGTGTGTGTGTGTATCCATGGAATATTACTCAGCCATAAAAAGAACGAAATTTTGCCATTTTCAGCAACATAGACCTAGATAGTATGCTAAGTAAAGTAAGTCAGACAGAGAAAGAAAAATACTGTATGATATCACTTATATGTGGAATCTAAAAAATAAAACAAATGTATATATCAAAACAGAAACAGACTCATAGACATAGGAAGTAACCTAGTGATTACTGGTGGAGAGAGGAAAGGGGCGTGGGACAATGTATGTACATAGGATCGAGAGATACAAATCACTTTGTATAAAATAGATAAGCAACAAGGATATATTATACAGCACAAAGAATTATAGCCATCATTTTGTAATAATTTTTAATGGAATTTAATTTATGAAAACACTGAATTACTATGTTATATACTTGAAGCTAATATAATATTATGAATCAACTATATTTCAATAAAGAGACAGTTTCAAAGACCTCATGATAGTCTGAGTGCATTGCCTTGTGCTTTAATTATATTTAGGTAATGGGCCTCCTCTGGTGACTGAGAAGGTAAAGAATCTGCCTGCAATGCAGGAGACCCAGGTTCAGTCCCTGGTCAGGAAGATCCCTTGGAGGAGGTCACGGAAACCCATTCCAGTACTCTTGCCTGGAGAATCCCATGGATAGAGGAGCCTGAGGATCTACAGTCCATGGGGTTGCAAAGAGTTGGACATGACCAACTAACACTTTCACATTTCAAAGGTCCTCCCAGATTTAATCAAATACCTGCTCTAATGGATAAAGCTGAACAGTTTCAACCATGGCCTGCAGCACACCAGGCTTCCCTGTCCATCACCAACTCCCAGAGCTTACTCAAACTCATGTCCATCGAGTCACTGATGCTATCCAACAATCTCATCCTCTTTCGTCCCCTTCTCCTGCCTTCAATCTTTCCTAGCATCAGGGTCTTTTCCAATGAGTCAGTTCTTTGCATCAGGTGGCCAGAATTATTGGAGTTTCAGCTTCATCATCAGTCCTTCCTTCCAATGAATATTTAGGACTGATTTCCTTTAGAATGGACTAGTTGTATCTCCTTGAAGTCCAAGGGATTCTCAAGAGTCTTCTCCAACACCACAGTTTAAAAGCATCAATTCTTCAGCACTGTTTTCTTTCTAGTTCAACTTTCACATCCATATATGACTATTGGAAAAACCATAGCTTTGACTAGGTGGACCTTTGTTGACAAAGTAATGTCTCTGCTTTTTAATGCTGTCTAGTTTGGTCATAGCTTTTCTTCCAAGGAGCAAGTGTCTTTTAGTTTCATGGCTGTAGTCACCATCTGCAGTGATTTTGGAGCCCCCCCTTCCCAAACCATTAAGTCTCTCACTGTAAATCAATACCTAAAGTTTGACATTGTTTAAATCAGAGTTAAGACTATGAGTGGGCTCCAAATCCTAACATATTACATGTAAAAGTTTTTTAAAAGGTGTATTTTTTAGGAAGAGTACATATGAGGAAAAAGACAGCTTGTTTACAAGTTGGCCGAGGGCTAGATGGCAGGTCTTCAGTACAAATATATGGATACATTTAACTTTTTTTTTTTTTTGTATTTTAAATGAATTCTTTAAAAAATATACTCAGGACTTTGACAGGATTTTGGTTTTCCAGCACTCCCTGTTGAAAACTAAAGCTCAAGGGGTTGATATCACTATCAGCTGAAATAAGCCAGGTGCCAGCTGTGAGCTCTTGTTGAAAAACAGAGGAGTTAGAGGTCAGACAAGTTCCAAGATGGAAGAAAGAGATGTGAAAACAGGATGTGGATCTTCACTTCACACAGCTGAAAGTTCAGATGAACTACATTTAAAACTAAAAAAGAAAATTTTAATGAAGTTTCAATAATTAATTTTCAGATATCTGGGTTGGAATGGATTTCTAACACAAAAGGATGATATTATTATCAAAAGTCATTATTCAAAAATTGCAAGTAAAGTTGAAAAGCATACTGAGAAAATAATCACCTCAGACATGAAAGCTGACATCTTTTACACATCTTTTACATCTTTTTTCTTTAAAAAAAATCCAAGACACGAGGTCCTAAAAATAGCCAAAATATAGAAAAGTAGGTATCATATACTTCAGACCTTGACTGAGTGACTTAGTCACCAGGAAAAAATGCACAACTCCAAGATGATAATTTTATGTTGACAGTAAGGTGAATCAAAAACAAACATGTGACATAAGGGACCCTACCTAGTTCATTCTCTGGATCATTCCATTTTCCCAGTTAGTATAGTTGCTTGGATTAGAGGTGGTTATAAAGAGTGCCTGCTATTCCTGAGCCATTTCTCAGAGGACTGAGTTGATAAACATAAGGTTATTAACAGTGGTGTGCTCCTATCCCTTTTGTGGCAGTACGAAAATACAGCTTTCCTGAAGACCTAGCAACTTAAGTTTACATTGGGATGTATTCTAAAGGGAACATGTCTCCATACCCTGAATTATTCTGTGTCACATGTGACATAATTCCCAGGGGTTGACTTATTCCCTCAGGGGTGAGAAAAACCACTTTTTTGGTATTCTTTATTATATATTCTTTTCCTCAACAATCTGTTTAGGTCTGAACAAACAAGGAGAGTTAGCAAAACATACATGTGTAGACTTTCTTAACCTCTCCAGTGACATCATTACAATTTCTTTCCTACCTCAACTCAACTAGCAACAGACCAACCAGTTAGTTTTCTCGTATTTACCTAAATTGCATATTGTTCACTTAGCAGCTATTATTATCTCTTCCTCTAGTAGTTCTAGGTCATTTGTTTTCTTTTTCTAAGGAATTTTGGTTCAATCACTCTCTTTTTCTGTTGTCTTAGCCATAATTTTAATCCTATAATAAAAGCAAACTAGAGTTTAGGACAAAATGTATTTTTTTCACAAATAAGCACAAACAGTGTCTCAGATTGAGGTCACCAAAAGGTATATTCAGGTTCCTAATTTTTCTCATGAATTTTGCCTCATCTAAATACCCACCTTATAATGCAATTGCATGAATGCCCAAGACTGTATTAGGGTATGATAGTGTGTTCGAAAAATGGAGGCTGTATCACTGTGTAAGTTTTAAAATCACTTGAAATAGACAAGTCCTGAGTCAATGGTTACATCTACACCTCAATCACATGGCAAATGGCTGCTTTATGCAAATATTTCTGATACCAATCTGTAATAAATCAGTGACAATAAGTGGGCACCAAATATGCAGTGAAGCAATTTGCTGTTTTCAATGCTAGCAATCAATAAAATAGAAAATATTTAATGTCAGTTTCAACAAACGACAGTGCTAACCTGAATTTTAAGTAAAAATAACTTTGTTCATTATTCATGTGTTAGATTGGCACTTGAAGATTTTTTGTTGGGTAAATTGTCATTATTCTAATCAGGTAAAGTTTTGAAGCTGTTCTGCTTCTTATACTATGCATATATAAATAGATCTTACATTTGCAGGGTATATGTAAAACTACAGAAATATCAGATCTAGGAGTAGATTTAAGTTGTCATCTTTCTACTAAACCGGTATCATCTGTCATTATTAGGTATTTTAGATGTTTTTTTTGGCTGTAGTTACTTAAAAAAATTGTCTGATTGTATGATTGTACTTTTGCTATAAAGTATTCTTAGTTTTACTTGTATTTAACATTATAGCCTAAGGAATTTAATCTAAGCATTAAAAAAAAATTGAACCCAAATGTTATTCAAGATTGAGAAAAATGCTTTTGCAAAGAAAAGGAAAGGATACATTTCCTTTGTTTAATTCTAAAGGTTATTAAGAAGAAATTTCAAGTAAAACAAGTAGTCCTGTGAAAAGATGGAAAGAACCCACACATTCAAGCTGTATTAACACTAGAGTTAGCCAGATAAAATATACATTTTTGAAATAAACATTTTATTTGGTGATTTTCCAATATCACAGAAGTAGGTTGTATGATTCTTTTCTGACAGCATATTTTTAAATAAAAAATACTGAATTCAAATCTGATTTTAGGCAAGTACTAAAGTTTTGTATTATAAAATGCAGCCATATGACTGCTACACCACATTTCCTTTCCCCCCAAATTTGTTGTAAGCTAAAATTCTCGTCTGTTTTCCTTGACTGCCCTTGATATACGTTTTCAAAATACATGCTTTATTGGTCAGTCAATTCAGTCACTCAGTCCTGTCCAACTCTTTCAACCCCATGAATCACAGCATGTCAAGCCTCCCTGTCCATCACCAACTCCTGGAGTTCACCCAAACTCATGTCCATAGCGTTGGTGATGCCATCCAGCCATCTCATCCTCTGTCGTCCCCTTCTCCTCCCGCCCCCAATCCCTCCCAGCATCACAGTCTTTTCCAATGAGTCAACTCTTCGCATGAGGTGGCCAAAGTATTGGAGGTTCAGCCTCAGCATCAGTTCTTCCAAGGAACACCCAGGACTGATCTCCTTTAGGATGGATTGGTTGGATCTCCTTGCAGTCCAAGAGACTCTCAAGAGTCTTCTCCAACACCACAGTTGTTCAGTTCAGTTCAGTTCACTTCAGTCGCTCAGTCGTGTATGACTGTTTGCAACCCTGGAGTTTCAGCTTCAGCATCATTCCCTCCAAAGAAATCCCAGGGCTGATCTCCTTCAGAATGGACTGGTTGGAACTCCTTGAAGTCCAAGGGACTCTCAAGAGTCTTCTCCAACACCACAGTTCAAAAGCATCAATTCTTCAGCGCTCAGCTTTTTTCACAGTCCAACTCTCACATCCATACATGACCACAGGAAAAACCATAGCCTTGACTAGACGGACCTTTGTTGGCAAAATAATGTCTCTGCTTTTGAATATGCTACCTAAGTTGGTCATAACTTTTCTTCCAAGGAGCAAGCGTCTTTTAATTTCATGGCTGCAGTCACCATCTGCAGTGATTTTGGAGCCCCCAAAAATAAAGTCTGACACTTTCCACTGTTTCCCCATCTATTTCCCATGAAGTGATGGGAACAGATGCCATGATCTTCGTTTTCTGAATGTTGAGCTATAAGTCAACTTTTTCACTCTCCTATTTCACTTTCATCAAGAGGCTTTTTTGGTTCCTCTTCACTTTCTGCCATAAGGGTGGCATCATCTGCATATCTGAGGTTACTGATATTTCTCCTGGCAATCTTGATTCCAGCTTGTGCTTCTTCCAGCCCAGTGTTTCTCACGATGCACTCTACATATAAGTTAAATAAGCAGGGTGACAATATACAGCCTTAACGTACTCCTTTTCCCATTTGGAACCAGTCTGTTGTTCCATGTCCAGTTCTAACTGTTGTTTCCTGACCTGCATATAGGTTTCTCAAGAGGCAGGTCAGGTGGTCTGGTATTCCCATCTCTCTCAGAATTTTCCACAGTTTATTGTGATCAACACAGTCAAAGGCTTTGGCACAGTCACTAAAGCAGAAATAAATGTTTTTCTGGAACTCTCTTGCTTTTTCCATGATCCAGTGGATGTTGGCAATTTGATCTCTGGTTCCTCTGCCTTTTCTAAAACCAGCTTGAACATCTGGAAGTTCACTGTTCATGTATTGCTGAAGCCTGGCTTGGAGGATTTTGAGCATTACTTTACTAGCATGTGAGATGAGTGCAATTGTGTGGTAGTTTGAGCATTCTTTGGCATTGCCCTTCTTTGGGATTTGAATGAAAACTGACCTTTTCCAGTCCTGTGGCCACTGCTGAGTTGTCCAAATTTGTTGGCATATTGAGTGCAGCAATTTCACAGCATCTTTCAGGATTTGAAATAGCTCAACTGGAATTCCAATACCAGGATGGTGCAAAAGAATGATACTAATATTCTTATAACTAATACCAATGCAACTCTTCAAATCTTGTATTTTTATGAAGTCTAACAACTTATGAAATGCTTTCTCTTATATTCATTTTCACAATGATATTTTGAAGAAGGTCCATCACTCATAGTCTACAGGTGAAAAAATAGAAGTAAAGAAGCTTATCTCAGATCATAGAGTTGGGGATTAATTTAACTGAAAAGCCTAATTTGGCCCCTTTCCACAATTACTGCCTGTCCCCTCTACCATGTTGCTTCACAACCATTTTCCAAGTCTCCTTCTGCGCTTCCTGTCTCCAGTTTCTCTCCTGATCCAGGTTTTCCTTTGTACAGCTACAAGAATGATCTGCTTACAGAAATAAATCTGCTCCTGTAGCTCCTCTTCTCATAAAACAGGGAACTCTCTTTATCTCTCTCTCTCTCTCTTTTTAATTGTGGCAAGAAAATTCAACATGAGTTTTACCTTTTTTGAAAATTTTTAATTGTATGATACAGTTTTTTAAAATATAAGCACTACATTGTATAGCAGATCTCTAGAACTTAATTATCTTGTGTAACTGAAAGTGTATTCCTGTTAAAACAATTTCCCATTTCTCCATGCCCCAGCTCCTGGAAACCACCATTCTAATGTTTTGACTATTTTAGGTATTTAATACAAATGAAATCATGCAGTATTTGTCCTGTGACTGGCTTGTTTCATTTAGCATAATGTCCTCTAAGTACATTCATTGTTTTTGAAGGATTTTCTTCTTTTTTTTAAGACTGAGTAATATTCCATTCCATGTATAGAGCACATTTTCTTTGTCTTTTCATCTGTTGATAGACATTTAGGTTGTTTCATATCCCGGCTATTTGAATAATGCTGCAATGAACATGGGAGTGTGGGTATCTCTTTAAGACTCTAATTTCAATTCTTCTGTCTGTATATCCAGAAGTGAAATTGCTGGATGATAATGGCAGTTTCATTGTAATTTTTTGAGGAATCTCCATACTGTTTTCCATAGTGAGTGCATCATTTTTACATCTCTTCCAACAGTGTAAAAGAATTCCAATTTCTTCACATTTTTAACAGCACTTATTTATTTTTTTATAGTAGCTATCCTAACAGGTTGTGAAATGATATTACACTGCCATTTTGATTTGTATTTCCCTGATAATTAGTGATGTTGAGGACCTTTTCAGATACTTTTGGTCATCATCTAACATCATATAGCTTCTTTGGAGAAATATCTATTCAAGTTCTTTGACCATTTTTTTAAACTCAAGTTATGTGTTCCACTTTCAATTTGGTTTTACTACTGAGTTGTAGGTATGCCTTATATATTTTGGATATTAACTTCTTCTTTATCAGATATGAGTTTGCAAGTATTTTCTCCTGTTCCATAGGTTGCTTTTTCACTTTGTTAATTGTTTCTTCTGTGGTGAAGAAGATTTTTAATTTGACATAGTCCTGTTTATCCATTTTTGCTTTTGTTTCCTGTGCTTTTTATGTAACGTCCAAGAAATTGTTGATGAAAGTTCAATGAACAATAAAGTTATGAAGAAAAACAGGAATTTTGTTTGAGTGAAATTGATGGTTTTATCTTGGGAGACAATTCTTAGAAAGTTCTGAGAACTGTTTCATCTGTTAGAATGTAAAACAAAAGATTGCATATCAAAACAACATACTGATATTTTATACAAAGTTTGTTAAAGATGCATAGTCCAGCTAAGCACTTGCAAAGTGAGAAACAAATCACCATGACCCCATACACAGCTGTGAAAGAACACTTATTCATTAAAGAACTTATATTACTAGAATCAGAAGAAAGAGAAAAGTGGAGCAGGCCCTCCCATCTTTGAGGAGCTCTGGACAGAGGATGAGATGGTTGGATGGCATCACTGACTTGATGGACAAGAGTTTGAGCAAGCTTCGGCAGTGGGTGATAGACAGGGAAGCCTGGAGTGCTGCAGTCTATGGAGCTGCAAAGACTTGGACAATATTAAGCAACTGAAGTGACCTGAAGATGCTCATTGCACATTAACAAGGGATAGAGGAGGCCCAAACAGACACACAGAAAGAGATGTTTTATGTTTAGTTTTTCTTTTCTCCTTCCTTAAAACATAAATTTCTTTCATCAAAATAATTACCAAGACCAATGTTAATGATCTTTCTCCTATGTTTTCTTTTAGGATTTTTAGAGTTAGTTTTTCTATTTAAGTTTTTAACCCATTTTCAGTTTACTTTTGTATATGGTGTAAGTAAGGGTCTAATTTCACTCTGTTGCATATGGATATCCAGTTTTTTGAGCACCATTTGTTGGAGACTATCTTTTTCCTTTGTGTATTCTTGTCTGCCTTGTCAAAGATCAGTTTTACAGTGTAGGACTGTTTTTAAAAAATTAGTAATTTTAGTGTATATACAAGTACTTTATTTTCCCTTCAATTTTAATATACTATCAAACAGTTCCTCATAATTTTATGTCTTTGAAGTTCTCAGTTTTAGCATTTGCAAACTATTCCAACAAGTAAATATACCATCAGTTATTTAATGCTTCCCATATCATTCAAAATATGAATGATTTAGTTTTATAGGTCTTTTAAAACCATATTTGCAGCTCCAATATTTTCACCAAGATCGGGCATGTTAAAAAATATACAATAAATCAGTACTAAAGAAATCTGCTAACTAGGAAACTTATGTTATCTCCATACATTTTCCTGTTTTGATTAATTTTAATCCCATGTACAGAATATTAACTGAAAATTTGCCATAGAGTTAGGGGAATGGGAAAGATGGAAAAACTATCTGAAGATTTTAGTCTGAAGCTTTTCCTTGAAAACATATCAGATGATAGTTCCCGGGGTTATCATGGCCATTCCATACAGATGAGTGTGTTTGTGTTTGCACCTCTCTGAAATATTTCATTTGACCCTGTTAACTACAGAGACTACTTACCAATGCTACCAGTGGAACAGACAGAAGGCCATACAAGTATCTTTTCCAAAACATCAAATGCACTATGTGTGATTACATATCAAGCTTGTAGTATGAAAGCTTGATATTTCTTTTGGAAAGGGCAGTACTGTCTTGGGGCTCAAGAAAATGTCACAAGATGAATAAATGGGAACTAATTATAGAAGTTCTTGCTTAAATATTTGACTTTACTTACCAACATCAGGATTTGCTTCAGTGTATCAGTGGAAACTGAGAGTGGGGAATGGGGTAAGAGGTGAGTGGGAAAAACACTTTTCATTTCTATATATACAGAAAGTAAAGCTAAAACTAGCTGAGCAAAACATGACTAATATGTGTTTGTTGAAATAAATTACATATTTCAAAAATATTGACATTAGTACTTAACATTAGTTTCCATTGCATAACAGGAAATATAATATGGAAGAAAGTCAAGTACAGGGGGAGAAACAAAGGATCTGGATTTATCCTTGGGTTCATAGCCCGTCTCTAATCCCTATCACTGCTGAGGGCCTAAATGAGTCTTTTAACTTCTCTGATTTTTAGATTTCTAACCTTTAAAATATGAATAATATTGTTATCTTTGCCAAACTGCCCTAAAAGTAAAATGAGACAACTTAGCATTTGGTACTCAGTAGGTATTTGAAAAATAGAAGCTACTATTATATATGATGTCATATACTGGTTTCCAAAAAATAAATAGGAAAATGGGTTTTGTCTAAAAAGGCATGAGGAACACACTGCAAAGAATATATTATCATGGCACTACTGCTTTTTTCTTTTTTTTCTTTTAGTAATGTGTAAACAAGTTTCTGATACTATTTTAAATAAACAGCTCTCTCTATTTGTTTACATAATGCTTCTCAGTGTTATTTGGAGACATCCAATGCCTGACTACCTATTATATGGGGGGTCAGTCAATTTTTTTCTGTTCCCACAAATAATAAGAATCTCTAAAATTACACCAATGTTTGCATAAAATCTAGGGTAATATCTGCTATGACAGTGTCCACTTGACTCATTAAACTTGAAGGTGCTAACTTGAGTCTCATAAAGTGCTCTTGCAAATAAGGTCTCCTAACCAAAGAGCCAACTAAGGTCCATCTAGTCAAGGCTATGGTTTTTCCAGTAGTCATGTATGGATGTGAGAGTTGGACTGTGAAGAAGGCTGAGCGCTGAAGAATTGATGTGTTTGAACTGTGGTGTTGGAGAAGACTCTTGAGAGTCCCTTGGACTGCAAGGAGATCCAACCAGTCCATTCTGAAGGAGATCAGCCCTGGGATTTCTTTGGAAGGAATGATGTTAAAGCTGAAACTCCAGTACTTTGGCCACCTCATGCGAAGAGTTGACTCATTGGAAAAGACTCTGATGCTGGGAGGGATTAGAGGCAGGAGAAGAAGGGGACGACAGAGGATGAGATGGCTGGATGGCATCACGGACTTGATGGACGCGAGTCTGAGTGAACTCCGGGAGTTGGTGATGGACAGGGAGGCCTGGCGTGCTGCGATTCATGGGGTCGCAAAGAGTCGGACATGACTGAGCAACTGAACTGACTGAACTGAACCAAAGAGCAAGAACTTCCCAAGCGGTGCTAGTGGTAAAGAACCCGCCTGCCAATGCAGGAGACACAGGAGACATGAGTTCAGTCCCTGGGTTGGGAAGATCCCCTGGAGAAGGACATGGAAGCTCACTCCAGTATTCTTGCCTGGAGAATCTCACGAATAGAGAAGCCTGGCGGGCTACCGTCCATAGAGCAGCGAAGAGTTGTATGTGACTGAAGCGACTTAGTGTGCGTGCAACCAAAGAACATAGCTCTGTTCAGATTCTCCTTTATAACTGGAATATTTTTCCCCGAAGACGCATGTAGAGAGAGCTTTGGTTATTCAACCCAGAACAGCAAATTCACAAATAAAGGCTCTTCCTCTATGCCTTGTTCCTTCATCTGGACCTAAGGGAATCTCAAATTCTTTTGGAAGCCAGCAAAAACATATTAATGATGTCAAAGTGGAGACGGGAAGTCAAGGGCAAGAGGCAGTGAAATTTGATACATAGACCATTAAAGTCAAGTTTACTGTATTACCATCTAGAATACACATGAGCTGTCTTTGAATTTTGTTAATTTATATAAAACTTTTTCTCTCATCAAAATATAAAGGCTCCAGGACTAGTAGGCAAAGACAGAAATGAGCTTCGAAGTCCTAAGATGAAGTCAAACACATCAGTGATTTAATGACAATCCCTGCAGAGTCTGTAATAAGTGCTACATGACCAAGATGTGGCAATTTCTATTCAAAACGGTCCCCATGTAAATGATTTATTATACATCGTGTGAAAATGACTTCCTGCATCCAACATAAACTGTTTTGTTCAGCAGATGACCAATTTCTGCTCTTAATGCCAAGACATGCCTGATCAGTGATGACAACCTCCCAGTCCTTTTCTGATGGACAGATGGTAGGCCATGGCCTGCCCTTTGCTCCATATGGTCATATGGATGCTTCTTCACACCAGTTCTAATGGGATTGAGTGAAGGCTTACAGACTTGGGAAAACAGCATGTGAAAAAGTCACTCCTATTTTGTTGATAGATCTCTATTATGAAAGAAAATTGAGGTACAAGAAGTGGGGATATTTATTCTTCTCTGAAAACAATTTTCTGACTTCTTTTAAACCAATTCCTGTTGGTAAACTGCTCCGTTAAAACATGATCAAGGGGATAATTCCCAGTAATGTTTATATAAGTCAATAATCAGACAAGACAATTATCTTAATTTTTAGCTTCAGGCTTCCTTCATATTTGAGGTCATTGATTTTAAAACATCTGTATTTGAATCAAGTGTCAGGAAAGCATCCTCTGACTCCAGACATTTTCTTGGCTGTATTTTTTCAGTGTTGTATAGCATAATCTCTGAACAATTTATTTAATAATGTCCCCTTATCATATTCCATTAAATATTCAAATGTCTTCTCTGCCTATGGAACTTCTTTTCCTTAAAATGGATTCTTGGCATTTCTAAAAGTAAATAGAGCCCTGGGGAAGAAATAACTTTGCCTTTGTTATGTAGCAAATCACGTGCTTTGATCTCTTAACAGATGATATAGTGTCAACTGCTCAAAGTTCACATTGTGGTCTCAGTTTGGAACTGGGCTGCAAGAAGAGTTCAGTGTATGGGGGTCTGTCTGCAAGTGTCTTCCCCATTCCTGCTTGTTAGAATTGATACAATACCCCAACCATACTAATTACAGTATTTACTGTATTCATTCCTCCATTTGTGCTTAATTTTCCATACAAAGTACAGTTCCCTAGAGCGGCAGTTCCCAAGATTTTGGGCACGAGAGACTGGTTTCATGAAAGACAGTTTTTCCATTGACCCAGGAGTATGTGTGTGTGAGGGGTTGGGTGGGGGTGGGGGATGGTTTCAGGATGATTCAAACACATGGTTTATTGTGCCCTACATTTATTAATTTATCAGCTTCCGTGGTTGCTCAGATGGTAAAGAATCTGCCTGCAATGCAGGAGAACCAGGTTTGATCCCTGGTCAGGAAGATTCCCTGAAGAAAGGAATGGCAACCCACTCCAATATTCTTGCCTGGACAATTCCATGGGCAGAGGAGCCTGGTGGGCAAGAGTCCTTGGGGTCGCAATGAGTCTGACACAACTTAGTGACTATCCCTTTTCATATTTATTAAAGACCTCGATGTAAGGCCAGGTACAATAAAACTCAGAATACAGGTAGAACACTTTCTGACAAAAAAGAAAGAAGCAAGATGTTTTTGATCTGCTTCCTGGAGTAATGAAAATAAAACCAAAAATAAACAACGAGACCTTATGAAACCCAGCTTTTCTTTTAATGACTTCTGTGTTACTTGTTGGAGAGCATGAATTAAATGGACTCTTAACAGCATTCATTCAGGTGTTATATTTCATGAGGTTCCCAGAGCTAAGAGTACATATTTCCTTTACTGCTAACGATGGTGGTGTTCAGAATATGCCAGCTCAAAACATCCTTCTTGGCCTATCGATTATTTTGAGCTTAAAACGCTTAAGAAACAATAGGTATAGAAAGCGCATATTTCCCATGAGAAAGGTACCTTATCAGTAAGAGAAGAATATTTTTATCACCTGAAACTGGGAATCAATTCTGAAATGGATCTGTACAAATAAACTTACTAAAATAACCACAACCTTCTATTAATTTCCCCTATATAATTTCTAGTAACTTCCCCACAATTTACTGCCCCTAAAAGCTTGTCTTTTTTCTTTGTCTTGTCCTTTCTCCACAAATTTATGAATTTTTGTTAAAAAGTTTATAAACTCTCAGTCCTAATTGCTCTTTTGGATCTTCACTTTTTTCCTATGACAGCTCCTGGGTGCACACAAAAGTGTGTATATATATATAAAAGTATGTGTGTGTGTATATATATATATATATATATATATATATATATATATATATATATATAGAGAGAGAGAGAGAGAGAGAGAGAGAGAGAGAGAGTATGCTTTTCTCCTATTACTCTGTCTTGTTTCCAGTTAATATTCAGGCTCAGGGCAGAACCTAAGAGGGTAGAGGAGGATTCTTTTTCCTCTTCTATACTGGCCCTGGTCCAAGTTCCTAATCATGTCCATTTATTTGGAATTATATGTTTAAGGAGTTAAAACAGCTAGAATGTGATATTTATCCCTAATTACTATCCTCAGTTAAGAAAGTACATGGAAGGGATTCTGTTGATTTCTCAAACGTGAATACCAACAAGCCAGAAAGATGTGTATGAGCCAGCCTGTGTGCCATGTGCTTAGCTGCTCAATCATGTCTGACTTTTTGCAACCTCATGGACTGTAGTCCACCAGGTTACTTTGTCCATGGGGCATCTCCAGGAAAGAGTATTGGAGTGGGGTTGCCATGCTTCCCTCCAGGTAATATTCCCAACCCAGGGATCGACCCAGGTCTCCCACATTGCAGGCAGATTCTTTACCGTCTGAGCTACCAGGGATGCCCATGAGCCAACCATACAGCCTTATGGAAGTGTGTGTTTTTGCAGTTCCTCGTGTCTATAGAAGTCATCTTTCCTTCTCAGGTTGGAGGTAAAATGCCTCACTCTTTAGTCTTGGAGTCAAATAATTTCTAAAATTATTTTACCTGGATGTTGTGAGGTTAACATATAATAAATAATCATTGTTAATAATAAAATGAGATGAATTTCCTTAGAAATCATAACAAGGTATCACTATAAAGTAACTTTGAAGGCTATTTTGTAAGTTCAAGATGGGATGAGAGCTCTGATATAGTTTATAATCATCAGCTAGCTGAATTTGAACATTATTTTCCCTAATGATGGGTGTGTATGGGAATGTAACCAATCTTTCCCAATGACCTCAAACATTCCAGGAATGCAACATGACCCTTCCCAAAGATGGACGGTCAGCAGGGAGCATTATCATGTGGGGTAGAGATGCTTCATTTACTTCCCCAGAGGATATGAAATGAAAGGTTCGTGTGATTCTATTTTCAAAGGTTCTGTTTTGGCTCCCTTCTGGGACTCCCTTGTATAATGATGATGGCTTCTTTTCAAAATGTGTTGATGCTAAGATATTTACTATATCTTAGAAGAGGAAGCTATTTACAGCTCCCATATTGTAAAAGCTTCCTGCTTAACTACTCCCGTGTTTCTATATTTGAAGACAAATTTGAAACACTAGTTAAAATTAGAAACACAACTTTTGGAATAAATAGGGCTTTTAAAAATCCAAAAAAACCCTTGGATTTGTGTTCTGTTTCTACTACTAACTAGTTTCTTGATCTTCAATGAGTAATAGTCTCTCTCCACCTTTTAATTTCTAAACTTGAAGTGTAAAGCATACAGAGCAGTTGCTGTAAGGATTTAATATTAAAATTATGCCAAAGACTCAAATGAGCTTTGGTGCCAAAGAATAACCAGAGCTGGATATTAGTTAAAGTGGTAAAAGTGATTTTATTCAGAGCCATTGCATTAAGGAGAAAAGACCTCACTATAGAACTGAGCTCAATTCCAAATATCATATGGGCAAGTGGCCATTTATAGCTGAGAAGCAGAGAGGGGGTAAGTGGATGGAAAATTACTGAGAGGAAACATCAGGAAGAGAGATTCTAGCTAGATGGGCCTGACAGGATCTTTCCTAAAGACAGGCGATGGTAGGGACTTTCTTGGTGGTCCAGTAGTTGGGAATCCACTTTCCAGTGCAGAGGAGGAGGGTTCAGTCCCTGGTTAGGGAATTAGAATCCCGCATGCCATGGGGCAACTAAACCCATGTCCTACAACTACTGAGTTTCTTCATTCTAGAGCCTGTGTGCCACAGCTAGAGAAGTCATCTCACTGCAACAAAGAGCCTGCACGCCACAAGAAGACCCAGCACAGACAAAATAAAAATTAAGACGTTTTTAAAAAGAGGCAGGACACAGTGATTGGACATCACCTGTGGGATGGTGGAGAATGAGAAACTCAATGAAATGTTGAGAGTGTGTAGATATAGAGGATGGGGGGTGCTTGCTAAACTGATCTAGCAGGCATCATGATAGAACTGGAGTTTACAAAGAAGTGCACGGGGCTTCCCTGGTGGCTCAGAGGTTAAGGCGTCTGCCTCCAATGCAGGAGACCAGGGTTCGATTTCTGGGTCGGGAGGATCCCCTGGAGAAGGAAATGGCAACCCACTCCAGTCTTCTTGCCTGGAAAATCTCACGGACAGAGGAGCCTGGTAGGCTACAGTCCATGGGGTCGCAAAGAATCGGACACGACTGAGAGACTTCTCTTTCACTTTCACAAAGAAGTGCACAGGTGAGCTGAGGGGAAGGTTCATGAGCCTGGAGAGTTTCAGTTGCTCAGGAGAAGGTTCAGTTGTTTAAAGAATAAAGCTTGGTCAAGCAAAGAATCTTTGTCATTGGTCACAGTCTGCTCTCTAAGTCTTCGTTTATATTCTTCTGATCACCTAAATGGGCTTCCCTGGTGGCTCAGATGGTAATGAATCTGCCTTCTATGTGGGAGTACTGGGTTTGAATGCTGGGTTAGGAAGATCCCCTGGAGAAGAAACTGGCAACCCACTCCAATATTCTTGCCTGGAGAATCCCATGGACAGAGGAACCTGGTGGACCATGGTGTGGCAAAGAGTTGGTCGCAACTGACTGGCTAGATGACATAACCTTATCTTAATATCTGGGGACTCATATTTTATTAATCTGTAAGAGAAATATGTTTTTTATTTCTTTGATAAATTGGATTATTTTAGATTTCCAGAAAAGTAATAAGTTAAAAAGGGCATTGAAAATAATTTTAATATTTCTTTAAAAATTAACATTTTATTTATAGAATTAATACTATAAGATTATACTGGAAATCTATGAAGAGATGCTACAGTTATTGAGAAGCATTAGTAAAAGCTTTGAAATTTAGATTCTTTCTGTTTCAAAGAGTATGAGAGTTCAAACTGTTATATAGCTTCTGTGCATTAATGCTTCACCTACTCACACAAAAGCTTCCCATTATGCCTTGACGACAGCTTGTCATCCATTTGACAGAAATTTTACCTTTTGAGAACAATCAGATTTCAAGTTGTGGAAGTGTTTATTTATTTTTTTTTTTTTCAAACGAGTGTTTTGGTTTTATTCCTTTCTTTCTGCATACGTAGAGTAAGAGGAAATTCAAATCCTTAAAGGTAAAGGATTTAATGAGATAAATCTCATCATGTGATCCAAGGTATATTTTTTTAAACATTATACTCCAAGTGCTTTGATTTGCAATTAGTTTACAACAAAGGGATAGCACATACTGAATTCAGGTTGAAATATTCTTTGCCATGGAACTTGGTTACACACTTCCTCTTGGAGAATAGCTTTGGATTTCCAGGGCATTTCATGCTATTCTTAGTTTTAAATCTTTGATTACAATAATAGCTCACTCATCTTAATTTCTCTCCAGTCACCCTCACTTCCACACTTAAGAATCAGTAAAGCAAATGTGAATAGATCAGGATGGCTTGGGCTAAATAAAAAATCTTGGGAACTAGACAAGTTATTAATCCATTTTTCCAAGCAGACCAGTCACAAGTTTGACTTAACATGTATGACTGGTAACTCTAACTTCTGGCTTATCTATAGTTTTATATTTTGACATTCATTGGCTAATTCACACCTGTGTTACTCTTAGTGTAGTCACTTATACTGATGCTACAATATACTAGTGGGTTCTGTGAATAAGAACTGCTGATTCTAGAACTCAAGCAAATGATTTAAGTCAGAGGATAGAAGGAAAACACATCAGAAAAGTTATTTTGAAGGAAAACTTAAAACGTATTTCATAAGCTTCAACTTTTCATTTCCAGAAAGAATTACAAGTACTTCAAATATCTATAATTACAATAGAATTTGTAAAGGCAGGATCTCGTACAAATTTTAAGTGGCACTAAGAGCTTTGACCCCAAAAAAAAAAAAAAAAAAACAAAACCAAAAAACTAAAAATCATTAAATATTAAAATCATCTTCTGGAAATTTTATAATTATATACACATACATTGCTTCTATGTCACCATATTTAATTCAGAAATAGAAATTTTGTCTGCCAGGTGCTGATCCAGCCAAGGTACTTTTCTTTTGTATTTTTAAAGAAGAAAACTAAACTTCTGAGTTTACTAAGGTCATGCAACCAGACAGAGGAAGCCCAGAGTCTAATCTGAAAGTGAACATGAAGTCGCTCAGTCGTGTCTGTCTCTTTGTGACACCACGGACTGTAGCCTACCAGGCTCCTCACTCCGTGGGATTCTCCAGGCAGGAGTACTGGAGTGGGGTGCCATTTCCTTCTCCAGGGGATCTTTCCAACCAAGGGATTGAACCCAGGTCTCCTGCATTCCATGCAGACACTTTAACCTCTGAGCCACCAGGGAATCTAGCTTTGCCTAGTATCACTGCTTTACTGTTCTGCCATCCTCCATGACTTGACATGGACAATTAGGCTGAGATCTCTGCCCTCAAAAGATGCTGTCTAAAGGGAAAAATACAAATACGTAGACAACCATTTATAATACACATGAAAAGTAGGATACATTTTGCTAGTTTCAAGGGAACTTTAAGAAAAATTGTTTTATTATTACTTTATACTGAGCTAAAATTGACCTATAACGTTGTGTAAGTTGGACTTCCCTCATGGCTCAGCTGATAAGGAGTCTGCCTGCAATGCAGGAGACCTGGGTTTGACTCCTGGGTTGTGTTGGGAAGATCCCCTGGAGAAGGAAATGGCAACCCACTCCAGTATTCTTGCTACCTACTCTAATATTCTGTCCATGGGAACAGAGGAGCCTGGTGGGCTACAGTCCATGGGGTCTTGAAGAGTCAGACATGACTGAGCGACTTCACTTCTTCTATGTATTGTGTAAGTTTAAGGTGTACAATGTGATAATTTGCAACATTTATATGTTGCAGTAAGAGGACCCCTGTAGTGTTAGGCACAACTATCACATCACATAAATATATACATACATATATATATATATATTTGGTGAGAAAACAATCTAGTCTTTTAGCGATTTTGAAGCGTACACTATTGTTGACTGTAATTATGTTGTACATTATATCTTCAGGACTTTTTCATCTTCTAACTGCAAGCTTGTATCATGGGAACTTTTTGATGAGATCAACTGAATTTGTCTCGGAACCTTAGAGAAGATTTTGTTGAAGAACAGGCTTGAGAAGGAATAGAAGCATTCAAGACGAAATGGGAAGTAGGACATGACAGCAAGAGGAAATAGTACATGTAAATCACTTGAAACATAAGAGAACATTTCAAAACCAGAAAGTCACAAGGAAGTACGTGTGATGAAGAACCTAGAAAAGAAGAGGATGTGTAGAGACTTCAAGTCTTAGAGATCATGCTGAGAAATTTGGACTCTATACCACGAGTGATTAGAAGTTTGGGGAGAGTTTTAATCATGAAAAAAAAACTTTACTCAACAAATATTTGAGTGCTTATTTTTCCCAGGCAGTATTCCTATTCATAAATTAGAATAATTTCAGAAAATAATATAGAAGACAGACCAGAAAAGAAAAAGACTAGAGGCTATTTCAAAACATCTAGGTGAAAATAATGAGACGCAATTGAGAAACAGACTGAATCTATTTCACTATTGGATTAACTATTGTCAGAGGGTAAAATGATTGTGAAGATGATCTTAGTAGCTATCTCTTCTCATCTTTCTCTCCCCTACCTGTGTGTGTACATGCTCAGTCACTCAGCTGCGTCTGACTCTTTGCGACCCTATGATCTGTAGCCTGCCAGGCTCCTCTGTCTATGGGATCTCCCAGACAAGAGTACTGGAGTGGGTTGCCATTTAGTTCTCCAGGGGATCTTCCTGACCCAGGGATTAAACCTGCATCTCCTGCATCAGCAGGTGGGTTTTTTACCACTGAGCCACCTGGGAAGCCTATATATCTTATGCTGCTATTGTTGTTACTGCTAAGTCACTTCAGTCGTGTCCGACTCTGTGAGACCCCATAGATGGCAGCCCACCAGGCTCCCCCATCCCTGAGATTCTCCAGGCAAGAGTACTGGAGTAGGTTGCCATTTCCTTCTCCAATGCATGAAAATGAGAAGTGAAAGTGAAGTCGCTCAGTCGTGTCCTACTCTTAGTGACCCCATGGACTGCAGCCCACCGGGCTCCTCCATCCATGGGGTTTTCCAGGCAAGAGTACTGGAGTGGGGTGCTATTGCCTTTTACGATGCTACTAACACTTTAATTCATATCTCCCCCCACTTTTTTCTTATCTTCTTCACATTTCACAAACATTCATGTAGAAGGGTAGATATGAGGAGACAGGCAAAGCAGTTCAAGTAATTGTGTTCTATCATAAGTAAAGTGAAGTGAATTGAAGTCACTCAGTAGTGTCCGACGCTTTGCAATCCCATGGACTGCAGCCTACCAGGCTCCTCCCTCCACGGGATTCTCCAGGCAAGAGTACTGGAGTGGGGTGCCATTTCCTTCTCTAGGGGATCTTCCTCACCCAGGGATCGAATCTGGGTCTCCTGCATTCCAGACAGACGCTTTAACCTCTGAGCCACCAGGAAAGCAGGTTAATTTTTCAAAAATCTTTATCCATGCTCCCAGGACCCAGGTTCTGTGGTTCACAGTAGAAAATAGATTTCTAATTTTCTTATTAGACTTTATGTTTTAGAGCTCTTTGGGTTCAGAGTAAAATTGAGTGGCAGGTACAGAGATTTCTCATATGCCCAAACACTTGCATAGCCTCCTGCATTATCGACGTCCCCCACAGTGTGTACATTTGTTGCCACGGATGAACCTACGTGGATACATCATTTCTTCCAAAGTCTTCAGTTTGCATTAGAATTCACTCTTGGTGTTGCATATTCTATGTGTTTCAACAAATGCGTCTGACATATATCCAAAATTGTAGCATCATACAGAGTAGTCTCACCATCACAGAAATCTGCTGTGCTCAACCTATTCATCCCACCTGACTACTACTGATCTTTCTACTGTCTCATTGTTTGTCTTTTCCAGAATGCCATAGATCTGGAGACATACAGTGCGTAGCATTTTCAGATTGGCTTATTTCGCTCTGTAACATGCATTTAAGTTTTCCCTATGTCTTTTGCTAATTTATCTTCAAGAAGGTTTTATTTGGAAGCTTATACAAACACAATATTTCATATCATTAATATGTTCATATTCTTTTTCTCATTATAATGAGATAGTTTAAAACCAATTTTTCATTAAATACCATGTGATTGCCTTCAAATTCCATTTAATTTATTCCTGTGTGCTATAAAATATTATCATTTCTATGAATTTCATAATGTGAAAAAGGGTTGTGAAGCAGCCATGAAATTAAAAGATGCTTACTCTTTGGAAGAAAAGTTATGAGCAACCTAGATAGTATATTCAAAAGCAGAGACATTACTTTGCCGACTAAGGTCAGTCTAGTCAAGGCTATGGTTTTTCCTGCGGTCATGTATGGATGTAAGAGTTGGACTGTGAAGAAGGCTGAGTGCCGAAGAATTGATGCTTTTGAACTGTGGTGTTGGAGAAGACTCTTGAGAGTCCCTTGGACTGCAAGGAGATCCAACCAGTCCATTCTAAAAGAGATCAGCCCTGGGATTTCTTTGCAAGGAATGATGCTAAAGCTGAAGCTCCAGTACTTTGGCCACCTCATGCAAAGAGTTGACTCATTGGAAAAGACTTTGATGCTGGGAGGGATTGGGGGCAGGAGGAGAAGGGGACGACCGAGGATGAGATGGCTGGATGGCATCACGGACTCGATGGATGTGAGTCTGAGTGAACTCCGGGAGATGGTGATGGACAGGGAGGCCTGGCGTGCTGCGATTCATGGGGTCGCAAAGAGTCAGACGTGACTGAGCAACTGAACTGAACTGAACTTTAAACTTCAGATGAGGATTTTAAACCTGGGGCTTCTCGATGGATTTCAGTGGGTGGGTAAAATATGCAAGTGCCTGTTTTCCTGGAGAGATGGTCAGTATTCTTTATCAGATTCTTCCATGTCCTTTCATGACTTAATAACTCATTTCTTTTTAGCTCAGAATAGTATGCCATTGTCAGGCTATACTATTGAATATTGTCTACTTTATCCATTAAAAGATTTACTATTAATTGTAGTCATTTTGGAGAAGGCACTGGCAACCCACTCCGGTACTCTTGCCTGGAAAATCCCATGGATGGAGGAGTCTGGGAGGCTGCAGTCCATGGGGTCGCTAAGAGTCGGGCACGACTGAGCGACTTCACTTCCACTTTTCACTTTCATGCATTGGAGAAAGAAATGGCAACCCACTCCAGTGTTTTTGCCTGGAGAATCCCAGGGACGGGGGAGCCTGGTGGGCTGCCGTCTATGGGGTGGCACAGAGTCAGACACGCCTGGGGTGACTTGGCAGTAGTCATTTTAAATTCTTCGCCTGATAAGCCCAACATTTCTGCCACATCAGAGTCTGTTTCTAATGCTCATTCTGCCTTTTAACACTGTTGGTTTTTGTCTTTTGATATGCCTTGTAATATTTCTCAGTAGCTGGATATGATGTATGAGATTAAAGAAACTGTTGTGAATCAGACTTTAGTAATGTTGGGGGGAAGTGTGGGGAGAATGGAAATGTTCCACAGTCATATGATTAGGTCTCAGTCTTTTAGTGAGCCTGTGTGTTGGAGTATGAACTTCTAAGCGCTTCTCAGAAGCCACACCCTACCAACCCTTCAGGTATGATTGGATAGCCAGGGTAGACGGGAACTGTGTATTTCCATTTCCAGGTGGCTCACATGATAAGGAATCCACCTGCCAATGCAGAGGAGACATAGGTTCTCTTCCTGGGTCAAGAAGATCCTCTGGAAGAGGAAACAGCAACCTACTCCAGTATTCTTGACTGAAAAATCCCATAGACAGAGGAGACTGCAGGCTACTGTCCATGGTGTCGCAAACAGTTGCACTGAGCAGCTGAGCATGCACGTACACTACCCCTGGGTCAGTTAGGGCCTGAGGAAACCAAAGCAGGTGAGCTCTGGTTAAATAGTATCTCCTGAGGGCAAGCCTTACTAAAGAAGAAAATATGGTGTGCTTCATTTCATGACGGTTCTTTTCTGTTTACTCTGCTGGAAGCACAGACTTTTCTCTACTTTCTGTGATAACCTGGTGGAGCTCCAGGAGGTAAAACACAAATTGTAGGGGCCCACTGATGGCTGGGTCCCTCTGGAGGTTTTATCTCTCAGAATTGCACACATTAATCATTCCACAAGTCGTCAATTATAGTTCAGAGTTTCCTACCTTGGAGCACTGGTTTCCATGGAAGTTTCTGGTGCAATAAGTCGTGATTCTCTTTTGGAGCCAGCAGTTTGCTCTGTGGTCTTTCTTGTCTCAGGGATCTAAGAAGAGTGATTGGCTTTTCTGTTTATTCAGCTTTTACTTGTTAGGATGGATGGGCAAGTCTACACTTCCCTACATGCCAGACCAGAAATGAAGAAGTCTCTGACAATAGACTTTTTTTCTATTAATTTTATTAAGCAATGTATGAGGAGTAAGTAACTAGAAATAACTGTATAATTCCATGTTATTTGACATTCTTAAACCCCTACAAATTCCTAATTATTTCAGAGGGTGAGGTCATATCATGAGTCATATCTTTTTTATTGTTTTTACTGACTTCTCTCTTCATCTTCTTCCAAAAGATCACACTGCTATCTCATGGCCTCTCTGATGACTGTCAAGGACACGGGAAACAGAGTGTAGGCTTCTCATCTTACTGCTCTCTCTCCATCAACAGATAGCACCAAAAAACTCTGGGGAACTGAGTTTTCTCCATTTTGTTACTGACCTGATATTTTATAGTTTAGGGCCAGAACTTTACTATACTATGGAGTTAGAAGAAAAAAGAAATGTGTGGTGACACTGTATTATAGGATTGTAAAAGTTTTTGGTAAAGTTGTAATTTAAGAAAGTTTCTAGACCTATTAGAGGCATGCTGAGTTCGCGAGAATATGTTGAAGAATTCTCTGTCTTTTCATACCCATGTGCCCATAATTTGTTTAGTACAATGCTTGACACTTAGGAACCCTCAAATGTTGGTGTATACCAAACAGCATGCTAAGTGCTAGAGAATGACCTTCGACTAGCACAGCAGGACTATCTTGTTTATTCTTTTATGCTCATAAAACTGACACAAAGGCTGACATAAAGGGAGGGTACCCTGGAGTTCATACTGGAGAATTCTGTAACATCAATTTATGAAGAAGATATTTGTTTTTCTATTTGTATAACTCTAGCAATTCCATTTAAACCATGGATGCAGATAGTCCCACACTATAATCTACTTTATTAGGATTATTAACTTGCAGGTGGATGTATGATCTGAAAACACTTCCCCTCAGTCTTTGGGCAAAAAGTTTTAATGTTCCTTGTCACAAGATCAGACGTTTTTATCTGGATATAGCCATTCAGGGATTTTTCTTTCCCAAGGTCTTAACCTGGGATTCAATAATAAGTTATATATACTGAAGGCTGACAACCAAGGAACCACCTGCTACAGCTTTGGGGCTCTTTATTCAAAATTGTATTAGAACAGATGTTTCTGGTAACAATAGTATCTTTCCCTTTGGTAGTGAAGGCAGAAACCCTTATCTAGAATTATCACAAGTCAAGCTTCCCTGGTGGCTCAGTGGTAAAGAATCCGTCTGCCAAGCAGGAGTCCTGGGTTCAGTACCTGGGTTGGGAAGATTCCCCCCTGGAGAAGTAAATGACTACCCAAGCTCCAGTATTCTTGCCAGGGAAATCCCATGGACGGAAGAACCTGGCGGTAGTCCATGGGGTCACAAAGAGTCAGACGTGACCTAGCAACTAAATGACAACAATCACACCTCAAAATAATTTTTGGTTAATTTATACCTGAGCACTGGAGGAGGAAATGGCAACCCACTCCAGTATTCTTGCCTGGAGAACCCCATGGATGGAGGAGCCTGGCTGGCCATTATCTATGGGGTCACAGAGAGTTGGACACGACTGAAGTGACTAAGCACAGCACAGCATACCTGAGCACATAAGAAAAAATAAATACAACTGTTCTCTTCCAAGTAGAACTTGGTGGAGAGGGGTGGGCTAAGTCACAATTATCACCACTACCACCAGCAACAAACTTCTTCTCACTCCTATTGCTATCTGTACTACTCATTTGGTACTTACTGTTTTCTCTTTTATTATCCCTTAATAGCTCAAACATTTGTTTCTTTGACTTTATTGGGAATAAGCGATGAATAAGATTCACTTGGTATTCTCTCTTTGCAAGCTGAGAAAATTATCGCCAAGTGGCTGGAAATGTCAAAACCAAGTAAATGTGCTTTGATCGCTTACATATCCAAATATTCAATACGTATAACACATGAACTGAGGCACAGAGTTCAAACTTTTCCCACCCTTCATGAGGGTGTATAAAGAAAAGAGGTTTAACAAAACTTCATCACACAGTTTCTGGAATTAAAAGAACTGGGCTGTTTGCCACACCCCACAGCTTGGAATGTAGACAGTCAGGATTTAGGATGTTTAAGACTCCAACCAAATTAAAATGATGCAAATCATTGCCTCAGATGGTGGAGAATGTCTGTCCTCCTCCTACGCAAAACGCCTGGGAAACAGGAAATACAAGTTCAATGAGGATGACCTTTCTGTGGTAGAAAAGTAATCACCATGTGCCAGAGACGAGTGAATGAACATTATTGATATTTCTATGATCAAAGGATACTTAGCTTTGCTATTGTGACAGCTATTTGACTGCTTCCTTGCCAATCAACACAAGTTAATATGTTCATGGTGACTGAACAATTACAATGGAAACACTTGCTTTTGATCCCTGCTACGGTGGATGAAAGAGCCAAGATATGTCCAGGGTGGGAGTAATTCAGAGTTCTTTCAGAAGCATGTACAAATTAGCAACACTGAAGTGCACTTTAGTCAATGTGGGAATTATGCCGGATAAAAAGATACCAGAAGTTTTAGTGCTCATTGCATCTTAGGACTGTTTAGCATCCTATTAGGGGATAATTTCCCACACGGTGTGATCTTGTTCGTAGGCGGCATTTTATTTCCTGCTACACAGAACACAGAGAACAGGGCACACCCTGGCCCTTAGGAAGTGATAATGATTTAATCCTTTCAATTGGATTTTTCAAACATGACCTAGACTGTATTCAGTAATTCAAACAAGGATAGGAACAATTTACTCTGAGCATTAGCGCCCACATCTGAGCCAGAGGGAAATGCTAACAGATGCTCTTTCAGAAGAGGTTTCTATCAATATAGTTATTCCAGATATCATATATTTAGATAGACATCAGTTCAGTTCAGTCGCTCAGTCATGTCTGACTCTTTGCGACCCCATGAATCGCAGCACGCCAGGCCTCCCTGTCCATCACCAACTCCCGGAGTTCACTCAGACTCACGTCCATCGAGCCAGTGATTCCACCCAGCCATCTCATTTTCTGTTGTCCCCTTCTCCGCCTGCCCTCAATCCCTCCCAGCATCAGAGTCTTTTCCAATAGATATTCTTAAATATACATATCCTTTAACATATATATATTCTTAAATACATATGTATCCTTAAATACACATGTATTCTTAAATGTCTTTCTCCTTATTTTATTTTCTATCTATGTATCCATCATCTTAAGCTAGCCACAAGATATTTCGGTTACTTATTGTAAGACAATGTCCTAATTGATACAGAGTATAGATAAATACACACAAAATATCCCAGGGGAAATATGGAGAAATGGGATTGATAATCTGGTCTAGATATATGCAAAATCCTATATCTGTCATGGGAATTTAGTTCAGTTTAGTTCAGTTCAGCTCAGTCGCTCAGTCGTGTCTGACTCTTTGTGACCTCATGAATTGCAGCACGCCAGGCCTCCCTGTCCATCACCAACTCCCTGAGTTCACTCAGACTCAGGTCCATCGAGTCGGTGATGCCATCCAGCCATCTCATCCTCTGCCATCCCCTTCTCCTCCTGCCCCCAATCCCTCCCAGCATCAGGGTCTTTTCCAATGAGTCAACTCTTCGCATGAGGTGAACAAAGTATTGGAATTTCAGCTTTAGCATCAGTCCGTCCAAAGAACACCCAGGACTGATCTCCTTTAGAGTGGACTGGTTGGATCTCCTTGCAGTCCAAAGGATTCTCAAGAGTTTAGTAATCTATGGTAAAAGAGTTGTGAAACTGCTAATTCCAACATCCTGTGTTCATTTGGGAACAAGCTCTGGGAGACAGCATGGTGGCCACCAAAGTGTAACAGCAAGGCTTCAGGGCTCATGGTGGCATGGATACTTCTGACAGAATTAAATGGTGGAAGAAAGGAAATGACACATTCAAATATTTAAATTTGGGAACTAGAAATAGATATTTACTTGTTTTTTTCCCACCTTCCACTAAGCATCCTCTGCTCTCAGATTCCCTTTGCCTGTCTGATGGTTCTTTCTCCGTTGTTTAAAGATTTTTCTGTTACCATGTCACCTTAGTGATTTCCTTGAAGAGGAAGTTCCTTATCTTCATGTCTCACCCCGTCCCAACCTCATTCGACCTGCTACTAGAGTTAGGTGTCAGCATAATGAAGGAGATAAACCACAGATAAAACTTTGCAAGTTAGGTTGCAGTCATGCACATGACAAGGAATCAAAGACTTGTTGGTTTATGTTGGAAAAAATCTGGAGGACATGTGTAAAAACAGAGCTTAGGGTGCTCAGACAAGACTGAAACATTTTTAGATCATTGGAACCAGTTGCTAAGATGAAATTCTCTCTTGTCATCCTGTAAACATGGGTTCTTACATAACTTTGTTAAAACTTATGGTTGTTTTGAAGAAACTAGTAGAGTTAATCATTATCTCCAAGTGACTATTATAAGGAAGCACATTTGAAAAATTACTAATTTAATGGATCTTGTAATTTTGGACACTTTGTTAACTGTTCCCTTTTCAGTCCCTTCCTATCCTCCCGTTAGCTGCCTACACTTGGTTTTATTTTCCATCACAACTATCAGTGATATATTCAGTCTCACTAAGTTATGAAAATAGCTTAAGGAACAGCCTTATGTGTACCTTTAAAATTCTTCCATCCTCTTCTCTGAAATCCAGGACTTTTCTTCCACCTGGCTACAGCAGGAGGAGAGAGCTGAGAGTGAAAATACCAAAACCCATCTTCATATACTCATATACACATCTCTTCTACACTGCTCCATTCCTAACTCACTTTTCTTTTCCAATAAATTAATTTTGTTTCTTTCACTACTAGAAGTTGCCCTTGAAATGGTCCTAACACTAATACTTTTGATAAACTGTCCTTGATAATAATTCTCTGGGAACTGTTTTAGAGAATAGAAACGTTTCTTTCCATAGATTGTAACATATGGCAATTTAATGTTTCTCAAAACAGAAAAAAATAATGGCAGTAGTTGTTTTCATGAAAGAAAAAAAAAGAACAAACAGATAATCAGAGGTTTAGAAAAGTAATCTGCAAAGGGCCATAAGATACAGAATTAAAATTTTTAAATTTACTCCAGGTGGAAAAAATAAACTTTAATGTTAAGAAGTAGTATGGAAGCAAGAGTAGGATAAGACTGAGAAAGGAAATGCAGAGTCAAAAGAACATATTCTCTTGGACAGTCTAAAAAAAGAATACATGATAAATGGATTGTGGTTGCTGTTGTTCAGTCACTCAGTGTTCAACCCTTTGCAACTCCATGGGCTGTGGCACACCTCCTGTCCTTCACTCTCTTCTGGAGTTTGCTCAAACTCATGTACATTCACTCAGTGATGCCACCCAACCATCTCATCCTCTGTCATCCCCTTCTCCTCCTGCCCTCAATCTTCCCCAGCATCAGGGTCTTTTCCAATGAGTCAGCTCTTCATATCAGGTGGCCAAAGTATTGGAACTTCAGCTTCAGAATCAGTCCCTCCAATGAGTATTCAGGGTAGATTTCCTTTAGGATTGAGTGGTTTGATTTCCTTGCTGTCCAAAGGAATCTTAAGAGTCTTCGTCAGCAACACAGTTTCAAAGTATCAGTTCTTCAGTGCTCAGCCTTCTTTACGGTCCAACTCTCACATCCATACAAGACTACTGGAAAAACCATAGCTTTGACTATATGGACCTTTGTAGGCAAAGTGATGTCTCTGCTTTTTAATATGCTGTCTAGGTTTGTCACAGCTTTTCTTCCAAGGAGCAAGCATCTCTGGCTGTTATTCACTTGTTTTAAAAAATACAAAGACATAATATTAACATATACTCTAAGAATGGGTGCTAGATACATCTGATAAATTTATACAAAGTATTTCAAATGAGTATGGGCAGTTTACTGCATGTACCATCATTCTATAACTTGAAAGGTGTCTTAATCAGAGTTCTCCAGAGAAACAGAATCAGTGGGGTGTATACAGAGGGAAAGATCTATTTTCAGGAGTTGACTCCTATGGTTGCAGGACCTAGCAAGTCTGAAATCATTGGATAAGACTGGAAAGCTAGAAATTCAGCTAAAAATTGATGTTGCAACATTGTGTCTAAAGACTGGAAATTCAGGTAGAATTTCTATATTGCTTCTCAGAGACAGGATTCATTCTATTTTGAAAAAAAAACCCTCCGTCTTTGCTTTCAGGGTCTTCGACAAACTGGGGGAGGTTCACCCATATTCTGGAGGATAAACTACTCAAAGTCCACTGATTCAAATGTTAATTCATTTAAAAGGTACCTTCACAGCAACATCCAGACTATTGTTGGACCAAGCAACTGGGCACTGTAGTCTAGCCAAGTTGACGTTTGAAATTAACCATCATAGAAGGTTGGGAGAGAAAGAACAGTATGTATCTAATGTAGCAAAAATTGCTTGCAGTCTTTTCTTTCAGGGCCATTGTTTCCCATTGATTTTACTAAATGTTTGGAGTGACTTTTAATATTTTGGATACAGGTTCCTGTCTAGTATGTTGTACGAGAATGTTCAGCCATGGCAAATTTTACCAGGGAACATACTTGGATACATTAGGCCCATTCTTTTCTGCAAGTCAGCATCTGGTGCTCATGCTTTGCTTACTCATTTAACACAGCATCCCACATATAAAAACAGTGTAAAGCACAGAGTGGACAAGTGCTAATTAAAATTATACAAATAAGAATTGTGTCTTCAAAAATGAAAGAATGAGAACATTTCGTTCTGACATATTGAGAATCAGAAAAATGAATTAAATAGGAAGACACACTAGGATATTTTAAGTAGAGTAGCGGATTATAAGTCTACATATTGTCATGTGTTACAATTCACTTCTGTTGCTTAGCAGAGCCTACTGTTAGTTATATCTGGAAACTATATGTCAAGAATTTCTAACAGCATCATAAAAATCAAACCCCACCAAAACTAATGCACAAGCCTGTGTTGTATCTTCAGAAATTGGGTCTGCTTCTCTCTGATATGACTTTATAATTCATGTGCCACTCAGAATTATTTTTGTTCTACATTTTACATCATACTTCATGTAATACTTCATACATTTTACATCAATCTCCACATACAATGAAATAGGAAAGTCATCTCAACAGATTGGCAAGTGGGAAGATAGCAAAAGAAAGCCAATGAATAACCCATAGCTGGGTTCCAATGAAAAGGTTTTATTTTTGCTTGCTTTTATTTTGCAAATGAATAAAGATGCAATATTTTGCTCTGCATTCTTTAGTGTAATAACTAAAATTCTTTTTGGCATCACACACCATTTTATATTTTCTCAGTAGTTCACGAATGTCCTTTCTCTTCGAGATACTGTCTGTGTCCAGTCGAAGGAGCACTCAGCTGAAAGGAAAATGAAATAAACTTAAAAACCCAAAATTTCTTTAAAAAAATTAAATTGAAGTATAATTTCTTTACAATGTTGTGTTAGCTTCTACTGTACAGTAGTATGAGTCACCTGTTGTCTACACAGTGGGAGAAGGAGAGAGTGGGACACATTGAGACAATAGTATTGACATATATACACCAAATAGTGAAAAACAGATAATGAATGAGAAACTGCGATATAGCATGGGGAGTTCAACTCGGTGTCCTGTGATGACTTAGAGGGGTGGAATAGCGGTCAAGTGGGATTCGGGGTGAGAAGCAGGCTCAAGAGAGAGGGGATATATGTATACAAAATAAACTTTCTAAAATGCTAGTGGCCTGGGATGCAAATTTATTTCAGAGATTTAGCTGCTCTGAAGATGAACTGCAGTGTGTGGATGGGCAGATTTACCTGAACTTGACATCAGAATATAACTATTAGGATCCCAAACTAAAACATGTGCCTGGACTCCGCCCTTGATGACTTTATCATTGAGAGGCTCTCGAAAGTGTTGATCAGGCTCTCAGCAGCTGATATCCCCTGAGGAAAATCTGTCCCCAAATGCGGAGTCAGCTTTCTTGGCTTTTACCTTCTCTTGGATGTTGATCTGACAATTCTTCACTATCTTATGAGCTTTCCAGCGTAATCTAGCTAGTGGTTTTTATGTTATGTCCAGATTTTCTCCTTTAATAGCAATGTTGGTTCAAAATTTGCAGCCCTAGTTACCATAAGTAGAGTGCATCCCGTTTCTCAACTCTTTAATACTCCTCCCTGTCTCTCTTAAATTCAGATGTGCACAATGACCATCATATTGAAGTCCAAAGCCAGGTGTTACACAATATGATTTATTTACTATAATGTGAATAATGTTGGTTTTAACCTTATTTATCTAATTTTGCTGAGGCTTAATTGTGCTTGTTTAGTGATTTCCTTTGAGCCTCTGGCTGAGGCTTTCTCTCAATTTAAAAAGCCTCCTTACCTTAAGCTTAGTTATTCTTCTACCCATATGAGAAGGTCTAGCTCAAAATCAGTTCCATCTATGCCTTCTTCCTCTACCTCTCCGTGATCACGTCCTAATTTGAAATACTATTTTATTTATTCTGTCTGATACACACACTGTTTCTATTCACTCAGGGTTGGCAAGTTTGCTGGGCAAGATAATCTTGTTTGCCACCCTGGACTGCAAATTTTCCTGAGATGGGATTTAAGCCTTTAGTATAGTATCTTCCTCTGAATGTATTTGAGTACTTCAGATACAATAGGGAGTCTCGCACTTGTTAGAGAGATGGCTTTGACTATCTCATTGCAAGTTAGAGACTTTCTCTCTTTGGATCCCATAGAAGCTTCTGAACATTACATAATTCAGGGTGTTTCACTGAGAAAATTTTAACTGGTATGTGATATTTTTTCCAGTTTTTATTAGTTAAAAATTTTAATGCATATATGAATAAAACTTTAAACCCATGATTTTACAAATATGGTTGTGGTAATGTGGACATCTTAAGTAACAAGCGTGTTAATGAGCAGATAAAGGGAATCTGCAAAATTCCTAAAGATGGTAGGTAAACGTGGTAGGCTGATTGCAAGATTAATTTTCTTCTGTTTGCAGTGTGACTTGGCAGCTCCTCCCAAGGTGTCCTTTTCCCCACCTTTTGACTCTGGACTGGCCTTTTAAGTTGTTTTGACCAGTAGAACATGTGTGGCAGAAATGACAAAAGGTTAGTTCCAGGCCTGGGCTTCAGACGCCTTGTATATTATTGCTCCCTTGAAATCTTGCCGAGCAGTTGGAACAAGCAGAGGCTAGTGTGCTAGATGGTGAAGGAGCAAATGAAGCAGAGCTAGGTCTCTCCAGGTATGAACCTCCTTGGTCAACCAGCTCTCAGATATCTTCTCAGTTCCGTTCAGTTCAGTTCAGTTGCTCAGTCGTGTCCGACTCTTTGTGACCCCATGAATTGCAGCACGCCAGGCCTCCCTGTCCATCACCATCTCCCGGAGTTCACTCAGACTCACATCCATCGAGTCCGTGATGCCATCCAGCCATCTCATCCTCTGTCGTCCCCTTCTCCTCCTGCCCTTTCTAGTCAGCTACAAATGCTTAAGCGAGCCAGCCAAGATCAGCCACAAATGGCTCAAATCAATAAAACCATCCAGCTGACCCAAAGATCAGGAGTGGTGGTGGTGGAGGAAATGATCATATACCACTGAGGTTTTGTTAAGAGGTATTATTGTGATGATGGATAATGAATATAGAGCATGACCAAAAGCTGGGAAACACTGAATATGTACTTTACAAAACTATTGTCTTTGATCTTGTGTTATGTTTTTCATAACAGAGCATGATTCAGAATCAATTCCAGAACAAGCCGTGGGAGAACAATAGACTGAGGAAATTTTTTCTCCATTGTAATTGAAATAAGTAAACTTTAGAGTCTATTTCTTCTGCTTTACTTTCTTGTACAATCTTTTCCCAAGTATATATATTTTTTAATCATTCCTGTTAGATTCTAAAAAAGTGGATAGGTAGGGAAGGAAAATGAATGAGGTTTAAAGATATTATCTATCAAAGGGAGAGAGGAATTCTAGTCAAAATTGCTTTAATAAATTTATTTTCAATTTCATATTTTATTTTTTAGAATAGTTTTAGATTTATAGAAGAAAATTACAAGGACAGTGTCGAGTATTCTCATATACTCCACACCCAGTTTTCCCTATTGATAACATCTTAGTATGGTACACGTGTTAAAGATTAATGAATTAACACATTATTATTAACCTGAGGTCTCTATTCAGATTTTCTTACATCTTACTAAATGTCCTCTTTCAGTTACAAGATCCCATCTAGGATAACACATTATATTTAATCTTCATGTCTCCTTGGAATTCGCATTAATAAATATTTACTAATCTCCTTAACTGCTTAAAAGTTTTGAATCCAACTATGATTGGTCAGTAGTCCAATGCCTTCTGCTTTTAAAGAGCTGAACTATTGTTTCTCTCTTTAGCCAGGTCAATCTTCTTGAAGGAAGTCTTATATTTACATTTCAGAATGATGTGGAAAAGGAGGAAGATTGAGTTTGGAGCCAGATGGTTCTTGTTTCTGTCCTGGCTTCACTGTCGCCTTTGTGGCCTTGGGTGAGTTTATCTATGAGTCCCAGTCTCTTCCTCTGTAAAATAAGAATGATATTTCTAAAAGAGATTTGATACTAAACATAAAGTGTTTGTCACCAAAAGCTATATGAAAATAGTAGTTACTTTCTCCTAGGCAGCTTCTTACTTCTTAGGCAATGAGTACCTGCAGGTACACATATTCTTAACTGGTTGACACATTTCTCCAACCATCTTATCACAGTCCATTTGGACTATTATAGCAAAATGCCATAGAACGGGTAGCTTATAAACAACAGAGATTTGTTTCTCCACTTCTAGGGGCTGGAAGTCTGAGGTTAGGATGCCAGCATGGTCAGGTTCTGGTGAAGTCCCCTTTTCTCCTGCAGACTATACTTTTGCTGTGTTCTCACATGGTGGAAAGGGAGCTGGAGAGATCTCTGGGATTTCTTTTGTAAGAGCACTTATCCCATTCACGAGAGCTCCACCCTCATGGCCTAATTACTTCCCAACACCTCACCTCCTAACACCATTACATTGGATGTTATGATTTCAACATATACATTTGGAAGAGGGCACAGCCAAACAGTTTATTGTTATCTAGTCACCAGGTTGGGTTCAACTCTTTGCAACTCCATGGATTGCAGCACACCAGCCCTTCCAGTCCCTCACCATCTAACAGAGTTTGCCCAGGTTCATGTCCATCGAATTGGTGATGCCCTCCAACCATCTCATCCTCTGTCACCCTCTTCTCCCTCTTCCTTCAATCTTTCCCAGAATCAGGGTCTTTTCCAATTATTCAGCTGTTTGCATCAGGTGGCCTGTGTATTGGAACCTCAACTTCAGCATTTGTCCTTCCAGTGAGATTTCAGGGTTTGTTTCCTTTAGGATTGACTGGTTTGATCTCCTTGCTTTCCAAGGAACTCTAAGGAGTCTATAACGTATCCCAAAACACAGTGACATTAAACTGCTATGAATTCTCCTCTTCTAAAGTCACTTCTATCAAATTGGGGGCAGAGACTTGACTTTGACTATAGCCATATCAGTTTATGCTTGCTGAACCTGGTTTCGTTACTCGGCAGTATTCATTTGATTGGATTTTTCCAATATTTTCCCAGTATTTCCCTAGGTGTAGAAGCTAGGTTAAATATAGTAACCTTCTCAAGATGGTTAATTTTTTCTTATTTATTTTTAAAATAATTTCTTACATTTTATCTTTTTTAAAATTGCAGATTTCCAGAACCATCTTGTATTTCTACTCACTGAAGTTTTATTAGATGTATGCTGTACTTTGAGACTGCAAACTTGAATATCAATATAAACTAGAACCCCAAGACTGGAAGGGACTTTGAAAAGAAAATCAGTACATCTTTTTCTGATCAGAATTATTTAGAATTATATCCTTCAAAGATTTTGGACCACCTAAGCTCAGACTCCTTGTATTCATCAGGGTTCTCCAGAGAAACAAAACCAATATAAATGGATGTATTATATGGAATTGGCTCATATGATTATACAATCTGAAATCTGCAGAGGTCATGTCCAGTTTGAAGACTATCAGACAGGAAGAGTTGATGGGTCAATTTGAAGTTTCATATGCAGAATAACTCTCTATTACTTGGGGAAAGTTAAGCATTTTGTTTTATTCAGACCTTCAACTGACTATAAGAGGCCCACCCACATTATGAAGAGCATTCTGCTTTACTCAGTCTGCCAATTTAAGTGTTAATCTCATTTAAAACATCTCTAGCAAAACACGTAATGTTTGACCAAATATTAGGGCCCCTGTGGACCTGTCAAGTTGATACATAAAATTAATCATCACCTTTCTCATTCTTCAGAGGAAGATCTGAGACCTGGTGAGGAACAGAGATCTTCTCAAGATACAAGTAATGACATGTAAAATCTGAGCCATTGATGTGCTGATAAATGTTTACAAATCAGATTTCCAAAGGAGAAAAGAAAAGATAGGAAAAAAAGGCCTGGATGTAGCACTTACTAGTTACCATGGTGGAAATGAGAGTAGTGATGAGGAGGAAAAAAAATAAGAAGCCAGAGGTGTTTTGCAAAGATTAAAGATGCCCTGAACTGAGCAATATAATCAAAGCAACTCCTGCACTTAGGGAATAAAAAGAAGCAAAAAGCTATGTCTGAAGTCATTGACTCAGCCTGCATTAAGTGACAAACTACATCACATCAGTTCTTAAGGGGTCTGAGGTACATGTTAGTCACTCAGTCATGTCTGACTCTTTGCAACCCCATGGACTGTAGCCTGGCTGTCTCCTCTTTCCATGGAATTCTCCAGACAAGAATATTGGAGTGGGTTGCCATTTCCTCCTACAGGGGATCTTTCCAATCCAGGGACTGAACCTGAGTCTCCTTCTTTGCAGGCAGATTTCTTACCATCTGAGCCACCAGGGAAGTCCAACATCACATCAACGCTTAAGGGGTCTGAGGAGAAGACCTCAAATCAGAGACAGGAATCCAGTTGGATAATTCTTACTATTAGAAGAATTGGGGTCATTTCAACTTGCAGAATATAGAAAAATTTTGTCATTAAAAACTTTTTTTAATAAGAAATAAATTCAGTCTCTGTAGGATCCAGGTTGGTTCACAGACACTGGAAAGTGGGCCTTAGCAGTTTCTTTAAGGTAGTCAAGCCAGTTTTCATGGCCTCTAATTTCACTGTTAGGGAAATAGGCACAACACAGTGTACTTTTAATTATACATTTTAAGACTTCAGAACTAAAACTGGGGAAAATATTCCAATTTTAAATGTCCCACTTTAAATTGGCTTTGCTAAAATTCTCTCAAATTCTGAATAATTCTTTTTCATACTGAAACTGAGAATGAATTATAGATTGGAGAATAAGTTCTATTGATGCTTGAAGTGCAAATGATTAAACAGCCCACACATAGAAAATTTAATATACAAAATTTATAGTAATTTACATCAAATTACATTACATAGAGGTCACAAAGCATCAGACGTTGCATAGGGATTAAACAACACCAAGAATCACAGCATTTTCTTGAAATCTTCTTCGTGGCCCTAGAAGTTGTCCCCACATACAAATGTTGCAATCTGGAAGTAATTCTGGACGTTTCTTTAGTTAAGAGTTAAAGATCTGATTAAAAAAAAAACACCAAATTCTTATTTAAACTGCATATGGAATCAATTGTTCTGTGTCTGTGTGCCAAGAAGCATCCTACAAACATTTCTTCTCCCAAAGCAGAATACTCTGTCTTTGCCCCTGTGTGCTTGGAGAGGCTAGTGAATTAGTAAATCTGTGGCTCTCCCAACAACCACCATCAGGAAATTCCTGTTAGATCTGCACATTCTTGGCCCCATCTAAGACCTCCTGAATCAGAAATGCTAGGGTAGCACCCAGCAATGACTTACACCCTCTAGGGTATTTGAGATTTGAGAAGATTTGACAAGCACTGCATAGATGGTGTTTTTCCTCTATACGGAGCCAACTCTCCTTTATAAAACCAACACCCTAGAAGAACCAGTTTCTCATTCTCCTCTTGAAAGGTGATATTGAAAGCAAAACATTTTTGGCAGCAAAAAACTGAAGGGAGAAGCGTTCTGGTTTAGTGAAGAGGTAGGTTATATACCTTCAACTAATCCCTTACACTTGCTCTTTCTCTCTTAGCATCAAACAAGACCTTCTTAGCACCCACAACTTGAAGGATGATGAACTACGATGATGTTTCTTTTTCTCCTGAAGGGTTTACAGTATTAAGCACATAATTGTACTCATGGTTATGGTTTATCGCAGTGAAAGGAAGCAGAGCACAATCTGTGAAGAGAAAAGGCATCTGGGGAAAAATATGGAGGGAGCAAGGTACAAGCTTCCACAGGATGAACTTAATTCTGGAAGCAAGAGTTGCAATGACACATGCGAAGTGTTGTCAACCAAGTTCATTTGAGACTCATTGCTCAGGGTTTTTATTGGGAGCTGATATTGTAGGCATCCTCTGCCTAGCATCTACCAAAATTCTAGACTCCCAGAAAGAGTCTATCTGGGAGTGCTTATCATAAACTATTGTTTCTATAAGCAATAGGCCACTCTTACCTATTTCAGGAATGGAGGGAACCCTTCCAAAGTTCAAAGTTCAGGTGCCAGCTAAGGTCCGATTGTGCAAGGACGTGATTCAAAGGGCAATAGTTGTACCTGTTATGTCAACCCTTTCTTACAGCTCCTTTCTGCTTCCTTTATCTGCAAAATGGTAATAAGGACTTACCATATACTGTGGTAACATATGATTGCTGTAAAAATTAAATGAGATAGTCTATGTTAAACGTGTAGAACTCTGACTCAGAATGATCCCTTAACAAGTGTTAGCTAAAGTTGATATAGTTTGTGTTGAAGAAGACGCCTAGGCACTAAAACCAGATGTCAGCACTTGAGAGTAGGTCACAGTTGATTTTTTTTCTCTTCCCAGCATTCGGTACATTGTCTAGTACACAGTGGGTGCTCTTTAAGTGTATAATGAGGATGATAGTGATCTACTCTCTGTAAACTGAAAAAAAATGCACAACCTAAAAGCTGAGAGTTATATTTTATTTGGCAGACGAAACTGATGACTTATGTCTGAGATGCAGTATCTCAGATAGCTCTGAGAGACAGCTCCCAAGTGCTATGCGAGGAATCAAGATACACACAAGATTTTGCAACAAAGACTAGGCAGTCAGACCATCAAAACATCACTATTAAAGAAAACCAGACATCACAAGTGAAAGAACTGAGTACTTTTCTACATATGGGAAGATGTGAGAGTCTGGGTTCATTGAAATCTTTCCTCCTATATGCACCTCATCTCTTTGGGGCCTGTGTCCTGAACTTTCTCATCCAGAGTCTCCTCAGAATGCATTGTGGGGGTGATTGTAGAGGCTTCTGGCTGGATGGCAGGCATCCTGTTTCCAACCTGAGTTTCCTCAGGGCTCACAGTCAGGCAGCTGTAAGGTGACGGCTTGATGGCCGCAACATCCTTTGCTTACTGAAATGGCAGGCAGCATTCTTTTCATTGACACGTCCAAACTAACCCCTGTTTTACCTTTCAAGTCCTCCCCTATGAACTTTCTTATAATTATTTAGTCCTAAATTAGTCTCTAGAATGCTCCACTACAGAGAAGACTTACTATCCCTGGTCACCAACAATGGACTTCTCTCTAAAGTTCTGCACAAGAATATGGATATATTCTTGAACATTGAATCTTTTACCTCCTGCCATATTTGACACTTTTCTGAGCTCAGATTCCAGGACAGGACATTACTTGTCTCACACCTGGAGCTTTCTAAAGTCTAAAACTGGGTTAATTATCATAATTTCTAAAAGATTCCCTCTTGTTTCTGTTAGTCATACCATCAAATTTGCATTTGGAGTTGTTTTGAATTCTTGCCTATGTAAAGTCATCAGGTCTGCCTTACTGCTGATGGTATAGAGCTCTCCTAATTTTGAGTTGTTACTGACCATCATATTGTAAAACTTCTTCAGAGTAAAAATCTTCAACTGGTTGTTTCTTGTATAGCATTCTTAAATTTTAGTGCATCTTGCATACACCATCTTGAATAGGGTGTGTGGTCATCACGAAATCCCTTAGTTATTACAAGCATACCTTGTGTTACTGTGCTTTGCTTTATCGTGCTTCACAGATAATTGCCTTTTTTAAAAACAAATTGAAGGTTTGTGGCAACCCTGCATTGGGCAGATCTATTAGCACCATTTTTTTTTTTTTAACAGCACTTTTCTCTCTGTGTCTCTGTGTCACAATTTGGTAATTTTAGCTATAATTCACACTTTTTCATCATAATGATATTTACCATGATGATTCAAGGTCATTGATTTTTGGTGCTATTATTGTAATTGTTTGGGGGGATCCATGGACTATTCCATATAAGAAGGCGAACTTCACTAATTGTCAAAATGACAACAAAGCATTTAGGATATTACATAAGCTTAGTTGATAAAGGTTGCATTTAAGAAGACTGACTCCAATGTTGAAAGAAGTTCTACTATGGGTAAGATACTACCAAGCAGCATTGCATGCTCCTGAGAAATCATTCCTGAAAGGGAGAGCCAATCACTGAGGCAAACCTCATTGTCTTATTTTTAAAAATTGCCACAGGTCACCCCAACCTTCAGTAACTACTGCCCTGATCAGTCAGCACCATCAACATTGAGACAGCACCCTCCACCAGCAAAAATATTATGTATGACTTGTTGAAATCTTGGAGGATGATTAGCATTATTTCATAATAAAGCATTTTTAGATTAAGGTACGTGCATTGTCTCTTTGTGAGGGACAAGGAGGCCTGGTGTGCTGCAGTTCACGGGGTTGCAAAGAGTCAGATCCAACTTGGCCACTGAACAAAAACAGCACATTGCTTTTTAGCCATAACGCTGTTGTGCACTTAACACACAGCAGTAGAGCATGACCACAATTGTTGCATGCGTGTTCAGCTGCTTCAGTCGTGTCCACTTCTTTGTGACCCCATGGACTGAAGCCCACCAGTTTCCTCCGTCCGTGGGATTTCCCAGGCAAGAATACTGGAGTGGGTTGCCATGCCCTCCTCCAGGGGATCTTCCCGACCCAGGGATTGAATCTGCATGTCTTATGTCTCCCCCATTGACAGACAGGTTCTCTACCACTATTGCCACCTGGGTAGCCCAAACACAACTTTTCCATGCACTTACGGCCCAAAAATGTATATGACACACTTTCTTGCCATATTCATTTCATTGCTGTGGTCTAGAACTGAACCCACAATCTCTTTGAGGTCTGACAGGACTAAAAATATCTCCTGTGGGTCAAAACTACATGTTAAGTAAATTTTAATTCTTTGGCCTACACTTAGTATCTATATTACTTTCTTTCTAAAAATTCCCTACCTTCAGTCAAAAAGAGACCCCAAAGCCATCTGTGAACAAGCTGTTCTCTGAAGTAGTTTAGGCCAGTAGTTTCTTCAGGCCCCAATTTCAGTCCCTTTAATTCTCCTCTCACATCAATTTTCAAAGAAGGTAATGTCTTCATAGTATATTTTCCTTGGGAGAGCAGACTGATCATGTCATAGGATGGACATACAAAGTAAAATCCAAGTCACAAATTAGGATTTGAGATGCTCATCATAAATCATGAATCAAGGAGAAGTAGCCTCTGAAGTGCTCAGTTTAATCAGTTACCAGGGCTCAAGGTGGAGGCTGGCTAGCAGAGAGGTCAGTGTGGATGGCCAGTGGCCACATCTGACCGAGGGAACAGTTTCAAAATCCAACCCATGATCTGATGGAGGGGCTGCCAAAAGCACGCTGATCTGCTTCTCAACAGGCAAGAAAAGCATGCACTACATGAATATTGTGAATCGGGGGAGGACTGACAGGGGCCCCTTGAAAGACCAACTCGCTCACTTTTAAAGCGAGGATCAAACACGGAAAGGTCAAGGGACAGCACCCTTCCACTGGCTATTTTGTGAGAATTTAAAAAAGGCCTGTCTCACTTGAGATGCTTGACTTCCACTAGCCAAAAATGTTTACAAACAGTGTACCACGTAGCCCAACCAGCATGGAGCCTGTAATAGCCTTGTTCCACAGATGAGATCATGGGCTTCTTATTTTTAAAAATTTGTTTATGGTCATTATTTTTGGCTGTGGTGGGTCTTCTTTGTGGTGCACAGGCTTCTCTAGATGAAGTTCACAGGCTTAGCTGCCACCCAGTATGTGGGATCTTAGTTCCCGGACCAGGTACCAAACCTGCGTCCCCTGCCTTGGAAGATGGAATCTTAACCCCGCGACTGCCAGGGAAATCCCCTTCATGGGCTTCTTTAGATTCAGACCAGTGCGTGTGGGCCATGATGTCTCCCCACTGTGCTATTGCTGCCCTGCTAATTTTTTTTTTTTTTATAGCCCATTTCTGCAAGGTTTTTTAAAAAGTCTCAAATTAAGTATAAGTTGCTTGGTAAAGGGAATCATTTCTTCCATTTTCTTTGGCTCCCCCATAGTGACAACGAGCTGTTGGCTCTTAGTAAATGTGTTCTGTGTAAACACTGCCTACAATGTATTAGGCCTCAGAGGCTGTTTCTCAGCCATTTAGCTACACTGTTCTCAAGGGCTGCTATATCCTGCATAGTTCTTATTCTTATTAATAGCAGCAGTTTAATGAATGGGTGTATAGTTAACAGAAAAAATGCTCTCGAGGTTCAGCTAATGGTTCACTTTTCCTCTTATTCTTTATCCCTCCTAAACTGACCATCCTCAGAGTCTCTCTGTGTCCAACCATTAGTTGAGTGTTGCAGATTATTCCTTCAATATGTCTTTTTCATCAGCTCCTTTGCTCCCTTTCACTGAATTATTTTTTCTCCTTGTAAAAGTATATTCACAATTGCACTAATAAGTGAAAGTAGATTAGAGAGGGAATCAGGTTTCATTTCATGCATGCGTGCAGGCAGTTGTGTCTGATTCTTCGTGAGCTGTGGACTGTAGCCCGCCAGGGTCCTTTATCCAGGAGATTTTCCAGGCAAGAATACTGGAATGGGTTGTCATTTCCTACTCCAGGGGATCTTCCCAACCCAGGGATCAAACTTGTGTCTCCCGCATTGACAGGAAGATTTTTTACCACTGAGCCACCTGGGAAGCCCCAGGGAATCAGAAAACCCAGTCTAAACTTGTGACACTGTCCGTGATGTGACTTTCAAATCACTTGCTTGTAGTGTCTTTACTTTTCAAACGACTTTAATTAAATAATTCTGCAGTCACCTCCAGACCTTTTCACCTACTGATTTTTGCCTAAAACACATTATTCCATCTTACTTTGTCTTTCTTTTTTTTTTTTTTAAAGTTTGTGTACCCCACTGTCTTCTCATTCCTACACTTTATTTATTTTTAAATTCTTTAAAGTATAGTTGATTTACAATGTTGTGTTAATTTCTGCTGTACAGAAAAGTGATTTAGTTATCTATATTATTTTCACATATAAAATACATATTCCTTTTCATACTCTTTTCCATTGTGGTTTATCACAAGATACTACATATAGTTCCCTGTGCCATACAGTAGGACTTTGTTTTTTATCCATTTTACGTATATCAGTTTGCATCTGCTAACCCCAAACTTCCAGTCTGTCCTCTCCCCACCCCACCTCCCCCTTGGCAACAACAAGTCTGTTCTCTATGTCTGCGAGTCTGTTTCCACTTTGTAGATACGTTCATTTGTGTTGTAGTTCAGATTCCACATATAAGTGATATCATGCAGTATTTGTCTCTCTGTTTCTGAACCCACTTTGCTTAGTATGGCTTTTGGCCTAACCACAACTTAGCCCGGTTTCTTGCTACTGACAACCTAATGAAACCTCGTAGATTGTGAGTGGATGTCGTTACACCTCAGGCTTACCTCAATTATACTGCTCCATTCGTTCATCCAGCAACAATTGGGTCTTTACTGTGTGTGAAGCACTTGTTGGCTTCTTCTTTAGATATCTTTGTGAATGAGGAGACTGGGTCCTGTGCCTGTTCCTTACAGTATTAATATTGCTTTGTATCTATTTGTGTTTCTGTTTTCTGAAGTGAACGGTAATTACTTTCAAGGCAAGACTGTGCCATATTTACTACAAATGCAGAGGCTCACCCAATCTTAAGAAATATTTTCTAAATGAGTAATCAGAGCTTCCAATCCATGATTCAAACATTTTTGAAACCAAGAACTCTGGCTTTTGCCTTCTTTGGCACCATTGGTTTAAATAAACCAACAAATAAAGAAAAAAAGTTTGAACAGACATTAAAAACAAACAAAGCAAGCAAATAATGAAACCTTATTTGAAGTGTGCACATTAAACTACATGCAATAAAGGAATTCAAAAAAAAAAAGAGGCTGTGTTTACTAATAGCATCCTCAGTCCAAGAACCGAAAGCTACTTGATTTTGCTCAGTGTGCATATCAGTCAAGCCCAGCACTGCATTCACACGGCAATTGCAACGTATTTTTTGAAATATGTGCTAATGAAAATTGTGCTAAACTAAAAAGCTTAAATATTTAAAGAGAAATTCCTAATTGCACAAGTGTCTGCATTTTCTTTTATTCATTTTCTAACTTATAAGGTCTCTAACACTAACATTTGCATCATGACACAGGCAGAGTTTGTTTATTCACTTTGAGGTGACTCAGGTTCAGGATAAGTAATAAAGTCAAACTTTAGTACCTGAACAATTCTTTCAGTCTCAGTATTTCATTTCATATTCAAATATTACACTGAGTCATTTGGTGCCAAGAAGCATTTGTGATGTGTTTCCCTCAATGGCCACTGGATGGCAGTGCTGTATCATAATACCAATGATATTTGGTTTGGCAATTTTGTTTTTGTTATTTCTAGGTGTCAAATATGTGATTTCTGAAGAGCAACAAGTTAAAAGGACTTTTTAGAATAAAGATAAACAATCAAAATATTTTTAAAATATAAATCGAATACAATTATACTTCCCCTATTTAAAATAAAAGATATTTTACTCTATATTTTCTTTCTCAGTCCTAGATTTCTTCATAGTGGCCAAGAACACAAATTTCATAATCAGATATGATATTACATTTTTTTATTTAGAAACAACCAAGGATTTTGTCTTAGGCAAGTTGAAAATCTTAAAGTGTTGGTTTCAAGTGTAAACGCTAGGTAAAAGTGTAAACACTAGGTTTCAAGTGTAAACACTAGGTAGGTAGGTATCTACCCTATCATGTACTTAGAGGATGTTTACCAAGGGCTTAGGCCACACAGTTCTCAATAGATACTAACTGTAATAATAAAGTAATATTTATTGTTAGTAGCAGTAAAGCAACTATACTTTAAAGTAAATAAATAATGTTTATTATTAGGTTCAGAATCTTAGCCGGTTAGAAAAAGACAAATAAAAAGCCTTCACCTTGAGTTTAAGGAGGAAGAGAGAAAGAAAGAAAGGAAGACAAAAAATGGGGGACTCCCTTAACAGACCTTTGCAAGAGAAGCAGTGATATACAGTGAAAAAAGCACATCATTTTCAGAGCCCTTGAGACCAGAGTTGAAACACTAATTCTACTGTTTGCTTGCTTTGAGACCATGCATTCATTATTTTACCTCACTTAGTTTCAGTTCATTTGTAAGTCGGGATTCAAAATGCAACCCTTTGGGGCTAAACACAAGGTAAAACAAGCTAGTACATGTAGACTGCTTGACAAGTTGTATGTATTCAAGGTTGCTATTTCTCTTTTTTTTTAGGCCTTTATAAAAACCTGCTAAGAAACTGCATGTTAAATTTTGATTTTATTATTTTTCTAGGGCATGAGCTCTCTCAGACATCTATAGAACATACAGATCTGGCGAACTCCTATATGTTTTTTGTGCAAATGTCAATGTTTCCATTAACAATTTCCTGAATTCCAAAATTAAGATTTCCATAATTTAAAAACTTTTATCCAAACCTATAAATGATCTTCAACATTCAGCATCTTTCTTTAAACTTCTGTTTTGTGGGTAAGGTGCTGAAGGGTACTGGGATGATGAAGCAAGGCAGTGTAAGGAATCAGAAAATACACAGACGATTAATCCACTAAATGGAAATGCAGTCACTGCATGATCTATGTTTAATAAGATTACAAGAAATGAACTCTTTCAAAATGATGTCTGAGGATTTTTTCCTCGTGGTTAAGAGAATTAAATTATGGGCTAAAGGAAGTAGAAAGACAAACAAATTGTGTCAAGACTAGTTGATCAATGTTGTCTAATAGGTTATATGAGTCATGGTAAAGAATACTAAAAATGTTCTGTTTGCCTATCCTTCAATATATAAACTTCCCATGGATTCTAGTTTGTGTGTTCACTGAGAGGAAAATATTATAGAATACTCTTCCCATTTACAGAAGATCTATGCCCAAGAAAAGATAAATCCTGGGGTATTTAATCCCAACAACAGCATCAGCTACCTACTCATTGACCGTATTTCTTTTTGTTTTCAAAGAGAGCAGTATATTTCAAAATGTTGGAAAAATTTATCCGTCATATTGTCAAATCAATTTTTTTTTTTAATCAACGAAGAGACTGAGGTCTTGAGAAAGGTCATGAGTTATTCCTGGCTGCACAGGTTCTTGGTAGCACAACTCATGCAATTCCTAATCCAACATTTCTCCCTTCTTGGCATGGTCTCAAGAAAAATTAGATTCCAGTCCATTTATGTATTTACCTTAAACTAACCAGAATGCCTTTCTTTACATAGCAGACTAAAGAGTTGCTGATGGTAAAAACCAACAGACCATCCAATGAAAGCCCACTTTACGGATCCCAATTCAAAGGTGACTTTGACTGGACAGTTTTAGAGATCCGGAGGGATTCCTGGTCCTTCTATTTCTTATGTATTTAGGAGACAAGGTGTCAACAACCTAAGATACCTTTAGAAGGCTGTTTTAGCAGCTGCTCATCTTGAAAACCAAGCTGAGGAAATCGTGGATTTAAAGCCTGATCTAGGGGAAAATTGCATGGAAAGACAAACACTTAACTGAATTGGTTATCCTTTCAATCTCACATTTTCTTCCTAGGGTGGTGGAAAGGTGTTTGGATTACTCTCTCCCACTGGCCAAAGAGGCCAGGGCTTCTACCGGTCTCACCACGAGATGCACTGTGGGCAGCAGTACTGAGTCTGTCATCCCAATTTACTACTGTTTGGTTGCTAAAGTGCTGCAGAATTGGAAACATCTTAAAGAATCCACTGTCTTTTGGTAGGCTTTGTTTACCAGAGTTTCAACATAGGAACAGCACATTTTAAATGCCAAATAATAACAAAAACAAGCCAATTAGTTTTTTTTTTAATTATTGCCTTCTTTAAAAAAGAGATTTCAGGGGGAGGGAAACATAATCCAAGTGACATTAGAGTGTGGTTGAGAAACCATACTATCTTTTTTTAAGGTTGTGGGCAATGTCCCTACTTTGCAATTTACTGATTAAATGCTAATTTAAAGGCAACATAAAATACACTTTTAGTTCCATTATAAATCAGACTAAAATATCCTTTGGAAATGGATGGTTAACCTTCTCATTTAAAGATGAGTGTGAGGCTAAAATAAGTTTAGTACCTTATCATGGCCAGTTACAGTAAGGGGTAAAGGGAATGCAGATCCTATAATTACTCAGCTGGCACAGAGTTTTCTATTAGAAGCTATTCTTGGTTGGACCTGTTTTGAGGTTAGTTCATCTGGGAGATGGAAGGAATAAGGAAAATTGCTCTCATACTGTTGAGTTTTTGTTAAGGATGGGGTGGTGGGTGGGTGGAGAAAACCTACCTTGACCCTGTTTGATAAAGAGGATGCCATTTGAAACTACCATGGATTGGATCAACACAGAGGTAGGTCTGACACAAAGGAAAGATCGTGAATTATGATGGGACTTCCAGTATTCGACTATGGACTTGTTTGATTGGGTGGTAGGGTGGGGGCCATTACCTGGTCACTTAACTCTTTAGTTTCCTCAAGTATAAACAGAAACAAAAACATAAAGCTCAGAAGAGTTTTTTAAGGGCTGAATTTTTGTAGAACCCGTAAAGAATCTAGTGGAATTATTCACTTGTATTTGCTGTTTAAAAAACATTAAAGTTAATTTACCAGCCTTCTAAGGCAATGCACCATTTGAATTTAAACCTGAGATTAAAGCCAGTTATGGGATAAGCAAGAGGAGAGGGAGGCTCTAAGTATGATATTTTCTACAATTTGACAAGTGAACCATAGAACTTTACAAATACGAGGAGCATGTCAATGTTCTCATTTAATTTGTCCAGGAAACAACATGCCTTTTAATAAGTTAATGAGTCATAAGGCCACTAAGTCCGTGTTTCTTAAACATTCAGTCTAACCTTGGCACATCTCAATTGCAGCGGTGACTAGAATGTAATAGGAATGACTAAGGAGGCAACAAAGAAGCCTTCTGAAAGCAGTGCATTGTAACTGACAAACGTTATCTCATTACATCTTTTTTCCTTTTGTGTTATGGTTGGAGGCAAGATTCTCATTTGTTCTGTGATTGTATTTTCTGCATATTATTGATCTGAGGCAAACAGCATTCAGACAAGAAAGTGCTTTCCTAGGCTTTTGTCCGTCACATACCATTCAGTTCAGTTCAGTTCAGTCTTTCGATCATGTCCGACTCTGCGACCCCATGAATCGCAGCACACCAGGCCTCCCTGTCCATCACCAACTCCTGGAGTTCACTCAAACTCACATCCATCGAGTCGGTGATGCCATCGAGCCATCTCATCCTCTGTCATCCCCCTCTCCTCCTGCCCCCAATCCCTCCCAGCATGAAGGTCTTTTCCAATGAGTCAACTCTTCACATGAGGTGGCCAAAGTACTGGAGTTTCAGCTTCAGCATCATTCCTTCCAAAGAACATCCAGGGTTGATCTTCTTTAGAATGGACTGGCTGGATCTCCTTGCAGTCCAAGGGACTCTCAAGAGTCTTCTCCAACATCACACTTCAAAAGCATCAATTCTTCAGTGCTGAGCTTTCTTCACAGTCCAAATCTCACATCCATACATGACCACTGGGAAAACCATAGCCTTGACTAAACAGACCTTTGTTGGCAAAGTAATGTCTCTGCTTTTTAATATGCTGTCTAGGTTGGTCATAACTTTCCTTCCAAGGAGTAAGCGTCTTAATTTCATGGCTGCAATCACCATCTGCAGTGATTTTGGAGCCCCCAAAAATAAAGTCTGACACTGTTTCCACTGTTTCCCCATCTATCTCCCATGAAGTGATGGGACCAGATGCCATGATCTTCGTTTTCTGAATGTTGAACTTTAAGCCAACTTTTTCACTCTTTCTCTTTCATCAAGAGTCTTTTTAGTTCCTCTTCCCTTTCTTCCATAAGGGTGGTGTCATCTGCATATCTGAGGTTATTGATATTTCTCCTGGCAATCTTCATTCCAGCTTGTGCTTCATCCAGCCCAGCGTTTTTCATGATACATTCTTCACATAAGTTAAATAAGCAGGGTGACAATATACATCCTTGACATACTCCTTTTCCTATTTGGAACCAGTCTGTTGTTCCACGTCCAGTTCTATCTGTTGCTTCCTGACCTGCAAACAGATTTCTCAGGAGGCGGGTCAGGTGGTCTGGTATTCCCATCTCTTTCAGAATTTCCCACAGTTTATTGTGATCCACACAGTCAAAGGCTTTGGCATAGTCAATAAAATAGAAATGCTGTATCATTAAAATATATCAAATGAGCACTTTTGAGACCTCTCTGACTGGTATTCCCAGTGTTTTGCCTCGTGGATGGACATCGAGAGAACAAGGAATCTATTGGTCCTAACGGGATGGCTCCTGCATAGCAGGTGGATTCTTTACCCACTCAGCCAGTGGGGAATCCCAATAACAATATATTCTCAATTAAATGTAGGCCTTGCTGACTTCAGGATTCAGTATTCAGGAGCTTCTTGAGAAATATCACTGTATAAGATGTAAGTGTCCTCAGGGAGCTTACAACTTAATGTTTGCTTATTAAGCTGCTACAGCAATTTACAGAATTGATGTTTTAGGTAAGAAAATGAAAGAAAAAGAGAATTGCCGAACTAGTATTTGCACAGAAGCAAGTTTCCTGTTTTAAAAGAGTAATTAATTCCATATACAAATGCTTGCTACAATGTAACCAACAGAAACCTATTGGAAGAGAAAGGATAATTCCTCTTTTTTCTTTTTTTTGGTGGAAGTTTGCTAATTTAAAATTTTCCATCATAGATCATTCATTTCTACTAAATAAAGTTTGTGTCGACAGACTATTTAGAATCTTGAATAGAATGATTTTGATGGGGTTCAAGACAGACTACCCCTAAGTATGGCACCTAAGAATAGTGAATATTTTAAGCTGGAGCAGTTTGAGAAAGCAGGAGAAGCAAGAAGGTATGTGACCTCCCCTAACCCATCATATCCCTCTATTGCTGTCTACTCTTCCTCATTCTTGGATATGTGTTAGTTGCTCAGTTGTGTCCAACTCTTTGTGACCCCATGGACTGTAGCCCACCAGGCTCCTCTGTCCATGGGATTCTCCAGGCAAGAATACTGGAGGGGTTGCCATTCTCTTCCCCAGGGGATCTTCCTAACCCAGGGATTGAACTTGGGGTTCCTGAATTATAGGCAGATTCTCTTCCTAAACCTAGAATGAAATACTTAGGTTTGTTTCTCTGAGTCTTCTTTTTGTTATGAAGGATCTCATGTGATATAAAACTTAGATTAGATTTATATACTTGTGAAGTGAAATATTTTCTGCTCTACATTCTACCAGTAAACAAGCCTTTTCCAAATGCAAATATCTGGGACCAGGTGAAACAAAGCCAGCTATTTGGAAGCCATCAGTTACTCCTTCCCAGTTAGCACTGAGGAGCCGGGAGGATGTGAGAGGGGGCCCTCTCTGACAATAAGCAAGGAGTTAGTATGTGAACAATAAAGAAGGCAGGATTGGCCCCAGATTGCTGGATGCACAGGAAAGAGATAATTTCAGCAAGCCGGGAAGCCTGCATCTTCCCATACATAGAAGATCACTAAATCTCTTCATGTGAGAGATTTAGTTTTCTCTTAATTAGCAGTAATCTCTTAATTAGCAGTAATCTCTTCGTATTCAGATTACCTGCCCTTTGCTGCAAGCTTATTCATAGCCTGGTTCCTCCCTCGCCTCCTTGGAGTCAGCTCTCTTGGGGTCACCTGAGATGCTGTCTCCCGGGCTTGAGTTCTAACATTCCCAACGAATAAAAACTAGCTCTCAACTTTCGGTTTTATGTACTTTTTAGTTGACATACTTTTCTCCTGTTTATCTGTCTTTGTCAGTTTAATTTTCAGACCCAGCCAGGGACCCTGGGAGGGTGAAAACTCTCCTTCCCTACCGATGTCTTCATTTTTCTTTCACAGCTGCTTTCTTCCTCCTTCTCTTCCTTCCTTCCTTCCTCCTTTCTTTGTTGCCAAAACAAACTTGGGTCAGCTCACCCACAGGGAGTAAAGTCAAGCTATAGACTCCAAGTTGTTGCACCTTTAGTTCCCTATAAGGAGTACAGATAGTGCTCAAAAAATCCCAAACTCCCTGAAGGGTTTCGGGAAAACGTTTTAAAAAATCAGGTGAGGGAGGGGCGACCCAGACGGTGTGATCAGCTCATGCACACTTCTCTGATTGGTTGACAGTAAGGTGACAGGGTGGTGTCACAGGGGTTAATGTTACCCGTCTTTAGGTGCTAGTAAGTCTGGGGGAATCAAGCAGTTAATTTCTTCCATTTGGTGGAGGTTTTAGTACCTGCTAAACAACTCAGGAAATGTGCATCAGGTGTTATTATCTATCAATAGGTACTTGAGAGAGGAGCTAAAGCAGAGGGTGTGGGGAGGGGTCTATCCCGGGAAGACCCTGTAGGGTCCTGCTCCATTACACTTCTTTCCTTCCTTCACTGTTCAGCAATCCTTAAGGATTATTATCCAGGGCCTGAAAACTTACAAATGCATCTTACCTGCTCCTGTGTATGGTGAGAGACAAGAAGTATGTTAGAATGTTTCAAGGGAGCAGTCATTAAGGGCAGTAGGAAATGCAAAAGAAAGAGTGGATGAAAACATGAGTATTTTAAAAATTGGAAATGAAAGTGGACTATTTAACCTTAAAATTTTTATTTCTAGAGTCTTGCTATATCTTCAGTCTTGAGCCTCTATTAGTGGTAATTATGGACAGATTTCCAGGTGGCTCAGTGGTAAAGAATCTGCCTGCCAATGCAGGAGATGCAGGTTCGATTCCTGGGTCAGAAAGATCCCCTGGAGAAGAAATTGCAGTTAATTCTGGCATACTTGCCTGGAGAATCCCCAACAGAGAGGCCTGGCCGGCTGTAGTCCATGGGGGTCACAAAATAGTGGGATACGACTTAGCAACTAAGCAATAATGAATAGGTTAAGTAAACTCAACTTATGAGGTGATGTGCTAGGAACATCCAGAGAAAAGCATTTTGAGGAGGAAGCCATGTTTGGGGTGGGCCTTTACACGGCAGAAAAACCCCTCTTCTTCCATCTTCCTAGGTTCAAGACTGAGGACCAAAAACATTACCTGCTAAACACAGATCAACAAGAAAAAATAGTTTTAAATACCTATAGGTGTGTGAGAGTTCACAAAAACAAATATGGCTCTGGGAGGCAGTCATATGGTTGAGCCTTTTATATTGGCCAAAGATAAAACACCCATGCGATGTTACAGAAAAACCCAAACAAACTTTTTGGCCAACCCAATATCATCTTAGGTTAAACGATGGCAAAATAGGGCTTCTGGTGAAAGAGGCAGGTTATGAGGAAGGGAGGGGAGGAGACGTCTAGTATATAAGGGCTCTGTTGTTAGGTAGAGAAAAGTCTCTCAGGTGGTGGGTTGTCTCCTGGGAGCAGATCTCTTTCAGGCATAGAGACTTCTCTACAAATTTCCCTTATAAACATAAATTTCCCTTTACCAAAGGGAATTTATAATTATTTTTTGGAAGTTAGAGGCAGGCAAAACGCTTTCTCTGTGTGTGCTTGTTCTGTTACTTTAGTTCAAAATAATCCATATTCCAAAGAGGCACATTTTGAGATGGAGTATTTTAGTATTTGTCACCTTGAATAAACTATAGAATGTATTAATAGTTAGGTGGAGAAGACCATCAAGGAATTTTCAATCAGAGATAGCATCATGAATTAAGAGAAAAGAGAAACATATGAAAGAATACAGGTCATTTTGAAGAGTAACTCTATTTAACAATCTGGGATGTTTTTTTTAAAAAAATGAAATGAGTGAAACCACATGTTTGTCCTCAAAAACACAAAGATGGGGTGTGAGCAACACAAGTTACAAAGATGATAATTTGTTTGCATAAAGGAGATTTCATATTCCTTGGTGTTTACAAAGAAATTGCAGTTGAAAAATTCGCTATTACTTGTAAAGGTCAGAAATGTGGGAGTGAAAACAAATGATTGGAAAATGTAGGATCATTGTAAAATTTGCAGTAGTATCAAAACAATGGTTTGCAAATGCTTCTGATGTTTAAGAAGTTTCATCCGAAGCACTTTTTCTAAAGGTCCCGTATTTTCTGAGACAGATGGGGTATGGTGTCGCAGACTGACAGTAGTAAACTCAAGTGAGGTTGGAAAGTCAGGCTGAAATCATAAACTTTGAAGGCGATTCTCAAGAGTTCTAAATTTTGTCTATAGGCAGATGAATGGGTGATCGATCAGCCTTCTAGAAAGGTCATTCAGGCTGAGGTTTGGGTTGTACTGGGGAGGAGACTTGTACCAAGGACATCCATGGGTAGGTTATAGAAGTCCCTGCAAGCAGCAATGAAGCACCGAGTAGCTCTCCTAGCAGGATTAGAGAAGAGTGAGCAATGGATCCTGAACACTTTGCAGAGTTAGGCTGCCAGGTTGGGACATGGGCGTTGAAGCAACAGAGAGAGTCAAAAGAATTTTCTGCCTTTTGGTACCAGTAGCAATAAAGACAGGAGTCATATGCTAATAGCTTCATGCATAAGTGCATGCTGAGTCGCTTCAGTCATGTCTGACTCTGTACGACCCTATGAATTATAACCTGCCAGTCTCCTTTGTCCATGGAATTCTCCTGGCAAGAATACTGGAGTCTGTTGCCATGCCCTCCTGCAGGGGATTTTCCCAGTCCAGGAATCAAACTCCTGATTATGTTTGCTGCATTGGCAGGCAGGTTCTTTACCATTAGTGCCACCATAACTTCTTCAATGCTTTTCAGAACTGTTTCTAATTTAGTGAATGAAAACAGGAAAAAGCAAGATAGGTTAATTAAAATTCATTAATAGTCTGCAAGGCTACAAAGCACAAGGGAAGGAAGTGATAGGAAATAAAAACATCAAAATTTGATAGAAATAATAGTTTATGGAAATGTCGAGTTTAATTTCATTATATCAGAGATTTGATAACACAAGGAAATATCAAGAGGAATACAGTAAGATCCTTTAAAACAATAACATGGGACAAAACTTTAGAAGTATTAGGGTGCTAGATGGTGAGTATAAGCCTCCAAATGGTGAAAGATTTGAGGCTTACTTCTGTTTTTACCATAGAATTCCTCTCAAAATTGACACCAGTTCCTATTGCTTTCACTTTTAAATTTCTATTCTGAAGCTGTTTTTAAAATTAATTTGTTTTTTAATTGAAGGATAATTGCTTTACAGAATTTTGTTGTTTTCTGTTGAGCCTCAACATGAAGCTAGTTTTAATATTAGTGGTTAGACAAATAAAGTGTTTATTTGTCTTCAGTTACATCCTTTATTAGAAACTGTTAATTGTATATCTGTTTAAGAGTTGAATGTTTTCAAATAAATTTATAAAATTATAAATTTTTCACATAAAATAAAATTTTAAATAAAATTATTTAAAATTTCTTATTTTCAAATAAAATTATAAAATTACAAATCTCCAAATTTGAATAAGAATTAATTTAAAAGTGTCAGTATAAAAGTTCACTGTATAGTAGCATTTATGGACCCTATCAGATCCATACATTTCTCTTCTTTTTTTAAAAAAAATTATTTTTAAAATTTATTTTTGGTTGGAGGATAATTGCTTTACAATGTTGTGTTGATTTCTGCTGTACAATAATGTGAATCGGCCATATGTATACATGTACCCCCTCCCTTCCGAGCCTCCCTCCCATCCCCATGCCACCCCTCTAGGTCATCACAGGGCGTGGAGCTGAGTTCCCTGTGCTATACGACAGCTTCTCACTAGCTACCCGTTCTACACACGGTGTATATGTCAGTGTTACTCTCTAAATTCTTCCCACCCTCTCCTTTCCCCACTGTGTCCACAGGTCCATTCTCCATATCTAGACCAGTAGTTTTGAATAGTGTACACTCTAATAGTTGGGTATTGATTGTAGTAGTGCCAACAGGAGTGCCTGCTGGTATCTAGACAGAGGAGGGACAGAATAGTAGCTCCGTAGGAACAGTCAGCTGTTACCTCTACACTCTCACACTCTTGGGTTTTTCCTCTTTTTTTGGCTGAGCCTGAGAATTAAATTGAGGTTAACTGTAGCTCAACTGGTAAAGAATCCACCTGCAATGCAGGAGACCCTGGTTCGATTTCTGGGTTGGGAAGTTCTCCTGGAGAAAGGGTAGACTACCCACTCCAGTATTCTTGGGTTTCCCTGGTGGCTCAGATGATAAAGAATCCAACTGCAATGCAGGAGACCTGGGTTCAATCCCTGGGCTGGGTTGGGAAAATCCCCTGGAGGAGGGAATGGTTACCCACTCCACTATTCTTGCCTAGAGAATCCCACGGACAGACCAAGGGGTCACAAAGAGTTGACTGAGCGACTACCACGTTCACTTCATTCTAACCACTCACCCCTGCCCCAGTTTGGTTAAGATGCTCTGTTCTCCACCATCAGTCTAGGAGATAAAAGAATTCATGTTGTAATAGAGGATTTTTCATGGATTTGGCAGACTGCAAGGTAGAAGACAATCAAGTTATTGAATGTGTGTGTGTGTGTGTGTGTGTGTGTGTGTGAACAACAGTGACTTTCTCCAATCCAAAAGCACAATTTCCAGAAAAACCTGAAGATTCCTGGAATGATACGTGTCTTGAGTATGCCTGTATCCCACGAATGGTATGAATATATTCGCTGTGAATGGTGCAAGATGAGAAATGTTTGAGCCACTATTAGTAAGTTCTGTTGTTAACATCCTTCTATTCACTGAGAATGTCTAAAAATATTTATTAAATTCCAGTGTAAAAAATACCATGCTAGAAAAACAGTGCATTAAAAAAAAAATGGGATCAAGACCCAGTTCCTTCCTGCAGACAACTATTAAACTAATAGGGAAGACAAGGACAGGGATGAGCTTACATATGGCACACTATTGGAGAAAGGTCAATTTCCAAATGGGAATCAGGGAAGATGTCAGAACTTTATTGGCCTTTTTCTCTTTACTGTGTCGTATTTATTTTTATTGAGGTGTATTGATATTTTGTATTCATGCATGCTAAGTCACTTCAGTCATGCCTGACACTTTGCAACGCTATGGACTGTAGCCAGCCAGGCTCTTCAGTCCATAGGATTCTCCAGGAAAGAATACTGGAGTGGGTTGCCATTTCATTCTCCAGGAGATCTTCCTGAACCAGGTCTTTTATGTCTCCTGCACTGGCAATTGGGTTCTTTACCACAAGTGTCATCTGGGAAGCCCATTGATATTTTGATGGTGGTTTAGTCACTAAGTCGTGACTGACTCTTACAATCCCAAGGACTGTAGCCCGCCAGGCTTCTCTGTCCATGGGCCTCTCCAGGCAAGAATACTGGAGTGGGTTGCCATTTCCTTTTCCAAGGGATCTTCCTGACCCAGGAATCAAACCTTGATCTCCTGCATTGCAGGCAGATTCTTCACCTATTTAGCTATGAGGGAAGCTCCAACTGATATTTTACATAAAGGTAAATAAAAAGAGCTTAAGTGTTAGAGTTCAATGTTATTTGACAGATGTATGAATCACATTATGTAACCCCCCACACAGAATATAACATGGGTTATATTCTAGAGAATTTAAAAATACACTTCAGTTTCTTCTTTTAACTCAGGAGTTAATTAGGATGGTGTTTTACAGTTTCTTATAATCTGAATTTTTTTTTCTTATTTACTTTCTGCTAGTAAAATTTTGTGCATATCCATGTGTTTCCCACAATTTCTACCTTTAATAATTTATTGAGTCTTTTGTGGCATATTTTATTATCATTTTTCATAAATATCCTCAAGGCATTTGGAAGAAAAATATTTTGTATAGGTAAATTTCAAAATTCTGTATATTGTTTTATAGCAGTTAATTGATTGAGTACTTATGGTATGCTTATTACATCTTAAGTACTTCATATATATAAATTTATTTAATCATCACACAGTTATATCCTTTACTTTCTAATGAGAAAACTGAGACTAAGAAATGTCAAGTATATTGCCCAAAATCCAGCTAGGTAAGTGAGGGAAACACATTTGGTACTCAGGTTGTAGAACGCTTTAGGTCATATCCTTAACCATTTTCTTTGCACATATTTCTGTATTATTGTATTATTACTTTTATATTTTTATCTACAAAATAAACATTAAATATATCAGTTGTTTTATATACTTAAATTGCTTCTTGAATGACCAAAGACTGAGAAAACTTGAAATGTTTCTAACTCTGATAATATTTTATCAGTTTTACTTTGTTTCATTAGATTTTGCTGTTTTTTTTTTTTTTTTGTAGTGCACATAAAAGTTTGGTATATTGCACATAAAAGTTCATACCTTTCATGAATCCATTATGGATTTTACCTTTAAAGGATTAAGTGGATTGATAAATATAAAATACTTCACACATAGTATTTCAAATCCTGAAAGATGATGCTGTGAAAGGGCTGCACTCAATATGCCAGCAAATTCGGAAAACTCAGCAGTGGCCACAGGACTGGAAAAGGTCAGTTTTCATTCAAATCCCAAAGAAAGGCAATGCCAAAGAATGCTCAAACTATTGGACAATTGCACTCATCTCACATGCTGGTAAAGTAATGCTCAAAATTCTCCAAGCCAGGCTTCAGCAATACATGAACCATGAACTTCCTGATGTTCAAGCTGGTTTTAGAAAAGGCAGAGGAACCAGAGATCAAATTGCCAACATCTGCTGGATCATGGAAAAAGCAAGAGAGTTCCAGAAAAACATCTATTTCTGCTTTCTTGACTATGCCAAGTCCTTTGACTGTGTGGATCACAATAAACTGGAAAATTCTGAAAGAGATGGGAATACCAGACCACCTGACCTGTCTCTTGAGAAATCTATATGCAGGCCAGGAAGCAACAGTTAGAACTGGACATGGAACAACAGACTGGTTCCAAATAGGAAAAGGAGTACGTCAAGGCTGTATATTGTCACTCTGCTTATTTAACTTCTATGCAGAGTACATCATGAGAAATGCTGGACTGGAAGAAACACAAGCTGGAATCAAGATTGCCGGGAGAAATATCAATAACCTCAGATATGCAGATGACACCACCCTTATGGCAGAAAGTGAAGAGGAACTCAAAAGCCTCTTGATGAAAGTAAAAGAGGAGAGTGAAAAATTTGGCTTAAAGCTCAACATTCAGAAAACGAAGATCATGGCATCTGGTCCCATCACTCCATGGGAAATAGATGGGGAAACAGTGGAAACAGTGTCAGACTTTATTTTTTTGGGCTCCAAAATCAATGCAGATGGTGATTGCAGCCATGAAATTAAAAGACGCTTACTCCTTGGAAGAAAAGTTATAACCAACCTAGATAGTATATTCAAAAGCAGAGACATTTCTTTGCCGACTAAGGTCCGTCTAGTCAAGGCTATGGTTTTTCCAGTAGTCATGTATGGATGTGAGAGTTGGACTGTGAAGAAGGCTGAGCCCCGAAGAATTGATGCTTTTGAACTGCGGTGTTGGAGAAGACTCTTGAGAGTCCCTTGGACTGCAAGGAGATCCAACCAGTCCATTCTGAAGGAGATCAGCCCTGGGATTTCTTTGGAAGGAATGATGCTAAAGCTGAAGCTCCAGTACTTTGGCCACCTCATGTGAAAAGTTGACTCATTGGAAAAGACTCTGATGGTGGGAGGGATTGGGGGCAGGAGGAGAAGGGGACGACAGAGGATGAGATGGCTGGATGGCATCATGGACTCGATGGACGTGAGTCTGAGTGAACTCCAGGAGTTGGTGATGGACAGGGAGGCCTGAGGTGCTGCGATTCATGGGGTCGCAGAGTAAGACATGTCTCAGCGACTGAACTGAACTGAACCACTCTGAAAACTACTTATTATTACATAGTGTCTTCTCTGTTTTTAGGTTTCCAGTCTTGATTTTGTCTCCATGAACTGTCACTTTCCTTTTATATTTTTTTCTGGCGGTCTACATCGGTCTTCCCCAGTGGCTTAGTGCTAAAGGATACGCCTGCAATACAGGAGATGCAAGAGACATGGGTTTGATTCCTGAGTCAGAGAAATAACCCTGGAGAAGGAAAAGGCAACTTGCTCCAGTATTCTTGCCTGGGAAATATTATGGACAGAGGAGGCTGGTGGCTACAGTCAATGGGATTGCAAAGAATCAGATATGCCTGAGCATGAGCACGCATAGGTATCAGGCTTTGTATCTGCTTTTCTCTCGTATGTGTATCAGCTTGACTGGATATGAAATTCTTGGATCATAGAATGATTTTGAACTCTGAAAACACTGCTCCATGAACCTCTGTCATTTAGTATTGCAGAAAAACTTGAGGCCAACTAGTTTACATTTTCTTTTTGTAAATCACTTATATTCACCCTCCCCTTGACAGCATGTTGAAGATTGTAAATTTTTTTCATCTAGTCTTGAAATTTAAATATTTCACCAGAATATATCAGATTTAAATCTTTTTAAAGTAAATATGTCCTTTACATTTGGAATTACATGGTTTTCTTCATCACAGATTAATTTTATTTTCTAATGTCTTGGATCTTATTTTATATTTTGACCAATAACATTACACTGGTTTCAGGTGTACAACTTAATGATTTGATATGCACATATATTGCAAAATGATCATCACCGTAAGTCTAATTAACATCCATCATCACACACACTTTCAATTTTTTTCATGAGAACTTTCAAGATCTCTCTCGGCAACTTTCAAATATACAATAAAGTATTATTAACTATAGTCACCAAATGGTACCTTACATCCCTGGGACTTTTTTTTTTACTTTCTTTCTTTATTAATTAATTTAATTCTGTTTGGCTGCACTGGTTCTTTGTTGCTGCACGTGGGCTTTCTCTGGTTGCAGTCTAGTTGTGGTGTGTGGGCTTCTCATTGTGGTGGCTTTTCTTGCTGCAAAACATAAGCTCTAGGATGCTGGCTCAGTAGTTGTGGCTTGTGGGCTCAGTTGTTCTGTGGCATCTGGAATCCTCCTGGACCAGGGACTGAACCTGTGTCCCTCCCCTGCATTGGCAGGAGGATTCTTAACTCCTGGACTACCAGGGAAGTCCCCAGAACTCACTTATTTTATAACTGCAAGTTTGTTCCTTTTGACAACCTTCACTCATTTTTCCTTTTTTTTTTTTTTTAATGTTTGCTGTTCCATCATTTAGTCTTTTCTTCTAGACTTCTTATAAAAATTATTTTAGATTTACTGGAGTTGTCTTACAAATTTTTTAATTTTTCTGACAATATTTTCTATTTTCTCTAGAAGTTCTGGAAGAATTTCTCTAGCTTATTTTTCTAATCCATTGATTCTAATTCTACAGATTCTCGTCTTCTGCTTATGAACTCCATTGCATTAGGAAATTTAATTATCATATTTTTCATCCTAAAGCAACTCTTTCTGCTCTCAGATTATACCTATTTTTATGACTTCATGCTTTTATACTTAATAGACAAAATGTTCTTTTAAGTCTTTTAGGAATTACATATTAGAGATTTTCTAGTTTTTCCTGGCTTTTTTAAAGATGATTTTTTTTTCCTGTCTGTTCAGCTTAATTGCCTTTTTTTGAACTACTGAACTTTTATAATTTTCTCATTGTTTACCCTAACAAATAAGGATGTATGGGTAGAATGGAAAATGAGAGGGTGATTGGATAAGTAATTAACAATGGAAATTGTAAGTGTGTCCATATTTGGAAACAGAGGATGAGATGGTTGGACGGCATCACTAACTCAATGGACATGAACTTGGGCAAACTCCAGGAGATGGTGAGGAACTGGGAAGCCTGGTATGCTGCAGTCCATAGGGTTGCAAAGAATTGAAATGGCTTGGCGACTGAGCAACCACAACCTTATTTGGAGATTTATGTGATTTCTTGATTGTTTTGATCTAAACCAAGAAGAAAGGGAGGAACAAAGAGGAGAGAAGAGAGGGAAGGGAGAAGGAGAGGGAAAAAAGTAGAAAAGAAGGAAGGAAAGAAGGAGGGAAAAAAGAAGGTAGGATTGGCTCTACTGTAGTTTTATACTGCCAGATTATAGGGCCATTACCACTGAAGAGTAGGTATGACTCACAGCCAAGGGCAACCACATCAGGGAATTTTGCCCCTGTGCCAAAGATAGTCTATTCCCTCTTTGTTTGCTGGGATAATGTCCCTATTCTCTAACTGGGAAGACTTTTTTCTTTAGAGGCCAGCTGTGGCACCGCCCCCATCCAACTTGGCCTGCTCGATAGTTCAACTGAAACTGGGAACAAAGTATGCAGAGTGATCTCACCCTTGTTAGCTCTAGATTTGCAGCCTCCTCCACCAAACTTCTCCCACTGTCATGATGCCCGTTTTTCACTCCAGGCTCTGCTGCTCTGTACTTCGGGTCAACTTATGATTGGTGAGTTGGCCATCAGTTCTTCCAATAGAGTCCCAATACGGCAATACATTCTGCAGAAATTGCTCAACTTTCCCTCCCAATAGGTTGGTTTCCTTCCCTGATTTTCAGAGCTGATCCAGATTTTCCACCATTTTTGAATTCTTCTGGACTTTCCATTGGGAATCTGGGAGAATGAGAAGCTAAATGCAAAGATTCAGACCAGAAGTCTATCTTTTTAATTTTCTGTTTGAATAGCTTATTTTCAAGCATTGTATCACAATTACCACTCCATCAAATCAATGAAACATGCTGATACATCTCCTAATTTCTATGATTCTAAACTCTTGTCTACAGACTAGCTGCTCTGGACACATCTGTTTTATGCGTGGAGATTCTCAAGTCCCACCTCAAATAATTCTAACAGAGTACATTTTAGTCTTTTTGTTATGAGAACAAGTGTAAATTTAATTTTATTTTAGGATTTCATGACAGTTGTTAAGGTAAGTGGAGACCCCCTGAAATGTGGCAACAAGAAATTATTGCTCTAACCATAGGATGGTTGTAGCTACATCTGAAGAGGGCACTGTGTGAAAATGAGATAGTAATCCCCTACAAATTCTTTGCCAGAGTTCTTAGATCTGGAGAACTAATTTCATCATGTGTTGGTGACTATTTGGGCAAATCCCATTGTGCCTTTTTGAGATGATAGTTAGGGGGGAAATGGAGAGAAGCAGCTGGAGGCTTTGCAAATACTTTCATGAGCAGGATGTTGCAGGCCGGGGGGCGGGTGACATTTTATAAGGATTTAGAAATTAAAAATGTTCTACTTCATGAATACATTTTTAATAGCGTTACTTAGAAATTTCAATACTGGCTTTATTCTCTAGGGTGACAAGCACAGATACACCTATTACTAACAATTTAGTTAACACTCTGGCTTTATTTGGAGAAAGAAGGGTTGGCCATTTAGATTAATTAATAATTCAGATCCATCGATATCGATTGCTTAGAATGATGTATGCAAATATAAGACAATGGAACTTATTTTAAAACTTTTTTAACTTAGGAACTCAGCCCTCTGGCATTAATCATCTGGTTCCCCTTTCTTGCCAGCCAAAACTAACAGCCAGAGCTCCTTAAGAAGAGGGATTATATGTGAAATCCTGATACATCTCATTCAGTTTGAGCTCTGTATCAAGAACAGAAGGACATTTGTTGTCCATCTGTCTTTGAAAGAAATGGGAGGCTTTGGTGATAGCACGGTAGGCAATGCAATAGCAGGTTCTGAGTCTATTTTGTGGTGTATTTTTATTCAAACTTCAATCCCATGATACAGATATATACCACTCTGTGCTCTGAAATCACCAAAATAAACTTGCTTAAGGCTTCTTTATAATTCTGGGCTAACTAAACAATAAGACCCATATCTCAATGGTCTGTGTGATTATACACACAAACTGCAGGTTTTCTGTTAGGTTTACCACTCCCCTAGGAACTTTAAATCTCTCTGTAGCCAGCCTCTAATTTCTTCTCAGTCTTATTCTGTGTATAAGTGCAACTTGGGATTCAAAGCAGAAAAGCATTTGCAGGGTTTAGAGATTTAGAACTCCACTTATGAACACAAAAGACAATAAATGCAAATCCTTTGTGTAGATCATTGCATTATGATGAGAACAAAAAACATTTATTAAATTTACTTATAGAAGGTGAGCATATAAAATAGGTGGAAAAAGAGCAATTTAGATGTTAAGCAAAAGTCAAGGATAACTGCACAAAAGGCATATAGAACAACAGCAAGAATACGTGTGAGGATCTGCCCAGTGTTTCAAAGCCACTGGGTCATCCTAAGACACCGTGTTCACACACTGTGGCCTTGGGCACTATGTTAGTTCTCTATTTCCACAAAACTAATTGCCATCGATTGAGCAGCTTAGCCTGGTATTGATTGATTATCTTGTAGGTCCAGTGGATCCGCAGTCTGGCATGTTTCAGTTTAGTTTCTGGCATTTCAGTGTCTCACAGGACTGAAATCAAGGTCTTGCCTGGCTGCATCCTCATCTGGGGGCTCAACAGTGGAAATCCATGTCCAAGCTCCCTCGGGTTGTTGGTAGAAGCCATTCCTGCATCTGTATAACTGAGATCCACATTCTGTTCCAAGCTGTTGGTCAGCGTTACTCTCAGCAGCTAGGAGCTGCCTTCCATACCCCAATGCTTCCTTCCATAGGCTTCTGTAACTTGACAGCTTGCTTCTTCAAAGCCAGCCTTAAAGTTTCATTTGATTAGGTCCAGTCTACCAATGCTAATTTCTCTTTATTTTTTTTTTAGTAAAAAATATTTTATTTGATTATCTTCAGAGAAAATATAAAGCAAGACATAGTAACATCAAAAGAAAAAGAATGATGAAGCCATAATAATTCACATCTGCCTTTTGTACAATGACTTCTTGAATTCTAGTGAGATGTGAAATGTAGACAGCCCATAGGCCCCTTCCAATGATAATTTCCTTTTGAATTAACTCAAAGCCAATTGATTAGGGGCTTTAATTATACCTTCAAAATCCCTTCACCTTTGCCATTCAATGGAAATGAATCGCAAGATTGATAATTCATCCTAATCACAGATTCCAATGACCCTCCAAGAGGAAATTATGCAAGGCTTATAAACCAGGGGACAGGAATTTGGGGGAATCATCTGAGAATGCTGCTATGGTATTTATAGCCTTGCGTGCTTGCTCAGTCTCTTCAGTTGTGTCTGACTCTGTGACCCCGTGGACTGTAGCCTGCCAGGCTCAGCTCTCCATGGGAATTCTCTGGGCAAGAATACTGGAGTGGGTTGCCATGCCCTTCTCCAGGGGGCTTCCTGACTGAGGGATTGAACCCTTGTCTCTTATATCTCCTGCACTGGTAGGTGGGTTCTTTATCACTAGTGCCACCTGGGAAGCCCTTCAGTTCAGTTCTCTCAGTTCAGTCGCTCTACTGTGTCTGACTCATTGCAACCCATGGACTGCAGCACCCTAGACTCCCCTGTCCATCACCAACTCCTGGAGCTTACTCAAACTCATGTCCATTGAGTTGGTGATGCCATCCAACCATCTCATCCTCTGTTGTCCCCTTCTCCTGCCTTCAATCTTTCCCACATCACTGTCTTTCCAAATGAGTCAGTTCTTTGTACCAGGTTGCCAAAGCATTGGAGTTTCAGCTTCAGCATCAGTCCTTCCAATGAATATTTGGGGTTGATTTTCTTTAGGATTGACTGATTTGATCTCCTTACTGTCCAAAGAGTCCCTAATTACATGTTAAAAGTCCTTTGAAGCTGCTAGATGAGACAGGGAAGATAAACTATCCTGGTCAGGTGGCCCCAGGTACTGTGTGAAAACAAGAAAATATGTTTTCCTAGAACACTAATTTTAACTCAGAATACATTTCTCTGTAGAAACAAGGTTTCAGATAATGTTGTGTTTACTAAGTTATGCTACAAATTCTTTAACAAAAAAAAAACAAACCCATAATGTAGAATAAATGCATTTATATTTAAAATGTAAATGCATTTATATTTTTCATAAATGCAGAATAGTTCAAAATGACTGCATGTCTATATTACATGTCTACCATCTCTTATTTTTGGAGATCTGACCTAGGTATTTTGGAGATTTGAGTCAGGATATTCTGTTTTGGAGTGTAAATTGTTATCCTATATTCTAAAGTTATTTTGGGGGTAAGAGTTAAGTACTGTGTAAATCAGTTTGGCTGTTAATTGTATGACTCAGCAATTCCACTCTTAGGTATATCAGTTCAGTTCAGTTCAGTCGCTCAGTCGTGTCAGGCTCTTTGCGACCCCATGAATTGTAGCACGCCAGGCCTCCCTGTCCATCACCAACTCCCGGAGTTCACTCAGACTCACGTCTATTGAGTCAGTGATGTCATCCAGCCATCTCATCCTCTGTCGTCCCCTTCTCCTCCTGCCCCCAATCCCTCCCAGCATCAGAGTCTTCCAATGAGTCAACTCTTCACATGAGGTGGCCAAAGTACTGGAATTTCAGCTTTAGCATCATTCCTTCCAAAGAAATCCCCGGGCTGATCTCCTTAGAATGGACTGGTTGGATCTCCTTGCAGTCCAAGGGACTCCCAAGAGTCTTCTCCAACACCACAGTTCAAAAGCATCAGTTCTTCAGCGCTCAGCCTTCTTCACAGTCTTAGGTATATACTCAAGACCAAAAAACTTGTACATGAATATTTATAGCAGAATTATACATCTGGGCCAAAAGGTGGAAGAAACTCAATGGTGATGAGCTAATGAATGGAAAAATAAAATGTGTTATGTTTATACAATACAAAGTTACTCCAACTTAAAAAAGGATGAATGAAATTCTGACCTTAGCTGCAATATGGATGAATCTTAAAAATATATTTTTCAAAATTTCATAACTGAAAGCCATATATAAAAGACTACAGACTACATGATTCCAGGTATATGAAATATCCAGAAGAGACAAATACATATGGACAGAAATGGATTACTGAATTATAAGATACTCATTTAAGGTTGAGGAAATTGGGGATAGGGAGATGGTAGCTAAATGGTATAGGATTTCTTTTTGTGGTGACAAAGATGTTCTAAAATTGCTGGGGTGGTAGTTGCATATATTTGTGAATATACTGAAAATCATTGCATTACATTCTTTAACTGGGTAAATTGTAAGGCATGTGAATTATATCTCAGTAAAGTTATTGATATATAGAGTTAATAAGCACTAAAAGGAAATCATGTTGCATAAACAGAGGTAAAGTGTGAACTTCACACCATTTTCTCAAAGTGCAAGAAAGATATGGAGCCTCATTTATGACAGAGTGACTTGCCCCTGTTGAAATCTTTTTCAATCACTGAAAATATATATTAAAAAAAAATTCATTTAGCTATTTGGCTGCTCTGGGTCTTGGTTGTGGCATGTGAGATCTTTTATCTTCATAGAAGCAGCATGCAGGATTTTTTATGCACAATTTTTTTTTTTTGGTTGCAGCATGCAAGCTATTAATTGCAGCGTAAAAAATCTAGTTCGCTGACCCTAGATCACACTCACCCCCCTGTACTGGGAGCGCTGAGTCTTAACCACTCGACCACCAGAGTCCTTCTTCAGTTTTTGATCTAAAGAGCTTCAATGAGTCTATACTGTCTCTTAGTCAAATCGAGAGAACTCTCTGAGAAGCATGTGCAGGCTCTGATCTTAGACTCCAAAGAGAACAATAACTCACTTTTGTAGTTTGAGGTTATTTTATTGTTTCTCTTACTGCAAAGCATTTTCACGTGGAGGGTTGGGGAGAGGGTGAAGGTGGATGCTTGCAGTAAGTTTCTGAGGCATCCTTGGGCAGCTTCACAGTAGCTATAAAGTCAAACTTCAGGTATCTTGGCCATAGGAGAAAGAGAAGTTGTGTTCTGGAATTTTGTAGAGCTAAACTGGACTAACAACTTTGAGGGAGGAAGGAAAGAAAAGAAAGCCAATAGCAATGGGCAAGTGTGAAGGGAGGAGTGCTATATGTGTTCCTGTTGTGGAGTGTTCTCCATGTTAAATATTTGCCACAGCTACTTAGTGGATTTGATGATGTCATTTCCATTTTATAGATAAGAAGAGGAAAGCCTGCAGAGAGGGTGACAGTTAGCAATGGTGGAGATGTAACTTAATCTCAGGTATTTGGATTCCTTATGGCTTCATCCTTCCTTCTCTTCTCTTTTCACTCTGCATCAGTGATTCTCAATGGGAGGCGATTTGGGATCATGTCTGGAGACATTTTTGGTTGTGGCCACTGGGTGGCAGGAAAATTACTGGCTTCTAGTTAGTTGCACAGAGGGGTTCCCTGGTGGCAAAAAATCCTCCTTACAATGGAGAGTTCAATCCCTGGATTGGGAAGATCCCCTGGAGAAGGAAATGGCAACCCACTCTAGAATTCTTGCCTTGGAAATCCCAAGGACAGAGGAGCCTGGCAGGCTATAGTCCTTTTAGCCACATAAGAGTCAGACATGGCTTAGTGACTAAACAATAACAGCAGTTGCATAGAGGCCAGCTAAATATCCTGGAACATACAGCATAGCATTCTACAGCAAAGAATTCTCTGACCTCAAATCTCCACAGTGCTAAAAATGAGAAATTCTACTCTATACATAGCCTAATAGCTTGCTAACGTACATGTGTCCAGCAAAATTCCATAGATGTTTCTAATTTCCACATTTATATTTCCAGGCCAAATGTCTATCAAGAGCTTTGGACTTACAGATGAAGCCATTTTCTAGAAATATCACCTCATCTATTCTCAAATTCAAAAATATTTAGTCAGCACATATTTGGTCAATATTTAGATTTGCAATTGTGGTGTTAATAACACAACTTTGGTTTACAGTGTATTCCTCTGAATCAGGATATAAATAAAGTGTAGACATTGATACCAGTAGGTATGTCTCTGAATATGCTTCCATCTTATTATCTTTTTTTTAAATGTAGGTTGATTTAGCAGATTGTAACCTGTGTTGTTCTAAACATCTTATATATTAGTAATTTTTGCAGATTTTATTAGAGGTTTGGTTAGATTCAACTTTAACTTTTCAAATTAATTCACGGGGCATGTTATGTTCTTCTACCAAGAGGCACTTACAGGTTTTTTGTTTTTCTCTGTGGTTTTGGCAGCTATTTCTGATCAATACCTAACTCTGTTAATTCAAGTGGTGAGGTACTAATTAAATAATCCCTTCCTCATTTATTAGTTGGTTTATTTAAAGAGAAACTTTTTCTCATCTAGTAATGGTAACCTCTTGGTACATTTCATATGGGAAAAGCAAGGAAAATGCTTTATTCTTTCTTTTTATTTAATAATAGTCAAAATAATTTTCTGGTTCTCTAAAGCAGTAACTGATTAGCTTTGTTGCAATATCATTGTAGACATATAGACAAACTTATTTGACATGTTTTAATCCATTTAGTTATTATAATTATTGACACTCCAATTGTCTCCTCATTCATGAGTGAGAGTCTTTTCATCTTGGCTCCTTAGTCCCTCCAGATGGACTAAGATTCATTTACTGGATTGTGGTGTCTTCATCTATCTGATTCTGTTTGATTTATGGTTTTCGTAAACCTTCCCTGTTTATGTTTTGAAGATCAAATTTCTTATTGTTCCTGAAGCTGTTACTGATTTTGTCTTTAAACCAATATATTCTTGTGGTGGATTCATGTCAATGTATGGCAAAACCAATACAGTATTGTAAATTAAAATAAAGTAAAAAAAAAAAAACCAACCAAACAAACAAACAAAAAAAACAAACAATATATTCTTGTCCCAGGAGGGAAAAGGTATCAGAAAAATGAGTCAGAAAATGCAGGAGTCTGTTGTCTTGATCTAATTTCTCTGTCTTTTTTTTTTTTCCTATTAAAATTTCAGTTTGATTGAGGTATAGCTGACAGACAAAGTTCTAAGATACTTAAAGTGTGCCTCATGGAGATTTCATCAGCACCTAAACATTATGAAAGGATTTTCCTCATCTAGTTAATTAACACATCCATCATCTCACATATTTGTATTTTTGCAGGGTGGAGGTGAGAACATTTGCTTCACTCTCTCTTGTTGTTGTTCAGTCACTTGAGTCAGGTCTGACTCTTTGTGACCCTGTGGACTATAGCCTGCCAGGCTCCTCTGTGCATGGAATTCTCCAGGTAAGAATCCTGGCGAGGGTTGCCATACCCTCTACCAGGGATCTTCCAGACTCAGGGATTGAACCTGCATCTCTCATGTCTCCTGCATTGGCAGGTATGTTCTTTACAGCTAGCACCAGCTGGGAAGCCCCTTGACTCTCTTAGAATAAAGCAAAGAGAGAAGGGGGTGGCATAGAATGAGATGGTTAGATAGCATTACTTGGCTCAGTGGGCCTGAATTCAAACAAACTCCAGGGGATAATGGAGGACAGAGGAGCCTGGCGTGCTGCAGTCCATGGGGTCACAAGGAGTTGGACACGAATGAACTGTACAACTCTTAGCAGATTTCAGTTATATAATACATTGTTATAGACTAGTCACCATGTCTTGGCCTAATTTCTGATAGAGCTTTCTGAAAAGTAAGTCAAATTATGTCATTTCCATGATGGAAGCTTGCAATAGCCTGTGGCTTCCATCAGAACCAAGTACAAACTCCTTTATTTATATTATTATTTTTAAAATTAATGAATTTTAATTGGAGGATAATTACAATATTGTGGTGGTTTTTGCCATACATCAACATGAATCAGCTACAGGTGCACATGTGTCCGCCACATCGTGAAACCCCCTCCCACCTCCCTCCCCACCCCATCCCTCTGGGTTGTCCCAGAGCACCAGCTTTGAGTGCCCTGCTTCATGCATCAAACTTGCACTGGCCATCTATCTTACATGTGGTCATATACATGTTTCAATGCTATTCTCTCAAATCATCCCACCCTTTCCTTCTCCAGAAGTCTGTTCTTTACATCTATGTCTCTTTTGCCGCCTTGCATATAAGACTGTCAGTACCATCTTTCTAAATTCCATATATATGCATTAATATACTTTAGTGGTGTTTCTGACATTTCACACTGTAAATTAAGCTCCAGCTTCATCCACCTCATTAGAACTGACTTGAATATGTTCCTTTTTATAGCTGAGTAATATTCCATTGTGTATATGTACCACAAATTCCTTATCCATTTGTCTGCTGATGGACATCTAGGTTGCTTCCATGTCCTAGATATTATAAACAGTGCTGCAGTGAACACTGAGGTACATGTGTCTCTTTCAATTTTAGTTTCCTTGTTGTGTACGCCCAACAGTGGGATTGCTGGGTCATATGGCAGTTTTATTTCCAATTTTTAAAGGAATTTCCACACTGTTCTCCATAGTGGCTGTACCAGTTTGCATTCCCACCAACAGTGTAAGACAGTTCCCTTTTCCCCACACCTCCTCCAGCATTTATTGTTTGCAAGTTTTTTGATGGTGGCCATTCTGATCAATGTGAGATGATACTTGTGGTTTTGACTTGTGTTTCTCTTATAATGAGAGATGTTGTGCATCTTTTCGTGTGTTCATTAGTCATATGTATGTCTTCTTTGTAGAAATGTCTGTTTAGTTATTTGGCTCACTTTTTGATTGGGTTGTTCATTTTTCTGGTATTGAGCTGCTTATATATTTTAGAGATTAATTCTTTGTTGGTTGCTTCCTTTGCTATTATTTTTTTCCAATTCTGCCTTTTCACCTTGTTTCTAGTTTCCTTCATTGTGAAAGAGCTTTTAGGTTTAATTAGGTCCCATTTATTTATTTTTGTTTTTATTTCCATTACCCTGGGAGGTGGGTCATAGAGGATCTTGCTGTGATTTTTGTCAGAGCGTGTTCTACCAATGTTTTCCTCTAAGAGTTTATCATTTCTGGTCTTACATTTAGATCTTTAATTCATTTTGAGTTTATTTTTGTGTATGGTGCCAGAAAGTGTTCTAGTTTCATTCTTTTACACATGGTTGACCAGTTTTCCCAGCACCACTCGTTAAAGAGATTGTCTTTTCTCCACTGTATATATTTGCCTCCTTTGTCAGATATAAGGTGTCCATAGGAGTGTGGATTTATCTCTGAGCTTTCTATTTTGTTCCATTTATCTATCTTTGTGCTGGTACCATTCTGTCTTGATGACTGTAGCATTGTAGTATTGTCTGAAGTCAGGAAGGTTGATTCTTCCAGTTCCATTCTTCTTTTTCAAGATTGCTTTGACTATTCAAAGTTTTTTTGTGTTTCCATACAAATTGTGAAACTATTTGTTCTAGTTCTGTGAAAACTAGTTGATTAGTTTGATTAATATGTGTCTTGGGGTGTTTGACCTTGGGTTTATCCTGTTTGGGACTCTCTGGTTTTCTTGGCCTTGGGTGGCTATTTCTGTCCCCATTTTAGGGAAGTTTTTGACTATTATCTCCTCAAGTATTTTCTCATACCCTTTCTTTTTGCCTTCTTCTTCTGGGACACCTATGATTAGAATGTTGGGGCATTTAACATTGTTCCAGCAGTAGCTGATGTTGCCCTCATTTTTTTTTATTCTTTTTCCCCTCTACTTCATTTATTTCTGCCATTCTATCTCCCACCTCACTTCTCTTATCTTCTGTTGCAGTTATTCTACTGTTGGTTCCCTTCAGAGTGTTTTTAATCTCAGTTATTGCACTGATCATTATTGACTGACTCGTCTTTATTTCTTCAGGTCCTTGTTAAGCATTTCTTACTTTTTCTCAATCCTCGTCTCTAGTTTATTTATCTGTGACTACATTTTGTTTTCAAGATTTTAGATCATCTTTACTATCATTATTCTGAAAAAAAATTTTTTTTTCAGGTAGACTTCCTATCTCCTCTTTTGTTTGGTTTGCTGGGTGTTTATCATGTTCCTTCACCTGTTAAATATTTCTCTACCTTTTCATTTTGTTTAGATTGCTGTGTTTGGGGTGCCCTTTCTGCAGGCTGGAAGATCATTGTTCCTCTTAATTGTGGATTCTGCTCCCTGTGGGTGGAGTTGGACCAGTGACTTGTCAAGGTTTCCTGGTTGGGGGAACCTGTGTCTGTGTTCTGGTGGGTGGAGCTGGATCTCCCCTCTCTGGAGTGCAATAAAGTGTCGAGTAGTGGGTTTTTCGGTGTGTCTGGGTTTTGCATGGCTTTGGGAAGCCCATCTTTTAATGCTCAGGGTTATGTTCCTGTTTTGCTGGAGAATTAGCATGATGTGTCTTGCACTGGAACTTGTTGGCTCTAGGGTACAACCTGGTTTCAGTGTAGGTATAGAGACTTTTGGGTAGGCTCTTGTCTATTAGTGTTTCGTGGAGTCAGGAATTCTCTGATGTTCTAAAGTTCTAGAGTTGAGCCTCCAAATTTGGATTTCAGTCCTCCTTTTACAGTAGCTGCAAGACTTCTCCATTCATACAGCACAGAAGATAAAACTGCTAGGTTAGTAGTGAAACAACTCTCCTCAGCCAGGAATGCCCAGAAAGATTCACAGAGTTATATAGAGAAGAGAAGAGCAAGGAGCAAGATAGAGGTGACCCAGAGGAAGGTTCACAAAAGGAGAGAGCAATCAAGCCAGTAATCAAATCCCTAAGTGCTTTCCACAGCCAGGAACACCCAGAGAGATTCACAGAGTTATATAGAGAAGAGGAGAGGGAGGAGAGAGATAGAAGTGACCCAGAGGAGAAAAGGGAGAGTCAAAAGGGGAGAGCAATCAAGCCAGTAATCAAATATCCCTAAGTGAAAATGGATACTGAAAGTTAGATTCTTAAAGGTACAAAATTGATAATAAATATCAAAAAGCAAAGATTAAAAACCTAGAATAGAGGTTAAACTCTAAAAAATTACAATATAAACATACAAAACAAAATCAATCTCAAAAATTAAAAAAAATATATATATGGAATTTGTTTTAAAAAAATAGTTTCTTGTTTTTTTTTTTAAGAAAGGTAATAGTAGGCTGGACTTCCCTGGTGGCTCAGACGGTAAAGCATCTGCCTACAATGCGAGAGACCCAGGTTCAGTCCCTGCGTTGGGAAGATTCTCTGGAAAAGGAAATGGCAACCCACTCCAGTGTTCTTGCCTGAAAAATCCCATGGACGGAGGAGCCTGGTAAGCTACAGTCCCTGGAGTCACAAAGTCACGACTGAGTGACTTCATTTTCTTTTTTTTCTTTAATAGTAGGCTATAAAAATGAAAGTTAAAGGAATAGTAAAGAAGTAATTTTTTTTTAATTAAAAAGTGATAATAGTAAAAATATATCTAGGAATTTCTCTGGAGTTGTTGTGGGTAGTGTGGGGTCAGTTCAGTGTCAGTCTGTGAATGTACCGGGGATCACTGTTCGGTGTTAGGGCCTTTCTCGGAAAAAGTCCTTTTTTCTTGTCTCTCTGGTGATCCCATGGTTTGGGTTGCTATGTCACATTAGACCCTTCAGATTTTCCTCAGGGCGTTCAAGCCCGGTCCTTACACTAAGAACCTACAATGCAGCCCGGCCTCCCTGCCCAGCCCCACTCGGTGGCAGAGCGTGCAAGCGTCTGGGCCTCTTCTCCTGGTATTTGTGGTTAGGCACATATTCTGTGTGTTTTTTTTTTTTTCCCCCTTTCGGTTATGGTGCCCTCTGAGATTCCAAAGCTCCCCGCTGACACACCTGTGAGAGGGTTTCCTATTGTGTGGACACTTCTTTTTCACAACTCCCTGTCCAGGACGGGTCTCTATCACTAAGACCTTTGTCTCTGTTGTTGTCTTTTGTATTTTGTCCTATCTCCTTTTGAAGACATTAGGCTGCATTTCTGGCTGTCTGGTATCCTCTGCCAACATTCAGAAGTTGTTTTGTGGAAGTTGCTCAACATTCAAATGATCTTTCGGTAAATTTATGGGGGAGAAAGTGGTCTTCCTGTCCTATCCCTCCACCATCTTCAGACAACTCTCAACCAAATACAAGCTCCTTAAAGGGCCCCCATACTCTGAATCCTGCTCCTTTTTTTCTTGTCTGGCTACTCGGTCTCATTAAACTTCAGCCACCTGGAATCCCTAGTAGTTTCTCAAACTTGCCACTGTTCCTCCAGGTGATTTATTATTTTTTTGCTCATTATGCTGTTTGTGCTTGATCACTTGGAGTACTCGCTACCTCTTACCTTTGTCGGCTTGATTTCTATTCCTCCTTGGGTGTTACCTTCGATATTATTTTCTCTACAGAGTCTTCTCTGAACAAGGTATCTGTGTCCCCTGGTTTCCCTGGGACAGATCTAGATTGCGCCTGATGAAGACCTATCAGTGAATGCCTCTTTTTAATGCCCTCTTTCACTCTCACATGGGTGCCATTTTGGATGATTCGTTATTTTATCGTCATATCTCTGAATGTATAATTCCAGAACTGTGTTTTGTACCCCTCTTGTGGCTTCCCATGGCATTCCTATATTGCACCTAGCATTTTTTCACAAGCGATTACAATATCCCATTTATTGTCTATCCTTGTTGTACACTGATTTGTGTCACCCCCACTCCCACCCCATATTCATATATTGAAACCTTAAACCCCAGTGTGACTGTATTTGGAGACAGGGCCATTAAAGTGGTAATTAAGGTTAATGAGATCACAGGGGAGCCCTACTCTAATAGGATGGGGTCCTTATAAGAAGAGAAGGATATACCTGAGACGCATGCACACAAGGAAAGACCAGATAAGGAGACGCCGAGAAGGCAACCAGCCACAAGCTGAGGAGAGAAGACTCGGGAGAGACACGCTGATGTCTTGATTTTGAGTTTCTAGCCTCTAAAACTGAGAAAATTGATTTCTCTTGTTGAAGCCGCTTAGTCTGTGGTATTTTCCTATGCCAGCCCTAACAAACTATCAGTATTCTTCACCATATCGGTTGATTCATTTTTGACATCCCTACCACCGGCTGTAGTGATGTGTTCTCAGTGAGCACTATCTCATCAGGATTCAGAGAAAGAAACCCACGAGGAATCAATTCAGTCACTCAGTCGTATCCGACTCTGTGACCCCATGGATTGCAGCACACCAGTTCATGATATATATATATAGCGAGGAATTTATTTTGGAGGAGTTGACCTTATGTATCAATAACTGTGGGAACCAGTTAAAGAGCTGACCAAAGTCTGTTGTCTTTGCATATGAGTTAGGAAGGGAGGCACTTGGGGAAGACGATGATGAGCAAGGGGGAATTGGAACCCCCAGGGATGAGACTGGAATTCATAAGAATGGGCTAGAACCCCTGTTGGTCTGTCCATCTCCAGTTGCAAGGTGCAGGTGATCTGTAATGGCAGCTGGAGTCCTTTGACACAGATCTAAGCATTCATCTGTCCTGTGGTTGCAGAAGCTGAGATGGGGAACAGGAGGAGTAATGGACAGAGATCTGACTCACCCAACCCCCTCATCATGATGAACTGGCAGGTGGTACTACGTGTGAGTTGCAGTTAGTTGTTCCTGCTAGAGAAACGGCACAGATATTCCACATATTAAAGAAAAACAAGGGTGCTGCTTCCACTTCTCAGGTATTATGCAAACATTACTTGTGGTCCATATGTAAGTCGCTCAGTTGTGTCCAACTCTTTGAAACCCCATGGACTCTGGCCCACCTGGCTTCTCTGTCCGTGGGGATTCTCCAGGCAAGAATACTAGAGTGGGTTGCCATGCCCTCTTCCAGGGGATCTTCCCAGTCCAGGGATTGAATCCTTATCTCTTCTGTCTCCTACATTGGCAAGCAGGTTCTTTGCCACTACAGCCACCTGGGAAGCCCACTTGTGGCCCATACTAACTTGAAATTATACAGTGAAAAGAATTCTTGGAAAGGTGGTTCCATCTTAACTAAGTTGACACAGTATGAATCCATTACAGGCACTGGTGGTAGTTTAGTTGCTCAGTCGTGTCTGAGTCTTTAGTGACCCTTTGGACTATAGCTCACCAGGTTCCTCTGTGTAAAATCCTCCTTAGGATTTCTTAGGCAAGAATACTGTAGTGGGTTGCCATTTCCTTCTCCAATACAGGCACTGCTGCTGCTGCTGCTGCTGCTAAGTTGCTTCAGTCGTGTCTGACTCTGTGCAACCCCATAGATGGCAGCCCACCAGGCTCTGCTGTCCCTGGGATTCTCCAGGCAAGAACACTGGAGTGGGTTGCCATTTCCTTCTTCAATGCATGAAAGTGAAAAGTGAAAGTGAAGTTGCTCAGTCATGTCCGACTCTTAGCGAACCCATGGACTGTAGCCCAACAGGCTCCTCTGTCCCTGAGATTTTCCAGGCAAGAGTACTGGAGTGGGGTGCCATTGCCTTCTCTGAATGGAGGCACTAAACATTGTTAAATAAAAAGTGATACTAAAACTAGTAACATCATCACAGTGTCATGATCTTCCTCCTGGAATGGAGAGGACCCTGAGAACCCACTTAGCCCCTAGTCTAGGAATTTCATGTATCAGTCTTCTGGGAGCAATAAAAAATCTTATTATGAGGTTGGTACTTTATAAATAAAATAATAGGGAAGGATCATGCAAATTAAAAATACTTCAAAAGAAGATTGAGTCATGATAACTAGTTATAGGGTTAATTTGTAATGTAGCTAAAATATAGAAGATTGAGAGAAGAATATCAAGTCATGACTTGATATTCAAAGACCATGGTCTTTGCTACACATTCATCCTGAAATTAATGTGATTTCAGATGACCTGGTTTGTGAGATTAGCCAGACTACTTTTTTTGGTTTTGATTTTGCCTCTTCCATCTGTGATTGTCTTTTCACTCAGTCAGCATGAACGAAAGAGGAAAATTTCTGAAGCACATAATATATTGTGACATTGAAACATTGCGTTCTCTCAATTTCCCAGGGACCAGTAGTTTGAAGTGGAACAAAAACCACCATTGCTGTTGATTATGTACATTGAAAGACAATGTAGGCTTCAAAACATTAGCTCACCAAAATGATTTATTGCCTTAGCATCTGAACAATGCTCTGTAACTGGTGACTGTAGGTTCTAGATAAGTGATCATTTGCATGAAAACTGCTCAATTCCTTTATCTCTGAGACACAAAGACCCCATCCACAGGGGAGATTTTTCTGTTTGGCTGGCCAGGGTCATTTCAGAAACCACCTCAGGATGGTGGGTCTGCCATTCATTTTTACATCCTCCACTTGGTACTGTTGGAGGGGAGCTATAGTTGCTGGAGACAGAAGTGCACATTTCAGGTTTAACCAAGTGATGCTTTAAGGACTGAATAACAAGCACATGAATTATTTTGGCAAAATGTCTGCAGTGGAATAATTCAGTAAAATACTATTGCAATAGAGTAAGATTTTATTTATCCAAGTAAATCTTGGGCATTGTTTTTCTTTAATGTGCCTGATTGGCAGGTTACCAGCATTTCTCTTTTAATTGGTTTTGACCAATTTTTTTTTTTTAATTCTTTCTAGCTGCTTCACTAGCATTGAAGGGAGAAGAAAATGGCCCATGACCCTCCTCTCTCCTCTTGATGAGGTAAAAGTCACAAAACCAGAGATGCATATGGATACTGTTGACTATTTCTTTCAATACAAACATAAGGATAATAACCAACTCTTTGTCCTCAACTAATTCCATATAGTTATGCGTGGATGCTGTATGTGGGCTTGGCCATTATATGAGAAGAATTTGCATCCTCTAAAAGTGAAGAGATAGGAGGGAAATGAGCTGAAATAACAGAAATGAGAAAATGGTAATAAATCACATATCATAATCAGAAAGATAAATCAGTGGCAAGGATCTAACAAGTCTCTAAAGGTCCATAAAACTCCTTGCTCGCTGCCAGCATAGCAAAGTAAGGTATCCCATCAGGCCATGCTTCTCTGGGTCTTGTAAGGAATGTTGCAGCTCACCTCTCTCTCCTCCCAGCTCATCAACTCTCATCGCTCTTAGAAATTAAATGAACTCTCTCTCCCAGGTACTCATTTGGTCACTGGAAAGTAGAGACTCACTTGAACCACTAGAGGGCGCTCTCTTCCTTGAAAAGGAAAACAGCCCTCTACCTTGTATGCTCAAACTGTAAACTTGGAATGACACAGGAAAAAGCCAAGCGGGACCTCAAACTGCAGTTTTCAAAGATGTTTTAGTGTCTGCAGAGGGGCCCTGCCCCTGGGGAGTCTGACCTTTCCAAGATCCTGAGAGAGATGTGGCAGAATGGGCTCTGTCACATAAATATGCTTTGAACTACCCGAGTGGACTTCAGCGATAGCTTGAAGAAAGAAAGCTACAGGCTGAAGAAAGCACAGTGACAGTTCAGATCCTGAAGGCCAATTGCCACAAGCTCCTGTGGAATTTGTAACTCTTGCTTTATGGTTATTCTGAAGAAATTAACATTTTGACATTTCAAACCTCTAGATGTTTAGAAAAGACCCTGATGCTGGGAAAGATCGAAGGCAGGAGGAGAAGGGGACGACAGAGGCAGAGATAACTGGATGGCATCACTGACTCAATGGACGCGAGTTTGAGCAAGCTCCTGGAGCTGGTGATGCACAGGAAATTCGGCAGTCCATGGCATTCTTCAGTCCATGGGTTCACAAAGAGTCGGACATGACTGAACAACTGAAGCAAGCCGTTTGAAAAGAATGAGCGTGAAGTAGCTCGGACACATACACAAACGCACACACATTCATATACGCACAGACACACCGTCGTTTAATCCTCACGATTTATGAAGGAGGTGTTTGTGTTCTCACCTTACATATGTAGAATCACACTTGGGTAAAATAATTCATTTCTTCGACTATTAAGTAAAAAAAGCCAAGATTTTTTACTCAGTTCAGGTGCTTTTTCTTTTGCTTAAGTATCCTGTGGGAATAGCCAGAATTTTGGAAGAAAGTGACCTATTTTAAGTATCTGATAGCTCAGAAATGTAATATAGAAAAGAGCCATATCATACAAAGTTTGTAAAAACATATGTAAGGAAGTTCAGGGAAAAAATTAGTAGCTTTATATGGAGAAATTGCAAAGGGAAGGTCTCTGGGAAAGGCTAGAAGATTCACAGAAGTGAAATTTTGCAAAAACACTCACAACATTGCAATGAGGGAAAAAGAGAGACACACCAGTGATATAGAAAGTTCTCTAGAAAGCTCGGATTTTACAAGATCCCTGAGGAAAGGGGAGTCCTAAATCATCAGGAGTATATAGTGTTAGCTGCTCCATCGTGTCCAACTCTTTCGTACCCCATGGTCTTTAGGATCCCATGGTCTGCAACCTGCCAGGCTCCTCTGTCCCTGGGATTCTCCAGGCAATAGTACTGGAGTGTGTAGCCATTCCCTTCTTCAGGGGATCTTCCTGACTCAGGGGTCAAACCTGGGTCTCTTGCCTGGCAGGTAAATTCTTTACCATTTGAACCAACAAGGAAGCCCCAAGGGCCATGTAAAAGAGTGAAGCAGATCCGTGGAGAGCCTGTGAGGTAGCCGAATCTCTAATATGAATGCATTTGTGTGAAAAGTACTAAGGACAGGGCAGTGTCCAGGCTACATGAAGAGGTAACCCAGCTATGTAGAGCAGATTTATATAGCTGATGGATGCGAGGGAGAAAGCAGATCAACACTTACTTTTATAGATATTATCAGCCTTTTAATAAATTTTTATTATTAAAAAAAATTACTTATGTATTAGACTGCATCAGGTCTTAGTTGCAGAACATGGGTTTAGTTGCCCCTCATCATGTGGAATCTTAGTTCCCTGATCAGGGATTGAACCTGTATCCCAGTATTGGAAGGCAGAATCTTAACCACTGGGTCACCAGTGGTTAAGCTTTTTTAAACATATTGAGTGGTCTATTAGAAAATCAGATCAAATTTGGAAAGTGAAAACACACAAAAAAATTTGAATGGAGTGAAACAACTGTAATCAAGGGGGCATTGGAGCCGAGAGAAGACTGAACAGGCAAGCTTCCAATCCTTGCAGTGTAAGAGACATGGGTTCCATCCCTGGGTCAGGAAGACCCTCTGGAGAAGGAAAAGAATTCTTCCACTCCAGTATTCTTGCCTGGAAAATCCCATGGACAGAGGAGCCTGGGGGCTACAGTCCATGGGGTCACAAAGAGTCAGACACGGCTAAGTGATTAAGCAACAACAACAGAGTCCAGAGAAGACTGAGCAGGCAGTACTATTGCCTGGAGCAATCCTACAGCCCTCTGCTACCCCTGCTCTGTGCTAACAGAACCCTGGGATCTTCAAGTCTCGGGTGGTTTTGTTTTCAAAGGAGAGTAGATGTCTTCTGTGCCCTAATAGGCAAATCTGGATTACTCTGAACTCATCCCAATAATACCATTCATTTTCAAGAGACTGGTTTAAAGATGGATGCATGACATCATTTCAGCCAAAGAGACATGAGGAAAAAGTCTTGTTCAGGGGGTTGCTGGTAATGTTCCTCTTTTTAAAACAAGACATATGGAAAGGAGGTGTCCTCTCCCTCTCTTATGGACTTTAAATACTGTTGCTAAACATGGGATGCCCGGAGCTCTTACAGTCATTCCAAGTCATTGAAGGAGTGGCACTCTTGATCTTACTGATGTCATTTAGTGTCTGAAATAATCATGGAAATGCCTCCTTGGGTCTTCTTGTCATGCAGTGTTCTTTCCTTATTTGAAGACTCAAAAGCTAAATCTTCTCTTCCTTCCTGACAAAGGATCCTAACGGGTACATAAGTGATCATTTAATTTAAAAAAGAAAAATTCCATTAAGTGAGAACAACTTGACTTGAAATCCTTGATGTAGAAATACTTAGTGTTTTTTAAAAAAGAGTAAAGCAAACTAGATTCAGTAGAAGTAAACCAAATTGTTTGGACATTAGAGAGGCTACTGCTATCAGGTTGCGATCTCAGAGTCAGGGTTAGTGCTCAGAACAGTGCAGTTCCCTGGTGGCTCAGCTGGTAAAGAATCCACCTGCAGTGCGGGAGACCTGAGTTTGATCCCTGGGTTGGGAAGATCCCTTGGAGAAGGGAAAGGCTACCTGCTCCAGTATTCTGCCCTGGAGACAGTCCATGGGGTCGCAAAGAGTCAAACATGACTGAGTGACTTTCACTTCAACATGTTGACCACATGACCAATCTTTAGATGGTACAATTTAAAGGTATTGAAAGAGCTGCTACTGTAAAGTATCTTCCTCATTAGTCTTCCAGAGTGCCTGCCTTGTCTGATTTCAATTCCACCTTTGTATATCTGTCTTACTAATCTGGGGCTAAGACATAGCAAGCTGTATTTCCCAGACTTGGTTGCCAGCTGGCTTCCTGTTAGGTTCTGCTTAGAAACACTAGAATAATGGGAACACAAAAGAAGGAGAGAAGGACTTCCTTATTCCTGCTTGCTGTTGCTACTGCTAGCCCCTTAGCAGTGACAGTTCACTGCAGCAGTGACATTTCATCCGAGTAGGAACAGTTTGTCTTAACAATGGCATCTGGTTTCAACCTCCAGTTTCTTTGTATTCTAAAGCTAGTTAATTGCTCCCCTCCATTAAGTACCAAGTGCAACCAGGCATTGCCACCTCCTTAGAGGTCTGAGTCTCAGATCTTCAGGGTCCCTACTCTCAGAGACCTTACATTTCTAGTAATGTAGCCTCTTCCTTCTTATTCCCTAAGCTTCGCGGGCAGTAGCTTACCTGTAATCTCCAGGTAGGCTTCAGTGTTTTCTGTTGCTCTGTCAGCCCTCAAATACCTGTATAACCAGCTCCAGTACCAAATCTTTTTGCTGGAATGCTTAATATTTTCTGAGGACATCTCACTGACACTGCTAGAAGATTCTAGCAGTTAAAGATTTATGCAAATACAGTTGAGGTCTTTTATAATTTGTGTGGGAAGATCAAGGAAGGATTTATGCTGAAAGATACTGTTTGCAAATGACCTTGAATACGGGTAGGATTTGGGCTTCCCTGGTGGCTCAGGCAGTGGAGAATCTGCCTGCAAAGAGGGTGACCAGGTTTCAATCCCTGGGTCAGGAAGATTTGCTGGAAAGGGGAAGGGCTACCTACTCCAGTATTCTTGCCTGAAGAATTCTATAGACAGAGTAGCCTGGCAGTCCACCGGGTTGTAAAGAGTGGTACGTGACTGAAGCGACTGAGCAAACACACACACACACACACACACACAGTGATTTGAGGAAGTAGCATTGTTACAGATATTAGTGGAGAGTTCTTTAATGCCAGGATCAGAATTACTGAGCCTTTAAAGGCTGTTAAGCAGCTGGGTGGGAATATTAGGAGATCAGATTGAGCATCTCTAATTTGGAAGATAATGTAGTGAGTATAAGGAAGTTTTGTGAGATAGTAGAGATAATATGAATGTCATATTCTTCTAGTTTTCTAACCAAATTTAACCTGCTTTGAGTTTCCAACCATCTGACTGGCAGGACATCCAGTATTAATCATTATTAGAACTTACTCTTTACTTTCAAATAAGAAGCTAGGGCTCACATAGTTCTGTGCAAATGGGAGAGATTTTTGGTTTTTCATGCCAGATGATCACCATCGTTTTGTTCATTTTAATGCTGGGCAAGTCTATCGGGAGCTGCAGAGATGCTCCGGCTGGTTTCCAGAGATGCATTTTCACACGGTCCTCTTTGCCACAGGGAATTTGTAGTTGCTCTCAGGGGCCAGAGTGTGTGTTTCCAGGCTCTTTGGATCTACATTCATCCCCCATCAGAAGTTCAGCTGCCTCCTGAGCTTTGCTTGGAGTAGAATACAGATTCTGCATATGCCTTGTGATAGATAGAATAGTGATCCCCCAAAGATGTTAGCTGTTTCCTAGAACTTATTAATATGTTACATCATGGTAAAGGAGAATTAAGATTGCAAAAAGTATTGATGCTTGCTAATCAGCTGACTTAAGGCTATTGGGTGGGCCCAATGTCATCATAAGCATCTTTAAAAGCGGAAAAGGGAGGCAGAAAAGATTAGAATGATGGGTTGTAATAAGGACTCAACCTGAGGCTATTGGCTTTGAAAATGGAGGAAGAGGACCACAAGCCAAGGAGTGTGAGCAGCCTCTGGAGGCTGGTAAAGGCAAGGAAATGGACTTTTCCTGGAGCCTCCAGAGAGTGTATTCCTGCTGACATCTCGATTTTAATCCAGTGAGACCTCTGTTGTCTTACCTACTGTAAGACAGTAACTGTAATTTTAAACCATAAGTTTGAGTTCATTCCCTACAGCTGCAGTAGGAACCTAATGTACTCCCAGAGCTGCCACACCTCTTTCCCCTAGACATAAGAAGCCTCACTGACACCTTCATTCCTGACTCAGTTGGCCTCCCTCCTATCTCAGTTTCCACACACTCACCCTTCTCTCTTTCAGGGCAATTCCAGAAACAGAGGGACATTTCAGTACAGACCCTGAAATACAGAAATATTTTCATTGCCCCTACGAAAAGGCTAGATTTTGCAAGAGTTAGGAAACCTTAGTCCACAGGCCAAATCTGGCTGATTGCCTGTTTTTGAAAATAAAGTTTTATTGAAACACATTCATTTACATATTGCTTGTAGCTGTTTTCACACAAAGTTAAGTAGTTGTAACAGAGACCATATGGCTAACAAATCCTTAAATATTTACTATCTGAAACTTTGCAGAAAAAAGTATGCTGACCTCTTCCTTAGAAACAAAATAAGGCTAATCTTGGGGTGGGGATGAGGATAAGTATGGGGGGAGGAGAATTTCCTTTTTTAGTTGTTACCCTACAGCAGCAATGAGTGAGACAGAAATTAGTATCAGTTGATTAACTCATGCTTAGTGTAATGGACTGAATGGTGGCCCCAAAGACATCAGGTTCTATCTCTTGAACCTCTAAACGTTACCTTGTTTGGAAAAGGGGTCTTTGAAGAGGTAGATAAGCTAAGAATAATTGAGATGAAGAAATAATTTTGGGTTATCCTGACGGGCCCTAAATTTCATTGTAAATGTCCTTAGAAGAAAGAAGTAGAGGAGGATTTGATATACAGAGGAAAGAGAAGGGAACGTGGAGACAGAGGCAAGAGTGGAGAGATAGAACCCGCAAGTCAAGGACCCCCAAGGAATGTCAATAGCCACCAGAAGCTGGAAGAGGCAAGGGATGGATTTTTCTCCAAGAATTTCAGCAGGAAACATGGCTCTGCTGATATCTTGATTCTGGTCTCTGTGTTCTAGAACTCAGAGAACATAAATTTCAGTTTTTTTAAGTCATTGAGATTGTGGTTATCTTGTTACAACAGCAATGAGAAGTTAATACAGATGGGAAGACCATCTTGAGAAGATTGCAACCTTTTAAACAGCTCATATGATTGAAGTCAGTAAAAAATTTATTTGCTTATGAATTTCAGACTCATTACTTCACATAGTATCTGGCTTTGGTGGGAGAAATGCAGGGAAATGTAAAGGAACAAGCTTTGGGATTCGCAGACTTCGTGGGTATTCAAATCATTAACAGTGTATAAATTATTTCACAGTAATACAGTCAAAGTTCTTAGAGTAAATCATTTTGATTCCCACTTCTGTCTGGCATAGAGAAATAATCAGCATTTCAAAATGAGCCCTTGGCTGTTCTATCATTGCCTCAATAATGCTTATGGAGCAGACGGTATGCCAGCTTATGTTCCCTTGCTTTTTACTATCAAATTTTTCAAAATCAATATATGCACACATATCATATTGTATATATTTAGGATGCTTCTCTCACCCCTATTAGCATATTTGATATGCTAAATATGCTAAATATTTAGCCCTGCTTCTCTGAAAACCATTTACAACGGACTTATTCTTATAGATGGGTACATATTTGAACTCTTAACATCTGTAATATACTTTTCCAGATTTTTACATATTATTTCTTCCTGAGATAGCTGCATGCCTTGGTAAAACTGAGAAGAACAAGATGATCTGTTTGGTGTTTTGATGGTTTAATGACAGTTTTTTAAAAAGTAGTCATAGTATTCATTTCACTCTACCAATTCAAAGTTAAGTTTCAAAACTTATCTACAAGGGGCAATAATCCGCCTTCCTGGTAGTGTGCACATCTTGCATGCCATACTGAATTTTTTTTGTCCAGTCACAGATGCACGAACTGTTCTGCACAGGTCAGACTTCTCATAAGGATGCCCTAACAGGGCATGGACTCAGGCAATGCAGGTCTGCTGCTGCTCCCCTTCTGCCCTGGAATATCCCTGAGGCTGAGAATGTCTGCTTCCGAGGCTCATTCCATCAGGCTTTCTCAGAAAGTCCCTCCACTTGGGCAACCTCTTGCCATGGCCAGCTCAACAATGCACCTTTGTCAGGACCCTCCATTCTTTCCTGTTTACCATCTCTCTTCCATCCCATTTCTGAATAGTCCATTCATGCAGCAGCTTTTATTTTAGGCTTTAGTTTTGGGGGAAAACCCCAGCCAAAGCATTAGAATACTGCAGTCAAAAGGAAACATAGCTGGATATAATTTTTAAAAGTACTCACAGAAGTAGAGAGAGGAGAAAAATGGAACTGATGAACCCTTCACCTCATGTGTCCTTTGCCCAGAGTATCCTTGAAGCAGTCGCCTAGACTAGGTTTTTATGGGAGGGTGATCAAAAGGTGATTTTGCTAGTTAGTAATAAATTCTCCTCATCAGGATTATATCTTTATAGCTCCTTCTTACCAACAAAATATGAGCGATCCCATTTCCCTATCGCCACCCTAACAAAGTACATTGTCAAACTTGTGGATTTCTGCCAATCTCCTCTGCGTAGTTTCACTGACATTATCTTATGTGAGCAAGATTAAGCAAATTTTAATGTTTATTTGTGAATTTCTTCTTATCTTTTGCCTATTTTTTTGTTTTTCAGAAGGCCTTTCATATTGGGGAAATTAGCAGTTTATCTATGATAGAATTTGAAAATATATTTTTCAAGTTTTTTTCATTTTATTTTGTTTTGGTCTTCTCATGCATTTCTTTTGACCATAGCTTATAAAGACCTTGTGTGCATGCTAAGTCGCTTCAGTCATGGCCAACTCTTTGTGACTCCATGGACCTTAGCCTGCCAGGCTCCTTTGTCCATGGAATTCTCCAGGCAAGATTACTGAAGTGGGTCACCATCTCCTTCTCCATATGAAGACCTTGTGAAGTAATTATTGGAGAGGAGATTTGTATGAGAGATTATATTAAGTAAATAGTGAGAGTGAATGAACCTTTCCTAAATATTTTATGGAAGATTTGCAATAAAATTTTCAAGGTTTCAAATGATTTCATGTCATTTGTCTTATTGTCTAGGTCCTTGTCTTATTCTTTGTCACTATTTTTTCCCTTCCTCTCTCTCTCTTTTTCCATTTCTCCTTCCTACACTCTCTTTCCACTCTCCTTCCTTCTTTTCTCCCACCCTCCGCTCCCTCCCTGCCTGCCTTCTTTCCTTCCTTCTTTCACTTGCCAGGTACTATCCCAGGCCCTAGATATATTACAGTGAGCAAACACGAGAGTCCAATAGAAGAACAAACAGTAATCACTAAGTGACATCAGTGAAATTATCACTGTGACCTGTGCTAGAAGAAGAGGCACACGGTGCTACGTGAGGCTGTAACTGTTGGGGGTTCATCTAAGCAAGGGGGATCAGAGAAGAGGTCTTTGAAGAGCTAACAGTTAAATGGGACTCTGCAGGATGAGTAAGAATTAACTGGAACAAAAACAGCAAAGGTGCTGCTCTTTTGGGGTACAGGAAATAGCCTCTGAAAAAAATCTTGTGGAGAGAGGGAGTATGGAAGTAGAAGAGGCTGAGAGTGAGGCCAGTATGAGTGGAGCAGGGAGTGATGAGAGCCTGGAGTAAGGGTAAGGATGAAGGCAATGTGAGAATAAAGGTGATGTCAGGGTAAACTGATGTTAGGATAAAGGTGATGGGTAAGAGACAGAAGTTGTGGGACCACAATAAGGAGCTATGTCTTTATCCTAGGACCACTTCAAAGCCATGGAAGAATTTAAAGAGAAGAGAGTGGGTGTGATCAGATCTGAATTTTGAAAAGCTTATCGTGACTCCTGTATGAAGAAGCCCAGATAGGAATCAGTCATTGAGGTTTAGGAGAGGACAGAAAGTGATTAAGGTGGATGTCACCAGGGGTAGACCTAGTGTATTTGACACTGAAATGTCTCATTTTTTAAAATACCTCCCCATGTGACAAAAGTCCTTTCAGAAATAATCATCAAATAAAACAAAAAGCTTATAATGATAATGGCTAGGAAAATATATAGGCAAGGAGGACTTTATTTCACTGAACTTTGTATCACGGATAAAAAAAAAATTGAGAGATAAAATAATCTTGCACCAAAATGAATAAATGCACAAGTACTCATTTAATTGTTTTTATATCTATTTAACAGTTTAAACTTTAATCATTTGGTTATAATTCTATCATAATATTTTATGTAAATAATTTTCTGACAATTAGTAAGGGAGTTTTATTAAAACCAAAATTTAGACAGTGACTCAGTGATAAAACTGATGGACATTTTGTTTTCTTGATTCATTGCTTAGTTTTAAAACTGCTACTAATTTTAAAAATTTTAATTTATGATACTATTCAATATATTAATTATACAATTTCAATAAATTAAAAATTGTACTTAGCAAATGGAATGTTGTAACTCATGGCTTGCATTCTATTTCACTTTTTAATGTTTTAAGCACAAATATAGACTCCAAGTAGTTATGTGGAATAACAGAACTATGTTAACTCAAATTCTGCTTCTTTGTTTTTTTAGCTATCAATATGCTTTCATCACATATTTTGAGTCTGCTGTTTAAGTGAAGCAATGAAAGATACCTACAGCACCCAAAGAGAGCTCAACTAATTTTTGAAACATTACAAAGTTGTTTTTAAATGGAAGCATATACTGAGTCCACAAGTGTTCAGAGCTGACTGTACAACTGGGAATTATCCAAATTAACTTCTCTGTAAAAAATACAATATTTATTAAAGGATAAGTAATAAAACTGTGTGAATTTGAAGCTTATGCATGTTATTATTAAAACTTAATAGTGGCCAGAGAAATTACTTAGAATTTAGATCAGTGAAAGATTTCAGGCAGGAGGCATCCTTTGGTCACTGCCATTGTTAGAAATGGCAATAATGAAAAGCAGATATTTTAAAATTCTCTGTAGACAACAGAATCTTCTTTGTTACCTGAACCTGAAGAAGACCTCACCCACCACTTGGCCCACCCATGGGTGACAGTGAATGTGGAAAATGGGTAAATTCACAGAAGAAGTAGTTCAAAAGGGAACTACACCCAGTCTCTGCTCCTCGAGAGCTTGTGGTGTGGGAGGTGGAGAAGGAGGCATAGAACAGTGACTGGAATGACCTCTTCCTGACCTTCTGACAAAAGGATGTCTGGGAAGAGTGAATAGTTGAGAATGTGTTGTTGTGTAAGACTGACAAAGAGTTTCTCCTTGGTCAAACTCTAGCCAGGCTTCTCTAAGCATGCTTTCAGATTAGGTCCAACCTTGGCCTATATAGACTTGAAGAGAAAATTAACAATTTCCAGTGGCAATGACCTTGGTCCCCCACCCCCTTAAAGTGGCTGCCCAAGAGAACTCAAGGCCGCCCGAAGAGTCCACTGTTTGTCCCAACCAACACCTGATGGCAGGACCTCTGTCTCCCCCACCCTGTGGGTATGTAGGAGCCTAAATAAGTACCACTTAGTAACCCAGATGGGTTTCACATGCACCAATGTCCTTTCCCTACTTTTTAAAAGTTTCTCTTCCTGGACTCTGTCTCCCTCGCCCTCATTCTTCCTCTAGAATGTCCAGTCATCACTGTACAAATCAGAATTGAGTTCAGTTGAGTTCAGTTTACTCTGGACTCTTTTCCTGCTTGCAGTAGCTTATTACCAATTCAATTATGGCCTTCACACTTCAAGTAGTGTCCATGTGTACATGCTAAGTCACTTCAGTTGCGTCTGACTCTGTGGGATCTTATGGACTGCAGCCCTCCAGGCTTCTCTGCCCATGGGATTCTCCAGGCACGAATACTGGAGTGAGTTGCCATGTCTGCCTCCAAGGGACCTTCCCAACCCAGGGATCGATCCCACGTCTCTCACGTCTCCTGCACTGGCAGGCATGTTCATTACCTCTATCATCACCTGGGAAGCCCAACTAGTGTTTAGATTTATCTTTTTATTTTTGGCTGCATTGGGTCTTTCTCTAGTTGCAGCAAGTGGGGGCTCCTCTCTAGTTGTGGTGCATGAGTTTCTCATTGCAATGGCTTCTCTCATTGTTGAGCACAGGCTGTAGGTGCACAGGCTTCAGTAGTTGCGGCACACAGGCTCAGAAGTCACAGTTTGTGAGCACAGGCTCTGTAGTTGTGGTCCACGGGCTCAAGGGTCCTGCAGCACGTGGAATCATCCTGAACCTGGGATCAAATCCATGTCCTGTGCACTGGTAGGCAGATTCTTAATCACTGGACAACAAGGGAAGCCTTGACTTTTTAATCTTTAACAAGACTTACAAATCATTCTAAATACACATCAGAACAAAAGTAGCCACCTGGAGCAGAGGCACCCCAGGCATAAGATCCACAGGAAAATTCTATTATAAATAGTCCTTCAGATGAAATATATTTGACTCTGTTGAATGTGATTACAAATAGAAGTTGGACCAGGCAGAAGATAGGTGGAAGCTGAAACAGTTTATCCATTGGCAGAAACCAGCTATAGAGTTGAAGATTTTAACTACCAGCTTTGGAGCTGACAGAGCTAGGTAGAGAGGGGAACTTGTAGAATATGCTAGGTTAATGATAATTGCTGAAAAGTAGATTTGTAAATAACTTGGAGATTTTTAATTGACAAGAATCATTAGATCAAACAAAAGCTTACAGTTTTCCAGAAAGTTGTCTGAGATGGGATCGAAGAGCTAAGGCACTAGTGGGGATTTTTTTAAAAGTCAAGCAGTAAAACACCTGTATATGCTACTTTGCCAAGTTAGAGCTCCACTGTATCAATAAATGTGGGAATGTGACTGCAAGTCATATATACACAAGGCTTCCCTGGTGGCTCAGAGGGTAAAGAATCTGCCTGCAGTATAGAAGAACTGGGTTGGATCACTGGGTTGGGAAGATCCCCTGGAGGAGGGAATGGCAATCCACTCCAGTAGTCTTGCCTGGAGAATTCCCTGGACAGATGAACCTGGCAGGCTACAGTCCGTGGCATCACAAAGAGTTGGATACTACTGACCGACCATACTTTGACTTCACTTTGTATATACACAAAGAGGCACAGATTTCTGCTTATTGAGTGCTGACTTTACATTTGCCGATGAACCATTCATTTATCCTTTAAAATATCTGATGCTTATTGAATGCACACTCTGAACTATGGAGTGGCTCCTGTCCTTCGAAAGCTTATAGGCCAGTATTAATGAAGGTAGGTGTACTCCAGGAGTCTTTCACTCATCTGTTCTTGCCTTTCTCAGCTGTGCTATGTATCTGAGGCTATCTGAACTTTCAGGCTGCATTTCCCAGGCCGAGCTTGGATATGGCTGGGTCTGGCCAAACAGAGGCACTGAAGAGTCAATGAAAGGTGGCAGACCCGGAGAAGCCAAGGTTCTACTTAGTCAGAATTTTAGGAAATAGCTACTTCTCCTCTATAGTTCCAACCTAGCTTCTGGTTTCCCAGTATGGCAGCTCATCAGAGCTGAATCTGTGCATCGCTTCCCAGCTCTATATGTAGCGATGAGTTGGTAGCTTGAAATCAGCTCTGGTGGGATATTTACACCACATACATTCACAGACAAGTTCTGTTGTTTTCCAGAGAGCTTGATGTTGAGCATTAACCAGCACACCCCTGGTTCCAGTAATGCCATCTCTCTGATTCATTCCTCAAGCTCTAGAGGTGGTAGTTGCCCTTCTGTTGGTATTCTTTTAGTTGCTCCAGCTCCCTCATTCTCTCTTTGTGTGACCGATTTCTTGTGTTAAATCGCCTCTCCTATAATATCTGCTGTAATTCCTGTTTTTCTGATGGGATCCTGACTGATATCATAGAGCATCTAACCTGGACTTCTCAGGGTAAGATTCTCAGGAGAAATATAATATTCATATTCTTAAAAGATAAGCGGAACTTGGCAATAGAAGGAGAGGATAAAGGAAGGGTATGATTCGGCATCATGTCCCGATTTTTGGTTTGGGAACGTAGGTGGATAACGTTGCCATTTGTTAAGAGAGGAAGAAGAAGCAGAACAAGTTTGGGGATGGGGGATGCAAATGCTGACTTTGAGGCGTTCGTGGAATGCCTAAGGATAGATGTCCCGTAGGGTTTGACAGAACCTGAACACAGCAGTCATATCTTCCCCAGAAACCCTCCTCTTCTTTTTGACCCTCAGTTGCCTTGCTCGGAGGGTTGTTACCTCTCTCTTCTGTACCTTTAAACTGCTGCTCCACGTTTCATGTACATCAGCTCAGTTTGCCTTTATCTTTAAAAAAAAAAAAGAAAACTAAAAAAAAAAAATTATCAAAGTCCAGCTTTCTAACCACCTTTTTGGGGCTATATTACTCTTTTTCCTTTTATGAGTAATTTTGTTTCCATGGTAGTTGTTTCTACTTCCTTCTTACCCAATCTTCCTTAATATACTGAAACTAGTCTTTCATCTCCACTGGAACTGACTCAGAAACTAATCTTGGCAAATACAACAGCGACTTACTTATGCTAAATCCAATAGGCTCTCAACTGTGAGCTGGCCAGAGGTGCTAAATTCTGGTAAGTGGCCAGTAAACAGCAAATATTCAGTAAATGGGAATTGTTACTATTATGGTTGGGCTGAATTAATTTTTTAAATTGTTATTGCTAATTTTTTTTACAAGAGGGATTATTACAACAAATTCTCTTTTTGTCTGATTATTTCATTTCTTAGTGGATGTGTGTCTCTAATTACTTACCATAAAAACAATGGGTGAATTCAGCAGAAAAAATATATATTTCACAAATCATCACTTAGCATCCTATGAAAAGAATAAAAATATAAACCCTACAAAAATTATTTAACTAGAATTTTCACCTTTCAACCAGTTGTTTGTTTCTTTACAAAGAGAACTTCAAAATAAGCAAGCTGCCTTCGGGGAATGATAGGCAAAAGTATCTTCCTCAAAACTTTCTATGTGTTCTTGCAGTAGCCACAAATAGCTAGTAATCTTTAGTAAGAAACAGAGATGAGGAATAAGGGTCATTTACGAAGTGGCGTGTTTGATTTACAGTCTAGTAGTTGCAAAGAATTAGTGGTGTATTTACGTTTCAGTAGCTCACACATAAAAGGCAGAGCTAGAGTGATGAGCAGACTTTTAAATCATATCTTTGCCTCAGTGTAAAAGGGAATATGCTTTAAGAGAACAGTGTGACCTCATCTTTCACTCTTTTTCAGAGGAAGGAACACAATCTACAAATGAGATGTGATATCTTATTTTTTTTCAGCTTGCATTTGAAAGAGCAGTTCTTTGTTTGCAGGCACTTTGAATGTGAAAGCTAAGATTTGACATGTATGTGTTTGTAATCATATATGCTCAGATTTAATCCTCATTCACAATGGATAAACCTCATGCTCTGAAGCAGGAAAACCCCAAGGCAATCTTGAAATTGTTAGTAAACTGGTATTCTCTGTAATGTAACACTGGAGGTTGAACTGTGTGAACACATTCAGGGATCATTTCTAGATAAACTTAGCACAATTTTTATAATTGGAAGATTATATTGGCTACAATGATCAGTCTCATTTACATCCCATATGAAACCTTAAAGATGATAAAATCCCATGATAGGAGGACTATAGGTATGATTTCATAAATGCTTAATAAAAACAAATGATGTTTTAATTTCATGAATAAGGAGATAGGAGACCAATATCATGTGGTGGCTGAGATGTTAAGAATCTGCCTGCAGTGTGGGAGACCTGAGTTCTCGCTGGGTTGGGAAGATGCCCTGAAGAAGAGCACAGCAACCCACTTCAGTACTCTTGCCTGGAGAATCCCCATGGACAGAGAAGCCTGGTGGGTCACAGTCCATGGGGTCTTAAAGAGTTGGACATGAGTGAGCAACTGAGCACACAAAACAACCTCTCTTTCATCACATAGAGAAGCTCTAAAGAAAATAAAATGCAGTGTGTACTGTAATCTGTCATGGTACATTGATGTACTGAGTAGAAAAATTCAGAAGGAGGAAGCATTTTAATTTAACATAAAACACAACTGTTTTTGTATCATTTTCTCTAGTATTGTTCTTTTTCCTTTGTACCTTTACAAAGTATAATTTGCCTTACATTCACTCAGTTAGGTTACACCTAAAGACAGGACTAAAAATGACAAATAAGCAAACAAAGGAAAGAAGAAAAGAAATAAGTTAATTAAATTAAATTAAATTAAATTAAATTAATATGGAAGTATAATGAGTAAAATGTGAAAGTTCCTTTTCCTTGCTTCCCATTGACACTCTGCTTGCCAGAGATAACAATTTGATGTGTGTAATTTCAGTTCTTTATCTAAATATCTACATGCAATTGTGGGTGAAATACACAAATTCATTCATGTATAAGCTTATATAAATATGTATACATATGTATATGTATACATATATAGTTGTTGTTCAGTTGTTTAAGTCATGTCCAACTGTTTGTTACGCCATGGAATGTAGCTCTTCTGTTCTTGGGATTTCCTAGGCAAGAATACTGAAATGGATTTTCATTTCCTTCTCCAGAGTATCTTCCCAATCCAGGAACTGAACCTGCATCTCCTGCATTGGCCGGAGACTTTACTGCTGAGCCACCATGGAAACACATATCTATACATACATATATATATACATAAACATATAAAAGTGTGTGTAAATATATGTGTGTATACATATATATATATATATGTATATGTATACACACTTAATCTTTACATAAATGGGACCATATCATTTGTATTTTTTGGCAACATCAATATATCTTAGATATCTTTTCATGTTAAAATGTATAATTCTAACACATACCTTTGAATTAATTGATTAATCTAACACACATATTCATTACAAGATGTCTTTCTAGACACTGGTGACTTGATAGTAACCAATAGATAAAATTTCCACAGTTTATTGTAATGCACACAGTCAAAGGCTTTGGCATAGTCAATAAAGCAGAAATAGACATTTTTCTGGAACTCTCTTGCTTTTCCCATGATTCAGCAGATGTTGGCAATTTGATCTCTGGTTCCTCTGCCTTTTCTAAAACCAGCTTGAACATCTGGAAGTTCACCGTTCACATATTGCTGAAGCCTGGCTTGGAGAATTTTGAGCATTACTTTACTAACATGTGAGATGAGTGCAATTGTGCGGTAGTTTGAGCATTCTTTGGCATTGTCTTTCTTTGGGATTGGTATGAAAACTGACCTTTTCCAATCCTGTGGCCACTGCTGAGTTTTCCTAATTTGCTGGCATATTGAGTGCAGTACTTTCACAGCATCATCTTTCAGGATTTGAAATAGCTCAACTGCAATTCCATCACCTCCACTAGCTTTGTTCATAGTGATGTTTTCTAAGGCCCACTTGACTTCACATTCTAGGATGTCTGGCTCTAGATGAGTGATCACAGCATCGTGATTATCTTGGTCATGAAGATATTTTTTGTACAGTTCTTCTGTGTATTCTTGCCACCTCTTCTTAATCTCTTCTGCTTCTGTTATGTCCAGAACATTTCTGTCCTTAATCGAGCCCATCTTTGCATGAAATGTCCCCTTGGTATCTCTAATTTTCTTGAAGAGATCTCTAGTCTTTCCCATTCTGTTGTTTTCCTCTTTATCTTTGCATTGATTCAATGAGGAAGGCTTTCTTATCTCTCCTTGCTATTCTTTCGAACTCTGCATTCAGATGCTTATATCTTCTGTTTTCTCCTTTGCTTTTTGCTTCTCCTCTTTTCACAGTATTTGTAAGGCTTCCCCAGACAGCCATTTTGCTTTTTTGCATTTATTTTCCATGGGGATGGTCTTGATCCCTGTCTCCTGTACAATGTCACGAACTTCTATCTATAGTTCAGCAGGCACTCTGTCTATCAGATCCAGTCCCTTAAATCTATTTCTCACTTCCCTGTATAATCATGAGGAATTTGATTTAGGTCATACCTGAATGGTCTCGTGGTTTTCCCTACTTTCTTCAATTTAAGTCTGAATTTGGCAATAAGGAGCTCATGATCTGAGGCACAGTCATCTCCCGGTCTTGTTTTTGCTGACTGTATAGAGCTTCTCCATCTTTGGCAGCAAAGAATATAATCAATCTGATTTCGGTGTTGACCATCTGGTGATGCCCACGTGTAGTCTTCTCCTGTGTTGTTGGAAGAGGGTGTTTGCTATGACCAGTGCATTCACTCGACAAAACTCTATTAGCCTTTGCCCTGCTTCATTCCGTACTCCAAGGCCAAATTTGCCTGTTACTTCAGGAGTTTCTTGACTTCCTACTTTTGCATTCCAGTCCTCTATAATGAAAAGGACATCTTTTTGAGGTGTTAGTTCTAAAAGTTCTTGTAGGTTTTCATTTGAGAAACCTATATGCAGGTCAGGAGGCAACAGTTAGAACTGGAGATGGAACAACAGACTGGTTCCAGATAGGAAAAGGAGTATGTCAAGGCTGTATATTGTCACCCTGCTTATTTAACTTATATGCAGAGTGCATCATGAGAAACGCTGGACTGGAAGAAGCACAAGGTGGAATCAAGATTGCCGGGAGAAATATCAATAACCTCAGATAGGCAGATGACACCACCCTTATGACAGAAAGTGAAGAGGAACTAAAAAGCCTCTTGATGAAAGTGAAAGAGGAGAGTGAAAAAGTTGACTTAAAGCTCAACATTCAGAAAACTAAGATTATGGCATGTGGTCCCATCACTTTACGGGAAATAGATGGGGAAATAGTGTCTTCATTTAGGCTTCATTTTTGGGGGCTCCAAAATCACTGCAGATGGTGATTGCAGCCATGAAATTAAAAGATGTTTACTCCTTGGAAGGAAAGTTATGACCAACCTAGATAACATATTGAAAAGCAGAGATATTACTTTGCCAACTAAGGTCCATTTAGTCAAGGCTATGGTTTTTCCACTGGTCATGTTTGGATGTAAGAGTTGAACTGTGAAGAAAGCTGAGCACCGAAGAATTGATTTGAACTGGCCAAAAAGCAAAATGGCTGTCTGGAGAAGCCTTACAAATAGCTGTGAAAAGAAGAGAAGCCAAAAGCAAAGGAGATAAGGAAAGATATAAGCATCTGAATGCAGAGTTCCAAAGAATAGCAAGAAGAGATAAGAAAACCTTCTTCAGTGATCAATGCAAAGATAAAGAGGAAAACAACAGAATGGGAAAGACTAGAGATCTCTTCAAGAAAATTAGAGATACCAAGGGAACATTTCATGCAAAGCTGGGCTCGATAAAGGACAGAAATGGTATGTACCTAACAGAAGCAGAAAAGATTAAGAAGAGGTGGCAAGAATATACAGAAGAACTGTACAAAAAATATCTTCACAACCCAGATAATCATGATGATGTGATCACTCATCTAGAGCCAGACATCCTAGAATGTGAAGTCAAGTGGGCCTTAGAAAGCATCACTATGAACAAAGCTAGTGGAGGTGATGGAATTCCAGCTGAGCTATTTCCAATCCTGAAAGATGATGCTGTGACAGTGCTGCACTCAATATGCCAGCAAATTAGGAAAACTCAGCAGTGGCCACAGGATTGGAAAAGGTCAGTTTTCATTCCAATCCCAAAGAAAGGCAATGCCAAAGAATGCTCAAACTACCACACAATTGCACTCATCTCACACGCTGGTAAAGTAATGCTCAAAATTCTCCAAGCCAGGCTTCAGCAATATGTGAACGATGAACTTCCAGATGTTCCAGCTGGTTTTAGAAAAGGCAGAGGAACCAGATATCAAATTGCTAACATCCGCTGGGTCATGGAAAAAGCAAGAGAGTTCCAGAAAAACATCTATTTCTGCTTTATTGACTATGTCAAAGCCTTTGACTGTGTTGATCACAATAAACTGTGGAAAATTCTGAAGGAGATGGGAATACCAGACCGCCTGACCTGCCTCTTGAGAAATCTGTACGCATGTCAGGAAGCAACAGTTAGAACTGGACACGGTTCTAACTGGACACTGGTTTCAAATAGGAAAAAGAGTACATCAAGGCTGTATATTGTCACCCTGCTTATTTAACTTATATGCAGAGTACATCATGAGAAACGCTGGACTGGAAGAAACACAAGCTGGAATCAAGATTGCTGAAAGAAATATCAATAATCTCAGATATGCAGATGACACCACCCTTATGGTAGAAAGTGAAGAGGAACTAAAAAGCCTCTTGATGGAAGTGAAAGAGGAGAGTGAAAAATTTGGCTTAAAGCTCAACGTTCAGAAAACGAAGATCATGGCATCTGGTCCCATCACTTCATGGGAAATAGATGGGGAAACAATGGAAACAGTATCAGACTTTATTTTTCTGGGCTCCAAAATCATTGCAGATGGTGACTGCAGCCATGAAATTAAAAGACTCTTACTCCTGGAAGAAAATTTATGACCAACCTAGATAGCATATTCAAAAGCAGAGATATTAGTTTGCTGACTAAGGTCCTTCTAGCGAAGGCTATGGTTTTTCCAGTACTCATGTATGGATGTGAGAGTTGGACTGTGAAGAAGGCTGAGCACCAAAGAATTGATGCTTTTGAACTGTGGTGTTGGAGAAGGCTCTTGAGAGTCCCTTGAACTGCAAGGAGATCCAACCAATCTATTCTGAAGGAGATCAGCCCTCGGTGTTCTTTGGAAGGAATGATGCTACATCTGAAACTCCAGTACTTTGGCCACCTCATGCAAAGAGTTGACTCATTGGAAAAGACTTTGATGCTGGAGGGATTGAGGGCAGGAGGAGAAGGGGACGACAGAAGATGAGACAGCTGGATGGCATCACTGACTCGATGGACGTGAATCTGAGTGAACTCCGGGCATTGGTGATGGACAGGGAGGCCTGGCGTGCTGCGATTCATGGGGTTGCAAAGAGTCAGATACGACTGAGCAACTGAACTGAACTGAACTGAACTGTGGTGTTGGAGAAGACTCTTGAGAATCCCATGGACTGCAAGGAGATCCAACCAGTCCATCATGAAGGAGATCAGTCCTAGTTGTTCATTGGAAGGACTGATGCTGAAGCTGAAACTTCAATACTTTGGTCACCTCATGTAAAGAATTGACTCACTGGAAAATCCCCTGATGCTGGGAGAGATTGGGGGCAGAAGGAGAGGACGATGAGAGAGGTTGAGATGGCTGGATGGCATCACCGACTCGATGTACATAAGTCTGAGTGAACTCCAGGAGTTGGTGATGGACAGTGAGGCCTGGAGTGCTGCAATTCATGGGGTCACAAAGAGTTGGACACAACTGAGTGAGTGAACTGAACTGAACTGAATAGATAAAATATTTGCCTATAAACATTTGGCTTCTAGTGAAGGAGATTGATTATTAATATGTAGCTCAATGTTTAATGGGCTTATCTGATAGCTTAGTTGGTAAAGAATCTGCCTGCAATTCAGGAGACCCCTGTTCGATTCCTGGGTTGGGAAGATTCACTGGAGAAGGGATAGTCTACCCACTCTAATATTATTGGGTTTCCTTTGTGGCTCAGCTGGTAAAGAATCCACCTGCAATGCAGAAGACCTGTATTCGATCCCTGGGTTGGGAAGATGCCCTGGAGAAGGGAACAGCTACCCACTCCCGTATTCTGGTCTGGAGAATTCCATGGACTTTATAGCTCATGGAGTCACAAGGAGTTAGACACTACTGAGTGACTTTCACTTTCAGCGTTTAATGTTAGGAGCTGGTACATTTTGTGAAGAAAAATAAAGTGGGTTAAAATATTGAGAAGGTAGAAATCAGGATGCCACATGGTGCCATTCATGCAGAGCTTTTGAAGAGAATGAACCAGCTAAGAGAATGTTGAAGAAAGAATAATACAGGTAGAAGAATAAGAAAGTGAAAATGCCCTAGATTTTGAAACAGAACAAGAGATGAAGGAAGAGGGAGGAAATGAGTTCTCAGAGGCAGAAGCCAGATTACACAGGACTGTGGGTCTTGCTAAGGACACTGCATTTGATTTTAGTAACTTTACTGAATTCCTGATTCTTTTTTTACTTTATGGACGTAAATAGCTTACTTAACCCTTCTTTCCTAATGAAGGGAAAGTTTTAAGTGTTTCGTTTAAGATTATAAAGACCATCCTTTGCTCATCCTTATGCACAAGGAAATATCTCTGCAAATTATATTCCTGGTACAGAATAACTACATCGAAAGATGAGCGCAATGTAAATGCTGACGGTGCTGTCCATTTGCCTTCCCAAAAGCTAACTGAACTGAACTGGAAAGCTAAATTTACATTACCACCCATGCAATGTTAGAAGTGACCAGTTCTCTTTATTCTTTTCCACATAAAACATTGTCTTCTTACTTTAAATAATCCAATGGATGAAGAAATTGTGTCTCTGCTTTGTTTTAGTGTGCATTTTCACTATCATTAATAAAGCTGAGCACCATTTCCTATGTTTATAACCATTTGCCTTTTTTTTTTTTTCCTCCAGGGAATAGCTATTAGTCAAATTTTCATCCTGGGTCATGTCTGTGGCCAGCCTTTGGACTGGCTGTCTTTGGGTCAGTTGTCCACCCTTAGAACAGTCAGCTCTGTCTGGAGGACTTAGGATGTATACTATGAAACATTGCTCACTAAGGCAGCTCCTCAGCATGGGCTATAAGTAGTGCATGATTACCTATAAACTATATGAGTGAAACAATTACTCTGATTAATGCCCAGTGCAGTTTGATGGCGAGTGAAATTAGGAATGAAACACAATATTTATTGAGCACACACTAAATGCCAAGCTCTATTTTCGATGTTATGAGAGACAGAAAGTTACACATGGTGGTGTCATTGTTCTCAAGATACTTTTTATCTTATATAAGGGGAAAGGACAAGTACATAACTAATTATAATTCGGAATGGAATATAAGGTCCCCAAGAATGACACAAACCAAATGATAAAGTAATTCTGAGCAAAAGAGAAATCACATTCAACTGAGAACTCTGCTAAGATTTAGAGCCCTAGATTTTGAATAAGCGTAGGATTTTTTAAAGTAAAAAAAGGACAAAGACAGAAGTAGAAATCAGCTACAGTCCCACCACTGAGAGAAAAATGTGTTTTTTTCTTTATGCTAATGACTCAATGTTTTTAAGGCGATCTTGCCTGATATTCGTGTATGTGTGTGTGTGTGTGTATATATATATCAGTTCAGTTGCTCAGTTGTATCCAACTCTTTGCGACCCCATGGACTGCAGCACGCCATGCTTCCCTGTCCATCATCAACTTCCGGAGCTTACTCAAACTTATGTGCATCAAGTTGGTGATGCCATCCAACCATCTCATCCTCTGTCGTCCCCTTCTCCTCCTGCCTTCAATCTTTCCCAGCATCAGGGTCTTTTCCATTGAGTCAGTTCTTTGCATCAGGTGACCAGAGTATTGGAGTTTCAGCTTCAACATCAGTCCTTCCAATGAATATTCAGAATTTAGTTCATATATATATATATATATATATATATATATATGTTTGTGTCCAATAAGTATACTCAAATAGTTATACACAAATGGGAGCTTTTTGTGGGCAAAGACAGTGTTTGGTTCATTGGCCAAACAGGTACTCAGGTGTTGAATGAATGTTTTATAACTTGTTCTTTCTTTATTAATAAAGATATACCCATATCTATAATCATGTTTGTAGATTGCATAGTATTTCATTACATGTTACTGGGAAAGATTGAAGGCAAAAGGAGAAGGGGTGGCAGAGACTGAGATGGTTAAATAGCATCACTGACTTAATGGATACGAATTTGAGCAAACTCTGGAAGATAGTGAAGAGCAGAGGGGCCTGGAGTGCTGCAGTCCATGGGGTCACAAAGAGTCAGACACAATTTAGCAACTGAACAGCAACATTCTTCAGTGGATGAATGTTTAAGTTTATTATCAGTTCTATTTTACTTTAAATGACATTAATAAGAGAAATCTGTGAATGAATCTATTTTATACCCATGTGATTATCTCCTTGGAGTAAAGTTTTAGAAATGAGTTTTCTATTGAAAAGAATAAAGCATATTTTAGGCTTCCTTCATGGCTCAGACAGTAAAGCATCTGCCTGCAATGTGGGAAACCTGGTGTTGATCCCTGGGTTGGGAAGATTCCCTGGAGAAGGAAATGGAAAACCATTCCAGTATTCTTGCCTGGAAAATGTTATGGATGGGGGAGCCTGGTAGGCTACAGTCCATGGGGTCGCAAAGAGTTAGACAGGACTGAGCCACTTCACTTCTTCACTTACAGCAGGGAGTCCCCAACCTCTGGAATCTACTGCCTGATGATCTGAGGCGGAGCTGATGTAATAATAAGAGAAATGAAGTGCACAATACATGTAATGTGCTTGAATCATCCCCAAACAACCCCCACCCCTGTCCATGGAAAAACTGTCTTCTCCAAAATCTGCCCCTGGTGCCAAAAAGGCTGCGGATGATTGCTTTAGAGGGTTGTCATGCATAATAGCCAAAAGGCACCCCTGTACAGAAATGTGAATGAAATTCTCACCAACAGGATATAACAACATATATTTTCACACACTAATCAAAACCAGATTTTGACTTGTTGACATAGGCAGAAGTGAGAAATTCTAGTTGTTATTTAGTTTATGTGGTGTTTTAGGAGAGGGATGGGAGTGAGTGTATTTTCAACGAACATCATTTGAGATTAGCTTTATTTGATCTGGTTTAAAAAACAGGAACTTCTCAGTTTTTCCTTTTAATGGTTGGTAAGTGTCAAATTTATGTTACAGTTTTTACTCTCGGAAGTCATAGAGTGCATCAGTGTTCTTCAAACAAGCATCAGAAAGAGATATGCAGATGTATGGTTCATCTTCTTGTATCACATAATAAACATGGATTGGAATTTGCATTATTTCTCTTTCCACTGTTAAAACCATGAAGTTATGTGGAGTTATATAGTCTCCTACTAAGCTACCAACCTTTATAAGTAGTTACACTGTTAACCACAGTGTGATTGTAATCAGAAGTCAATTTTCAATTATTTCAGAAGAATGTTCTGTGGATGGTTGTGTCACTTACTAAATAATTGTCTCTCAGCTCCAAACACCTTTCTCTACTTGCTTTGTGAAGCTGAAGCTGGGATTCTGCAAACCTCACTTCTACTTACCAGCTGACCACAAGAGGACAGAAGGAGGAGACTGTAAAGCCGAAGAAGAAAACAGGGACACTGCCCTTCTGTGTATGCCTTGTTGGCTTCCAATCTACTTGCAGTTCCCTGAGTATCATCTTGACAATGCTTTTTTATTTCCCTGGGTAGCAGCTGTTGGGTTCAGTTTGCACTTTTTTCAACACTCATGGAGCAAGCCTCTCTGGGTTACTCTTATAGTACCACCATTAACCAACAGCATCACATCCTCAGGGGTTGGGGTCCCAGCATTTTGGGGTCTCTTCTCTAAGCTCAGAAACACTAGTACCCACTTAGTAACTAAACCCATTGTCTCTTCAAAAATCTGAGTTTCAACAATTCAGACCACTCTTCCTCACCTAAATTTCTAAATTTTAAGTCCAACCTTTCCTTTTCATTCTTTCAGCCTCAGGGATGGTATCTGATCCCTGTAGTTGCTGCCTCTATGGTACAATTGTTGTTCAGTTGTTCACTGATGTCCAACTCTTTGCTACCCCATGGACTGCAGCACGCCAGACTTCCCCGTCCTTCACCATCTCCTGGAGCTTGCTCAAACTCATGTCCATTGAGTCGGTGATGTCATCCAACCATCTCGTCCTCTGTTGTCCCCTTCTCCTCCTGCCTTATATCTTTTCCAACATTGTGTCTTTTCTAATGAGTTGGCCTTTTGCATCAGGTGACCAAAGTATTGGAACTTCAGTTTCAGCATCAATCCTTCCAATGAATATTCAGGGTTGATTTCCTGATTGACTGATTTGATCTCCTTGCAGTCCAAGGGACTCTCAAGAATGTTCTCCAACACCACAATTCAAAAGCATCGATTCTTCAATAGTGTTTTCTTTTTCTTTTTCAGTTACTTGTGTGTGTGCTAAGCCCCTTCAGTTGTGCCCAACCCTTTGGACCATAGCTCACCAGGCTCCTCTGTCCATGGGGTTCTCCAGGCAAGAATACTGGAGTAGGTCGCCTTTTCCTTCTTCAGGGTATCTTCCTAACCCATGGATTGAACCCACATCTCTTATGTCTCCTGCATTGGCAGGTGGGTTCTTTATACCACTAGCTCCACCTGGGAAGCCCTTCAGTTACTTAATTCACAACTTTATATCTAGTTGAAAATTCCTAATATTTAAACTCTGTCTGTTCATTGACTGGTATAGTTTTCATTCCCTTACTGGACCTTGATGGAGACAACGGTCAACGAAGAACAGTGGAAGTTCACATTTTTTAAGAACAAAGGCTATTCACTTTGTGCATATGTATATATCATGTATATATCACCCAACATACATGTGACTCCCTAGAAGATTTTCATGAGGCAGAGGAGGGTGAAGAGAACCAAGAGGTGAAGCCATTTCTTAACAACTGTGGTTTAGAAAACATACCCTTACAGCATTTCTTTCACCATGAAGAGCCACTGGATAGCTCTTTGTGTTTTTTTCCTCCAAGATCATAAAGTCACATCTTCACAGCAGTAGCAAGATGGATTTTCATGATGGAATCTGGCTAATAATGGGTTTCTTGCAGAACCAGGACATTCCAATGACCTGAGGTTATTCTGGAAGCTGCAATTACCTAAAGAGAATAACAGTAAGAACTCTTATTTATGGGAATTCAGGAAAATGTTATAGAGGTACACCATTGAAGTGGCCATATATGTAAGCTGTGGCTGAGAGAAACATCTTTTCAGCATTGAGATAAAATTCCTATGTTCAGTGACTGTGGTATAACAGATCCTTCTCTATTGATCCTCATTCTCTATGGTTGTACAATTTCAGGTTATCCATAAAAGTTCAACTATGTTAAATAAGTCTTAAAGGCCAATATCATCGTTATTCTGAAAATCAAAGTGGTTGGTTAACAGTTTTCTAACTGTGTTCTAGTGAATCAAGCTAGCTGATTATAGGTACAGTCCTTTTTGTGCAATTAGTTCAAGGCTCTATCCCATCAAGTATAACCATCTAAAAGTAAATTCTATTAGATTTTGGCCTTTTGGCTAAGATCAGGTGCAGTAAGAGGGCTTCCTATGTGCCACAGTGGTAAATAATCTGCTTGCTAATGCAGGAGACGCAACAGATGCATGTTCGATCCCTGAGTTGGGAAGATCCCCTAGAGTAGGAAATGGCAATTTGCTCCAGTATTCTTTCAGGAAAATTCCATGACTGAGCACACATAATACACCAGCTTTCCTAAGTTGTTGATCATTAATGAATATAATTTCATCTGATTTTGAAAAGAAAAAAGTGATCAAAAATCTCAAAAGCATTTTTTTCTATCTTATAAAAGTAAGTTCAATGAAATTCCAGATGTTCAAGTTTGTTTGAGAAAAAGAGGAACCAGAGATCAAATTGCCAACATCCACTAGATCATCAAAAAAACAAGAGAGTTCCAGAAAAACATCTAGTTCTGCTTTATTGACTATGCCAAAGCCTTTGACTGTGTGGATCACAATAAACTGTGGAAAATTCTGAAAGAGATGGGAATACCAGACCACCTGACCTGCCTCTTGAAAAACCTGTATGCAGGTCAGGAAGCAACAGTTAGAACTGGACATGGAACAACAGACTGGTTCCAAATAGGAAAAAGAGTATGTCAAGGCTGTATATTGTCACCCTGCTTATTTAACTTACATGCAGAGTACATCATGAGAAACACTGGGCTGGAGGAAGCAGAAGCTGGAATCAAGATTGCCAGGAGAAATATCAATAACCTCAGATATACAGATGACATCACCCTTATGGCAGAAAGTGAAGAAGAAATAAAGAGCCTCTTGATGAAAGTGAAAAAGGAGAGTAAAAAAGTTGGTTTAAAGCTCAGCACTCAGAAAACTAAGATCATGGCATCTGTTCCCATCACTTCATGGGAAATAGATGGGGAAACAGTGTCAGACTTTATTCTTTGGGGATCCAAAATCACTGCATATGGTGATTTCAGCCATGATATTAAAAGACGCTTACTCCTTAGCAGGAAAATTATGACCAACCTAGATAGCATATTCAAAAGCAGAGACATTACTTTGTCAACAAAGGTCTATCTAGTCAAGGTTATGGTTTTTCCAGGAGCCATGTATGGATGTGAGAGTTGGACTATAAAGAAAGCTGAGCGCCAAAGGATTGATGCTTTTGAACTGTGGTGTTGGAGAAGACTCTTGAGAGTCCCTTGGACTGCAAGGAGATCCACCGAGTCCATCCTAAAGGAGATCAGTCCTGGGTGTTCACTGGAGGGACTGATGTTGAAGCTGAAACTCCAATACTTCAGCCTCCTGATGCGAAGAGCTAACTCATTGGAAAAGTCCCTGATGCTGGGAAAGATTGAGGGCAGGAGGAAAAGGGGACAACAGAGGATGAGATGGTTAGGTGGCATCACTGACTCAATGGACATGAGTTTGGGTAAAGTCTGGGAATTGGTGATGGACAGGGAGGCCTGGCATACTGTGGTTCATGGGGTTGCAAATAGTCGGACACAGCTGAATGACTGAACTGAAGTGAACAATGGAATATCAAATGTCATATGTCTATAGTGACTTTTTTGGTACATTTGTTGTTCAGGTGGTATCATGTCCACTCTTTGAGATCCCATGCACTGCAGCATGTCAGCCTTCCCTGTCCTTCACTATCTCCCAGAGTTTTCTCAAACTCATGTCCATTGAGTCAGTGATGTCATGAAATCTTCTCATCCTCTGTCATCCTTCTCTTGCCCTCAATCTTTGCCATCCTCAGGGTCTTTTCCAGTGAGTTGCTTCTTTGCATCAGGTGGCCAAAGTATTGGAGCTTCAGCTTCAGCATCAGTCTTTTAGTTGATGCTAAAATATGGTTTCAGGTTCACCCAGTGCAGGTGTCATCAGAGGTCATTGAATCTGTGGCTACTTCTGGTCTTGCTACTATTGCCACAGCTGCCTCAGCACAAACTTGGTACGAACAATGAAAATTAATGAGTAAGTGAATCAACAAATCTTGCTGATTCTAGCTTATCGACCACCTCTACCAAAGGAAGATGGTCTCTGTTCTTGTATCAGTCAGAGTCGAGCTTAGAGCTGCGGTAGATATCTGACCATATATAATTTCATATAAAGATTTTAAGCTATGTGGAAAGTTGTTAATGAACTCAACAGAAAAAACGAAACTACCAGAAATAGAAGTTGCAGGAAGCAGAAACCATGCCTAGGGCTAAGTGAACAAGGAAGAGGTTGGGATTATTTATTTTAAAAGCTTTAAAGGAGAGACTTGCGGAGGTGAAACTCAGACATTTAAGGAGATAGAGCTGGTGGACTGGTGCCTAGTTTCTCTGCAGAGGATGCGATGAGGCTATTTCTATGAGTTTGGTGGTCAGGGGGGGAATCCAAACAAGATGCAACTGCTGCTATGGAAGAAAGTGCCACAGCTGGGGTTTAGAAGCAGTGTCAGGGTGACTATGGAAAGAATTAATACAGCAGGTCTGATGTTGCTCTTTGAAGGGCTTGCTAGTTAAGTCTGTCACGTAAAAACTTGGCTGAGATTTCCCTCGTGTTCCTAAATAATAAGGCTGTTTTATGTACCTTGGGCACTGAACTCTGCTATACCAGTTTTCCTAGACTATGTAAACAATGTGATTGATAATAAATATCTGCCATGCTTCTGGGAATCTAGAATTTTGGAAATCATAGCTGGTTTTGCAGGGAGAAAGTCCCAGTGTCACCAACCACCAATGAAAACTCTGGACTTGGAATGGCATCAGCACCATGGAGGCATGAGATAGCCCTCATTTCTGTCCCCTAATTCAACAACAAAAGTCTGGCATCTACACACTGACAAGAGTGCCTTTGTGGAATCTCTGGGATCTAGCACCATATGCCAAGGGATGGAGGCAGAGACTGACCCACCCAGGCATTGGGCAATAGACAGGTAGACCTTGGTCCTGGTTGTGGATCCTGCCGAGACTTTTGAAATGGCTCTAGCCCTTCCTCTGTGGTCCAGGAGCCTCTGGGAAACACTGTTAGACAGTCACCCACAGACAAGAGAGACTTTGTAGAAGTCCCGCTTTCTAGAAGAGAAGCTCCACCTCATTGCTGGAGCAAAAAATTACAAGTCTGGACACATTTAACTCAGTAAGAAGAATGGCTTGACTTTACTCACAGCCCCCTTCCCCCAAGGCAACAGGGCTCAAGCCAAGAGAGATCTTCTTGGCCCATCTTAGCCAGGATTCTCCCACAGGGCATAGCAGAAGCATGTGAGAGAGCCCTCAGCTTCCCCAGCCATGTGAGATGCTGCCAAAGGAGCTCATTTCTCTCTCTCCTCATCCAGATCCCTGAATTATGAGCTGGATGACTGAGGGGGGTGGGCGGTGAGAAAGGGGAGGCTGAGAGCACAACAGACAGAACCCTTCTAGGGTATTAAAAGACATGACTCTGGGACTACCTGGTGGTTCAGTGGCTAAGACTCTAAGCTCCCAGTGCAGGAGGCCCAGTTTGATCCCTGATCAGGGAACTGGATCCCACATGACCCAATTATAGTTTCCATGTGCTGCAGCTAAGACCTGGCTCAGCCAAATGAATTTTCTTTTTATTAAGACATGAATCCTACTAACTGCATCATGGACTCCATCAAGAAGCTCACCCATGAGCCACTAGGAACACCTTAGCAACGGATCCCCTGATAAAAGTAACATGAAGATATACAACTCACCAGTAAAGGTAAGCTGATAGACAACGTCAGAATACTCTAACAGTATAATACAGTAAAATGTTAAACACTTAATTCTAGCATCAAGATTAAAGGATGAAAATATTAACTATAGCTATAACAAGTTGTGAATGAATGCACAATATGAAAAGAGAGAAATTGTGACTTGAAAAGCATAGGAGGAGGAAGAAAACATGTGAAGTTTTTGTATGCAATCAAAGTTTACTTAAGGGGTTTCCCCACTTCTATCCCTGGGTCAGGAAAATTCCCTGGAGAAGGAAACGGCAACACACTCCAGTATTCTTGATTTGGAAATCCCATGGACAGAGGAGCCTGGCGGGCTACAGTCCATGGGGTCTCAGAGTTGGACATGACTGAAGTGACCGAACACGCAAAGTTCACTTGTTCTCAATGTCAAACAGGCTACATTATAAGATGTAAGCCGGATCTAGGCAGAGATTAGGATCACCTGTCTGCTGTTTTCCTATTTTGAGGGATTGTCCTAATTTTCAGCTGTTCTGTTAAGTTTGTCTTAATGTTGGACTTGTCAGGATTTTTGCCACCTAGACCCTCATTGTTGGCCAATGCATTCAGTAAAGACAGGCATCTAACTCACAAATGTGCATCCGTGTCATTCCATCTTTAGCGAGTAGATTTCTTCTGCTTTCATCCTGCTTTTCCAGAAAGCTTCCTCTGGTTTTCAAAGGCTTGAACAATTTTACCAAGGATTTGTCAGTTTACTCTTCGAATTTATGTTTCACTCCTGAATTTGAACAAGAAGCTCCTTCCCACACGTTCATATTATCCCTTCCTGTACTTACTTCCTTAATTAAACATCATAGAATTTTATATCTGGAAAGTTTCTTAGAAAGAGTGTAATCATCTCATTTCATGTAAGAAGCACCAGGAGTCTTGAAAGGTGAGATGAGTGGTCCAGGGTCACAGAACCAGTTAATGGCTTGGTTTCCTGATTTAGTCTTGATGAATCGCCATGACGCTGGTGCCAGGAGCACCGTGTGGTTCTAATGTAATTGAATAGTCCCCCAAAACTGAAAGATACCATCCCAGCCATCAATACATTCATATCTGTTTTGGGGAAATCAAATACACACAATAAAGTATAGTGTGAAAAATTCTAAAACCAACTTGCCTCCTAATTCAAAGTCTAACTAAATATAGACAGGAGAGTAATAGGGCTATAAGTTCAGGCAACACACCTACTGTGTGTTTATTAATCTTACAGCCTTAGCAAAGGGAAAATGTAAATACATCATAAATTCATTTAGTTTTTCAGGTCCCAAATGTATAGTTCTGGTAAATACATCATTCCTATAGTACTGGTTAAGTGTTAGAAAGGCTTTTGAAATTTTGGCAAGTAAAAAAAAAAAAAAATTAAGCGCTTGGCTTTCTGTGCCTCTCTCATTACGAATCCTCTGCAAATCTCTTCTGATAGAAAACTTTATCCTACTTCTAGGAGTAGAAGATATAAAGGCTCATCTTTAGGAAACATCAGTTTCCTCTTCATCCTTTCATCTTTGGATCTATTAACAGGAAAGCCATAATTTGTTTCTAGAGAATTCCTGTGTATTAAGAAAGCTCTTGTTTGCATTTGAAGAGCAGAAGCTTGTTTTACTTGTTTGTTTCATGAAGACTCCTTTTCATAATGGAATAACATAGGCATAGAGCTAAATTGGCTACTAAAATATCTGAATTGATAAATTATACAAGGATGAAAATAAGTAGAAAATAGATTATTTAATTTTATGTAAATATTTAATGTTTTTTATTTGTAGCATATAACATAATTTTCTTTAAGACCACATTCATATTCAAGGCCAGTTGCTACTTTTACAGATATGCTCCATTTAGTTTTTGCTTAAAGCCTTTGAGTGCCTTATTATGTGAACTGGTTTAAAGTAATTAACATATTATAAAAACAGTGCTTTTAAAACTCTAGGAGCAATTAAATTAGTGTTATTTAATCAGTCATTTCATTTGAATTAAAAGTTTTATAGATTAGGAATTAAAATTTCCAATGCTTTTGCAAAATTCCTCCTTATTTTCAAATAGGAAGCAGCATTCTGTTACCTTTGTCAGGTGGCCAAATAAATCTTTTGACTCACAGAAATAGAAAGAACCTATCTTATCATTTTCTCCCTGCAAAAGAAAGGGAAGAATTTTGAAGTTAAAAGTAATGTTTTGAAGCTGATTGAACCAAAAACCTCTGAAGTGTAATTTTCAGACAAGCAGGGAGTTGTGGAGATCTTTACATAATAGGTTCTGCAAGTGGCCACAGATTTATTAAACTTATTTATGTAAACACTGAGGCTAATATCTATTGACTGGGAATACAATGATTATAAGAGAGTTTCATGGGTCTGAGGGCTTTCCAGGTGGTGCTAGGAATAAAGAACCCACCTGCCAATGCAGGAGACCTTAGAGCTCTGTGTTTTTTCCCTGGGTCGGGAAGATCCCTTGGAGGAGGGCACAGCAACCCACTCCAGTATTCTTGCCTGGAGAATCCCATAGACGGAGGACCCTGGTGGGCTACAGTCCATGGAGTCACAAAGAGTCAGACACGACTGAGGTGACTTAGCATGCACACACACATGGGTTTGAAGAGCAAAAGTTTTTTTTGTAATCAGGTCCAGAGATCAGAAAAGAGGAGCTTATTGCTAATGGTTATGCTGAAGTGGTACTTTTTGGCAGCAAAAAAATGAATTTTATGCTCAAAAGTAATTTAGGTTGAACTTCATTTTATTTTTCAAAGTTAATACTTAAAATGAAAACAAAGTCAGAGAAAAGGAAACAGTTTAAGCAAATCCAAGAAGCCATGTTTGATATGTTTTTCACACAAAAAAAATCATGATTGATAACATGCCTATTGGTTTGGCTATGGCCATTGGTTTGAGAATATGATTTTTGAATATCCACATTTCAAAGTGAATCTTTCTTTCTGGGAGAGTGGAAAGTGAATTACATCAGGCAATTCAAGAAGCAGAAAAAGACCTCATTAAGGTACTGGATATCAATACCTTCCACACTAGCCTCCCTGACATTCTTACCATGATGATGAATTTGTGGTTTTTAACCACTGCCCTTCATATAAGGATTAATATGTTTACCTACGCAAATATTAATTTTAGAAGTAAATTAGTTTATTTTACTTACTGGACATTTGAATATATGAGACAAAATAGATACATTTTGATGAAGCATGAAATGAGGTAAGTCTAGGTGACACATTGTGACCTGGGTTGTAAGTATTCCCAGAAGAGAGAGGAGAAAGGGAAGATCCTGATGTTGAATGTCATACTGCTCTGCTGTGAGTTTGCAGAAAGGGATATTTAAATGAAGGTAAGTCCCCTTAAAAAAGCATGTTGATATTACTCAAAGTTAAGAACTCACTAAGGGAAAAAAATTAAAATGTTTTAAACTATCTTTGTGCTATAAATAAATTAATTCCACTCTCTTGGGGACAGTTTTAAGTTTTATTTTGATATTATTAGTATTATATAGTTTAAATATTTTGGGTATAATATTGGCATCATATAGATATTTGTGAGTAAAGGCTTGGCATTCAAATGTTTAACTGCTCCTTTTTTTTTTCCCCAAGTAAACCTCAGACAAAACATTGTCAACAAAAGAATTAATCAGTCTAAGAAAGAAATGGGAAATTGGTTTTGAGTCAGATTTAAGATTATAACCCAGGAATAGCAGCTCAGAAATCTCTGAGAATTGTTTCCCCCTTTAGAAGTCAAGGTAGAGTTATATGAGTTTTGAGACTGAAGGCTGTGTATTAAATGACGTATTACTGATGGTTTACACAAATCAGATCTAAGTGTCATCACGGCCCCTTACAAGATCAAGAAGGAATGTTATCTTTAAGGAATTGCCTTGATGCTAGGAGAATGCTGCTCTTTATGGCTGAACAGGTATGTCTGATGATGGGAAGGTTGGCTGATGCATGGCCCAGATACACAATGCAAATAGGGGGAGAGAGGAGGCCAAAGGGCAGAGAAATTTTTTTTTATGTTTACATTTTTGTCTTGCCGTAAAATATGACTTCTTTTTCATAAAACTATATTTTATATTTCTAAAACCAACAGACTTTAATGGTGGATTATTTTTCTTCCATTAATTACACAGGTACTAGTTTCTTAGCTGGAGATCAAGTATACTACCAGTGTCAGTTTAGAGATGAATATCTTTGAAATCCTGATAGAGAAGAGCTATAGAAATAACATGTGCCATCTCAAGTTTGTAAAATGGCCTCCGTGCATCATACAGCTTGTCTCAAATGGAGACCAAGAAAGCAAGGTCATTTTTAATCTCTATGTACATCTTGCTTTCCTGGCTCCACACTAATCATTCATTGTGTTTCACATATTGGAAGGGAGAAGATGAAGGATATAGAAGAATTCACTTTGAAAACATGTAGTCAATGTTGCATATCCAAAAGCTCCCAGGGGATTAAACAATCAGAAAGCCCTACATCATTTGCATTTTAATGGATAAAATAAGAGTTGAAACATTTCTTTACACTTAAACTACCATGAAAAAGCCTGTGTAGCTAATAGGACTGAAGGGGTGGGGAGAGGGAGGAAGAAGTGGGGACTGTATAAAATTTAAGGAAAATTTATTTCTTTTAGAGAATTGGAGCTGGGCTGATTAAGTCAAGGTGCCTGTCGCTGCTAGAGACACATTTTCCTAATGAAAAGTACTGTAACTTCAGACCTTTCACATTTTCCATGAATAGATGTCATTACTCATTATCACATTTATCATTACTTGTAAAACAGTGAGGTGACAGCAGGGGAACGGACTAAAATAGCATTGAAGAAAATTTGGTCCTGGCTTAGGTAATTTAAATGAAAGCTTTTTTTGTTTTGCAAAAGCAAAAACAACCTCCATCCTTACTCCATCATTCCTTTGGGAAGAAAACTCGCATGAAGCACTGGGCCATTTTTATGAAAAGTGACCACAGTTTTTGTCCCTCCTCCTCTAATTCTGAATTAGAAATGATAAAGAGTTTGACTGGTAAAATTCTGAAACAGATAATGAGTTTTTTTAAGTGATAATTACTGAATCTCCTTATTTTTAGAAACCCATTAACAGGTATCTCTTTAGTCATGGAAAAAAAAATCTTCATAAATATTGAATTGTGCTATCACAGGTACAAGTTTTTTCAAATTATGGAACCAGACTAATTTCACAGGAACTATTTTCTATTAATTGGTTTTAAGATTTAATCAAGTAAAGACATCATTTATTAATTTTAATTTGAAAAACCAGAAAGAAAAGGTATAACCTGATTATCTTTAGTCAAACATCTTCACATGTTCATTTGAGTTAGAAATTGAAAACAAAAGGTGCCCCTGTGCCTTGTAAGTTTCTCCAATTCAAAGAACAGGATTTATCAATGGGAGTCTGCGGCAGGCCTTAGAGTGATATCTTACTGCCGAAAGAGAGAATGGAGACAGTTTGGCTAGACTTGTAACAAGGATAAAATAGCCGTTTGTTGAATTCTTAATTAGCCTAGCCGACAGGAAGAAGGCAGTAAACTGCACATTACAGTCAAAGTTCAGCAGTGCCACGTTTCCAATAAGCAAATCTTGACTATGTCCTTCAGATACTAAGTGGTAGTGAAACCATTAAGAGGTCCCAAAGTATACAATTTTGAAAGCTGAAGATTAGTACTCCTTGTAGACAGGAAGGTCCCATAGCTATCTAGGTTCTATCGGCCGCTAAACGTTCTCTCGTTGTTGACAAGGCCCCATTCAGAGCACATAGATATTTTCGAATGTAATGATTATATGTTATTAATACTTGCCACCAACTGATCATGATAATGTACTGGACCTAAAACATCACAGAAAATGATGAAGAAGCACGTCAAAACACAAACATACTATAGATCTGTAGATCTATAGATTAGACTCATTTTTACTCAAGGAATTGTCATGTATAAAATAGGCAAATAAGGGTTTTGCAAATTATTGTAGAAGTAGATTTGCCAGTGTCTGCCACTGACAGATTTATTATTAGAAACAACCCTTGTTTGCAATGTAAGACATTTTTATAACAAGGAATCTGACTTCAGAAATGTGTCTTTTCTGACTTTCTCTGTAAGTTTTTGATGTCTGTGTTCTCTTTCCCATCTTCACTGCTAAGCTAATTTAACTATTGCTTACTGGTTTTCAAGAAAAATATGATAAATGAATTTTTCAGTTTATATTTTTTTATTATTTACAAGGCTAAATGGAGACAGGAAATCAAAGTTATCAGAAAGTATTCTTGTCAAAGATAGTGACTGTGTTTTGGAGCTTTCTAGTTTTGAATGATCATGAAGATTATTTGAATTGAAGACATTCAGGTTGGGGCAGAAGCCTTTCTTCCTATTTACGTTATTTATGTAATTAAATTACAGGACCTTGTGCCACATCTGTGGGTTGCCAGAAGGTGGACTGATCATTGAAGACAACTTTTTTCTTCCTGGCTTCTTATCAAAATCAGGTGATCATCAAAAAATGGCTGGACTATCGCTAACGAC